>NC_042983.1:28363890-29563890 GCF_901001165.1 Salmo trutta | reverse complement strand
CATAGTTGAATGTGCTGACAACAAAAATCACACAAAAATAATCAATGGAAATCCAATTTATCAACCCATGGAGGTCTGGATTTGGAGTCACACTCAAAATTAAAGTGGAAAACCACACTACAGGCTGATCCAACTTTGATGTAATGTCCTTAAAACAAGTCAAAATGAGGCTCAGTAGTGTGTGTGGCCTCCACGTGCCTGTATGACCTCCCTACAACGCCTGGGCATGCTCCTGATGAGGTGGCGGATGGTCTCCTGAGGGATCTCCTCCCAGACCTGGACTAAAGCATCCGCCAACTCCTGGACAGTCTGTGGTGCAACGTGGCGTTGTTGGATGGAGCGAGACATGATGTCCCAGATGTGCTCAATTGGATTCAGGTCTGGGGAACGGGCGGGCCAGTCCATAGCATCAATGCCTTCCTCTTGCAGGAACTGCTGACACACTCCAGCCACATGAGGTCTAGCATTGTCTTGCATTAGGAGGAACCCAGGGCCAACCGCACCAGCATATGGTCTCACAAGGGGTCTGAGGATCTCATCTCGGTACCTAATGGCAGTCAGGCTACCTCTGGCGAGCACATGGAGGGCTGTGCGGCCCCCCAAAGAAATGCCACCCCACACCATGACTGACCCACCGCCAAACCGGTCATGCTGGAGGATGTTGCAGGCAGCAGAACGTTCTCCACGGCGTCTCCAGACTCTGTCACGTCTGTCACATGTGCTCAGTGTGAACCTGCTTTCATCTGTGAAGAGCACAGGGCGCCATTGGCAAATTTGCCAATCTTGGTGTTCTCTGGCAAATGCCAAACGTCCTGCACGGTGTTGGGCTGTAAGCACAACCCCCACCTGTGGACGTCGGGCCCTCATACCACCCTCATGGAGTCTGTTTCTGACCGTTTGAGCAGACATGCACATTTGTGGCCTGCTGGAGGTCATTTTGCAGGGCTCTGGCAGTGCTCCTCCTGCTCCTCCTTGCACAAAGGCGGAGGTAGCGGTCCTGCTGCTGGGTGGTTGCCCTCCTACGGCCTCCTCCACTTCTCCTGATGTACTGGCCTGTCTCCTGGTAGCGCCTCCATGCTCTGGACACTACGCTGACAGACACGGCAAACCTTCTTGCCACAGCTCGCATTGATGTGCCATCCTGGATGAGCTGCACTACCTGAGCCACTTGTGTGGGTTGTAGACTCCGTCTCATGCTACCACTAGAGTGAAAGCACCGCCAGCATTCAAGTGAACAAAACATCAGCCAGGAAGCATAGGAACTGAGAAGTGGTCTGTGATCACCACCTGCAGAACCACTCCTTTATTGGGGGTGTCTTGCTAATTGCGTATAATTTCCACCTGCACAACAGCATGTGAAATGTATTGTCAATCAGTGTTGCCTCCTAAGTGGACAGTTTGATTTCACAGAAGTGTGATTGACTTGGAGTTACATCGTGTTGTTTACGTGTTCCCTTTATTTTTTTGAGCAGTGTATATATATATATATATATATATTTTTTTTTTCTTCTAAGAACGATCCCCATAAAGTGATATTTCATTAGTCTGGTCCCAGATCTGTTTAAGCGTTTGACAAATGCTCTGGTTGTCATTTGGCATGACAACAAATATAGGGGTTGGCTGTACAGCACAAACAGTCTGGGACCGGAATAGTATATTACGCATTGACCTACACAATGCTTCCTTACCTGTCGGCCATCTGTGGGACGATGAAGTGTTGGCCATTTTTATGATCTGAAAGCAAGCACGGACATAATATGGATTGTTGTGATTAGAACTCATGGGAGTTACCGTATGTGATGTTGAGTAATCCCTGAAACTAGGCTGCAAACATTGAGTGCGTGTTGATTTAGCAGGCAAAAACAATGCTATGTTTCAACTGCAGCTGACAGAGGTTCAGAAAAATGGACACAAGGCTTGCAGTCTAGTTTGAGAAGGCGAAGGACTCTCGTCACTTACCAGGCTTTCTCCCACAGAGATAGAAAGCCAGTCTGTCAGTAAGTTCATACTGAATCTCCACCAGCCTATCAGCCAGGTCAAGGTAGCCAGCTTGCCTGAGAAACACACGAGATAAATCAGTTATGCCTCTTCTTGCCCATAACAGCCAGCCTGGTAGCAAAGCCACACTTTTTGTAAATTTATGACTTGGATAAAATAAGTTTAATATTCTGAATGGTGAACTATCCCTTTAAAGGCTGGATGCTGCAGTACCTTGCATAGTCAATGGGAGTCTTGGCGCTGGTGTCGGGTGCGCCGGGGTCGGCCCCGTAGACTGTCAGCAGCTCGGCCTGAAACACCTGGCCTGCCTTGGCAGCCACATGCAGCGGCGTATTCCCTTTTTCCTGAAGGAAAGGTAAGACACCACCCATACGTGAACAATTAAAACTAGGAAGAAAGAAAGACTTCAACACATAGATAGGGTGTGAGAAAGGGTAAGGGTCTGTTCACACTGCTTGTGGCATAAACACTACGCCACAAAAGGTTAAACCTATTAAAAGGCTTCCTTTTTGGAATGTTTTTTTTCCATGAGCAGTGTTCTATTAAGTTGCTCTTGTACCTGTGAGCAAAACAGTAATTCTGGTAGTATAAATGTAGTATTAACATGCTGTTAAGGATATGTTTTGAAGCTGGATAGGGGAGAAATTAGATGAGTGATCAGAGAGTCTTACTGGGTGAAAGAAGTTGGCCTGGGCTCCCAGAGAGAGTAACCTCAGACATGTCTCCAGGTTACCAGTTCGGACACTGGAGTGAAGTTGCTGAGAGAAAATAAAATCAACATCTATTAGTAAAATATTGCTAATTCAAGCCGAATAAACCTTCATTTGCACAGCGTGGCCAAGATCTCACCTTGCTTAAGTCCTTGGCAGTGAAGCTGTCGTCATCTCGACAAGGCATCCGGTGGACAAAAGCTAGCATTTGGTATTTGGCCTTTATGAACTCTGTCTTATTTGGGCTATGGGGATGACAAAAAAGAAGAGGGGGTAAACAGCAGAGAAATGGAGTAAAGAGCCTCGTGGGAGGATATCCAGCACTTCAATTTCAAGCAACACTCACTCTTAGGTTCCCAATACCCTTGTCACGCTATCGTGCTGACCCAAACCAGCACTTTGGTGAAGGTGTAACCAGGTCAATGCAGTTTAGCATGGTTCGTATCAGCTCAGTAGTGTGAAAAAGGTTCTAGTGCAACTGGGCTAAATGTCCCTCCTTCATTTGTGAACAAGAGTACACTCCTGGCTCACTAGGCAGCCATCAAACACTCATGACTCACTGTACTTTGTCCTGAGGGTTGGCCTTGCGTTTCCCACTCATCACCGACGCTGGGTCCAGTAGAGAGTGTTCCCATATCGAATTTGCACTGTTGTTGTATAACATCTGAACCATCTGATTAAAAGAAAGATATGATCAATTAAATGAAACATACCGACAGCCTGTTCTATTACAAAAGCAGAAAAGGGGATAGCTTTGACCACAGTAAAGGTGTGTGTGTGGGATCTTACCTGTAGCTGTGTAGGAGCCCATGGTGTGTGAGTCAGGTGACGAACTTGGGAGCTGTGTCTGCCCAGACTCCGATGAACACTACAGCACTCGTCGCAGATCAACACACCCCTGTTCACAGAGGCCCAGCGAGGCTCTAAGCATAAAGGAAACAAATACATACCTACAGTAAATAAATACATACATACATACATACACACACACCTGAATATTTCACCACTCAATTGCAAAGCCTCATTTGGCTTTTGTTCATTAATTTGTAATACCATGTAGTTGAATACACTGAGAAGGACCTGTGGGGGTAAATGCACTGACACAGTGCTTGTCTGATTCTCATCCTAGCCTACAGCTTAATGGTCACTCATTACAACAACTGCCACTTTTCATATCATCTAGAGTCTACATCAGCAGTCACTGTTTGAAATCAATCATCAGGCCAACACTTACACGGCTTTCCTTGGTTACTGGCACCTTCCTCATGACTGGGCCTTTCCACTGCTCCTCACATTCATTATTCAAATCTCTGGCATGCTGCCTTTGGCAGCCAGGCCACTTCACTTCTCACTCAGCTGCAAACTCACTCTGGCCCCAGCCTCTCCATTCTGGTGGCATCCCAGTTGGGCTACACTGACAAGACAGCCGGCCCAGATACACCCTTGGAATCTATATGCCTGAACTGATCCTGCCTGAACTGATCCTGCCTGTACTGATCCTGCCTGTACTGATCCTGCCTGTACTGATCCTGCCTGTACTGATCCTGCCTGTAGATAAAGGAAACCCTATTGAGGCTAACATGGAGACAACCTCAGGGCACATTACTCTGATAGCACTAACTTCTATTGACATACTTTTTTCAAAGCTGTCACATAATTACAATGCAAGTCATATAAGAAATAGCAAATAGCTCCTATAGGCTAAACTGTCCGTTTAGGTAGTGAAGTCATGCAGAACGCAAAGTGGAAGTTCAACCACACATTTCCTCTTTCACTAGCTAACTTCCATCTAAACAACCACAAAATATGTGCACATTACAGGATTGTGCACTCCACCGAGCAACGTCTTGGGATGGTAGTCTCGTTCTAGGCTCATGATGGGGGTGAGCATGAGAGATTCATCATATATCACACAGACCTTCAAAGAGAACCGCTAACTGCAGAGAGAACTGAAACTTATCTGAACTTGCACACCGTGCTGCTGGTAAAGTAACAGCAAACACCCGGAGAGAGGGAGGGACAGGCCTACTGAGACAGACTGTATACAAACCATGGAGCAAGACATCACTCACTTTCAGTCTCTTCAAAACACAAGAACGTCAGTATTAAGGGATGTTAGATTTCTGTATTTTCAGCAGCAGTCTCTTCGCTAGTTTAATTTCAAGGTGTGACGCAAATGACTCCAAAACATAGGCTAATCTGGACCCACTTTGTCAATTGAAACCAACAGACCAGCTCTTAAGGCAGGGGGCAACAGATGTACCATGAGGACTGCCTTAATGCCCCCGACCTGCATTCTCCTCACCATGTGACCCGATAAGCACAAGGAAAGAAGTGATCTGCTGATCATTATCTCCAGTCAGAGAATGCTCTGTTTTCAACAACTGAGCCCTGGAGTCAGAACTAAATAGGCTGTGTTTTCTTCTAAACCCCCGTTTATAATGTTTCAGTTGGTTGAGACTTGAGTAGATGTTCACGCCCCCTGGGTAACTTGCTCTTTCACTTCAAAATAGATATATGCAGAACCTTCAGTCAAGAATTGTGGCAAGTACTGCAATGAATGTCTAAATACAGTATCAGTGTCGACAGTGTTAGCTTAAACACTTTGTGGCGTTTCATTGAGATGCATGCTGCTAGCTCATGTTACTGACCAACTTACAATTACTTACTCACTATTAACGGGAGCGTCTTAACATCTAAAATGACTACATTTCACTGACAAACTTACCAACATATAGGTTGACTGACAAACAAAATTGCAACTCATAAACAGAGAAGCAAATTGCAAAACTGGTCGACTGGGTGACTGCCACTCTGAAACGATGAGTGGCAGTGGGGTTGTCACGTCTCTCTGGCGACAGCTGAAATGTGTGTGTGTGTTGGGGCTGCAGACCAGTCAGGCTCCTGCACCTGGTGTACCGTTCTGCGTCTCTTCCTCTTCCTGCCCATATGAGAGCTGGGTGCTGAGAAGCCCACTCTTTCGTCAACAAGTGTAAAGTGCTGCTAAATTAAAACGCACGTCTGTACCCGCTAAAAATATTCAGACCCCAACAACAACTGGTAACAGCCCCACAGACAGGCAGTCCAGGCCAACTGGTGTCAGGAGGGAGGGACTTTGACACATTTTTAGTAGGACTGTCAGGGAATGGGTTATAGGAATATGCTGAAATGGATATAATGAAGTGCAATGAGTGGTAAGATACATTGGGTATGGGCTAGCCTACTTCAGAATGGCTCTAGGCTACTACAGGGCAATTCCACGATAAGAGAATGATACTTAGACTCCGATTTTTCACTTTAAAATGTGTGTCAAACAAAAATCAATGATTGCAAAGTTAAACCATACAACTTTATGCACAAGGAGAACTTTGAACAATTTCAACTAAACATTTGACAAAAACAGATTTCCTTGAAGAACAGTGTAGGTACACGGTTTCAGCGTAATTCTGTTGCTGTAGAATTTAACCATCGTCCCCAAGTTTAATTGCTAGAGAGAGCCGGCTGGAGGACGAGATTACATACAGCTAGGCCTACTTATTGTCACAATAATTAGGCTAGGCCTACTTATTGTCACAATAATTAGGCTAGGCCTACTTATTGTCACAATAATTAGGCTAGGCCTACTTATTGTCACAATAATTAGGCTAGGCCTACTTATTGTCACAATAATTAGGCTAGGCCTACTTATTGTCACAATAATTAGGCTAGGCCTACTTATTGTCACAATAATTAGGCTAGGCCTACTTATTGTCACAATAATTAGGCTAGGCCTATTTACTAAGTAGGCTTTTCAATATTATTCTAACCAAGCAGCGTTCCTCTTTAACTTGGCCTTCCCTGTAGCTCAGTTGGTAGAGCATGGTGTTTGCAACACCAGGGTTGTGGGTTCGATTCCCACAGGGGGCCAGCACAGAAAAAAAAAATGTATGAAATTGTATGAAATGTATGCATTCACTACTGTAAGTCGCTCTGGATAAGAGCGTCTGCTAAATGACTAAAATGTAATGTAAAAATGTAACAACTGAAAAAATGACAATAAAAAGCCCCACCTACCACTGTTTGAGAAACATTTCAGGAAAAGTGCACATGCTTTAAGCCTTAACGGATTTAAAACTCCCTCCCTGTGTACTGATAGAAGAACTTAAATCAGCAGTGGAGGAAGAGGCACAATAAAGATGTGGAACATTTTATACAAAGTCAAATACAATAGCCACAATTCTCACTGCATCCTCAGCAACTAGTCAATTCAGTCAACATCCTGTTTTTCTTCCTACACTAACTGGACAACATCATTCCAGTACGAAACGGACTAAACATTATCCAAAACGGCCCTCACGAAGCAGCATTGAAGCCATTAGACTCTCTCACAGAGAAACAGCATGGTACATGTTTTCTACCCATTTCGGGTGAGCGCTGAGGGTGTTTTCACATATAGTCCTCCAAAAGAACAGATCTCAGTCCTTTTTAAAAGAGAACTCTGGAGTAAAAAAATAAAATAAGCAAAATAACTTAGTTGTTATCTTTGTATTCACACTGCCCTTGCCTTTGAATGAGGACTCAACTCTTCTGCCAGTTCACTTCACCCATTTTGTGGTCTCAGTCCTCTTTGCATTCACATTGCTACATTCAGAAAGGAACCAAGATCTTTTTACAACATTCACTCAATGCACTCTGGGTTTTCACAAACTGCAGGACAAGCCATTCCATCAGAACGTGTTATCGGACAGCTAGACACCTACTTACATTTTGGAAGTTAATAGATTACAATTATTGTCATCTTTTAACTAAATGCAATCAGAAGATACTATCAAAATATTATTGGTAACAAAATAAAATAGGCCTATCAGAAGAATAACTGCGGATTAAATGATGCTGTAATTGAAAATTGTACAACCAATGTACAATTTGCCCCTAAAACAGAATTGAGCTAGAATTGATTTTGTACCTGTTGTGATTCTCACCAAATATGTTCTCGTCCGCACACTATACAAACCCCACCATCCAATAAACAATTTATGAAGCTCTCTAAGCCGATAGAACAAATATTGAAAACAATTCATCTGAACTGAAAACACTACAAATATTTTTATTTATTTCTGTGCATCCAAAAATGGCACACATTTTTTTCCCGCGAACCTGCACATCTTCTCTCATTTGTGGCACCAATGTGAGGGGTTATGACAGGGGAAATGGTGTTGTATTAGTCTAGTGTGTTACGGGAATAATGACAAGTGAACCTGGGGAGCTTTGTGTTCCCATTGCCCTAAAAAAGGGAACCGGACCACGGAATTCAAGCGAACTAAACTCAGACCACCTCTCAAGATGGTCTCAGTTCAGTTTGCTTTGTGACCTCTTTTGAGGGATCTGAGTTCCTTTAGAGTGCTCACACACTGCACAAAAAATGAAGAGAACTGCACTGAGTTCACAAAAATTCTCTGAAAGGGACCAAGTGTGAAAGCACCCTAAATTGTTAGGATATTGTAATTATTCTATAAGATAACAATGTATGGTATTTGTAATGGATTGTTTTGTTTACTAACCACTGATAGAGAGCCTCTGCGTGAAGTGACAACACCATGAATCTTAATTTTTTTTTATAAAAATGTCACCTTCATTTACCTATGCAAGTCAGTTAAGAACAAATGAATATTTACAATGACGGCCTACATCGGCCAAACCCGGACGACGCTGGGCCAATTGTGCGCCGCCCTATGGGACTCACAATCACAGCCGGTTGTCATACAACCTTGTAATCTCATGTTGACAGTTGATTCATTTCCCCCAAAATGAACAGCGGAGATTGTAACTATGGGACCCAACCAGTTCAGATGTGGAAGAAGAGTGCACCTGGTCTGATCTCTTACTCATCATCATAGAGGTTTGACAACTTAAAAAGGTACTCAGCGATACTACGTAAATGCAGAAAATAAACAGCATAGTGTGTCAACTTCCGCAACAACTAAGAGAGTTGAAGCTCCCCCCAGTGCACATTTTGTTGTTTACCCTAGCACTACACAGCTGATTCAACTAGTCAAAGCTTGATGAGTTGGTTATTTGAATTAGCTCTACAGTGCTATGGCAAAAACCAAAATGTGCACCGGGGGGGGAGGGGGACCCAGGACAGAGATTGGGAAACCCTACTCTAGGGTAGTGGAATCTAAAACCATGACCACAGGGAAATGTTATCCTTTCTGTCATGATTCTTTAGAAATCTGCAGCCAGCCAGACACAGGAAGACGATCAACACTAAACACCCACAGTCAGTGGTGTATTCATTATGTGAAACACAAACAGAAAATGTTAGCAACAAAAACTAGTTTCTTTTGGTCAGATTCATAAAGGTCCCTCCCCGTTTGGTTCCTAGAGTAAACAGTTTCGGTTGAAAAACATTTTGCAATATACGAAACGTTTTGCAACGGAATCCACGTAATGAATACACCTCTGGTGTGCAAAAAGGCCATGATGAACACAACTACACCACATTGTAAGAGTATATTCTGATATTTGATAGAAGAGACACTTGATTGTGTGTGTATGCCATGTCATACACTAAAAGTTGAAGTCGGAAGTTTACATAGCCAGATACATTTAAACTTAGTTCTTCACAATTCCTGACATTTAATCCTAGTAAAAATCCCCTGTCTTAGGTCAGTTAGGATCACCACTTTATTTTAAGAATGTGAAATGTCAGAATATTAGTAGAGAGAACGATTGATTTCAGCTTTTATTTCTTTCATCACATTCCCAGTGGGTCAGAAGTTTACATTGCCTTTAAATGGTTTAACTTGGGTCAAACGTGTCGGGTAGCCTTCCACAAGCTTCCCACAATAAGTTGGGTGAATTTTGGCCCATTCCTCCTGACAGAGCTGATGTAACTGAGTCAGGTTTGTAGGCCTCCACACTTTTTCAGTTCTGCCCACAAATATTCTAAAGAATTGAGGTCAGGGCTTTGTGATGGCCACTCTAATACCTTGTCTTTGTTGTCCTTAAGCCATTTTGCCACAACTTTGGAAGTACGCATGGGGTCATTGTCCATTTGGAAGACCCATTTGTGACCAAACTTTAACTTCCTGACTGATGTCTTGAGACGTTGCTTCAATATATCCACATAATTTTCCTACCTCATGATGCCATCTATTTTGTGAAGTGCACCAGTCCCTCCTGCAGAAAAGCACCCCCACATCATGATGCTGCCACCCCCGCGCTTCACGGTCGGGATGGTGTTCTTCGGCTTGCAAGCCTCCCCCTTTTTCCTCCAAACATAACGATGGTCATTATGGCCATACAGTTCTATTTTTGTTTCATCACACCAGAGGACATTTCTCCAAAACGTAGTCTGGCTTTTTTATGGCGGTTTTGGAGCGGTGGCTTTTTCCTTGCTGAGCGGCCTTTCAGGTTATGTCTATATAGGACTCGTTTTACTGTGGATATAGATACTTTTGTCCATTTTTCCTCCAGCATCGTCACAAGGTCCTTTGCTGTTGTTCTGGGATTGATTTGCACCAAAGTATGTTCATCTCTAGGAGACAGAACGCGTCTCCTTCCTGAGCGGTATGACGACTGCGTGGTCCCATGGCGTTTATACTTGCGTACTATTGTTTGTACAGATGAACGTGGTACCTTCAGTCGTTTGGAAATTCCTCCCATGGATGAACCAGATGTGTGGAGGTCTACAATTCTTTTCTGAGGTCTTGGCTTATTTCCCCATGATGTCAAGCAAAGAGGCACTGAGTTTGAAGGTAGGCCTTGAAATACATCCACAGGTACACCTCCAATTAACTTAGGCTAATTGACATAATTTATCAGAAGCTTCTAAAGCAATGACATCCTTTCTGGAGTTTTCCAAGCTGTTTAAAGGCACAGTCAACTTAGTGTATGTAAACTTCTGACCCACTGGAATTGTGACAGTGAATTATAAGTGAAATAATCTGTCTGTAAACAATTGTTGGAAAAATGACTTGTGTCATGCACAAAGTATATGTCCTAACCGACTTGCCAAAACTATAGTTTGTTTACAAAGACATTTGTATATGTAAACTTCCAACTTCAACTGTACCTTGGCAGATTATCAAAAAAGAAGTTTACACAGACTAAAGAAACAATGGTCTGTCTGACACTTAACAAAACTTCAACTGATAATCACATCAAATACATTGTCATTGTAGCAACACTTTGATAGGAAATCATCTTTGAAATTATGCCTGTAAAATAAAAAAAACATTGCATTGGAATAACCACACCATGATGACATCATGCAAAGACTTGCATGACTCATGCACGGACTCAGGAGATGGCTCTGTGCATTATTGTACATCCAGTGAACCAGCAGTAATTACATGTTACACTGTAGTTGACAACATTGGCTACATAGGGGAAGACACTGCTTGTAACAAAACTGAAGGCCACAGCTGCCAACAACTCAACTGTCCTAGGTACCTAGTTTATCTAACCTAATATCATGCTTAATTTGAGCTCATATACGTGCTAGCTACATAAACCAACGCATCAGTCTATGTAGCTAGTTATAGCTAAATTTATTAGCCATATTGATACTTCACAGATATTCTGCCTGGATTATGTATGGTTTGGCTAACCACAGCTAGCTACTCAGTAACGTTAAGTGACTTACCTGGCACACTGCAATCCGCGCATAACTCACTATTCCTTAATCGTTTAGACATCCTTGCAGAGATACAAATGTCAATGGAATTGGCGAGTCTGTTTATTTACCCATTTGCTGCGGTGGCAGAATGTAGCTAAGCGAATAACATAAAAACAGCTGTTGAAAAAAATACAGCTCAGTTTGGCATGGAGCAAATAGGAAGTACGAAGAAAATCTGGTTCCTCTATTTAGTTTCTTGCTCCAACAACGCTACCGTACCGCTAAATGACTTATGTTAGCAGCTTGCACACAACAAGCAGCTGCGATTGTCACGACGGAAACGCTCTTGCCACTAGTCTGTAACAGCCAGAGGAAGAGGCGAGATGCTCTTTGCGTTAGCCGAGCCAGCTCGTCAAAGTACACTCTGGAATTACGAAATATATCCAACGTGGACAGCAGCAATACACTCCGTAAAAACAATGTCTAATTCGGTGGCTGACAGAATGCAAACCGCTAGTGGATGATGTAGCTACGGGGTGAACTACCTGTACATAATGTAAAATGGTCAGCCAAACGACTAGCTAGGTAGCTAGCTACTGACATCATTTTAATTAAACAAGTTGAGCAAACTAGCTAGCCGTCTGCCAAATATGTGTGCTAGCTACACTGAGCTATAATAAGAAGGCTAACGAGTTGTTGTTGTTGTGGGAAAGGGATGTGACGTCTAGGGTAAACGAGATTGGGGGAATTGTGTAATTGATTTGCAGTTTAATTGCGCAACATGCACCACTTACAATATTAAAGCATAATTCTATATTTACCATACTAAATCAAATTATATTTACGAAAAAGTATTTGGCACAAATTAGTAAAGACCTGCTTCCCCTGGCCATAGCGTAAATGGTCACGTCCTTGCTTGGAACAATCCATTTTTCAAGGGGACTATATTATTAGTAAATATTGAACTTAACTTTTCTTTATTTCAGAAATATATACATGTACTTATATTTATTCAGAAATATAGTCCAATGTTGGTATTTATCCTCTGCCAAAATGAGTTTGTAGAACACAGTTTATTTCAAACACCCCTATCACAATAGTCTCAACTTGACACTTCCTTGTTTTTCGAAAGTTTTATTTTGTAGAAGTTGGCTAGCAAAATTTGACATGAATCCTGTCGGAATATGGAGATGATTTGATTCATATTTCTTCAACTTTAACGTTTAGCTTAGGTTGTCCATGGCTGTAAATATACGCTAGCTACATTGAGAATTTCGAAGTAGGGGAAGATGTTATCCGCGGTCAACGAAGATTTTAGGGTGAAGTTTCCACTACATTCATTGGTCTGGGAAAATGATTACAGGAATTTGGAAAACAAGTCAACAAAGGTATGTCAAAATATGGACTCTGAGCTAGCTACAACTACTCACCTGGTTGGCCGGCCGCCTTTTCTAGCTACATCTCTATCTGCTTCAAAATGGCTGAAACCAGCGTTAGCTACTTTGCTAACTTCTTGCTAGTTACCGGCGTTAGCTACTTGGCCTGACATGCAGAACCATACAATTTGACAGGTGTAATTCCTAGGTATGCAATTATATCCGTTCACAGAATGCCATGTTGCAACAATGATCGCGATGATACACGTGTATTTTAACATAACTAACTAGTCAGCCTTCTAGCTAATAGGTTCCACTTTGCATGGGCTATTAACTGGTGTTCGACACGGCACAAGGGGTGTGTTCATTGGTCGCAGACCGTTGCCGGAAACCGTTTCATTTAGGATCCAAAGATTATGGATATACTGACAAGATACATGTCTCTCCGCCCTAACAATAGGAGTCGTTGTCCCCAAAAGCGGCACGGTGGGCTGTCTGTCTCTCCTTTATTTGGCTTGGTGGATACATCTCATTATTGTAATCTGTTTTTGAATATTCGATGACGTTAACTGCCTGTGGAGAGAGATGGAGAGAGATGCTATGCTACAGGGAGTTACCGGCTTCCTTAAAGCAAGGTGTAATTACTTTGATTCCCGAACCTAATAAGGATAGTCTTTATATAGACAACTGGATGCCCATTAGGCTGTTGAATAATGATGGCAAATGATTTGCCCTGGTATTTGCTAAGAGGTTGAAACAAGGCTTATATCATATAATTGATGAAGAACAATCTGGTTTTGTGCATGCTCGACACATTAGTCATAACATCAGGTTGATCTTAGATGTGATTGACTATAATGATTATCCTTGATAATAGTTTTCTTATGTTTGTTGATTTTTATAAAGCTTTTGACACTGTAGAACATGAGTTTGTTGTACTTGTTGTACAGTGTAGGTTCCGTCCCTCTCTTCGCCCCAACCCGGGCTCGAACCAGGGACCCTTGCACACATCAACAACTGACACCCCACGAAGCATCGTTACCCATCGCGCCACAAAAGCCGCGCCCCTTGCAACGGGAACAAGGGGAACAACCACTTCAGGTCTCAGAGCGAGTGACGTCACTGATTGAAACGCTATTAGCGCGCACCACCGCTAACTAGCCATTTCACATCGGTTACACAAGGATGAAAAACAAAGGAGTGAATTAAACTTTAACCCCAGTATTGAGAAAACATAGAAGCAATTGAACCTCTGCTTACTGAGAGATATTTCATTATATGGTCGGGTTTTGTTGTCCAAAGCTGAAGGGTTATCGGTTTATGTCTTGTTATCACTTGCCTTACCCCCTAAAATTGTAAAGGACTGAGATAAGATTTTTTTACAATTTTATTTGGAGGAACAAGCCTCACTATCTACGGAAAGATATTCTCAGTATTACCCAAGAACAAGGAGGTCTTGAGTTTTTATATTTCAATACTCTAAATAATACTTTAAAAATAAATTGGATTCTGAAGTATATTAACAACCAGAACAGTATTTGGAATGTTTTCCCTAAGTATTTATTTGACTGTTGTTGGTTTAGAATTTCTGCTTCGGTGTAATTTTGATGTTGATAAAATCCCAGTAAAATTGGCCAAATTCCATAAGGAGACACTTTTAGCTTGGATGTTAGCATATAAACATAATTATTTCCCTCACAGATACTTTCTATGGAACAACAAAGATATACGATTTAAAAACAAGCCTCTTTTTTTTCGAAACTGGTTTGAGAATAAAATTATTTTGGTTGGTCAGTTACTGAATGAGGATGGATATCTACTCCCATATGGGGAATTTCATGATAAGTTTCTAATTCCAATTGTAACCGATGTGAAGTGGCTAGTTAGTTAGCGGTGGTGCGAGCTAATAGCGTTTCCATCAGTGACGTCACTCGCTCTGAGACCTGAAGGGGTTGTTCCCCTTGCGTTGCAAGGGCCGCGGCTTTTGTGGCGCGATGAGTAACGATGCTTCGTGGGCGTCAGTTGTTGATGTGTGCAAGGGTCCCTGGTTCGAGCCCAGGTTGGGGCAATAACCCCAAAATAATATGCGTTTGTTTTTGATGCAATTCCAAGGGGTGTTGTATTTTTATTTTATTTTTTTATTCCTCTGTGTTTGATGTAAGTAACAGATTTACATTAAAATATATTAATTGGCAATATTAACATCCTCAAAGGTAAATGTAGTAATAAACAGATTAGGAATATTGTTTGTGATACTACAATTCCCTCAGCAAGATTTTTTGGTTGAATGTCTATGGTGATATACAATGGGGGAAAGCATGGAAAATTGCTAACAAATATTGTATTCAGTAACAAGTTAAAGGACGTTTAATTTAAAATGTTACATAGAATGTATCCTGTGAAACATGTTTTGGAAAGATTCAAGCTGAATATTGACTATAATTGTGATTTCTGTGGAATGGAGAAGGAGACCATTTTTCATTTGTTTTTTACCTGTATTTATAGTATAATTTTTGGGATTGACAAACAGAACTTTCTTACGAAGAAAACAGGACCAGTTGTACAATTTAATGGTGTTGATATCATTTATTTCAGAAATTCTGACATTGATAAAGATGTAGTATGTTTAATTCAACTGCTAATAATATTAGGTACGTTTCATATTCACAAATGCAAATGGTCTAAATCAAAACTTAACTTTTTTCACTTTATAAATGAATTTAAACAATATGGCACTAGTAAAACAAAAAGGCAATTCAAACTTGTTGTATTATTAATGAATATGATTTGTTTGTTTAGGATTCCTGGCAATGTAAATAGTTTATGTATGCTTGTTTGCATGTGACTATTCATCTTTTGTTAATAACAAATAAATAATAATAAATGAATGAAAAATTATGCTAATACCTCATGCTATAAATATGCATAGCCATCTCGAGACAACTCCGATAGTGTTTTTTCTCAAATTTGCCGGGATGTCACGTGTCCCACTTTTTATTTAACCTTTATTTAACTAGGCATGTCAGTTAAGAACAAATTCTTATTTACAATGATGGCCTAGCCCGGCCAAACCCTCCCCTAACCTGGATGACGCTGGGCCAATTGTGCGCCACGGAGGGCCCACTACCTTAAACCGCTGTGCCACTCGGTCCCACTTATATCAGTACAGTCGTAAAAATATAATCATTACAAACTTCTATTAGATCATAATAAACATCACATAGCAATTAAGCCATCATTTTTTTGTTGAAGACCAAATTCGACACTCTCATTGACATCCATACAAAAACGTATTGCTTGGTTGGCGAAACAACGAAAAAAAAGCCACCTACTGAAGTTGGGCCTTTCTTTTCCTCTTCCTCTCCCGGTGTAATCATAACGCCAAACACTTACAAAACGTTTCTATTGGACAGGTTTAGCAAAGAGGGCGGGACCTACCTGAATGTGTCCAAAAGAAACACTTGTTTTTGTTGCTTGGGGTAATGTTTACGCCCCAGAATTTGTCCAATAGTAGGCAGGGCAAACCCATTTTTGTGATCTCGGGTCTACACTGAACAAAAATATGAAAGCAACATGTAAAGTGTTGGTCCCATGTTCCACATGCACAAAAGTCTTCTTTCTCTCAAATGTTGTGCACAAATTTGTTGACATCCCTCTTAGTGAGCATTGCCAAAATAATCCATCCACCTGACAGCTGTGGCATATCAAGAAGCTGATTAAACAGCATGATCATTACACAGCTTGTTCTGGGGACAATAAAAGGTCACGTCTTAACCAACTTCAGTGGGCAAATTCTCACCTTCGATGGCCAAATTTTTATTTGATTTGGCCATCGAAGGTGAGCATTTGCCCACTGAAGTCATTTTTGGCCATCGAAGCTGAGCATTTTCCCACTGAGTGGGGTTCAGCGTCGTAACCGACTTGAGTGGGCAAATGCTCACCTTCGATGGCCAGTGGCACACTGGAGAAGTGTGCTCTTCACGGATGAATCCCGGTTTCAACTGTACCGAGGAGATGGCAGACAGCGTGTATGGCGTCGTGTGGGCAAGCGGTTTGCTGATGTCAACGTTGTGAACCCCATGGTGGGGTTATGGTATGGGCAGGCATGTTTCAGCATGATAATGCACAGCCCCATGTTGCAAGGATCAGTACACAATTCTTTGAAGCTGAAAATGTCTCAGTTCTTCCATGGCCTGCATACTCACCAGAAATGTAACCCATTAAGAAGATTTGGGATGCTCTGGATTGACGTGTACGACTGCGTGTTCCACTTCCCACAATATCCAGCAACTTCACACAACCATTGAAGAGGAGCAGGACAATATTCCACAGGGCACAATCATCAGCCTGATCAACTCTATGTGAATGAGATTTGTCACGCTGCATGAGGCAAATGGTGGTCACACCAGATACTGACTGGTTTTCTGATCCACGCCCCTACCTTTTTTTTGTGACCAACAGATGCATGTATGCATCAGTCATGTGAAATCCATAGATTTATTTTATTTCAATTGATTGATTTCCTTATGAACTGTAATTCAAAATCTTTGAAATTGTTCACTGTTCATCAAAATAAATAAATCACAGCATGTTTTTGGACACATTCAGCAGTTTTGACCTGATTTATGTACAATACAATTGGAAATTAATGTTGAAAGTTAAATTTATATTCCTAAAACGTAAGTTAAAAATGATGCCGTCTCTGCTTCCTGTTGACAAGACATTTGGATAAATAGCCCAATGTCAACTGTTTTAAAGTGCCCAAATGAATGACTAATATGCAGAAACAGTTTGTTTATATATTGAAAACCTAAACATAAAATGTACTATCTACACATACAGTGCCTTCAGAAAGTATTCATATCCCTTGACTTATTACACATTTTGTTGTTACAACCTGAATTCAAAATGGATTAAATCAACAACTAAAAAAATGCACCTGTTATATAACACACAATACCCCATAATGTCAATGTGAAAACATGTTTTTAGACATTTTTGCAAATGTATTCAAAATGAAATGCAAAAATATCTCATTTTCATAAGTATTCACATCCTGAGTCAATGCATGTTAAAATCACATTTTGGCAGCGATTACAGCAGTGAGTCTTTCGGGGTAAGTCTCCATAAGCTTTGCACACCTGGATTGTACAATATTTGCCCATTATTCTTCAAAGAATGATTCCAGTTCTGTCAAATTGGGTTTTGATCATTGCAAGACATTCCCTTTCAAGTCATGCCATAGATTTTCATGCAGATTTATGTCAAAACTGTAACTCGGCCACTTAGGAACATTCACTGTCTTCTTGGTAAGCAACTCTAGGGTAGATTTGGCCTTGTGTTTTAGGCTATTGTCCTGCTGAAAGGTGAATGAATTGCCCAGAGTCTGGTGGAAAGCAGACTGAAACAATTTTATCCTGGAAAAACTCCCCAGTCCTTAACTATTACAAGCATACCCATAACATGATGCACTATGCTTGAAAATATGGAGAGTGGTACTCAGTAATGTGTTGCATTAGATTTGCCCCAAACATAACACTTTGTATTCGGGACAAAAAGTTAATTGCTTTGCAAATTTTTTTTGCATTATTACCTTGCCTTGCTCCAAAAAGGATAAATATTTTTGAAATATTCTGTACAGGCTTCCTTCTTTTTGCCATGTCAATTAGGTTAGTATTGTGGAGTAACTACAATGTTGTTGATCCATCCTCAGTTTTCTCCTATCACAGCCATTAAGTTAAGTACCAGTAAACTGTTTGGACACATCTTCTCATTCAAAGATTTTTCTTTATTTTTTATATTTTCTACATTGTAGAATAATAGTGAAGACATCAAAACTATGAAATAACACCTATGGAATCATGTAGTAACCAAATAAGTGTTAAACAAATAAAAATATATTTTATATTTTTCAAAGTAGCCACCCTTCCTTGATGACAGCTTTGCACACTCTTGGCATTCTCTCAACCAGCTTCACCTGGAATGCTTTTTCAACAGTCTTGAAGGAGTTCCCACATTTGCTGAGCAATTGTTGGCTGCTTTTCCTTCACTCTGCGGTCCAACTCATCCCTAACCATCTCAATTGGGTTGAAGTCGGGTGATTGTGGAGCCCAGGTCATCTGATGCAGCACTCCATCACTCTCCTTCTTGGTCAAATACAGCCTGGAGGTGTGTTGGGTCATTGACCTGTTGAAAACAAATAATAGTCCCACTAAACGCAAACCAGATGGAATGGCATATCGCTGCAGAATGCTGTGGTAGCCATGCTTGTTAAGTGTGCCTTAAATTCTAAATAAATCACTGACAGTGTCACCAGCAAAGCACCCCAACACCATCACACCTCCTCCTCCATGCTTCACGGTGGGAACCTCACATGCAGATATCATCTGTTCACCTTCTCTGCATCTCACAAAGACACTGCGGTTGGAATCAAAAATATCTAATTTGGACTCCAGACCAAAGGACAGATTCCCACCAGTCTAATGTCCATTGCTTGTGTTTCTTGGCCCAAGCAAGTCTCTTCTTATTGGTGTCCTTTAGTAGTGGTTTCTTTTCAGCAATTCAACCATGATGACCTGATTCACGCAGTCTCTGGACTTGGTATTTTACGAAATAGGGCTATCTTCTGTATACCACCCCTACCTTGTCACAACAGAAACGATTGGCTCAAATGCATTAAGATGGAAAGAAATTCCACAAATTAACTTTTAACAAGGCACACCTGTTAATTGAAATGCATTCCAGGTGACTACCTCATGAAGCTGGTTGAGAGAATGCCAAGAATGTGCAAAGCTGTCATCAAGGCAAAGGGTGGCTACTTTGAAGAATCTCAAATATAAAATATATTTTGATTTGTTTAACACTTTTTTGGTTACTACATGTTTCCATATGTGTTATTTCATAGTTTTGCTGTCTTCACTATTATTCTAGAATGTAGAAAATAGTACAAATAAAGGAAAAACCCTTGAATGAGTAGGTGTGTCCAAACCTTTGACTGATACTGTAACTGTTTTAAAGTCCCCATTGGTCTCATGGTGATATCCCTGAGCGTTTCCTTCCTCCCCGGCAACTGAGTTAGAAAGGACGCCTGTATCTTTTTAGTGGCTGGGTTTTATTGATCCACCATCCAAAGTCTTTTTAATAACTTCACCATGCTCAAAGGGATATTCAGTGTCTGCTTTTTCTTATTTTAACCCATCTACCAATATGTGCCCTTTGCGAGCCATTGGAAAACCTCCCTAGTCTTTGTGGTTGAGTCTGTGTTTGAAATTTACTGCTCGACTGAGCGACCTTACAGGTGTGTGTGGGGTACAGAGTTGAGGTAGTCATTAAAAAATCATGTTAAACACTATTATTGCACACAGAGTGAGTCCATGCAACGTAATATGTGACTTGTTAAGCACAATTTTACTCCAGCATTTATTTAGGTTTGCCATAACAAAAGGGTTGCATACTTATTGACTCAAGACATTTCAGCTTTTTATTTTTAATTCATTTGGGGTGTTGTGTGTAGGCCACTGACCAAAAATCTGAATATAACCCATTTTAAATTTGGGCTATAACACCTTTTTTTTTTTAAAGTTACACCGACAGCTTCATTACGTTTTGGTACACCAGAATTACATTCATTTCCAATGAAACGCTGCGTTTGCCTTGCAGCATTGCGTTGCAGAAGCAGTTGCAGTGCGTTCGGTGTGGTGCATTACATTTAAATTACATTTAAGTCATTTAGCAGACGCTCTTATCCAGAGCGACTTACAAATTGGTGCATTCACCTATAATATCCAGTAGAACAACCACTTTACAATAGTGCATCTAAATCTTTTAAAGGGGGGGGGGTTAGAAGGATTACTTTATCCTATCCCAGGTATTCCTTAAAGAGGTGGGGTTTCAGGTGTCTCCGGAAGGTGGTGATTGACTCCGCTGCCCTGGCATCGTGAGGGAGCTTGTTCCACCATTGGGGTGCCAGAGCAGCGAACAGTTTTGACTGGGCTGAGCGGGAACTGTGCTTCTTCAGAGGTAGGGAGGCGAGCAGGCCAGACGTGGATGAACGCAGGGCCCTTGTTTGGGTGTAGGGCCTGATCAGAGCCTGAAGGTACGGAGGTGCCGTTCCCCTCACAGCTCCGTAGGCAAGCACCATGGTCTTGTAGCGGATGCGAGCTTCAACTGGAAGCCAGTGGAGAGAGCGGAGGAGCGGGGTGACGTGAGAGAACTTGGGAAGGTTGAACACCAGACGGGCTGCGGCGTTCTGGATGAGTTGTAGGGGTTTGATGGCACAGGCAGGGAGCCCAGCCAACAGTGAGTTGCAGTAATCCAGACGGGAGATGACAAGTGCCTGGATTAGGACCTGCGCCGCTTCCTGTGTGAGGCAGGGTCGTACTCTGCGAATGTTGTAGAGCATGAACCTACAGGATCGGGTCACCGCCTTGATGTTAGTGGAGAACGACAGGGTGTTGTCCAGGATCACGCCAAGGTTCTTAGCACTCTGGGAGGAGGACACAAGGGAGTTGTCAACCGTGATGGCGAGATCATGGAACGGGCAGTCCTTCCCCGGGAGGAAGAGCAGCTCCGTCTTGCCGAGGTTCAGCTTGAGGTGGTGATCCGTCATCCACACTGATATGTCTGCCAGACATGCAGAGATGCGATTCGCCACCTGGTTGTCAGAAGGGGGAAAGGAGAAGATTAATTGTGTGTCGTCTGCATAGCAATGATAGGAGAGACCGTGTGAGGATATGACAGAGCCAAGTGACTTGGTGTATAGCGAGAATAGGAGAGGGCCTAGAACAGAGCCCTGGGGGACACCAGTGGTGAGAGCACGTGGTGCGGAGACAGATTCTCGCCACGCCACCTGGTAGGAGCGACCTGTCAGGTAGGACGCAATCCAAGCGTGGGCCGCGCCGGAGATGCCCAGCTCGGAGAGGGTGGAGAGGAGGATCTGATGGTTCACAGTATCAAAGGCAGCAGATAGGTCTAGAAGGATGAGAGCAGAGGAGAGAGAGTTAGCTTTAGCAGTGCGGAGAGCCTCCGTGACACAGAGAAGAGCAGTCTCAGTTGAATGCCCAGTCTTGAAACCTGACTGATTAGGATCAAGAAGGTCGTTCTGAGAGAGATAGCAGGAGAGCTGGCCAAGGACGGCACGTTCAAGAGTTTTGGAGAGAAAAGAAAGAAGGGATACTGGTCTGTAGTTGTTGACATCGGAGGGATCGAGTGTAGGTTTTTTCAGAAGGGGTGCAACTCTCGCTCTCTTGCGTCAAACTGTATGTGTAGACTGCTTGACAGAAATGGTAGCAGAAGGTGAATGTTGAACTTTTGTTGCATACATATACAGATGATGCTGCGTACTATTTTGCACAATGACGCTGTCTGTGTGTTCGAAGCGTTAAGGGGTGTGAATACTTTCTGAAGGCCCTATACATGTGGAACAATAATAATCATGGGCTGTTCCAAAATACCACAACTAAAAAGCAAAATGGAATCTGGAGATATTTTTTACATCACTGGTTAGAGGACAACTTGCAGAACACAGTGAGCTACATTTTAGAATGTTGTATTTTGATACAGGAGTCACCAAAACAGAAAGAGAAACGCAACACTGTTTTGTCAATCACTTATATCGATTGTCACGTTGAAATCAATTGCGTGAGAGGGGGGTTTTATGTCCTGTTAACTACCACAGCTCACAAACCATTCCCGAATCTGAGAATAATGTGTACATCCCTTGTTAGAGGACAAATTGTAGAAGACGGCTAGCTACATTTTTGAAGTGTTGCATTTTGATTCAAGTGGGTCGCCAATGCGGTAATTGTAAGGCAACTATTTTTTTGTTAATCACTTCGATGGATATCACGTTGAAATCAATAGAACAGGGGCAAACGTTTGGGGTGTAGCTCTGTTTAAATAAACACTATTCAAATGCCACACGGAAACTTGAAATAACCTATACATAGTTGGTTAAATGAGACTTTATAGAAGGCTTATATCTATATTTTTGAATATCGGATGTTGATTTCAGGAGGCTGCCTTCACGGAAAAAGGAACAAACGTACAGTTCTGAATAGAACTACTGTTCGCTGAAGGAGGGAACGAGGTATAGCATACTAGGGGGAGTCAATGACCAATCTTATTCACCTGAAAACTGAAAACACGCCAATCTGGCCAATGGATGCCGAGCCTGCCCTCGATAGCCCCACCTTCCTGGCTATAATACCGGGCCTTGCATTCATTTCCTCAATTCAGTACCACTCATCAGCAAGCCCAAACCCCTTGACGGAGCAGGGCCAAAATATGTTATAACGCGTTCCCTCCTTCAGGGAGAAGGAGTTATATTTATAACTGTAGTTTCCCATTCAGTTGGTCACTCTGTATAACATACTATGGAGACATGCACTCACGCCCGACATACAATCACACCCCAAACCGGCTCAGAAGGTACCAAACTAGGAGCCCCACAGCAGCCTAAGCACACACTGGTTCCACCGGCTCCAAAAAGGGGTTACAGAAGCCACCTTTTTCCCCAATAAAACTTACCCGAGAAGCTTGAACTGTCGGAGCCCCATATAGAACCTGCTGCAACCTGGCTATGCACACTGACACGCTGCCACTGCAGCTAAAGTCCATAGACCCCACAGTTTCAAGAACAATACTTACCTTGCGAGCCTGAAATGTCAACTCGTATAACGATCCGCAAGTCCAAAACAACAGAACACTTGTCGTGACTTGGTAAAGAGCACACGCGCTGCATATCATCGACCCGGCCTCAGACAACACCATTCAAGGTCATTTCACCGGAAGACACTTCGCCAGCAGCCCCAATCTTTCTCAGAAAGTCAGCCTGACGCCCAATGGAAGTTGAACCCAGCTGGAGACAATGGTCAGACGAACTGGTCCGAGCCAAATCCTCCTGAGCATGTTTCCACCTCAGGCAAACAGGACAGCACTTGTAAGTATCTTTATTGTGAAACCACATACCATAGGGCACTGTCGGAGGTTCAAACTCGGCTGGTTAGACCTTTTGAACTTTACTCAAGCAAGGAAGCACTGGCTACACAGGCAGAGCAGAAAGTAGTGGGGTTTTAGCAAACACAAATCCTACCCAATCAAGGAAGCATTAGCTACACAAGCAGAGCAGAAAGTAGTTGTTTTTAGCAAATACAAAGGACCGAGTTTGGGAAACCCTGATCTAGGTGGATGTGTACTGTCTATGAGGAAATTAATGCAAATTGAGGAAATTAATGTGAGCCCCAGTATTATAGCCAGGATTCTTCAGGTGAATATGATTGGTCGTTGACTCCACATAGTATGTTATACCGAGTGACCGACTGAAGGGAACCACTTTTTCTGTAAGTTAATTTCAACTAATCATAACGCGGCATAGGATATCAGGTTTGCTGTTATTTAAAGGAAAATGTCAATTACTCTACTTCATTATCATCCTCAGCACAAGCCCAACGTCAACGTATGTGAAAATGGCGCATTTCTATTTTTTGTAGTAAAAAATATGGCGAAAGATAAGTGTTGCCAACGACCTCATCACCCAATGCCTACTCATAATTGGTCAAAATCACACAATGATTTTAAAAAATAATCATATTTCACCTTTATTTAACCAGGTAAGCTAGTTGAGAACAAGTTCTCATTTACAACTGCGACCTGGCCAAGATGAAGCAAAGCAGTGCGACACAAACAACAACACAGAGTTACACATGGAATAAACAAGCGTATAGTCAATAACACAATAGGAAAAAAAGAAAGTCTATATACAGTGTGTGCAAATGGCGTGAGGAGGTAAGGCAATAAATAGGGCATAGTAGCGAAGTAATTACTATTTAGCAGATTAACACTGTAGTCATAGATGAGCAGATGATGATGATGTGCAAGTAGTGATACTGTTGTGCAAAAGAGCAGAAAAGTAAATAAAAACAATATGGGGATGAGGTAGGTAGATTGGGTGGGCTATTTACAGATGGACTATGTACAGCTGCAGTGATCGGTTAGCTGCTCAGATAGCTGATGTTTAAAGTTAGTGAGGGAAATGTAAGTCTCCAGCTTCAGCGATTTTTGCAATTCGTTCCAGTCACTGGCAGCAGAGAACTGGAAGGAAAGGCGGCCAAAGGAGGTGCTGGCTTTGGGGACGACCAGTGAGATAATACTGCTGGAGCGCGTGCTACGGGTGGGTGTTGTTATCGTGACCAGTGAGCTGAGGTAAGGCGGAGCTTTACCTAGCATAGACTTATAGATGACCTGGAGCCAGTGGGTCTGGCGACGAATATGTAGCGAGGGCCAGCCGACTAGAGCATACAGGTCACAGTGGTGGGTGGTATAAGGGGCTTTGGTAACAAAACGAATGGCACTGTGATAGACTGCATCCAGTTTGCTGAATAGAGTATTGGAAGCTATTTTGTAAATGACATCGCCGAAGTCGAGGATCAGTAGGATAGTCAGTTTTACTAGGGTAAGTTTGGTGGCGTGAGTGAAGGAGGCTTTGTTTGCGAATTAGAAAGCCGATTCTAGATTTGATTTTGGATTGGAGATGTTTGATATGAGTCTGGAAGGAGAGTTTACAGTCTAGCCAGACACCTAGGTATTTGTCCACATATTCTAGGTCCGAACCGTCCAGAGTAGTGATGCTGGTCGGGCGGGCGGGGGCGAGCAGCGAACGGTTGAAAAGCATGCATTTGGTTTTACTAACATTTAAGAGCAGTTGGAGGCCACGGAAGGAGTAATGTATGGCATTGAAGCTCGTTCGGAGGTTAGTTAACACAGTGTCCAAAGAAAGGCCAGATGTATACAGAATGGTGTCATCTGCGTAGAGGTGGATCAGGGAATCACCCGCAGCAAGAGCGACATCGTTGAAATATACAGAGAAAAGAGTCGGCCCGATAATTGAACCCTGTGGTACCCCCAAAGAGAACCCTGAGGTCCGGACAACAGGCCCTCCGATTTGACACACTGAACTCTATCTGAGAAGTAGTTGGTGAACCAGGTGAGGCAGTCATTTGAGAAGTAATGGCTATTGAGTCTGCCGATAAGAATACGGTGATTGACAGAGTCAAAAGCCTTGGCCAGGTCGATGAAGACGGCTGCACAGTACTGTCTTTTATCGATTACCGATGATGTCATTGGAAGCACTTATATTCCTCAGTCTTTTTTACAAAAAAACATTGAAATGCACCATTTTCACATATGTTGATGTTGGGGTGGTGCTGGAGATGATGAATTTGAAGTTAAATTTTTTTTGAAGTTTCCCTTTAAGTGATCGTTGGACTGTCAAATCTGTGTATTGGTGTGGCCAGCGACTTTTATAGACCACTTTCTGTGTTTGCAAACATTGCCGCACGGGGGCGATGTGCGCAAGTTGGTGGCAGAGCACTGGGGAGTTCTTATAGAATGGCAGCAAAAAAGCCTCTATTTGCATGTAGCTTATGAGTGCATTTCACACATTTTGGATTAAAATAGGATTTTAAGGCTTGATATAATGTAATATAATGTCTGTCATCATCGCAAATCAACTGCATTATACTTAATAAAACGCTTCAGCTTCAACCAGTTAAATGCTTCAACCAGTTAAATGCTACAGCCTATGTCATTCTAGCTAACAATTGCTGCATCCAAAATAGTTATTTTGCAAAGATCACAACCTAGTATAATAGTGACTATTCAAGCAAGAATCAAAACATAATTGTAAGCGTATGAGAACCCAAAATACACTACTGTTCAGAAGTTTGGGGTCACTTAGAAAAGTCCTTGTTTTTGAAAGAAAAGCAAAAAAATATTGTCCATTAAA
Source organism: Salmo trutta (assembly GCF_901001165.1). Classification (NCBI taxonomy): domain Eukaryota; kingdom Metazoa; phylum Chordata; class Actinopteri; order Salmoniformes; family Salmonidae; genus Salmo; species Salmo trutta. The sequence continues at coordinate 29,537,421 of NC_042983.1, read as the reverse complement.
ATAAAGTTTCTTGGCAATTTCTCTCATGGAATAGCCTTCATTGCTCAGAACAAGAATAGACTGACGAGTTTCAGAAGAAAGTCCTTTGTTTCTGGCCATTTTGAGCCTCTAATCGAACCCACAAATGCTGATGCTCCAGATACTCAACTAGTCTAAAGAAGGCCAGTTTTATTGCTTATTTAATCAGCACAACAGTTTCAGCTGTGCTAACATAATTGCAAAAGGGTTTCTAATGATCAATTAGCCTTGTCAAATTATAAACTTGGATTAGCTAATGTGTTCCAATGTGCCACAGGAGTGATGGTTGCTGATAATGGGCCTCTGTAGATATTCCATAAAAAATCAGCCGTTTCCAGCTACAATAGTCATTTACAACATTAATGTCTACACTGTATTTCTGATCAATTTGATGTTATTTTAATGGACAAAAAAATGTGCTTTTCTTTCAAAAACAAGGACATTTCTAAGTGACCCCAAACTTTTGAACGGTAGTGTAGTTATTTTGTTTAGAAGTAATACAATCGTAAATCTAGGTTATGTTGAATGGGCGCAGATGGCGATGGCTTTCTTACTGCAGCCAAGTGTGTGACGTCAGTGTGTTGTATACTGGAAAGGGGTCCATAAAGAGTCCGCCCCGAATTTTCCGTGCCATTTGAATTAGAACCCATAGTTAATTTTTTATTTCTATACTTTTTGGGAAGTATAGAAATAGTGCACATAAATATATCTACCCCTTCCTAGACTTGCTTTCAATGAGAATGACAGATCTATAACTCACTTTTCTATGTGAATTTGGTGGGTCGCCCAAAAAGTTACATATTGCAGCTTTAATGGTAGACTCAGCGAAATGATGTTAGCAAGAGCAGCACCACAAATATCGAGATGAGTGAAATGCAAGACTTAGCTCCCACAGTCACATGGTATCTGTGCATGTGCACGGGTTCACATCACGCTGTTCACAGCAAGGTAGGCAGGGCCCAAACACGACAGAGAAGTTGAGCCTTGTGTTTCAATGCTCTTAGTTGTTGTGGAAATTGACCCCACTATGCTGTTTACTTTCTGCATTTATGTCATAACACGGAGTCTACCTTTAAGCACTCGATCTTATGTCATCCTGATGAGTAATTCCTCTAAATGTTTAACAGGACGCTCTAGACTAAAGCCTCCGTAGTGTCTGTGCAGCAACCTGAAAGTTTGACGTCCCTACCAATAGAAACTCTCTCGATTTCATTGCAAAACATTTTCCATTTGGAGTAGGGATGGGCATTTTTAAACGATTTCAGTATTCTAATAATATGATATTTTTTCAGATAACCGGATAGTTGAAATACATGGGTAAACTTCAATTGAGACTTGCTCACACAACTCGAGAGATGGAGTCGGTGCGCTGTTGGGGGAGGGGCGAGAGAGGAGCAGGGGCCTGTGTGTGACAGTATGTGTGTGGCACAAAGGGAGAGAGCGAGAGAAAGTAGCCAAACTGACTCACTACTTAGACAAACTTGTTGCTGCCATAGATTATCTATCATACCATCAGGTAGTGCCTGTCTTGACTGCATCAAATCATTTGTAAAGAAGCTCGTTAGCTACAGTAGCCAGCTAAGTTAGCCAGCTAGCTAGCTAAAATAATAAAGCTATTTTGCTGCGCTCCCCAGTCCTTGTCCACAACAACTCAATCAGTGGAGGCTGGTGGGAAGAGCTATAGGAGGACAGGAATGTAGTGGTATCAAACATATGGAAATCACATGTTTGACTCAGTTCCACTTATTCCATTCCAGCTATTACAATGAGCCCATCCTTCTATTGCTCCTCCCACCAGCCTCCACTGAACTCCATTCATATGAAACAACAGCCTATCTGTTGGTTGATCATTGTAGCCTACCGACATAGGCTCACTTATAAAACGGTCATAAAGCTGTTTTATTAAAATGTTGAATGTAATGGTCTATCGCTGTAAGCTATGTAGCAATATCACATAGATCATTTCATTTTAGACAAAGCCTTTAAAAAATATATATTATAAGCCTTTATTTTCTCAAAATGAATACTCTTCCAAGTAATCAAATATTAATATCCATTCAGATATTCCAATAAGCGTGCCCATCCCTAGTTTAGAGTAAACAATTTCCATTGCAAAACATTTTGCTACCGACTAATGAATACACCCCAGGTACCCACTGATTCTTGAAGAATAGAAACGCCTCAAGCTTATAACTGTCTTCCCCTATCATAACTCAAGTATATGGTGGTTTTTCTCCATTGGAAGTGTTTGTGTTTGTTGCCAGTTGAGTCATTTAACAGGCATTGTATCTATAGCTTCCAGCATAGAATTAGGAATGAGAAAGCTAGCTAATAATTTAATAGGATCTCTATGGCTTCCAGTGTGTATGATGTCGATCTGATGTGCAATTCTCTTTAGGTAGCTAGGCTATTTGTTTTAGAAGGTATTACAATGTTAGTTTCTTTCAGAACGACATTGAGGCTGTGGATCCCAGGGGAAGGACACCACTCCACCTGGCTGTGTCGCTGGGACACCTGGAGTCAGTGAGAGTGCTTCTAAGACATGGCGCAGAAGTTACCAAAGAGAACACCAAGAATTGGACAGGTTAGGCTGGCTGTTCTCCATCACAAGCTACACTTATCCAAATGTAAATGTGTATTATTAATATTATGAATTCTGCATGCTATTTACATTTCCTTCAGAAAGTATTCACACACCTTGACTTTTCAACATTTTGTTGTGTTACAGCCTGAATTTAAAATGAATTAAATTGAGATTTGTGTCACTGGCCTACACACAATACCCCATAATGTCTAAATGGAATTATATATTTAGACATTTAAAAACTTTTTTTTTTTAAATTGAATATTCGAAACATACAATATACTTGCAGTGAAGCCGCTCAATAACTACATCATACCAGTCATCCAACAGATTCCCATTCAGAGCGACACACTGAAGAATCCAGGGTCAATGCCCTGCTCAAGGGCATGTTGACCAATCTACCACCAGGCCAAAAAACGTGAACCCGAACCCTCCAAGATTGACTGACCCGGTCTCTCCAGATCTCCTAACAGTACTATTTATAGGGTCAATTTTAGATCAATGCTATGCATTTTCAGCCATTCCTGAACCTGAGACCAGAAACCGGCTACCTGAGGGCAATACCAAAATAAATGGTCTATTGATTCTGTATCCTCACAACAAAATCTGCAGAGCTTCGATGATTTTATGCCCCAAACATTTTGTTGGTGGCAAGAATTCTATATAATAAGTTTAGCTGAAAAGCACGAAGTCTTGAATCTTACATTGTTTTATATATCAACTCTGTAGCATTATATATATGCACCCTGTACCATGGAATCGGTACATCAAAAATCTCTTTCCAACTATTTTGCAATCTGTATGGCACAGTTGTCAACATCCTGGTCCTGAAATGAAACTGGTATACTTTCCTATTTATGATGTTTTTATTCCTCCGCCAGTTTTGATCCTTTATATTGGGCAGACAGGCCAGTTCCCTACCTCCTGCCGCTGCCATCCGTCTCCTCCATTTTTGGGGCAATGGGGTAATCAATTGGTTGTACTCTTGGATTGAGCAGACCTTTCCGTACAATTCTGATAACTGCATGAAGGACATAACTCTACCATTCCAATTTACAATATCATTTAAGAACAAAATACCCTTTTCAGACATCTTTCCCATAAATACAGGTATTTTATCAACCAGCACATTTGAGTTCAGCCATAATATTTGTTGTAATATTTGTTCTATCTTTTCAAGGGGATGAAATTGAAATTGTAGCCAGCTCTGCAATGCTTGTTTGAAAAAGAGAGATACTTTGAAAAAAGTATCATTTTCAATTAATCGAAAATGAGACTTGGCAGTCTGCACAAAGACAAAAAGGCCATTTTTAAACAATGGATGAGCTTTTCTTAGTAATCTACTTGACAACCATTTAGGGTTCAAATAAAACTTTTGAATGAGTGAAGCTTTTAGAGAGAGGTTTAGTGCTTTTATATTTAATAATCTCAACCCACCCAATTCATATTCATTATATAGATAGGCACGTTTTATTTTGTCTACTTTAACGTCCCAGATAAACAAAATATTATTTGCTCGTATGATTTGAAAAACGAATCATCAGGAGTAGGCAGTGCCATAAGTAAGTGAGTAAACTGAGATATGACTAAGGAGTTAATCAGGGCAATTTTTCCATAAATAGACAGGTATTTACCTCTCCATGGTTGCAGGATCTTGTCTATTTTTACACGTTTTCTGTTGAAATTCATTGTGGAGAGCTTATTTATATCTTTTGTGATATGAATACCGAGTATGTCTACTTCACCATCAGCCCATTTTATAGGTAAACTGCAGGGTCATGTAAAAGTTGTATTTTTTAAGGATCCAATATGTAATATTGTACACTTATCATAATTAGGTTTTAGTCCAGAGAGTACAGAAAAGTTATCTAGATCTTCAATGAGACATTGCAGGGATCTAGCTTGCGGACTTAAAATAAAACTTGAGTCATCGGCATACATGGATACCTTTGTTTTTAAGCCTTGGATTTCTAATCCTCTAATGTTGTTATTGAATCTGATTTTAATAGCTAAAATTTCGATGGCCATAACGAATAGATATGGTGACAGTGGACACCCTTGTTTAACTCCTCTTGACAATTCAAAACTCTCATTAGTTACTATTTTACACCTGGGGTTGCTATACATTATTTTTACCCATTTTATAAGAGAATTGCCGAAATTGAAAAAATCCAGGCATTTATATATAAAATCCAGTCTTACTTTATCAAATGATCAATTTCATGATGTTCTATTATTTCTAGTAGTTGTCGTATATTATCTCCAATGTATCGTCCATGTAAAAAAAAAACATTTAAGCGTAAGGGGCCTCCAGTTTTTTAGATAGACTGGGTCTTTATATTTGCCATCTGGGTCTTGTTTTAATAATAGAGAAATCAGACCTTCCTGCTGAGTACCTGACAGACTACCATTTCTATAGGAGTAGTTAAAACAATCTAACAATGGAGCTTTTAGTATATCAAAAAATACTTGATATACCTCTACCGGTATGCCATCAAGCCCTGGGGTTTTTCCAGACTGAAAGGATTTAATAGCCTCAAAGTTCTTCCTCTGTAATTTGGCCTTCGCACAGATCTTTCTGTACATTTGTTAATTTTCCATTTTTTTATATTATTTGGAAAGAATTCCTTACCATAATCTTCATTCAGTGGGAAAGGATGAGACGGAAAAGAGAACATCTGCCTAAAATAATTAGCTTCCTCTTTTAAAATATCATTCAGAGAATCAAATATGACTCCGTCTTCAGTAACGAGTTTCTGCAAATTATTTTTGTTAGCGTTGAATTGAATGACCCCTGAAGGTACATTTAAAGGTATCCCAAACAATAAGGGGATTTGCTGAACCTATATTATACTGGAAAAATTCAGTTATAAATTATTTTGTCATAGTTAAAAATAAGTTGTCCTCCTGTAAACTTTGATTCAATTTCCAATATCCCCATCCATGTGGAAAATCTATAAGAGTTATGTGAATGCCAATTAGATGATGATCCGATCGCATTCTGTCTCCTATTAAACGTTTTTTAACCTTTGATGCAAGAAAGAAAGAGACAAAATAGTCAAGATGACTAGCTTGATTAAGTCTCCTCCATGTATATCTCACTGAGTCGGGTTTTTTGTCTGCAAATTCCACTATTTCTAATGTGTCCATAATATTTGTGATTTCCATAAGGGCACGGTGATGATAGTTTGTAGCGTGATGACCTTTACGGTCCATTGAGGTACTTAACAGTGTGTTATAGTCTCCTACCATAATGATTAGATCATTTGTTGCCTGTAAGTTCAATAAATTGGCATAAATGTTTTCGAAGAAGTGTGGATCATCCTGATTTGGACCATATAGATTAATGAGACAAATCTCTTTTTCGTCCACTTTCATATTCAAAAGGATCCACCTTCCTTGCGAATCATTCCTGACTATTTGCACATTCAGATCGAAATCTTTGTTAAACCTCTTACATCTAGACGTTCCGCTAGCGGAACACCACTCCAATATCCAATGATTGGGCGTGACATATGACTATTTTACAGCATTTTAAAGACAAGACTCTCCTTTATCTAACCACACTGTCCGATTTCAAAAAGGCTTTACAACGAAAGCAAAACATTAGATTATGTCAGGAGAGTACCCAGCCAGAAATAATCAGACACCCATTTTTCAAGCTAGCATATAATGTCACAAAAAACAAAACCACAGCTAAATGCAGCACTAACCTTTGATGATCTTCATCAGATGACACTCCTAGGACATTATGTTATACAATACATGCATGTTTTGTTCAATCAAGTTCATATTTATATCCAAAAACCAGCTTTTTACATTAGCATGTGACGTTCAGAACTGCATTCCCACCGAACACTTACGGTGAATTTACTAAATTACTCACGATAAACATTCACGAAAAACATAACAATTATTTTAAGAATTATAGATACAGAACTCCTTTATGCAATCGCGGTGTCCGATTTTAAAATAGCTTTTCGGTGAAAGCACATTTTGCAATATTCTGAGTAGGTAGCCCGGCCATCACGGGCTAGCTATTTTGACACCCACCAAGTTTGGTTCTCAGATTTACTATAAGAAAAATTGGATTACCTTTGCTGTTCTTCGTCAGAATGCACTCCCAGGACTTCTACTTCAATAACAAATGTTGGTTTGGTTCCAAATAATCCATAGTTATATCCAAATAGCGGCGTTTTGTTCGTGCATTCAAGACACTATCCGAAGGGTAAAGAAGGGTGACGCGCGGACGCGTATCGTGACAAAAAAATGCAAAATATTCCATTACCGTACTTCGAAGCATGTCAAACGCTGTTTAAAATCAATTTTTATGCGATTTTTCTCGTAAAAAAGCGATAATATTCCGACCGGGAGACGTCCTTTCCGTTCAAAGACTCAAAATCTAAAATGGACTCTTCACGTGCACGCGCGCACCCGTCTCATTGTTCTCAGATCGACCACTTACCAAATGCGCTACTGTTTTTCAGCCATGGCCTGCAGAGTCATCATTCAACGTTCTGGCGCCTTCTTAGAGCCTATGGGAGCCTCAGAAAGTGTCACGTTACAGCAGAGATCCTTTGTTTTGGATAGAGATGACAAAGAAGGCCAAGAAATGGTCAGACAGGGTACTTCCTGTACAGAATCTTCTCAGGTTTTGGCCTGCCATTTGAGTTCTGTTATACTCACAGACACCATTCAAACAGTTTTAGAAACTTTGGAGTGTTTTCTAGAAAATTGAGCCAAGATATTATCTGTGTAGCAAATCTGAGTAGGTTGATGTGTATGATATTGGATGTGATATAGTGAGAGTGTGTACGATGTCTGTATAAGAGTAAGACTATAATGTGTGGTGCCCAAATAAATAATAACTCTGCCAATTTGCATGGTTGAGTGTCTGTGTGTAACACGTAGTGCGTATAGCCTTAATATTCATAATGATAATTGTAATCCATATCGTATCACATCATTGTTACATCATAATTACCTTTAACATAATTGAAAAAAACATACCAGCATTTCCATAGCAATTGACGTTTCACATGATCATGAAAGAGACCTTGCATTACTCTAGAGACGGCTTCACTACATTACAAATGTATTCCGTACAATATGTTATTATTCCCCGAAGCTCCTATTCTGATATCTTCCCCTTGCTTGTTGTAGACAAATACTTGTAGACAAACTTGTAGACAAATACATAAAAAAGATAGACAAACAGTATACATATTAAATTATAAAACAGTTCTCAACAATAGAGGAAGAGAAGAGAGAAGGTGAGAGAAGAGAGCGAGATCAGGTGTGTGTGTGTGTGTGTGTGTGTGTGTGTGTGTGTGTGTGTGTAAGTCCGTATGTGTAAGCAGGCATGTAATTGAGTGTGTGTGTTCATATCCACTTCATAATGTTCAGATATTTTTACAGTTCCCATACCTTTTTTTCTTTTCGTAACCTGAAGTCCCTGTAGAATTTAGTACAGCCACAGTGTTATGGAGCTGTCTCGGAATAGCTGTCCATCTATAAAGATTATGTTAGGTCAGCGCCTAGTCACAAAAACAAAACATACAGCCATTTTCCAGCCAAAGAGAGGAGTCACAAAAAGCAGAAATAGAGATAAAATTAATCACTAACCTTTGATGATCTTCATCAGATGGCACTCATAGGACTTCATGTTACACAATACATGTATGTTTTGTGGCTCAGTTGGTAGAGCATGGTGTTTGCAACGCCAGGGTTGTGGGTTCAATTCCCACAGGGGACCAGTACGGGGGAAACAATTTATGAAATGCATGCATTCACTACTGTAAGTCGCTCTGGATAAGAGTGTCTGCTAAATGACTAAAATGTAAATGTAATGTTTTGTTCGATAAAGTTCATATTTAAATCCAAAAATCTCAGTTTACATTGGCGCGTTATGTTCAGTAATGTTTTGCCTCCAAAACATCCAGTGATTTTGCAGGGAGCCACATCAATTTACAGAAATACTCATCATAAACGTTGATGAAAGATACAAGTGTTTTACATAGAATTAAAGATACACTTCTCCTTAATGCAACCACTGTGTCAGATTTCAAAAAAGCTTTACGGCAAAAGCACACCATGCGATAATCTGAGTACAGCGCTCAGCCACCAAAACAAGCCATACAGATACCCGCCATGTTGTGGAGTCAACAAAAGTCAGAAATAGCATTATAAATATTCACTTACCTTGGATGATCTTCATTGGAATGCACTCCCAGGAATCCCAGTTCCACAATAAATGTTAGTTTTGTTTCGATAAAGTCCATATTTATGTCCAAATACCTCCTTTTTGTTCACGCGTTCAGTTCACTATTCCAAATGCACGAGCACTAAGATCAGATGAAAAGTCAAAAAAGTTCCATTACAGTTCGTAGAAACATGTCAAACGATGTATAGAATCAATCTTTAGGATGTTTTTATCATAAATCTTCAATAATATTCCAACTGGACAATTCTTTGTCTTTAGAAAGGAAAGAGAACGGAGCTCGTGCTTACGGCCGCGAGCGATCAACAACTCATGGCTTTCAGCCAGACCCCTGATTCCAACAGCTTTTATTCTCTCCCCCTTCACAGTAGAAGCCTGAAACAACGTTCTAAAGACTGTTGACATCTAGTGGAAGCCTTAGTAAGTGCAATATGACCCCACAGACACTGTATATTGGATAGGCAATCACTTGAAAAACTACAAACCTCAGATTTCCCACTTCTTGGTTGGATTTTTTCTCAAGTTTTTGCCTGCCATATGAGTTCTGTTATACTCACAGACATCATTCAAACAGTTTTAGAAACTTCAGAGTGTTTTCTATCCAAATCTATTAATAATATGCATATCTTAGCTTCTGGGCCTGAGTACCAGGCAGTTTACTCTGGGCACACTTTTCATCCGGATGTGAATATAGCGCCCCCAAGCCATAAGAAGTTTTAAGCACCCTTCCCCTGCTTTTGATCAGCTCCTTTTGTTGGTAGTGTTCAAATTTTGCGATGATCGGTCGGGGACCCTTGGTCTTGTCGCTCCGAGCTCCAAGTCTGTGTACTCGGTGGAAAGCCACCTTGTTTACAGTCTCTATAGGAAGTTTCAAGGCGGATTGCATGAATTCTCTGATCGCGCCCTCTGGATTATTGGATGCGTCCTCAGGAATCCCAGAATTTTTTTTATTTTCACGCATGCTACGACTTTGTATGTCTAGTAGCGACTCCTTCATCACCCTGTTTTCCCTGAGTAGACAATCCATTTTGTAATTGTGGATTTTTACCTTGGCTGTGAGTGTCTTGTTTTCTCTTTGGAGCGTGAGAATTTCACTCTGGCTGAACTCCAAACTCCCCCTCAGCCCTGCTACCTCCTCACTCAACTTTTCCAGTGTTGCATGGATTCCAGCCAGAGCACTAGCCTCTACCTCAATGGTAAGTAAATCGTCTGTGTCTGTAGATTAATCTGTTTTTCTTTTTTTGTCGGGTTAAAGTTATTTTGTGAGATAGTCAGATCTTTCCATGATGGAGTATGTTGTTCCTCCATAGCGTAAAGCTGTTGGTACTTGTCGATTTCCCTCAGGATCTCGTTTGTATCAGATAGGCTCTTTACTGCAACCAGTTGTTTTACGAAAAGATAACAATGAGTCTTTCCCACGACGACGACAGGTGTCTGTAGTACAGCCAGCTAGCACTCGGGGAATCCACGCAAAAAAGGAACACAAACTTGCAGTCCCAGCCGTAAAGGCTAACCGTGTCGTGGAATCCTTAGCAACAAAACTTTTAGTTCGGATTAAAATGCTTTAATATAAAATGCAACAAACCGAGTGTAGACAGTACAATGTTCTGTTGCTCGCTCTGATGACGTAACTCATTTTTACAAATTAATGAAAAGCTGAAATGTATTGAGTCAATAAATATTCAACCCCTTTCTTATGGCAAGCCTAAATTAGTTCAGTAGTAAACATGTGCTTAACAAGTCACTTAATAAGTTGCATGAACTCACTCTGTGTGCAATAATAGTGTTTAACTTGATTTTTGAATGACTATCTCAACTCTGTACCCCACACATACAATGATCTGTAAGGTGTGGTGGTTAATTTCTTTACTATCAAATGAGGAGAGACAAACTTATCACACAAGTCAGAATTATACTTAAACTGAATCTTTATTCACTTATTAATAAGGGAGCAGGTCAATACAACGCACACATATAAAGTGAATCGATTGAGTGCTCTACAATAATGATGGCTGGTCGACGATTCACGATCAAATGATTCGTTGAGAGACAAAAGTACAAAGGTATTTTATAGCCAAGATACACCCCTTTCAACCTACATGACGAACAACAGATATATAGAATGGGTCACAAGGTTAAGATTTGTATGAAAGATACCTATAATACATAGCAGACAGAATCTGCTGTGTCAACAGTTTTCCTTGTAGAGACCAGTGTCTGTCCCTCCGACTCCAAACTGGAACCATCTCTCCCTGGTACGGGATAGAGCAGAAACATTAACTCATGTTCTGGAATGCTCTGAGGAGTCCCATCCTCAGTAGAACACACACACAATAGTTAAGAATACTCTATTCTGTTGCATAAAACAACCATCTGATGCAATAAAAGTATTATAACATAGTCTTGCAGTTTTGCTCTCACAAAGGTCCCTCAGTCGAGTAGTGAATTTCAAACATAGATTCAACCACAAAGGCCAGGGAGGCTTTATAGTGCCTCGCAAAGAAGGATACCTATTGGTAGATAGGTTAAAACATTTTTTTTTTTTAAACAGACATTGAATATCCCTTTGAGCATGGTGAAGTTATTAATTACACTTTGGATGGTTTATCAATACACCCAGTCACTACAAAGATACAGGCGTGCTTCCTAACTCAACTGCCAGAGAGGAATGAAACCGCTCTGGGATTTCACCGAGGCCAATGACTTTAAAACAGTTCGAGTTTAATGGCTATGGTATGGAGTATCAACAACATTGTAGTTACTCAATAATACTAACCTAAATGTCAGAGTGAAAAGAAGGAAGCCTATAGAGATTTTTTTAAGAATAATGTGCAAATATTGTACAATCGAGGTGTATTTGTATTTATTGTGGGTCCCCATTAGCCAAGGGAGCAGCTACTCTTCCTGAGGTCCAGCAAAATTAAAAACATGACATTACATTTCAAATCAAATCAAATCAAATGTATTTATATAGCCCTTCGTACATCAGCTGAAATCTCAAAGTGCTGTACAGAAACCCAGCCTAAAACCCCAAACAGCAAGCAATGCATGTGAAAGAAGCACGGTGGCTGGGAAAAACTCCCTAGGAAAAACTCCTGAGAAAGGCCAAAAACCTAGGAAGAAACCTAGAGAGGAACCAGGCTATGAGGGGTGGCCAGTCCTCTTCTGGCTGTGCCGGGTGGATATTATAACAGAACATGGTCAAGATGTTAAAATGTTCGTAAATGACCAGCATGGTCAAATAATAATAATCATAGTAATTGTCGAGGGTGCAACAAGCACGTCCGGTGAACAGGTCAGGGTTCCGTAGCCGCAGGCAGAACAGTTGAAACTGGAGCAGCAGCATGGCCAGGTGGACTGGGGACAGCAAGGAGTCATCATGCCAGGTAGTCCTAGGGCTCAGGTCCTCCGAGAGAAAGAAAGAAAGAAAGAGAGAATTAGAGAGAGCATATTTACATTCACACAGGACACCGGATAAGACATTTCACAACACATTAAGTGTGGGCCCTCAGGCCACTACTCTACTACCACTACCCTACAACACAAATGTGTACGTCTGTGTATAGTGTGTATGGTGTGTATACAGTCTCCACTGTTCCATAAGGTGTGTTTTTTTTAATCTGTTTTTAAATCTGATTTTACTGCTTGCGTGAGTTACTTTATGTGGAATAGAGTTCCATGTAGTCATGGCTCTATGTAGTACTGTGGGCCTCATAGTCTGTTCTGGACTTGAGGATTGTGAAGAGACCTCTGGTGGCATGTCTTGTGGGGTATGCATGGGTGTCTGAGCTGTGGGCTAGTAGTTTAAACAGACAGCTCAGTGCATTCAATATGTCAATACTTCTCACAAATACAAGTAGTGATTAAGTCAACCTCTCCTCTACTTTGAGCCAGGAGAGATTGACATGCATATAATTTAATGTTAGCGCTCCGTGTACATTTAAGGGTCAGCCGTGCTGCCCTGTTCTGGGCCAATTGTAATTTTCTTAAGTCCCTCTTTGTAGCATCTGACCACACGACTAGATAGTAGTCCAGGTGTGACAAAACTAAGGCCTGTAGGACCTGCCTTGTTAATAGCGTTGTTAAGATAGAGCAGCGCTTTATTATGGACAGACCTCTCCCCATTTTAGCTACTGTTGTTTTGACCATGACAGTTTACAATCCAGGGTTACTCCAAGCAGTTTAATCGCCTCAACTTGCTCAATTTCTACATTATTCATTACAAGATTTAGTTGAGGTTTAATGAATGATTTGTCCCAAAAACAATGCTTTTATTTTTTGAAAGATGTAGGACTAATTTATTTACTGCCACCCATTCTGAAACTGACTGCAGCTCTTTAAGTGATTTCACTTGCTGTGGTAGCTGACGTATATAGTGTTGTGTCATCAGCATACATAGACAGACAGGCTTTTACTCCGTGCTAGTGGCAGGTCATTAGTAAAGATTGAAAAAAGTAAGGGGCCTAGACAGCTTCCATAGGGAATGCCTGACTCTACCTGGATTATGTTAGAGAAGCTTCCATCCAAAGCTTCCATCCAAAGAACCCCCTCTGTGTTCTGTTAGACAGGTAATTCTCGATCCACAATATAGCATGGGATGTAAAGCCATAACACCTATGTTTTTCCAGCAGCAGATTATGATTGATAATGTCAAAAGCTGCACTGAAGTCTAACAAAACAGCTCCCACAATATTTTTTATTATCAATTTCTCTCAGCCAATCAGTCATTTGTGTAAGTGCCGTACATGGTGAATGCCCTTCCCCATAAGCATGTTAAAAATCATCTGTTGTTAATTTGTTTACTGTGAAATAGCATTGTATCTGGTCAAACACAGTTTACTAAGGGTTGGTAATAGTCTGATTGGTCGGCTTTTTGAACCTGTAAAGGGTTATTTTCTATTCTTGGGTAGCGGAATGACTTTTGCTTCCCTCCAGGCCTGAGGGCACACGCTTTCCTGTAGGCATAGATTGAAGAGATGGCGAATAGGAGTGGCAATATCGTCCGCTATCATCCTCAGTAATTTTCCATCTAAGTTGTCAGACCCAGGTGGCTTGTCATTGTTGATAGACAACAATAATTATTTCACCTCTTCCACACTCACTTGGCCAAAACAATTATTTGTTTTGAATACATTTGTCATCACAGAAGTGTGGTATATGTTTAAATTAACTTCTCATCATAAACATGTTTGTGTGTAGTGCTGCAGGAGGCGGTCAGCACTGGTGACCCAGAGATGGTTCAGCTTGTGCTCCAGAGGAGAGACTACCTCAAAGCCTCTACAGCCCTGGGAGGAGTACCTGAGCTTCTGAGCAAGATCCGCGAGGTGTTCTCTCTCTCTGTTTGCTCCCCTCTCTGAAATGTTTTTACTCATACATTTACATTTAAAAAAATGTAAAGCTGCAAACTCATGCCTCTTTCCAATCCCCCCCAGTCCCCAGATTTCTACATGGAAATGAAATGGGAGTTCACAAGTTGGAGTAAGTTCTAGTTGATAACCCCCCCCCCCCATTAGAATGTGCCATGTGTGGATGTTTGAGACTTTGTTGTTTATGTTGCTTTCCCATCTGTTCCCAGTCCCCCTCGTGTCCCGGGTTTGTCCAAGTGATGTGTGTCGGATCTGGAAGAGTGGAGCCAGCCTGCGCGTGGACGCCACCCTGCTGGGCTTCGAGAACATGACTTGGATCAGAGGTCGTCGGAGCTACATCTTCAGAGGAGATGGTGAGTCCCCTTTTCCCTGAGTAAGGCTTTCACACAACAGTGTTCTACTGACCACTGTTTCAGCAGGCCGTCTCATCTTTTACCTCGTCATTTACTCTGTTGGCGTATGTTTCACAGTGTGTGCTTGTGCCCATTGGCAGATACCTGGACTGAGTTGTTGGAGGTGAACCATGACGAAGAGGTGGTGGACACGGACCGCTTTGACATCTCCCGGGAGATAGAGGATGTAACACTGGACTCCATGCAACCTGCCGAACAGGAAGTGGCCAAGCGGCTAACCACGCCCATCGTCAACACTTTTCTGGACACCAGGCACATTGCTTTTGAGAGGTAAGACCCAAGCCGTACTACACTTATCTGGTTTTTCTATTGTGTCATATTCAGTTGAAGTCGGAAGTTTACATACACTTAGGTTGGAGTCATTTAAACTTGTTTTTTAACCACTCCACAAATTTCTTGTTAACAAACTATAGTTTTGGCAAGTCGGTTAAGACATTTACTTTGTGCATGACACAAGTAATTTTTCCAACAATTGTTTACAGACAGATTATTTCACTTATAATTCACTGTATCACAATTCCAGTGGGTCAGAAGTTTACATACACTAAGTTGACTGTGCCTTTAAACAGCTTGGAAAATTCCAGAAAGGATGTCATTGCTTTAGAAGCTTCTGATCGGCAAATTGACATCATTTGAGTCAATTGGAGGTGTCAATTGTAGACCTCTACATGTCTGGTTCATCCTTGGGAGCAATTTCCAAACGCCTGAAGGTACCACGTTCATCTGTACAAACAATAGTACGCAAGTGTAAACACCATGGGACCACGCAGCCATCATACCGCTCAGGAAGGAGACGCGTTCTGTCTCCTAGAGATGAACGTACTTTGGTGCGAAAAGTGCAAATCAATCCCAGAACAACAGCAAAGTACCTTTTGAAGATGCTGGAGGAAACAGGTACAAAAGTCTCTATATCCACAGTAAATCGAGTCCTATATCGACATAACCTGAAAGGCTGCTCAGCAAGGAAGAAGCCACTGCTCCAAAACCACCATAAAAAAGCCAGACTATGGTTTGCACCTGCACATGGGAACAAAGATCGTACTTTTTGGAGAAATGTTCTCTGGTGTGATGAAACAAAAATAGAACTGTTTGGCCATAATGACCATCGTTATGTTTGGAGGAAAAAGGGGGAGGCTTACAAGCCGAAGAACACCATCCCAACCGTGAAGCACGGGGGTGGCAGCATCATGTTGTGGGGGTGCTTTGCTGCAGGAGGAAATGGTGCACTTCACAAAATAGATGGCATCATGAGGTAGGAAAATTATGTGGATACATCTCAAGACATCAGTCAGGAAGTTAAAGCTTGGTCGCAAATGGGTCTTCCAAATGGACAATGACCCCAAGCATACTTCCAAAATTGTGGCAAAATGGCTTAAGGGCAACAAAGTCAAGGTATTGGAGTGGCCATCACAAAGCCCTGACCTCAATCCCATAGAAAATTTGTGGACTGAAAAGGCGTGTGCAAGCAAGGAAGTCTACAAGCCTGACTCAGTTACACCAGCTCTGTCAGGAGGAATGGGCCAAAATTCACCCAACTTATTGTGGGAAGCTTGTGGAGGGCTACCCAAAACGTTTGACCCAAGTTAAACAATTTAAAGGCATTGCTACCAAGTACTAATTGAGTGTATGTAAACTTCTGACCCACTGGGAATGTGATGAAAGAAATAAAAGCTGAAATTAATAAATCTCTCTACTATTATTCTGACATTTCACATTTTTTAAATAAAGTGGTGATCCTAACTGACCTAAGACAGGGAATTTTTACTAGGATTAAATCTCAGGAATTGTGAAAAACTGAGTTTAAATGTATTTGGCTAAGGTGTATGTAAACGTTTGACTTCAACTGTAAGTCTTCGTTGAAGGACAAGTAGACTTGTACAGGGTTTTATAGAAACAGGACTCCAAATTGTTTTCCACAGAAATAAGTCTGGGATTTGGGGTTGGAGGAGTGACAAAACGGAAGTTGTCAGTGGTTTCGAGGCTAAGGTTTGTGCATTTATTATAACATTCTTGTCCTGTTAATGTTTAATTATTTTGTTGCTTGTCTAGATTTACTGACCTTACACAAGTCCCTTTCTTTAAAGCTGCAATCAAATCAAATCAAACTTTATTTGTCACATGCGCCGAATACAACAAGTGTAGACTTTAACGTGAAATGCTTACTTACAAGCCCTTAACCAACAGTGCAGTTCAAGAAGAGTTAAGACATTATTTACCAAATAGACAAAAATAAAAAGTAATAATAAAAAGTAACACAATAAGAATAACGAGGCTATATACAGGGGACACCGGTACCGAGTCAGTGTGCGGGGGTACAGGTTAGTTGAGGTAATTTGTACATGTAGGTGGGGGTGAAGTGACTATGCATAGATAATGAACAGCGAGTAGCAGCAGTGTACAAAAGGGAGGGGGGTCAATGTAAATTGTCCGGTGGGATTTTATTAATTGTTCAGCAGTCTTGTGGCTTGGGGGTAGAAGCTGTTGAGGAGCCTTTTTGTCCTAGACTTGGCGCTCTGGTACCACTTGCCGTGCGGTAGCAGAGAAAACAGTCTATAACTTGGGTGACTGGAGTCTCTGACAATTTTATGGGCTTTCCTCTGACACCGCCTATTGTTTAGCTCCTGGTTGGCAGGAAGCTTGGCCCCAGTGATGTACTGGGCTGTTCGCACTACCCTCTGTAGCGCTTTACGGTCATATGCCGAGCAGTTGCCATACCAGGCGGTGATGCAACCAGTCAGGATGCTCTTGATGGTGCAGCTGTAGAACCTTTTGAGGATCTGGGAACCCATACCAAATCTTTTCAGTCTCCTGAGGGGAGAAGGTTTTGTTCTACCCTCTTCACGACTGTCTTGGTATGTTTGGACCATGATAACTCGCTGGTGATGTGGACACCAAGGAACTTGAATCTCTCGACCCGCTCCACTACAGCCCTGTCGATGTTAATGGGGGCCTGTTCGGCCCGCCTTTTCCTGTAGTCCACGATCAGCTCCTTTGTCTTGCTCACATTGAGGGAGAGGTTGTTGTCCTGGCACCACACTGTCAGTTCTCTGACCTCCTCCCTATAGGCCATCTCATCGTTGTCGGTGATCAGGCCTACCACTGTTGTTTTGTCAGCAAACTTAATGATGGTGTTGGAGTCATGTTTGGCCACACAGTCATGGGTGAACAGGGAATACAGGAGGGGTCTAAGTACACACCCCTGAGGGGCCCCAGTGTTAAGGATCAGTGTGGCAGACATGTAGTTGCCTACTCTTACCACCTGGGGGCGGCCCGTCAGGAAGTCCAGGATCCAGTTGCAGAGGGAGGTGTTTAGTCCCAGAGTCCTTAGCTTTGTGATGTGCTTCGTGGGCACTATGGTGTTGAACTCTGAGCTGTAGTCAATGAACAGCATTCTCACGTAGGTGTTCCTTTTGTCTAGGTGAGAAAGGGCAGTGTGGAGTGCGATTGAGATTGCATCATCTGTGGGTCTGTTGGGGCGGTATGCGAATTGGAGTGGGTCTAGGCTGTCCGGGAGGATGCTGTAGAAACAGTAATAAAGCATGCTCCCCACCCCTGTTTTGGTAAAAGGCTGAGGGATGACCAAGCTATAGATGTGTTGGACTGACCATCCATGATATGAAAATGATAGTTTTAACCATGATTTGGGGCTATATAGTGTTTGTTTACATTTAAACATTTGAGTAAATCAAGCTTATACTTTGGGTTCTGTTGGGGTACGACAGTTGAACTACGCTCATGAGTCATTTTAAAGTTATATTCTTCAAGAATCAATGAGTACATATCATTAATTTACAAATCCCAAAATTGATGTAGCAACCGCTGACTTCCCCTTTAATTTGACAATATCTACAGTAGATTGACAGCTTTTTTTAAAGGGTCAGTAGTGTTATTTCCTAGTAGCAGTAAAAGGAAGAATAGTATGCTGTATACTGCATGAGTTGTTTTTCTTTTCATTGCAGGTTTTCACTGTGAACAATGTAAACGTGGTGATCCGGACGAGGACAGAGCATCTCACCGATGAGGAGAAAGCTAGAATAAAAAGTAAGCACTCTATAATTCCTCTAGGTGGAGATAGAGAGACATAACAACAGTTAGGTTGTGTCTGAAATGGCGCCCTATCCCTATATAGTGCACTACTTCTGGTCTACGAGAGATGGTCCTCATCTCAATATTTAATAAGCTGCGTCTTTAGTCCCAGTGTTACGTCAGCTACACTCTCACAGCTATAATAACCCAGAGAGAGTACACAGATCCAAAATGGCCTGGCTCAGTTTAGGAGCAGACTTGTTGGAGACCAGCGCTGTGTCTGACACCATAACGCATTGTCTATTGTCTCTTTTTTTTGTCTTCTAGGTGAGAGGAATGTTCTGGAGTCTCTTCTTGGGACTGTGGAGCAGCAGATAAGCGCTCAAGGGGTAAGAGATCAGTACACCAGGATTTGAGGTTATGGAGGATTATCTCATCTAATTGTTTTATTACTTTGCTACATAAACAGAATTTTACTTGCCTTTTTGACTTCAGTAAGAACGCTTCGTCTTGGTTCGTGTTGGCTTCAATGAGAACACTCAACTTGGTTTGTAATGGGTTCAATTAGAACGCTCAACTCTGTTCATATTGTGGATAGGACCTCACTCTGGAGTACGCAACACCCACCAACCCCACCGCCATCACACCAGAGGAGTACTTTGACCCTGAGTTTGACCTTGAAGACAGAGATATTGGCCGGCCCATTGAACTCACCATCCGAACCCAGAAGTAAGAAAATGATGCTGCAAAGCAACAGAGAGAACAAGGCTTTTTCATCAATATTCATGTCATCAGAAGTCTTGATTGTTTTTATAATGGTTTCCCTCAGTTCATATAAAGGTGTTGGTGTCTAGGTTTTAGCATAAGGGTGGTTGTATTGAGATGGGACTACATTGCAGTTCAGTTGAACTACAAATCATCAGATCTACAAATCACCCTGCATCCCAAATAACTACTCATGATGTGATTAAGATTAGTCATTCTTCACCTGCCCTTGCTCAGCTGATCCCTCAAACAGGATGACAGTATATTCTGGGTTGTATTCATTAGGCACCAAACCAAAAAAAAACTGACTGAAACAGGGAGAGACGACCTGAACTTGTCCAATAACAATGTTTTTGTTTTCCGTTCAAAAAGTATTGCTATGGTGTGCACTAATGAATATGACCCTGATATGTCCAGGTTCAAGGGCACATTGTGGATGAGCGAGGAACACCCTCTCTCCCTGGTGGAGCAGGTCACCCCTATCATCGATCTCATGGCCCGGACCAGCAGCCACTTCGCCCGGCTACGGGATTTTGTCACCCTCAAGTTCCCTCCGGGGTTCCCTGTAAAAATAGGTACAGTTACACCTCTGTGGAAGAGTGAAGAAATGAGAATATTTACACAAAATGCTTGGGCGACATAGCTCATTCAAACACTAAAGATCTGGGGCCAACTGAATGGAGCATCTCAGGAGTGCTGATCTAGGCCAGGCACCCCCGTTCATGTTATCTTATTCTATGTGAACTATAAAGCAAAACTGACCCTAAATCAGCACTCATACTCTGACACGCTTGATAAATACGGCCCCTGATTGAGAAAAACTGCACACACACACATACTCACCAAGTACCACTATGAAAGGCTCAGCATAGAGGCATTTGCTTTTAAATAACGGGATGCATAAAGGTTATCCGTCATTGTTTCCTCTCACACAGAGATTCCCCTGTTCCACGTGCTCAACGCTCGCATTTCATTTGGTGGTGTCAACAAATGCAGTACGTGCGAACCCCTGGACACGCCACCCTCGGCTGCCACGCCCACACCCTCGGAGGAGGACGGCGGTGAAGCTGCAGGTAGGCACACTCATTCCGCTGACCTGGGTGAAGTGACCGCGGCATTCATTCCCATGGGTTATTATGAACACATTTCTCAAATTAATTTTTTCAGTTGCTTCTGACAGATGAACAATAAATATGAATGTTTGGCGGCAGGTAGCCTAGCGGTTAAGAGCGTTGGGCCAGTAACCGAAAGTTTGCTGGTTCGAATCCCAAAGCCAACTAGGTGGAAACTTTGTTGATGTGTCCTTGTGCAATGCACTTAACCCTATTGCTCCTGTAAGTCGCTCTGGATAAGAGTGTCTGCTAAATTTATGTAAATGTATTCATATCAATTTCATTAGAAATGTCGATATTGACAGCTTACCAATAATAACAACATTCTCTATTTCTGTTCCCTCCAGTTCCCCCTCTATTCCAGGTGTGTCCCTCTGTATTTGAGGTGCCTGCACACTACCGCCACAGAGGAGCAGGGGGCGGCAGCCGCCACATGCCCGTATCCAACCACGACGAGGAGCTACTGCAGTACGCCATCCACCAGAGTCTGCTGGAGTCCGGTGGTGGAGACCCGGGACAGGTCTGAGACACCACACACACACGCCACACACACTCCCCGTCAGGTCCTCTTGCTCTCACAGACTCCTCCGCCTCACTTCTCATCTTTTTGACCTGGGGTCTGTGTCTGTTCAGGAGGCCACAATATTACAAAACAGATTGTGTAGAACTGATATAATAGGGAATTATGTCCGTTACATTTATACCAGTTCTATCTGCGACGTGCCAAGCATTTTACCTTACCTACTCCACCCTTTATTTTGTCCTCTAGGAAGTGACCTGGGAAGATGCCAATGGGGACCTCACGGACCCTATGCTCAGTAGCCAGAGTGACAGGTAAATCAAATTGTATTGGTCGTGTACACATATTTTTCTAATGTTGTTGCAGGTGCAGCGAAATGCTTATGTTTCTAGCTCCAACAGTGCCGTATACCTAACAATATAAAACAATACACACAAATCCACAAAATACAAAGAAAGAAATTAAGAAATATCAGAACTAGGTGTGTGTGTGTGTGTGTGTGTGTGTGTGTGTGTGTGTGTGTGTGTGTGTGTGTGTGTGTGTGTGTGTGTGTGTGTGTGTGTGTGTGTGTGTGTGTGTGTGTGTGTGTGTGTGGAAAGAATGGACAGTATATGAATAGAAAAGGTTTGTACAGCAGTAGTTATATAGGATGGGCCATCAACAGAATACAGTATATACTGTACATATAAAGTGGGTAAAACAGTATGTAAACATCATTAAAGTGTCCAGTGTTCAATGACTCTGTACATATGGCAGCAGTCTCTAAGGTGCAGAGTAGAGTACCGGGTGGTAGCCAGGTAGTAACAGTGACTAAGTTTAGGGCAGGTATTCACAAAGTATTCATGCACATCATTGGCTACACTATTCCCTTTTGCCCAAAGTGACTTTCAATTAGCACATATATTTAGAATATAACCCGCGGGCACATGTTTTGGGAATCAAACCCACAGACCTGGTATTGCAAGCACGTGTCCAAACAACTTAGCATTAAAAGCTTAATTTTCTCAGCTTAGCTGAGGTATGGTCGGGTGTGCAGTATGTGGATAGGTGCTTTAGAAAGGAAGTTGGTAATTATTGACGATGGACAACTGTCGTCCAGGAAAGAAACATTCCAAGCCTTTCTTCTCTTTCTGATACCAACGCCTGATCCCTCCTCCACTGT
This sequence comes from Salmo trutta, assembly GCF_901001165.1. NCBI lineage: Eukaryota > Metazoa > Chordata > Actinopteri > Salmoniformes > Salmonidae > Salmo > Salmo trutta. Next base: position 29,515,235 of record NC_042983.1, on the reverse strand, counting down.
TGTTTCAGAAGCATCACAGAGGGGGCGCTGGTGGACTTGGGAGACACCACATCGAGTCCGGCCAGCTCAAGCACCTCGACCTCCAGCCCCGACATGGACCTCCGCATGGCCATGGAGCTGTCGGCCCAGGCCCAAGCCAAGGAGGAGAGGAGGAGGAAGGAGGAAGTGGAGGAGCTGGAGAGGATATTGCAGCTCTCGCTCACAGAGAAGTAAAAATAGGAAAATATGAGGGGGAAAAAGGGTTATTAAGACCACGCCTTGCCATACCTGCATGAACTATTTATAAATCAAGAAGCGGCCACCATCACACCCCCTCCCAATCCAACCCCCCCCCCCCCCTCCTCCACTGCAATCCACCATGACACCGGCAAAACCTCCATGTAACAACATTGTCATTAACAGAACCATCTGTATTTAATACATTGATACCTATTTTTGTTTAAAAAACATCAACAAATATGTTGCTATATTTGTATTTCTATATAACACTTAGGCTCTGTCTCAAAAGTGTACACGCTGTCAGAACCTTGATTCCTCCTGTCCTTTTAAGAGTCATAGCCACTCCTCTCCCGAAGAGGAATCCATGTATTCTTTGAGATTATTTTGGGAACTGTTTAATTTCACTGGAGTGTCAGGGTTGCAACCTGTGATTTGAATTAGTTGGGTGTTGCCAAGAGTGGGTTAAACCTGTGGCAGGTAGCACAGGAGGCTGGTGAGGGTAGGACAGATGACAATAATGGCTGGAATGGAATCAAAGACAAGGAAACCACGTTTGATGTGTTTAATACCGTTCCATTGGTTCCATTCCAGCCATTGCAATGCGACCGTCCTCCCCAATTAAGGTGCCACCAGCCGCTTGTGGCTGTTAGCTGCTTTAGTTGTGGCTCTGGAAGGTTGTTCTTTCAGAGCTCTGGGTCATGTCCATGAGGCACCAAACAGAAGCAAGCTGACTGAAACAGGTAGGGACTAGCTGCCCTATTATGAATATGACTCTGGGAATGGAACTCCAGTGTTCACACAGCCATTTGACAGAGGTTCACAGCCAGACTGAAAGATTGAATATCTCAGGGTTCCATTGTTCTACAGTTCCTTTTCTTTGAAACTATAGTGAAAGTGCAGTATATTTTATTGTAGACACATCGAATGCAGTTTTCTGGTCATCGATTAGGATTTTTTCTACTTTGAACAGGATGGCATCAAACAGTATGGCTTGGTGGGGCTGCCGTCCATTTTTCTTGTTTGCCTGACACTGCATAACTTGGGTCCTTTTCAATCAAAACCTGTAATTCCTGGGAAAAGACAAAAGTAAGATTCTTCTTGTGCTGCAGGAATTCATGTTTTGTATTCGTGTTGTAATTGACAGTGTGAAAAGGAACATGATAATTCAAACATGCACAAGAAGACGGAGGTTCTTGACTTGCACCAGAAACCAGGTGTTATTAAATAGGTTGTTATTTTGGAGGGGGTCCGTCTTGTTGGCCATCACCAATGGTCACTGGGCACCGTTAAGCATCAGCACCACAACTCAACAAAGCAATAGCAGAAGCCACTGTGCCTACCTGTAGTGGATGATAAAGTAGCATACACATGGTTCAGAGGCGCTTGCAAGCAACCAGGGTCCAAACATGGATCATTGTAGGCTATCCATTGGCGGGGACATTTTTTGTCCCTTAAATGTAGAAGAATATGGCCATCAGACCTCAATCACAACAGGGTTCTAAGGACTGCTGTTAGGGCTCTCTTTTTTTATCTTGCAACTACAGACCAACCTGTGGACTGAGTGACGTGCGAGAGATCTGAGATCAAACATGGATGCCAGCTCAGTGTAGCATCATTATTTTGTACTGAAGGGAGCATTTCCTAGTCTGGGTACCAGTCAATGCCTTTGGCACATGACATAGAGTACAAAGAGTGGAATGTTAGCTAAACAGAGACTGGCAACCAGGCTAAGCATTCCCCTCTCACATGTCAAATTCTAAATGGACCCCTAGACCCTACCTATGCTCTTGTACAGATCTGATAAGATTTGACAGGTGTATGCGATATGGCAATACGTCTACCTTTTCCTCTGATGGGCCATTTTCACTATATTGCAGATCTCCACAATAGGGCATAGTAGGGTCTAGGGATCCATTTGGGCTTAGGCCACAGACATGATTGGTTTTGGGGGGGGTGGGTCAGTGTTATAATGCCACTCAGGCCAGACCTACTAAAGACACCGGAGAACATTTGAAAGGTCTCATCTTTAAAGCTGTGATCAAGGGGCTTCAAAAATGTTTCCTATCCAGTGGTGTTGGTGGATAAAAAAGGAATTAACCATTGTAGTTAATTACAATGATAACCAACAGCACTTTGGACATGTTTCTGATGCATCGCTTCGTCTGTTCTGTTTTCTGGGGGCTAGAACTCTAAATAGCTAATGATCAAATTGCCAAACCGTAGGACAGCCTCTAATGTACCAGGGTTCGCTTTGATTAGATTTCTTGGGAAAAGTCTTTGTCCTGCTTTATTTGCTAGCAGGTAAGCTTATTTTTTAACATGTTAATAAGAATTTGTGAAAACATTTGTAAACTGTGATGTTGGTTTAAAAATGTTTTCTTTCATCAATAAATGCACTTTATTTAAATTTGGGTGAACTGCGGCTGATTCTGTTACAAGTAAGTCTGCTTCTTGCTAAGATAAACAGCAGATGGCACAAACCTATTCATTGTTCAGATCACAAAAGCACAATCCTTAATTTGTTTTTTAGACAAATGCCTGCTCTGATCATTAACCATTCAATGACTGTAGCTGTACATTTCACAGATTTTAAACACTGGATTAATATTTCACAGCAATTTCCTGTGCATTGTTTCATCAATAATCATTGGTATATACTTTATGGTTGGATTACCCTATAGATCTATGAATTAATGGTATGTTTTATTGGGCTAAATATAGTAACTGGCTTCATTCAAATCCTGACATCTGCTCCATGTATCCACACTGACAAATTAGAGCGTCTGGACTGTTTACAGTAATTCAATTGGATGCCATAAGAATATTATGGCGGATATACAGTACAGTACATGAGCACTATATTGTGTAGAAGGAATCAACTCTGAAAATGGAATTGAAAATTCTATTGGCCCTCTCATGAACTAAGAGTGATTTCATAATCAAACATCTGTCATCTTTCCAGATTTCACATGGAAAACCAAAATTATAGACACAAAATTAGCAACAAGGGATAAACAAATTTTCCAATGGTTTTGATGTCTTTTCCAAATATTCTTATTCATTATGGATTTTTAGTACAATTTGACATTTCAGTCGAGGGATCTATGTTTTGGGGTAGATTTTCATTTTAGATGCTTATAGAAAAATGCTGTCACCTTTTCTGTCACCTGATGTGTTATTGATCCCTTGTAATTTTGACTGGCATGTGAGTGAGTGCCATTTGGGAATCTCTTTGAAAACAACAGCTACATCAGGGCGTCTTACGTGCTTTCAGCATTATGTAACCGGTCTCACTTTTATCTGCTGCAACACTTAGATGTAGTCCGGGATCTTTAGCATAAAAAATGTGTAACATATTCTATGAATTTGATTATAATGATTTTTTGGCAGTACATAACATACTTTTAGTCATGTAGTGTTTGTGGACACCTGCTCGTCGTACATCTCCTTCCAAAACCATGGGCATTAATATGGAGTTGGTCCCCCCTTTGCTGCTATAACAGCCTCCACTCTTCTGGGAAGGCTATCCTCTAGATGTTGGAACATTGCTGTGGGGACTTACTTCCATTCAGCCACAAGAGCATTAGTGATGTCGGGCACTGATGTTGGGCGATTAGGCCTTGCTCGCAATTGGCGTTCCAATTAATCCAAAAGATGTTCGATGGGGTTGAGGTCAGGGCTCTGTGCAGGCCAGTCAAGTTCTTCCACATCGATCTCGACAAACCATTTCTGTATGGACCTCGCTTTGTGTACAGGGGCATTATCATTCTGAAACAGGAAAGGGCCTTCCCCAAACTGTTGCCACAAAGTTGGAAGCACAGAATCATCTAGAATGTCATTGTATGCTGTAGTGTTACGATTTCCTTTCACTTGAACTAAGGGGCCTAGCCCGAACCATGAAAAACAGCCCCAGACCATTATTCCTCCTCCACCAAACTTTACAGTTGGTACTATGGTAGCATTCTCCTGGCATCCGCCAAACTCAGATTCGTCCATCAGACTGCCAGATGATGAAGCGTGATTCATCACTCCACAGAATGCTTTTCCACTGCTCCAGATTCCAATGGCAGCAAGCTTTACACCACTCCAGCTGACGCTTGGCATTGTGCATGGTGAGGTTAGGTTTGTGTGCGGTTGCTCGGCCATGGAAACCCATTCCAGGAAGCTCCCGACGAACAGTTATTGTGCTGACGTTGCCTCCAGAGGCAGTTTGGAACTCAGCAGTGAGTGTTGCAACCGAGTCCAGACGATTTTTACACATTTCAGCACTCTGCATTCCCGTTGTGTGAGTTTGTCTGGCCTACCACTTTGCGGCTGAGCCGTTGTTGCTGCTAGACCTTTCCACTTCAGAATAACATTACTTACAGTTGACCGGGGCCATTCTACTGCCAATGTTTGTCTATGGAGATTGTATGCCTGTGTCCTCGATTTTATATACCTGTCAGCAACGGGTGTGGCCGAAATGGCCGAATCCACTCATTTGAAGGGGTGTCCACATACTTTTGTATATATAGTGTAGCTTAATTTATCAGTCTCCCATTTCTTCAGTTGTGTTGTGTGCAAATGACCCAAATTATTGAGTAACACTTTATAATACATGAATTATCCATTATACATGTTTATATATTTTAAATGCTTATGAATATTAATAATGCTTAGGTTATAAGTTTCTAAATGTTAACAAATAATTAAAGTTATTTAATAATAGTTTATAGTTAGACATGATTGAGCTAAAGCATTTGGGATTAAAGCTTCTGCCAAAGTAAAAAAAAAAGTTAATTCTGTACAAAAATAAATCTGGTTTCAGGTTTGAGAAATGTGCACTGAAACAAGTGTAAATGTGAATGAGAGAGGGCAGACACAAACAGCTTGGGGGCATGCCACTCAACACAGCCTCTTCATGCATTTGATCACCACACGAATTTGTGTGTTGTTCCATTAGCACTCTTGATGGGAACACTCATCAATGAGCATCAGACTTATATTCGTCATTACATTCACTAAACAAACAGGTTAAAGAGGCTGATTGAACTTATCCCTTTAATCCATAGTCATGGTAACAGAGTGCTCTGCTGGATCTGGGCCCATATTTATAATGCTTGTCAGAGGAGGAGTTCTGATCTAAGATCATGCCCCAATCAACGTGGGCTTACGCTGGGGAGGGATCTACACTCCCCAGATCAACGTATGATTACCAAAGCATGAAGAATTACTGTTGCTTCTACACTGATAAAGATTGATCATAAAGTTACTGGTCCCCTCCCCATGTCAAACACTTGGATTCAGGAGGCAGGACTATTGAGGGGATAGGATGACATCACCCTAACTCTTACCTCAACTCCATCGAACACCTTTGGGATGAATTGTAATGCTAATAGGGAGCCAGGTCTAATCGCCCGACCTCACTAATACTCTTGTGGCTGAATGGAAGCAATGTTCTAACATCTAGTGGAAAGCCTTCCCAGAAGATTGGAGGCTGTTGTAGCGGCAAAGGGGGGACCAACTCATTAACGCCCAGGATTTTGGAATGAGATGTTCGACAAGCAGGTGTCCACATACCTTTGGTTACATATTGCTCGGTTGGTAGAGCATGGCACTTGCAACGCCAGGGTTGTGGGTTCGATTCCCACAGGGAAGTAGTAAGAATGAAAATGTATGCATTCACTAAGTCGCTTTGCATAAGAGCATCTGCTTAATGACTAAAATGTAAAATGGCAATGTAGTATATCATTCATGTCACTCAAAACACACACACACGGTCAACCCAATGTATGTCAGTTTTTTTTATCATGTTTTTTTTTTACTTCAGTAGTACCTTGTGGTGGGGCATTTTAATAATACTCCAATATATCAGGGTAAATAAGCAAAAATATAAATAATATAAGACAAATATAAACAATACATTCAAATTCCATTAAACGATGACAGCAGCAGGAATATTAAGTTACCTTAACAAAAAATATTAAATAATCATATAAATTAACATTTTATATGGCCTAATCAAGACACATGGGGCGACAGGTAGCCTAGTGGTTAGAGTGTTGTACCAGTAACTGAAAGGTTGCAAGATCGAATCCCCGAGCTGACAAGGTAAAAATCTGCCGTTCTGCCCCTGAACAAGGCAGTTAACCCACTGTTCCTAGGCGTCATTGAAAATAAGAATTTGTTCTTTACTGACTTGCCTAGTTAAATAAAACACAACATCCCACTGGGCACAGACATCAACATCTATTTCACATTGGATCAATGGAAACAACATTAATTCAACCAGGGTAGTCTATACTGGAGAGACAAAAACTAAGATGAATAAGGTTTATATAAAAATGAGGGACCCCCGTGCCTAATGTCTAACATTCCAGTTTATCAGACTGATATGCGTAGACTATGGATTGTTGATTCCCTTGATTGTTGATTCCCTTGATTGTTGATTCCCTTGGATCCAGTCGGACAGCATGACGTTGCTGTACACTGCTTCACCGGCGATGCAATGGTTTATACACACAAACTGCCATGACAATCATCACCACCAGCAGGATAGATAAGACGCTAATAAGTACAACTGCAATAGGAAAAAAAATACAATGTTACAAGCACATACATGAGAGATTTTAGACCATTCGTTGCGGCTCCGCCCTCTCACGAGAACACATCGCAAATAAAGAACTACAGGTTAGGATGACTTAGCTGAAAAAACATGGCACTAATAGGCTTCAATTAACATGAAAATAACTAAATCAAGGTTGCATACGTCTACACACGTTATTTAGAAGATAAGCCTACGTTCTTATTTTATTGCCAACAGGTGCGCCCCTGTTGTCTAGGAACACGGGCCTGCAATAGGCTACACATTAACCCGCATAAAACCTTACCCAAATTTTGATTCTGTAGGACTACATACGGCCTTTCATTTAGTTTAGAGTCACCTAGTTGTCCGTTCCCGTTCACAAACGCGCCAAAGGATAGAAAATACAGAATTAGTCTTTGTCGACTAGGATACAGCATGATTATGCGAGTGAGAAAATAAGCTTCCACTTTCCCAGCATAATAATAGCAAAGACAATACAGTATGAAGATGGACAGAAACTGATTCTCCAAAACAACATCCCCGAGCACGCTTCTAGGTGACGTCATGGTGACGTTGGCTAGCTAAGATCATGCGCAGAATCTCGTCATCGGGTCTAACGATCGTCTCGCGCAGAACTGCGTATGTGCAGAACGTCAAATCGAAGGCAATCCTTTGATATAAAGTTGTTTTTCACGAAAATGAAAACCTTTCAGTTTATCACTTTCACAAGGTTGGAGTAATAACATGTTCAGCTACTTAAGAAATTGGCCCGAATCTCGGTTGTGCCTTTAGATTTTGAGAAAATTAACAACCAAGGAATAATTTTTCAATTCTCTCATTGGCTTCTCAAACCCCATACTCCGGACTGGTCTGCCCATTGCGCTGTCTGTCTGCAGAGTCCAAGTGGCCAGGTTTGATTCGCAAGCGTTCCCGGAAGTTTCACGACACCCTCGTGATATCACATTAGCCTACACTGGGTGCTAAAGCTGCCAGGTAGTTCTACAAATAAACAGTATCTACGCCGCAGTATTTCAGTTTCATATCAATCTATCTCTCAGTGTCATCTAGTCTAGTGATTGTACTCGGTTACTTATGATTATGATTTGCGGATAATATATTTTTTAACTTCATTGTGATTTTATCTGGTACTGATTAGGGAATTATGTAGAGGAGGGTTATCGGATAGAATATAAAGTGTGTGTTACTCTTTCGGTATTTTGTTCTCGGTTCTCTTATATTAGGAATTCTATAGCCTAATAAACATCTGGTAAGGAAAGAAAACAATTCAGTTCTTATAGTGCATATATAAGTCATTACTTTCCCTACATTCCTGAAATGTCAAAGAGCAATGGGGTAAAGTTATAAAGGTTAAGATGCTTGGGGTTATAGAGACTTACATCATTACTGTGCATGACTGATGTATTTGGCCTTTACCACATCATCTGTTGCCACGAGTAAAGTACATGTACCAATACAAACACTATATTCTTGTAATGAGCCCCAGGAGCATAATTGTTTCTGGAAAGTGTCTCTACCAAATAGAGCTGGAAATAAATGTGGAGGCTTCCTGGCCCCATAAATCATCACCGCAACAAGGAACCTGTAGGGAAACCGAAAACGAAGCACTGTGGAACTAGACTTCTCCACCAGTGATTTTGTGCTTAGGGTAAGATGGGAGGGAGAAGGTATTGTTCAGAGGCCAACGAGTTGGTGGGTTGATGTTACATTTTGCAAGGATGGGTGATTGTGGCAATTATACATTATGCTTGCTCTCTCGCTCTCGCTCTCTCTCCCTCCCGCTCTATGTTGTTCATTGTTGCTTAGGAGGTTTGACCGATGAGAAGGCATGCAATCAGGCTCTGGACCAAATTATCCATTTGTAAGCAATCACGGGCACATGTAGTAGGTTCCATCAATTGTCCGAACTCTGTTTTTGTCTTTAATGTTGTTATTTTTCTATCTTTGGAACATGAACTTAGATCCCAGGTTAACGTTGTATCTTTCTTCTTCCCTAAACAGCAGATGCTTCATCTACTCTGTATTTGCGCCTCATATTGATTGACACCCTTGAAATGAAACATGACAGATTGCATAGTGGTAGCCTAGAGGTTAGAAAGGCAGGCCTGCAATTAGAGGGTTGCTACTTCGAATAGCAAAATCGAATCCCTGATCTGAAAATGACAAGAGACAAAATATTCCCCTTCTTGTTTGTCATATTATACATTATACACTGAGGGTGTCTGCCTTTTGTCTAACATTGAGGCAAGCTGTGTAGTTCCTTTGGTGACAGTGTAGTCCTTAAATTTCTCTGCAGCGTTTCTTCACACACTGAAGTAATAAGCAGATGGTAATATAGGAGCAGCCATTGAGCCAGCGCTCCTTTCATGTCTCTTCTGCAGGTCTGTTTGAGATACAACTCTACTGCAACGGCCCACGCAAAGGGCTTTGATGTGTGGCGCTCAGCTCCCCTATGTAGAAATACCCAAATGAGGAATTGTGTAAACAAACCCATTGATATTCTGTTCTCCTCATACCAGAGGGGCAGGGGGGAGTTGTTCTGTTTAATACAACATTTAATTAAAACCATTTGAGGCCGTTCTATTCCGTTGTATGTTGATGATTTCTGGATATTGCAAATCAGGCTTTTAATTAGAATCGCTCATTAGGGTGTACAGCGACGGCAACCACAATGACATGAGGAGGACAGCTTTCTATAATGGACACCCCTGCCTCGGCACACGTTCAGCTCTGAACATTTACTTACGTTTACTGTTTCTGTCAAGTTGAACAGCAGCAAGCGATCAAATCATGGTTTTGTTGTTATAAAAAAAAAATACAATATATAGTAATGGTAAGAAGAAGACGAAGAAGAAGAAAGTGGACAAAAAGCACAAGGATGTAATACATATGTTTATATATATATATGTTTTTTTTTACTTCTCATTACATGCATACGATAACATTTGCCGCCACATCCTACAAATACAAGGACCTCCATGCTTCCTTTTCTATTTAGAAAGATGGACCGAAATCACAAAACATTCCAAATATTATATAGCATAATTAAAACGGCTCATCACATTATTCTCTGAAGATAAATCTTTGATTTGGGATTGAGTAACAGTTCAAACAGTCTTATCAAATAGAGAGACAATAAAAGTGTTTTAGTTTTTTGGTCTGGAGAGGCCAAATATCAATACATATTATATAATGCTTTGACCTATCTACAATATTTACGCAGATTTAAGGCAGAAAACACGAAGTTGTTAATCCCAACAACAAACACTTGGGGAAAAATATTTTGTAGTCTCTTTGTAACTGATATTTATTAAGACACTGGTAAAATGGGTACTGACTGGTTCAAAAGAATTGGGAAAGGCTCAGAAACCAAATGCATAACAATAATTATGTAATTATCATTTCACCTAAATTTCCAAGTAAATTCCAGGTAAATAAAGGACTATGAAATAAAGCATAACCAAAAATGAAATACTTTTAGCAGCTTATTTGGTCTCATCTGCTAACTGCATTCTTTGAGGTAGGCCTAATCCTTTTAACTTGCATGTTGGTGAGGAACTATTGTTGGTTAAAATCCATTGAAAAAACGTTTAAGACATCAACCATTTGTCAGCCGCACAGTATAACTTGTTTTACTTATCACACATAACAAATTACATTATCTGTATGAAAAACAGTTATTGACATGTATATTAATACATATTTTTGGTTATTCATCTTATTGAACCAATACTCTTAAAAAATATCCCCTGCGTTTTATGTTTTGGGATGTTGATGAGATATTTTCCAAAACTGCTTCTCACTGTGGTTGCTTAAAAGGGTACGCCATAAAAAACAATAAAAAAAACCAATGGTAATTTAATGTGACTGGGTCATGTTTTTGAACTCTTAATAATAACCTAGCAAAAATAAGTCATTGATGAGAAGTGACTGCATTGTGTCCTTCAGTCTTACAACCAAATCTTATTATGATAGTCTTAGTGAGATGCTCTTTGTGATTGTGTGGTTGTCTCAAGCTGTAGAAACAAACCTGTCTTGGGATCAGTCCTACATTTTCTGTCCAAAATAAACTGTATTTTACGGTTGCTTTCAGACTGAATATTCATTCATATTTCATTTTATTCTATTTACATTAAAGTCCCCTGTTACACTTTATTTGGATAGTCATGCTATCAACAAACTATCTGTTGATAAGCAACTGCTTGCTAAGGTTACAGTTAGGGTAAGGTTTAGAATAAGGGTTAGGGTTAGGGTAAGGGTGAAGGTTAGAGTTAGAGCTAGGGTTAGGATAAGGGTTAAGGTTAGGGTTAGGATTAGTAGATAGTTAGTTGAAATGTTACCGATAGTCTGTAGATATTCTGTAGAGCATCCACAGATGTACTAACACACTATTTGTGTTTATTGTACTCATTGAGCTACAGAAAAAAAGATTTGTTGAACGCTCCATGAGATTGATCTGTCTGCTGATTTGGCCCTCGTTCAGGAGTCTGTTGGTAGCAACATAATGTGCCTGGCTGGGTTCTTGGCAACGTGGGTGCTTCTATGGAACAGGACTCATGTTGAGGGAGTCTGTGTGGATCTCTGGCATAATGGTCCTCTCAGGTCTCAGACAAACAGCTAGGCGCTGGGGACAACAACAGGTAGACACCAAGGATGTGGAACAAGAGATAGTTAAACCATGTGTCATCCACTTATCACATATTGATACTGTATACAGTATATAAGATAAATGCTGCTTTTAGGACCACAAATTACACAGTACTCATCTATGTCTTGTTAATAGCCAGCACAGTGCATGACTGTACATACAGTTGAAGTCAGAAGTTTACATACACTTAGGTTGGAGTCAGTAAAACTCGTTTTTCAACCATTCCACAAATTTCTTGTTAACAAACAATAGTTTTGGCAAGTCGGTTAGGACATCTACTTTGTGCATGACACAAGTCATTTTTCCAACAATTGTTTACAGACACATTATTTCACTTATAATTCACTGTATCACAATTCCAGTGGGTCAGAAGTTTACATACACTAAGTTGACTGTGCCTTCAAACAGCTTGGAAGATTCCAGAAAATGATGTCATGGCTTTAGAAGCTTCTGATAGGCTGGAGGTGTACCTGTGGATGTATTTCAAGGACAACCTTCAAACTCAGTGCCTCTTTGCTTGACATCATGGGAAAATCAAAAGAAATCAGCCAAGACCTTAGAAAAAAAATTGTAGACCTCCACAAGTCTGGTTCATCCTTGGGAGCAATTTCCAAACGCCTGAAGGTACAACGCTCATCTATACAAACAATAGTACGCAAGTATAAACACCATGGGACCACGCAGCCCAGCCGTCATACCGCTCAGGAAGGAGACGGATTCTGACTCCTAGATATGAACGTACTTTGGTGCAAATCAATCCCAGAACAACAGCAAAGGACCTTGTGAAGATGCTGGAGGAAACAAGTACAAAAGTATCTATATCCACAGTAAAACGAGTCCTATATAGACATAACCTGAAAGGCTGCTCAGCAAGGAAAAAGCCACCGCTCCAAAACCGCCATAAAAAAGCCAGACTATGGTTTGCAACTGCACATGGGGACAAAGATTGTACTTTTTGGAGAAATGTCCGATGAAACAAAAATAGAACTGTTTGGCCATAATGACCATCGTTATGTTTGGAGAAAAAAGGGGGAGGCTTGCAAGCATAAGAGCACCATCCCAACCGTGAAGCAGGGGGGTGGCTGCATCATGTTGTGGGGGTGCTTTGCTGCAGGAGGGACTGGTGCACTTCACAAAATTGATGGCATCATGAGGGAGGAAAATTATGTGGATATTTTGAAGCAACATCTCAAGACATCAGTCAGGAAGTTATAGCTTGGTCGCAAATGGGTCTTCCAAATGGACAACGACCCCAAGCATACTTCCAAAGTTGTGTCAAAATGGCTTAAGGACAACAAAGAGTGGCCATCACAAAGCCCTGACCTCAATCCTATAGAAAATGTGTGGGCAGAACTGAAAAAGCATGTGCGAGCAAGGAGGCCTACAAGCCTGACTCAGTTACATCAGCTCTGTCAGGAGGAATGGGCCAAAATTCACCCAACTTATTGTGGGAAGCTTGTGGAAGGCTACCCAAAACGTTTTAAAGGCAATGCTACCAAATACTAATTGAGTGCATGTAAACTTCTGATCCACTGGGAATGTAATGAAAGAAATAAAAGCTAAAATAAATCGTTCTTTCTACTATCATTCTGACATTTCACATTCTTAAAATAAAGTGGTGATCCTAACTGACCTAAGACAGGGAATTCTTACTAGGATTAAATGTCAGGAATTGTGAAAAACTGAGTTTAAATGTATTTGGCTAAGGTGTATGTAAACTTCCAACTTCAACTGTACAACACCAGGCTGTATCAAGTCTTGTAGATTCCATTAGAGCAGTGCTTCTCAGCTGGTTTACTCTCGGCACCCAAACTGAACCAGGTTGTCTCAGTCGCGACCCAATATTGGCATTGCGAAAAAGAATCGCCAAAATACAATTTGGGAAACTATTTGTAATGTAGTAAATGTAGCAATTATATGACAAGGGAACAACATTCCAACTTCTTTCGACGTCAATAATAACATTTTGTCCATATTCTTGATGAAGAATGTTAATAAACTCACTGGTTTGAGACACAAAGTCAACCAAAATAGAGCTGTTAATAGCTCTATATTGAAAATACTGTGATTGAAGAAAAGCATTTCAGAGATGTTTAAAAATGTAAGTTCATTATCATTTCTACCACAGGAGGTTGGTGGCACCTTAAGTGGAGCAGTATCAGTGGAATGGTATCAAATACATCAAACACATGGTTTCCATTTGTTTGATGCCATTTCATTTACTCCATTCCAGCCTTTATTATGAGCCGTCCTCCCCTCAACAGCCTCCGCTAATTTCTACATACTTTCTACCTGGTTTAAGTCGTTTAAGTTCAGACTGGAGTATTTTTTGTTGTAAAAAAACAAACGTCCCAGGTCGCGACCCACCAGTTGAGAATCGCTGCATTAGAGGGCCTGACCTGTTTCAGTGATCCGGGGGTCCACACCAGCTTGTAGACCATATAGATGGGGATCCACATGAAGGACGAGGCACCGATGATGTAGCCCACCGTAATGCTCCAGTCTGGGTACTTGTAGTCAAAGAGTTGGAGGGGCGCAGGCTTGAGCAGGGAGCTCACTATTATATACTGTGAAAGCAGAGAGACAAAGACAAACAGTAAAGTCTCACACGCCACACTCATATTTTTCTCAATTAGAATTCACATGTGATAATGGCATGCGCCCTATTAGATGCCCGTTGTGCCTCTACAAATGTTTCTCTTTATTTTGTGAGATGATCACAGACCATCTAGGGAGATGAGGGCAGAAACAATTTAGCCCATACAAAAAAGGGAGAATTGTAAAGGAAGCTAGCTCGATGAAAATGTCAGCTCTTTCAGCAGCGGAAGGCTAAGAGAGATTAAAGGAGATGTATGCAGGTGAATGAAATTTACATTTACAGGGAAAATATTGTAGAATATAAACAGGAGAAAACGAGATTTGGATAAGACATTGATGCAGGAGGGAGATGTGTGTCCCCTACTTCAGATTGAATAATTGAAGGTGGAGAAGGGTTCTATGCTGAAATGCTTAAATTCTGCAGGTATAACCCATTATGGTGTATATTTTACATTTTAGTCATTTAGCAGACGCTCTTATCCAGAGCAACTTACAGTAGTGAATACATACATTTCATTATTATTTTTTTGTACTGGCCCCCCGTGGGAATCGAACCCACAACCCTGGCGTTGCACACACCATGCTGGCGTTGCACACACCATGCTGGCGTTGAAAACACCATGCTCTACTAACTGAGCCACAGGGAAGGCTGTAGTTATAATACATTGTAATTCTTGCCATGAGCATTCATGACCCTATTATAATGTCTTATAATCAACTCATAATGAGCCTGATTAAATAACAACCATTTTGAGTCAGTTGAAATGATGATAGTCCTTAGAGACATAGCATTTTACAAGCTGTATTTTAAGCCACTTTAAAAACTCATACATGCTTATTACAAGTTATAAAGCATTATACATTTAAGCAAAGTGTAACCACACTGTCTCTGGCGAAGTCCAAATGAAATGTTAACACATCTGATCCTACACTAACCATCCACCCATGTCATTTAACCTGCCACGACCATTGGCATGTTAGGGCAAGTTACCCAAAAGGGCCATGTGGAAGATTTGACGTTTCAGATCTTTGAGAGGTTTACAAAAAACTGATAGGGAGCTGTAGGTCAATCAGATTGAGTCAGATTTGTGAACTAATGGATGGCTAACAATGTTAAATCAGTTTTAATTGTTGCAGTATGATGACAATGCTTGCTTTAATGTGAATCCAGTAGTTCATTGTACAATATATTCCATAATTTCAAATCTTATCGGTTGGTTGCCCTACGGTTGTGCTTACCGCTAGAAATGCAGGACTAATAGCCACCCAGCACACCTTCCAGAATAATCCCGGATAATAGCCTAACATGGATTTAATGTCATTGCTGAATCTTGTGATACCTGAAACAAATGAAAATTGAAGAGAGAGGGTTAAACAACACTATGACAACAACTTAAAAAAATTACTCTAAAAATAACTTTGTCATGTGCAATCTGAAAAATGTATTGATAGCAGGATGCATAATGCATTTCTTCAACTTTTACAACCACAACAAAATATGGATTTACATGTTAGTCATTTTAGCAGACACTCTTATCCAGAGCAATTTACAGTAGTAATTAGGGTTAAGTGTCTTGCTCAAGGGCACATCGTCAGATTTTTCACCAGATCGGGGATTTGAACCAGCCACCGTTTTGTTACTGACCCAATGCTCTTAAACGCTGGGATACCTGCAGTATAAATGAGGCAGTATGAATTAAAATGTCTTTCTAATGCAAGATACTACTAGGAGTATAGGAAGCGTAAACTGTAATATCACCATTAGTTCACCATTCTTACCATAGAACCAGGAAACGGCGATGGCCTCAAGAAAACCAACAGCAATGATGGAGGAACCCACCCCAAATTCCTCCAGCAGTTTCACCACATAGGCCCCACCCTGAGAGAAACACATGCTTGTCACTCCTGTGGCAAATGTATCATTCTAATCAAGTTACTCAAAATAGAACGGATTGTTAATTTACTATTAATTTATATTCTATTATTTAGCCTGTCTACAGTGCCATCTTGAAATGACAACTGTAGCATCAGCCACTTCCACATCCTAGTCCTCAAGTGCCCTAAAAAAAAAAATCTTAACCTGTTGTAGTCTGTCTTCAAAGTGCTAAATTCTTATTTACATTGGTAAGAGTGCTGAGGGAGCCCAAAAAGCACACAACGACCAAGCCCAGTACAAACAGCTCCCGTCTGTGCGCCAGGTATTCAGGGTATTCATCCATCACAGCAGTAATGATAGCCTCCAGTCCTCCGAACTTAGACAGAAATTAGAGCGGGCTACGTCAATGAGAGTGATTACATAAAACAATTAAAGATCACTTAATTTAGAGATAATCTGATACATCAAGTTAGGCAAGTCTTCATACCGTGCTGTCAAGCCCAAGAGTGATCATCATCACGAAGAAGATAATGGCGAAGAACGTTGATCCTGTCATGTTGGCTATGGCCTCTGGATATGTGATGAAGAGTAGGCTCGGACCTGGGGGGTGGGGATGGGGGGGTTGAGAACAATCTCAAAGCTACAATGTCCTATTCTTGTTGTAGATATAGAAATACATTCTTATTGAACATGTACAGTCAGTTATAGCAGTGTATAAAAAACATATGAATACACTAAAAACAGGTATTGGAGAAACTTTTTAAGTGGTTTTAGAGAGTTGGAGAGTTTTGGCCACTTACCTTTGTCTCTGGCCACATCCTCCACATTCACATTTCTCTTCTCTGCCATGTACCCCAGCATAGTGAAGATCACAAACCCAGACATGAAGCTGGTCAGGCAGTTCACCAGGCTGGTCACTATGGCGTCACTACAGCGTCACAACACAGAGGCAAACATGGTGCCTGTCTGATCATCTCAAGTATTGTCATTCATATACCTTACTCTGGTTTGGTTGTGAACAGTTGTTACATTGGGATTTTGTAAATGTGGCAACTGTCCCCAAAATGGATTACCTTTGTAAGACATGTTCTTGACCAAGCTCGCTAGCCAGCAAGCAAACATAGACAGTGGACCATTGAGATACACAGTATTCTAAATGCCATTTTTAATTTCTATGGGGTGGGCATTCACTTTCTTTTCATTAGGATAACCCTGTCAGCAAGAGTAAGTCCATTCACATTCTGTGTGATTCATGAATGTCTCTTGAGAAGCAGCAGTGCCACTGTTTCCTCACCTGTACCACTGTTACACTACTAACCACATTAACCACGTCCACGCCAGCCGTCTTACATGGAGCTTACAATTCAATTTCTCCTTCAGGTGAGCCCCGTCACCCATTCATCTCCCACCACGCTGGACTCACCACTCCCTCTTTCTAATTACAATTACATTCTTAAAGAGTTGCTGTGGGACATCCGTTTAAGCCTATCTATTCAACACATCGTAAATAAATCCCTGTGATTGGCCGGTGCTTCCTCCCTCCCCTCCTACATGGGGCTGATGTGTATAAAAGTGAGAGATATAGTTAGCCTGCCTGAGACACATGTTTTTGTCACTGGATGTCAATGCCTTTTGTGAGAGAGATTGGAAACGCTGTTGTGGAGATCCAGCCTCACTTCTACCTACCTCACTGGTGTGTGGGGCATTCAGGAGGAGGAGCAACTTCCTTTTCCTCCCTGGACAAGTTTACCTCCTCTAAGTCATACTGGGATTTACTTTTTGTTTGGAAGTGATTGATTGATTGATGTGGTTCACAGTTTCATATGCTCTCACAGGTGTGGCTCAGTTGGTATGGTGCTAGCAATGGAAGGTTTGTGGGTTTGATTCCAACTGGGGCCCCCCTTAGTGTAAGTAGCTTCGAATATAAGCGTCTACTAAATGGCATATGTAAATACAGGCAGACATATTGTAGCTTAATTTATCAAAGTCTCCCATTTCTCCAGGTGTGTTGTGTGCAAATGACCCAAAAGATTGAGTAACACTTTATAATACATTTAAATGAATAATCCATTATACATGTTAATAAGTGGTTTATATATTTTAAATGCTTATGAATATGAATGTTAATAAGGCTTAGGCTATATGTTTCTAAATGCTACCAAATAATTAAAGTTATTTAATAATAGTTTAGAAATAGTTAATTTAATGCTTTTTCATGAAGGTTATCACAAAGAGTTGGGCATAATTGAGCCAAATCGTTTGGGATAAAACTTCTGCCAAATTGCATACCTTTTTCAAAAAAGTTACTTCTGTAAAAATGGATAATCAGAAGTGTGTATTTATTATTATTCAAAGGAGTTTTAGTATCAGCTCTTACCGATAACAGTTGTTGGTGAAGGGGTTGTAGCTGGAGAGGGCAAGGAGCACCCCAAAGCCTGGCCCCAGGGAGAAGAAGATCTGAGCCGCAGCATCTACCCACACCTACAAAACACATGGAGATGAATTACACTCACATGACCAACCTGTGGGATTCTATCTCACCATATTCACTAAATAAGCACTTAGGAAATTTACCTGAACTCTCATAATATCAGACTTGGTGATTTGACCTGTATAGTCTCCTGAACTCTCATAATATCAGACTTGGTAATTTGACCTGTATAGTCTCCTGAACTCTCATAATATCAGACTTGGTGATTTGATCTGTATAGTCTCCTGAACTCTCATAATATCAGACTTGGTGGTTTGACCTGTATAGTCTCTGTGCATGACTCGACAGAATAAAGACCTGTATCAAGCTACTGAAGCATAACTGTTCCTGTCTGTCTGTCTGTCTCTGTCTGTCTGTCTGTCTGTCTGTCTGTCTGTCTGTCTGTCTGTCTGTCTGTCTGTCTGTCCAACCTCGACTCAGGGATCGACTAAACATAGTAAATGAACATTTGTATCCCTCCATTTAGTATGATATGCTACTTTTCATATGGTATGTATTCATTTGTGGACGCCCATCATCCATTTCGTATGATATGTTAAGTACTGAATTTCATACAATATGTTACGAATTTGCAATATGTATGATATATAACTAATTCCAATTTGTTGTGGCTAACGTTAGCTAGGTGCAGGCCCGTGCACAGACCTTTTGTGGAGCAAGTGCTTAAAGTGAAAAAAGGGCACCCCCCCAAATACACTGAGTGTAAAAAACATTAAGGACACCTGCTCTTTCCATGTCATAGACCGACCAGGTGAATCCAGGTGAAAGCTATGATCCCTTATTGATGTCACTTGTTAAATCCACTTCAATCAGTGTATATGAAGGGGAGGAGACAGGTTAAAAAATGCTTTTTAAGCCTTGAGACAATTGAGACATGGATTGTGTATGTGTGCCATTCAGAGGGTGAATGGGCAAAACAAAATATTTAAGTGCCTTTGAATGGGGTATGGTAGTAGGTGCCAGGCGCACCGATTTGTGTCAGGAACTGCTGGGTTTTCCACACTCAACAGTTTCCTGTGTGTATCAAGAATGGTCCACCACCCAAGGGACATTCAGCCAACTTCACACAACTGTGGGAAGCATTGGAGCTAGCATGGACCAGAATCGATGTAGTGCGACACATCTCCGTCGCATAGAGTTGATTAGGATGTTGATTGTGGCCTGTGGAATGTTGTCCCAATCCTCTTCAATGTTCAATGGCAGTGCAAAGTTGTTGGATATTGGTGGGATATGCTCAATGGGTGACATGTCTGGTTAATTTGCAGGCCATGTAAGAACAGCTTCAAGGAATTGTGTACAGATCCTTGTGACATGGGGCCATGCATTATCATGCTGAAACATGAGATGAATGGCGGTGGATGAATGGCATGACAATGGACCTCAGGATCTTGTCACGGCATCACTGTGCGTTAAAATTGCCATGGATAAAATGCAATTGTGTTCATTGTCCGTAGCTTATGCCTGCCTGCCCATACCATAACCCCACCACCACAGGGCAGTCTGTTTACAACGTTGACATCAGCAAACCACTCGCCCACACGACGCTATACACGTGGTCTGCAGTTGTGAGGCTGGTTGAGGTTCTGCCAAATTCTCTAAAACGATGTTGGAGACGGCTTATGGTAGAGAAATTAACATTCAATTCTCTTGCAACAGCTCTGGTGGACATTCCTGCAGTCAGCATTCCATTTGCATGCTCCCTCAAAACTTGAGACAACTGTGGTATTGTGTTGTGTGACAAAACTGCACATTTTAGAGTGGACTTTTATTGTCCCCAGCACAAGGTGCACCTGTGTAATGATCATGCTGTTGAATCAGCTTCTTGATATGCCACAACAGTCAGGTGGATGGATTATCTTGGCAAAGGAGAAATGCTCACTAACAGGGATGTAAACAAAATTGTGCACAAAATTTGACATAAATTATATTTTTGTGCATATGGGAAATTTCTGGAATCTTCTATTTCAGCTCATGAAACATAGGACCAGAACTTTACATGTGACATTAATATTTTTGTTCAGTGTATACAGTACCAGTCAAACTCATTCATGGGTTTTTCTTTATTTTTACTATTTTCTATATTGTAGAATAATCCAAACTATGAAATAATATATATGGAATCATGTAGTAACCAAAAAAGTGTTCAACAAATCTAAATATATGTTATATTTGAGATTCTTCAAATAGCCACCATTTGCCTTGATGACAGCATTGGAAGCTCTTCGCATTCTCTCAACCAGATCCACCTGGAATGATTTTCCAACAGTTTTGAAGGAGTTCCCACATACGCTGAGCACTTGTTGGCTGCTTTTCCTTCACTCTGCGGTCCGACTCATCCCAAACCATCTCCATTTGGTTGAGGTCAGGAGATTTTGGAGGCCAGGTCATCTGATGCAGCACTCCATCACTCTCCTTCTTGGTAAAATAGCCCTTACACAGCCTGGAGGTGTGTTGGGTCATTGTCCTGTTGAAAAACAAATGATAGTCCCACTAAGCCCAAACCAGATGGGATAGAGTTCTAAATAAATCCCAGACAGTGTCACCAGCAAAGCACCCCCACACCATCACACCTCCTCCTCCAGACCACACATGGGAACCACACATGCGGAGATCATCCGTTCACCCACACTCCAATTTGGACTCCAGACCAAAGAACAAATTTCCACCAGTCTAATGTCCATTGCTCGTGTTTCTTGGCCCAAGTAAGTCTCTTGGTATTATAGGTATCCTTTAGTAGTGGTTTCTTTGCAGCAATTCGACCACGAAGGCCTGATTCACACAGTCTCCTCTGAACAGTTTATGTTGAGATGTGTCTGTTACTTGAACTGCAGCAGAGGTAACTCTGGGTCTTCCTTTCCTGTGGCGGTCCTCATGAGAGTCAGTTTCATCATAGCGCTTGATGGTTTTTGCGACTGCACTTGAAGAAACTTTAAAAGTTATTGAAATGTTCCTTATTGACTGACCTTCATGTCTTAAAGTAATGATGGACTGTCGTTTCTCATTGCTTATTTGAGCTGTTCTTGCCATAATATGTACTTGGTCTTTTACCAAGTAGGGCTATCTTCTGTATACCCCCCTACCTTGCTACAACACAACTGATTGGCTCAAACGCGTTAATTAAGGAGGAAAGAAATTCCACAAATAAACTTTTAAGAAGGAACACCTATTAATTTAAATGCATTGCAGGTGACTACCTCATGAAGTTGGTTGAGAGAATGTCAAGTGTGTGCAAAGCTGTCATCAAGGCAAAGGGTGGCTATTTGAAAAATCTCAAATATGAAATATATTTAGATTTTATTAACACTTTTCTGGTTACTACATGATTCCATATGTGTTATTTCATAGTTTTGATGTCTTCACTATTATTCTACAATGTAGAAAATAGTAAAAATTAAGTAAAACCCTTAAATGAGTAGGTGTTCAAAAACGTTTGACCAGTAGTGCATATACAGTGCATTCAGAAAGTATTCAGACCCCTTCACTTTTTTCACATTTTGTTACGTTACAGCCTTATTCTAAAATGGATTAAATAAATAAAAATCCCATCATTCTACACACAATACCCCATATTGTTAGAAATATTTGCAAATTTATAATAAAAAAAAAACGTAAATACCTTATTCACATAAGTATTCAGACTCTTTGCTATGAGACTCGAAATTGAGCTCAGGTGCATCCTGTTTCCATTGATCATCCTTGAGATGTTTCTATAACTTGATTGGAGTCCTCCTGTGGTGAATTCTATTGATTGGACATGATTTGGAAGGGCACACACCCGTCTATATAAAGTCCTACAGTTGACAGTGCATGTCAGAGCAAAAACCAAGCCATGAGGTTGAAGGAATTGTCCGTAGCGCTCCAAGACAGGATTGGAAGAAGTTTGGAACCACCAAGACTCTTCCTAGAGCTGGCCGCCCGACCAAACTGAGCAATCGGGGGAGAAGGGCCTTGGTCAGGGAGGTGACCAAGAACCAGATGGTCACTCTGACAGGGCTCCAGAGTTCCTCTGTGGAGCTGGGAGAATCTTCCAGCCCTCTGCAGCCCTCCACCAATCAGGTCTTTATTGTAGAGTGAGAAATGTAGTTGTAGATATGTAGATGTAAATGTAGATAACACTTTTATTTCCCTTTTGACCCCCATTTTAATTGCATAGAAAATCAGGGGAAATCCAGATTATCAAATGTGTCACACAAGCATGAGGATGTCGTGCTCGAAGGGGGTATTCATGAAGGAACCAATGGGATGCTCGGGGGGGGGGGGCATTTATGCAGCAACCCATGGGATGCGCCAATGGGACAACTGCATTAGCGCATTGCTCTGCATTCACAGTGACAGAAGGGCAGAGGAGGGGACTTTTTTCAAGATTTATGAGTTTATGAGGAATTATCTAATTTGATGGGCAATTTGTTGCATTTAAAATTACAAGGCCACCAATCAAAAGGGCAGATTTTTCATAGGAGGGCAAAAGGCCAGGCGCTCCAGCATCCCTATGGCTCTATCTATGCACGTGCCTGACTAGGTGGCTAGGTGGCTAGCATTAGCTAGGCTAGGTTAGGGTTAGGTGTTAAGGTTATTTCTTTGAGGCCAGGCTGGTCTGCCTGCCTGCCTGCCTGCCTGTCTGTCTGTGATAATCCTCTGCTATTCTAGAGATTTAAATGCTATGCAATTTATGTTCTCATTTTAAAATTGTTCAGTTTCAGACAGCTGATTCCATCCAAGCATCAAATCATATCAAATCAAATCAAGCACAGTGTTTCTTGCTGAATACCTAATAAATACCATGTAACACTTCAAATTAAAGTCTGCACATAATAATATATTACTTTTTATTAGCGTCTATGCACATTTTGATGTTTTGTAGTCAGGATAATAATAAGATATTATAAAGGGGGTCATTCATGCTGATGTCAAGTCTTGTAATGCATTGCACATCATAATGCATTATACCTGCAGCGTAAGCACAAATTAAAGGGTGTTCATTGAATTGAATTCCAAAATTGTAATTTTATATATTTTCCGATGGATTTCTGTGACCTGTTGTGTCCAATGACAGTTGTGCTGAATGATAGCCTCATACAGATCATATTTCACAGCTGTACTGAGTGATCTGAAGAGGAGCATGCATTTGGAGAGGGAGAGGAGGACGAAAAGAGAAAGTGTATGTGTGATTGCGAGAGAATGGAGGGGGGGCTTTGTTAATGTAAAAAACATCTAAACCAATTACGCATCTCATTATCGCATGCTGAGGCTTATTTATGCATCTCATCTCATCATTATTCCCTTGAACCAAAGCGCTCACTCATGCTGAGCCAACAACACAGCACTGGACCATCAGACACTAGAAATTAAAGGACATATGATAGACTGTTCCCAATATACTGGTTGCAATGAACTCAGGCTGCCATCCCCATTACCAGAAAGGCAAGTTTACAGATGCAGTATTTGTTGTGCCTCGCATCACAGCACAGCATACTGCACTTGTCTGGGTCAAAATCGCCTGGGGAAAAACATTTTACTGCATTGAATTGAAATAACAAATGCCACACATCCTCTTCATCACCAAGGGAAATTACATTATTTTGTATGGGATTGACTGTGTTTGACCACTGCTGTGCACTTCCTTTCTTTGATGGATTTTGACACAGGCGGGTGCAAAATGCTGTGCTGTGACGTGCAAGAAAAACTACTGCGTCTGTACAACCAGATAGTGACATCATTCTAACATCCCATGCCAAATGTTTGCCCGCTCAGTCTACTATACCAACTCCCATTTGGTACCAAAATTATCAGACAATTACGAAAAATTCTTCAAGCTGTTTGACAGTGTTTCCGGCTCCAAACAGATGATCATATGAAATTGATGTGATCATGTGGAATCTTATCATAACTCACACTGGTCTCGAAGAGTTTCTCCCACTTGGGCTGGAGGTAGAAGACCACTCCCTTCCATGCACCTGGTAGGGTGGCACCACGGATCAACAGGATGAAGAGCACCACATAGGGCAAGGTGGCTGTCACCCACACTACCTGGCATGGGACGGGAAAAGCAGCAGACAGAGAGAGAGAGAGATGAGAAGGCAAGAGAAATTGAGATTATAGCCTTGTGAATCACACTGGACATGGTATTGTAATGACCCTAGTCTATGGACGTCCCCAACTGAAATATCTCTCTGTGGCCAGTGTGTTTGCCTTTGGGTGGAATGACCTGGTACTAACCACCACCGTTTTGCTATAATATGCTCCGGTAATTGCCCCCACACACTGACACCCCTTTCCTGGAAGAGTGGCTTGGACTTGTTACCTTCCCTGATGTCTTCACTCCCTTCCAGAGACTGAAGTAAACGATAGTGAAGATGAGGAAGAGGCAGAGCATCAGCTGCCAGCGAACACCCCCCACGTTACGTAGCCCATCAGACTTGTGGATTTCCAGAACATTCCTCCTAAGGTGGAACAATATATGAGTTGTATACATGTACTTCCTTTGCCTGTAAGCCTCAGCCTACATACACTGCTAAAACTAAGGCTGCTTTGTGGTTCGATATAGATCATTTTGAGGGCCATATAATACAGATGTAGGATCTTAATTTGATCACCCTGTTGCAGGAGGAAATGTAACATTTGTAGTGTATTTGAGGTTTAAAAGGCTTTTCATTTTCGACTTTGAAATTTCCGACTTAATTTACCAAACCCTACAAAAATATCCATGAATTATAATCCACATAATAATTCACATCCTGTTGCTGCAGGATTATTCTCCTGCTGTAGCAAATTGGCTCAAATGAAGATCCTACATCTGTGTAAGCGAGCCATTGAACTATCATTGGTTAGCTAAATAGAGCACCAGTTCTTCTTGCAGTGTGCTAAGTTCATTTCCTGTTTTCTATATAGCTTTACATAATCACAGCATGTTTCAACACTTGTAAGCAAGTGTTTGATGAAAAAACGAAAATGACAATGCACTATTGTGAAATGTAAAAGATGTCGAAACATTTTAATGCAATGAAATGATAACAATGATGTCAACCCATTGACGTGGCTTTTCGAGATCATGGTAACAGTATTTCACCGTGCTGTCTGCCACTTACATGCACTTACGTGTAAAATTCCTCAGCAGGTGACCTGGAGTAGTTATTCCAGGTCACGTTGTCTTTCAGGAAGTAGTTGGTGCAGTTTTCAGTGTTCCAGGCATTGTCACAGTTTGTCCAGGGCAGGATGCTGGCGAAGGATGAGTAGAAGTAGAAGAGTGCCCAGGCGATGATGGTGTTGTAGTAGAAGGAGACGTAGAGCGAGATGACACAGATCGCATACCCAATGCCTGAAACCATGGACAGATGGATCAATGCCATCAGAGAGTAGAGGTGTGTGCCTCAGTGTAAATAGGCCTATTATGCCATTTTGGAATGACCAATTACTTTGTAGTAGGCCTAGTGTAAATGTAATTGTGCTGTACTTCAATTGACCCACTTTACACATTTTTCCACAGTCACCTTGTGCTATAAATACACTGTTGAATTGACAACAGTAAGGGTCACCACGTGAACGTGATAAGAAGATGTGTAGTATGCAGGTAACGTAAAGATGTGCACTAGTGTGGGGTCAGTCAGTTGTGAGGTGGGTTGTGTATGAAGGTAGATGATGCCAGTCCTACCTTTGAAGATGGGGCATATGTGTTTCCATATGGATATGGCACCAGTTCTGTGGAACTGTCCCAGTGCCAGTTCCATGTAAAAGAGTGGCACCCCTCCAAAAATCGCCATAACAATGTAGGGGATTAGGAAAGCCCCTGTACATAGATGTAGAGAGGCGAAATCACAGGTCTGACTCATCACTTTAAGGGGATCACATTGTGTTGATGAAGATGTTGGCCTAAGCTCCTCCCCGGGCTATTGCCACAGCGTATAAAGTGTCTGGTGTGCAAGCTAAGATGTGAGACATATTAGGAAGGACAGGCCCTTTAAAAATAGTTACTTCTACTACTTCATAGTTTAGTATCTGAGTAAGAAAATCATCCATGTCATGCATTATGATGCAATTATAATGCATTGTAAGACTTTTAAGTCGTATATGAGGCCCTATATTATGTATTATAATAATTGAATAATGATCTAGACTAAATAACAGCCAGTTTGAGACAGTTAAGATGTTATGCATAGAGATACCTAACATATTATTTATAAGCCTTGCTATAAGACATTATAAAGGCTCATACATTTTTATTAAACAGGTTATAAAGCATTATTTATCTTTAGATACACTTCAACGACTTTTTTGTATTTTATTCGAAAGGAAATCTTATTGCTCACATATTTGGGTAACGTTATAGCGTCTACGTTTTGGTGACAGTTATTTTGAATGAAATTAATTACATTATTAAAAGATGTGAAATGTCTTTACTTTTCAAACTGACCATCCGTCAAATGATTGGTAGTTTATATATATATATATATGTACACTGTATATCCCTACACATGTTATAACTTTAAAAATATATATTTATTCAGAACAGTTATACATGCAAATGGCTACATGGGCTACTTTTAGAGAAGCAGTTCTGTCACTATGGCGGATAAAATCAGTGCATCAAGAAATACTCCCTCGAGTCAAATTGCAAACGATAGCCTTCTACAAATGTGGTGTAAACTTAACGGTAAATACAGATGAGAGACAAAATAACACAAAAAATATATATACATTAATCAGAGACTGTTTAATTCGTTTATAGCCTATAATCTCGATAGCATATACATTTTCCACTTTCCGTTTTACATATTAGTGATTAGATTAGAGGTAGGCCTATGCTTTGTAGCTTCATTCAGCGTCCAACAACATTTGGGATATCGAAACTCGTCTCTTTCGAACTAATCTTGGCGGATGAACTCTCCTAGCTAATATTCTAGGCTGTATTTCAATCATAAACAGGAAAAACTATGGTACTGTATACGTAGTTCAATGTTTTAATTTGAAGATTAACTAAAAAAATGTTTTAAAGTGTGTTTCAGTGAGTTTATTATAGTGGGTTGCAGGCTATACAGCCTGTGAAGCTTATTTCAGCACCATGGACAGCACAAGGTATAGCCTGGCCACCCTTGTGCGCGCACAAGAGCAACTATATTTTTCTAATTCTTTATTACAAACAGGTTATGTAAAGAATAATATATATTAATGGCAGCCTACTATCATATCTACTATCAAGAAAGACGAGACCTCATAAATGTAACTAAGGGCATAGATTAGCCCACTAAAATATAAAGCAAATAAATCAATAATTAGAAAAACTCTTACCGCCTCCGTTTTGGTAACAAATGTATGGAAATCGCCACACATTTCCCAAGTCTACCGCGAAGCCAATGACTGATAAAAGAAAATCCATCTTTTTGCTCCATTTGTCTCGTGTGTCCGTCTGTGTGATCACAGGTACCGGCACAGGGTTGGTGTTGTAACCGGGGTTTGAGGGGCCCTGGACGCTCAAGCTTCCCGCTGGGGCCGCTGAGTCTTGGCGGGTCATGGTTGGCGGACTATCAAAACTCAGTCCGCCGTCTGAGCAGGTAAGTTTTAAAAAACTGACAAGCTTCAGAGGCACTGAATATTCTCGTATTGTGGGCGATGATAGGTCAGACTGGGAGGAGTAAATTGTCAATCACTAGGCTAGTGGAGTAGAACTCCCTCTGCGCACACTAATCAACAAAATGAGCTCCACTCCAACGTCGACGAGTTTTGGGTTCCCTACTTTTTCATAGGTAACATTTTAGACACACCACCGTTTTTAATGTTGAATTTAGAAGGCTTACATCCTATTCAAGTGTAGGCCTACTAGGCTATTTGATAAACAGTTTGGTTGAATTTATGTTTTGTTTTAGGTTACCAATATCATTGTTAGGATACAACAAGTGTCATGATGTACCTTGTCAAGATATAAATTGAGGATGAATTTGACTGGCTGTGGATCTAAATGGTAACTGGCTATGGAGGGAAGGAGGAACTAGCTGGCCACTCAAACTCAATGTAAGCAAATGTTTTAATGTAAAATCACTTTGAAGAGGTCTTGATTTTGTGGTTCAGGTGGTAGTGTGTTTGCCCATGCAATGTCCCCTGACAAAAGATTAATAATGACGGCTAAAGAAGGTTGTGTGTGTGTGTGTGTGTGTGTGTGTGTGTGTGTGTGTGTGTGTGTGTGTGTGTGTGTGTGTGTGTGTGTGTGTGTGTGTGTGTGTGTGTAGACAAAGTCTCAAAGGGTTTTGCTTCCTGAGTATAGAGACATGCTTTTGGTGAGGAGACAACAGCTTAACTGGACTAGTTAGGGAATCCACCGCTTTTAGCACAGGCCCATTTCAAAAGTCCTAAAGAGTCCTAACCAAATATACATACTGTTGTAATCTTGCAGGTCATTGAGTCGAGAGTGCACCAAATGAGGTTAGTTTGGAAAATGGATATGACAACGAGATAGGACCAGCAGCATTTAAAGCCATCATGAACTTTACACTTAATGCTGTCTGACCTGTCGTGCAGAGTTCTAATGTAGGCTTCTGATGCTACACTATTGTTCTATACCATTTATAAAGCAAATTATTTCATTAGAACATTTTGTAAATCACCTTTCAGAGCTGAAAATACAATAATAATTCTAATGTAACACAAATATTTACAGCAGCCTACTGTATGTGTCAAAAGCTGTTTTTTTAGAATCATTCATATCTCATGATGAGGACCTTGTCAACGGCTCCTGTAGCTCAAACCTCATTATATTTCAAACGTCAACTCGCTGCCAACGCTGTGACTGGAGACTGAGGATAGGGTGAGGAGCTAGTCAGGGGGAAACGTCATGGCTGCTCAGGCAAAGACTGCGGGGCCCTGAGGGTCAAACCACTACAGTCACAGATCCTGCACTATATGGCACAGGTCATCTTCCACATACAGGCCTGTCAATCTGCGTTGGCACATGGTCAAAAGAACATGGGACTGACAGGGCCTCCCTGCACATGCCCTGGTGCCCATTAGAGACTGTCGACTCTGATCACACACGGACGTGTGCATGATGGCGGCCTTACCCTCATATCTCAGGGGAGCTGTCACTGACATGGCCGCTCCCACAATCGGAGCGATATGGATATGCACCATTGCTGTTTCTTTCTTACTATTTTTTTGCCTTTGTGGTTGCTGGCCTTTTTCTTGTTGGTCTTGGTACTCTTATACATGTATTGCTTCTTCTTCTTCTTCTTCTTCTTCTTCTTCTTGCTCTTGTTGTTCTTCTTGTTCGTTCTTGTTCTTCTTGTTCTTGTTCTTCTTGTTCTTCTTGCTCTTCTTGTTCTTGTTCTTCTTGTTCTTCTTGCTCTTCTTGTTCTTGTTCTTCTTGTTCTTCTTGTTCTTCTTGTTCTTCTTGTTCTTCTTGCTCTTGTTGTTCTTGTTCTTCTTGTTCTTCTTGCTCTTCTTGTTCTTGTTCTTCTTGTTCTTCTTGTTCTTCTTGTTCTTCTTGCTCTTGTTGTTCTTGTTCTTCTTGTTCTTCTTGCTCTTCTTGTTCTTGTTCTTCTTTTCTGTTCCTATCCTCATTGGTGTCCACATTGTTTTTCTCCGATGCATCAGAAGCCCAGATTTTTTTTTTTAACTGTCTTCTGTGAACTCATCCTTTCTGATTCAGAGGAATGCCCTATGTGTTGTTATCAATCTGAGCAGAGATTTACAGCCATCTACTGGTTCTGTAGTCAGCCTGGGTTTACAGGGGATTACAGACAGGTGATGGCTGCATTCCTATGAGGTTTAAGGGCATTAGGTACCAAACAAAAGAAAACAGACTGAAACATTGCTAAAAGCTTTAAAACATTTTATCTTGTGTGCCTAAATGAATACAACCCTGTTGTGCTTTGTGTATTGTGCTGGTGTGAGCGCTGTGATGGCGCGATAATTGATGGGCCTCCCATCCATGAGTAAGCGAATGGGAGCTGGTACAATGTGTAGTCAGGCAGAAGTTCTGGCATGGCATTAAGGTTACTACATGATCTAAAGCAACAGTAATGAGTGAGTCAACCCAGGAAGGGAATCCCAGTTTTAAAGACACACTACAGATTTTATGCTTTCGGTATAAAAAGAGCAATCACACAATAAGTAATTGTGATTACAACATGATAATAACTCTCAGTATTATCGCATTAGCCAGAATTTAGTGGAAGAAGAGCGCTGTCCTTTTGAGGCTGTGAAGAGGTATAATAATAATAATAAAGTTAATAATAATAATAATAATAATAGGGTAAGAAGAGGTATTACATTTCACCGCCAGCATAGACACTTTGACAGGAGCCATTCAATGTCTATTGGAATTGTGAAATTAGAGTACCTAGAAGCATGGCTATTTCACACTCTTAGTTTCCTAGTTATTTAATAAAGATAACTAGGAAGAGTTGGCAAATAGTATCAGGCTCACCAGTGAAGAGGGTTGCAAAATCTGAGACAGCATCGCTTTCCCCTGCCTTTATTCCAGCTCCGAGTTCATTTCAAACTCAAGTGATCACACCTTGACCCTCTTCAAAACGAGTATGTGAACATGTCTACATGTCATGATGTAAAGGATGTGTTTTCTCTTTGGTTTTTTGACAGGCATCAGAGAGTAGAAAGCCCAAGCTTTAGTGGGGGAATCAAACATCCTCAGAGGACAGGAAGGCAATGAGAGAGAATGGTCCAAGCCCACAGAGTAGGAGGGCTGTGTCTGGCCTTGCTAAGCAATGTCCACCTCTTCCTCTGTCATCCTACATTACCTGCCTGCCCTTTCACCACCTGATCTAGCTGACAGGTTGGCCCCCCAGGTCCCCCCACCTGCAGCCAGGGGCCAGAGGGAACTCATGCTGTTTACACTCCAATGGGCTGCACCACCAAGGGTTTAGTCAAGTCCGCAATCATCACATCTACTGTACTACCTATCCTCGTCCTTAGACGAGCCCAAACATAGAGTTTCACTTACCATGCTGTCAGTAAATGATCCACACTGAGTTTTTATGAACCCCCCCCCCCTTGCCCTCAGAACAACCTCAATTCATCGGGGAATGCACTCTATAAGATATCGAAAGTGTTCCACAGGGATGCTGGCCCATGTTGACTCCAATGCTTCCCACAGTTGTGTCAAGTTGGCTGGATGTCCTTTGGGTCCTACTACCATACACCGTTCAAAGGCACTTAAATCTTTTGTCTTGCCCGTTCATCATCTGAATGACACACAAACACAAGCCATGTCTCAATTGTCTCAAGACTTAAAAATCTTTCTTTAACCTGTCTCCTCCCTTTCATCTACACTGATTGAAGTGGACTTAGGGATCATAGCTTCCACCTAGATTCACCTGGTCAGCCTATGTCATGGAAAGAGCAGGTGTTCTTAATATTTTGTGTACTCAGTGTAATTATGGGCCCACCAAACAGAAGAAACTACTGTTTGGTGCCATCTAAAATTATGCAGTAGGAAATCATTGTAACATTAATGACTTAAGAATGACTCTAGCATGAAATATATGCATTCATGATCTATTTTGGTCTAGTAAAATTCTCTCTTTCGTTCCTGAAGAAATAATTTCCAATGACACTGTCACCATCTACTGGACAATGCCAACTCTGCAAGTTATTTCTCAAAAACGTCCATAAAATGTTTTAGGATT
Source organism: Salmo trutta (assembly GCF_901001165.1). NCBI lineage: Eukaryota > Metazoa > Chordata > Actinopteri > Salmoniformes > Salmonidae > Salmo > Salmo trutta. The sequence continues at coordinate 29,483,189 of NC_042983.1, read as the reverse complement.
TCACCAATCAAAACGTAAATGTAAAAAAAAAAAGTGAATTATACGTAGATGTAAAAAAAAGAATAGAATTATATAATTCTATTTTTTTTTTACATTTACGTTTTGATTGGTGAAATCCTAAAACATTTTATGGACGTTTTTGAGAAATAACTTGCAGAGTTGGCAATGTCCAGTAGATGGTGACAGTGTCTACCGGTCAAACAGTTTTAGAACACCTACTCATTCAAGTGTTTTTCTTTTTTTTGTCTATTTTCTACATTGTAGAATAATAACACATGGAATCATGTAGTAACCAAAAAGTGTTAAACATATCAAAATATATTCTTCAAATAGCCACCCTTTGCCTTGATGACAGCTTTGCACACTCTTGGCATTCTGCCTAGAAGGCCAGCATCCTGGAGTCGCCTGTTCACTGTTGACGTTGAGACTGGTGTTTTGCGGGTACTAAACTCAGCAAAAAAAGAAACGTCCCTTTTTCAGGACCCTGTCTTTCAAAGATAATCGGTAAAAATCCAAATAACTTCACAGATCTTCATTGTAAAGGGTTTAAACACTGTTTCCCATGCTTGTTCAATGAACCATAAACAATTAATGAACATGCACCTGTGGAACGGTTATTAAGACACTAACAGCTTACAGACGGTAGGCAATTAAGGTCAAAGTTATGAAAACTTGCAACACTAAAGAGCCTTTCTACTGACTCTGAAAAACACCAAAAGAAAGATGCCCAGGGTCCCTGCTCATCTGCATGAACGTGCCTTAGGCATGCTGCAAGGAGGCATGAGGACTGCAGATGTGGCCCGGGCAATAAATTGCAATGTCCGTACTGTGAGACGCCTAAGACAGCGCTACAGAGAGACAGGACGGACAGCTGATCATCCTCACATTGGCAGACCACGTGTAACAACACCTGCACAGGATCGGTACATCCGAACATCACACCTGCGGGACAGTTACAGGATGGCAACAACAACTGCCCGAGTTACACCAGGAACGCACAATCCCTCCATCAGTGCTCAGACTGTCCGCAATAGGCTGAGAGAGGCTGGACTGAGGGCTTGTAGGCCTGTTGTAAGGCAGGTCCTCACCAGACATCACCGGCAACAACGTCACCTATGGGCACAAACCCACCGTCCCTGGACCAGAAAGGACTGGCAAAAAGTGCTCTTCGCTGACGAGTCGCGGTTTTGTCTCATCAGGTGTGATGGTTGGATTCGCGTTTATCGTCGAAGGAATGAGCGTTACACAGAGGCCTGTACTCTGGAGCAAGATCGATTTGGAGGTGGAGTGTCCGTCATGGTCTAGGGCGGTGTGTCACAGCATCATCTGACTGAGCTTGTTGTCATTGCAGGCAATCTCAACGCTGTGCATTACAGGGAGGACATCCTCCTCCCTCATGTGGTACCCTTCCTGCAGGCTCATCCTGACATGACCCTCCAGCATGACAATGCCACCAGCCATACTGCTCATTCTGTGCATGATTTCCTGCAAGACAGGAATGTCAGTGTTCTGCCATGGCCAGCGAAGAGCCCGGATCTCAATCCCATTGAGCACGTCTGGGACTTTTTGGATCGGAGGGTGAGGGCTAGGGCCATTCCCCCCAGAAATGTCCGGGAACTTGCAGGTGCCTTGGTGGAAGAGTGGGGTAACATCTCACAGCAAGAACTGGCTAATCTGGTGCAGTCCATGAGGAGGAGATGCACTGCAGTAAATGCAGCTGGTGGCCATGCCAGATATTGACTGTTACTTTTGATTTTGACCCACCCTTTGCTCAGGGACGCAATATTCAATTTCTGTTCGTCACATGTCTGTGGAACTTGTTCAGTTTATGTCTCAGTTGTTGAATCTTGTTATGTTCATACAAATATTTAAGTTTGCTGAAATAAATGCAGCTGGCAGTGAGAGGACGTTTCTTTTTTTGCTGAGTTTATTTAATGAAGCTGCCAGTTGAGGACTTGTGAGGAGTCTGTCTCTCAAACTAGACACTAATGTATTTGTCCTCTTGCTCACTTGTGCACCGGGACCTCCCACTCCTCTTTCTATTCTGGTTATAGCCTGTTTGCGCTGTTTTGTGAAGGGAGTAGTACACAGCGTTGTACGAGATCTTCAGTTTCTTGGCGATTTCTCGCATGGAATAGCCTTCATTTCTCAGAACAAGAATAGACTGATGAGTTTTAGAAAAAGTTATTTGTTTCTGGCCATTTTGAGCCTGTAATCAAACCCACAAATGTTGATGCTCCAGATACTCAACTAGTCTGATTGCTTCATTAATCAGGACAACAGTTTTCAGCTGTGCTAACATAATTGCAAATGGGTTTTCTAATGATTAATTAGCCTTTTAAATGATGAACTTGGATTAGCTAACACAACGTGCCATTGGAACACAGGAGTGATGGTTGCTGATAATGGGCCTGTGTACGCCTATGTAGATATTACATAAAAAAATGTGCCGTTTCCAACTACAATAGTTATTTACAACATTAACAATGTCTACACTGTATTCCTGATCAATTTGATGTTATTTTAATGGGCAAAAAATGTACTTTTCTTTCAAAAACAAGGACATTTCTAAGTGACCCCAAACTTTTGGACGGTAGTGTATATATATATATATATATATATATATATATATATATATATATATATATATATATATATATATTATATATATTACCCTTAGTGCACAGACAGTGCTGTAGCCTACAAAAGGAACTGATCTTAAGGAAATGCAGAATTAATAATGTTTTTAGTACTCTTAGATAGCATTTCAGTGCTTTTACGTCCTGTGTGTGAATAAGTGCAGTTCAGAGGAGGCTAGTGGGAGGAGCCAAAGGAGGACGGGCTCATTGTAAAGACTGGAATGGAATAGCCATGTACTCTAGGACAGTGGTTTCCAAACAGAGGGATCGGCAGGAGAGGTGCGGGGTCCCCCCCAAAAAAAATAACTCTTGAAAGTTGTAATACTAGAATGCACAGACAACAATTTTAAAATTGGGTAGTGCATCATCAGGTTTCCTCTTGTCATGTCAGTCATTGCTTAGAGAGCTATTATTAACTTGTCAGAAATCAACTAGCCCATGCCAGCTAATGTTTTTTAGCTTGATTTTTTAGCCCATAGATTTTGTTGTAATGTTTGAGTCATTCAAATATCACATGAATACACTTTAGACATGGCAAAATGTATAGAAGTGCAAGAAAATGAGCTTTAAAATGGCAACATTTTCTCTGCCCCCCATGATAAAATGTGTAGAATTTCAGGAAATAAGCTTTAAACTTACAACAACAACAAAAAATCTGCCAACAAGAGGGGTGTGAACAGTTTGTGTCATGAACAGTGCTTGTGCCCATAGAAATATATGTGTTGTGTGCAGGGAGAGGCGGGGATGTTCCCCAAAACTGAAAGGGAGCCCTGAGGGAAAAGGTTTGGCAACCCCTGCGTCAAGGTCTACCAGAATCACGGTTCAACATTTCACCACAAGACGGAGTAATAATAAAAGGAGATGCTACTGAGTGTCTAAAACAAAATACATGTGGAAACCGCACAGTATAATTAAGCAATAAGGCCCGAGGGGGTGTGGTATATGGCCAATATACCACGGCTAAGGGCAGTTCTTATTGCTATTATAAAGTGATTACCAATGTAATTAGAGCAGTAAAAATAAATGTTTTGTCATACCCATGGTATACGGTCTGATATACCTTATTATAAACTGGGTGGTTCGAGCCCTGAATGCCGATTGGCTGACAGCAGTGGTATATCAGACCATACACCACAGGTATGACAAAACAGTTATTTTTACTGCTATAATTACGTTGGTAAACAGTTTATAATAGCAATAAGGCACCTCAGGGGTTTGTGATATATGGGAAATATAACATTGTGTCGTGCGTAAAACAGCTCTTAGCCCTGGTATATTGGCCATATACCAGACCCCCTCAGGCCTTATTGCTTAAATATACACTGAGTACACAAAACACTAAGAATACCTGCTCTTTCCATGATTTAGACTGACCAGGTAAATCCATGTGAAAGCTATGACCCCTTATGGATGTCACTTGTTAAATCCACTTCAATCAGTTTAGATGGAGGGAAGGAGACAGGTTAAAGAAGGATTTTTAAGCCTTGAGACATTTGAGACATGGATTGTGTATATGTGCCATTCAGAGGGTGAATGGGCAAGACAAAATATGTAAGTGCCTTTGAACGGGGTATGGTAGTAGGTGCCAGGTGCACTGATTTGTGTCAAGAACTGGTTTTTCATGCTTGACAGTTTTCTGTGTGTATCAAGAATGGTCTACCACCGAAAAGACATCCAGCCAAATTGACACAACTGTGGAAAGCATTGGAGTCAACATGGGCCAGCATTCCAGTGGAATACTTTTGACACCTTGTGGAGTCCAAGCCCCGATGAATTGAGGTTGTACTGAGGGGGTTCCAACTCAATATTAGGAAGTTGTTCCTATACACACACCTCAAGTGACGTCATTTTGATTCACCAATGGACCAAGACTATATCCCTGTGGCATATTTAATTAATTCTAATCTGTATGAAAGAATGTTGTGTCCCCACTCTGCAACCTGAAGGCAAATGGGATATGTGAATTTAGATATGATATCCTCAGCGTTCAAGATTCTATTCACACCACTATTGTCCACAGCTTTTGGAACTCCTCCTGAGCACCCCGGCTTTATTCAAGTCTAGAATAAACAACATGGATCTGATGATTTTTATGGCAGTGTTTAATTCCCAGTGAGTCCAGATCAATGTCTTTAAACAGGAATATTGATTTCTCAGTATATGATAATGCCATTTACCCCAGAGATAGAGGCTGTAAGACCAGGACACCAAATCTACTGGATCTGCTCAATTAGCTCTGCTAATATGTTTCAGGGGGTTGCTTAGCAACACATCTTATTGGTGAGGGAAGGCTTTTGTGTATTTTGTAACAAAATGTGCTCTAGGCCAGGGCTCCAGATGTCTACTTATCTGCAGGATATGGTGAGGATGGATAAATGGGACATTTGAAAATGGTAGGCCTAGAATTCAGTGTCTAAACAACTAGTAGGACAAATGTACAAACATATCCAATGCATATGATTAGGCCTTTGCAGAAAATACAGTATTTCCTGCTGTCTCTGGCTATTTTGTCTTCTCAGTTTTGTTATGGATGATGGTGCATCATCTGTAAAAACTGGCATACATGTGAAAATATGCATGAAGAATATGATGAAGCCATGATAAAACTTATAGGAATGCTTCATTATTATGGAAATTATTCTAGAAATGAATGGTTAATGACATGCTCCTGACTTTATAAGGCCTCGTGAAGAACACGTCACCTGTTTGGACAACAGCAGGCTATTCAATAACGAATAGGTTACATTATGCCTAAATGGCACTGTCTTTGACTTGTACTCACAGACAATGCAGAACTAAATGTGAAACATCACGGCAAACATGTGTAAAATAGTCACTTATTCTTCTTGTGTATAATTTTTATCTTGCGTTTCTGGAAAAAGTCTATAGACTTAATCGAATTTAAGAGATTACTGTAGCTTTAAGAGGTGTGCGTAAAGTCTCGAGCGCAGGCTAGATCTTTTGCTCCACACAGCCACATTAAACTGATGGGAGCAGTGTGAAGGAGCTACGTAAAGTGGACCCGATTCCATAGCAACATAAACAACAACATCAACAGCAGCAGCAGCAGCAGCAATGGCAGGTGAGAGAACACAGGACCGTGTAGAACATAACCAAATTAAATATCCATCATGTGCTGAAGATGTAAATGTAAAAGGAAATGTGTTATAAAAGAAATGACATGAAACCCTTTCTGTTATGTTTTACAAGCAGAGACGCGACAGAAGCTGCTGCGCACTGTCAAGAAGGAGGTGGGTGTTTTTTGCCAGTCTGCAACAATGATCAAATAGGAGAAACAAACACTTTGGTTATGCGTATGGCTACAATACTCCCTCCCTGAGTAGATACGCTTGTTTTTTGTTCATTCATGTACTTTTACAGTAACTGTTACCATTTTCTTTTTGTGTGCACATATTATGAAAATAATAGGCTACTACATCCACTCGTGTATTTGCTGTCTATCTTTGTAAATAAGATTAACATTAGGGCAAGGTGTAATATATATTTTGAAGTTGACCATATTGTTATAACTAATTAGGTTTTTAATTATGGGTTAGGGTATATAGTTGAACTATAAATAATCTATGTATAGGGTCCTGTCATGGAAATCCAGCTAGCCAGTAGAATGCAGTCATGCAAGACTGCATTCTCGCTCTAATGTCTTACTAGCATCTCATTATGATACTGACTAAATAAGCTATAGATATTGAAGAAGTGTTGCATAGAAATGCTTGTCATTTTAAAGGTATAGTGCAGTTCTAGATCATTTTCGACTTCCCAAAACGTTTTTTAACACAGAGCTCTTTATGCACCGCTAACGGATACAATCCGTGTCAACAAGTATTGCTACATTCTCCAAACATGTCTAGCCAAAACGAGTCGAGAATTTTTAAAACGGTTCAGAAGAAGATTAGCTAATACGGTAAAATAAATGATTATCAATTGAATAATAAGGGCTCATACATGCGATAACAAGTGGTACGGCATTATACGTGTCAGTTTTAAGTAAACAGTTATCAACCCATTTGGATTAGAGTCCAACCTAACTTCATCACACAGTTGTGAAATCTTGTGAATAACTTTTTTTGTTTTATTCAACCTTTATTTAACTAGGCAAGTCAGTTAAAAACAAATTCTTATGCACAATGACGGCCTACCAAAAGGCAAAAGGCCCCCTGCGGTGACAGGCACTGGGATTATAAATAAATATATGTGCAGTGATGTGTCCTACAAGGAGTATTGGTGGCAAATCTGATGGCCGAATGGTAAAGCACATTTTATCTGCCGATCTATGAATTACCTCTCCATAATCTAGCATGGGTAGGATGGTCATCTGAATCAGGGTTAGTTTGGCAGCTGGGGTGAAAGAGGAGCGATTACGATAGAGGAAACCAAGTCTAGATTTAACCTTAACCTGCAGCTTTGATATGTGCTGAGAGAAGGACAGCACACCGTCTAGCCATACTCCCAAGTACTTGCATGAGGTGACTACCTCAAGCTCTAAACCCCCAGAGGTAGTAATCACACCAGTGGGGATAGGGGCATTCTTCTTACCAAACCACATGACCTTTGTGTTGGAGATGTTCAGAACAAGGTTAAGGGTAGAGAAAGCTTGTTGGACACTAAGAAATCTTTGTTGTACAGCGTTTAACACAAAATCCGGGGAGGGGCCAGCTGAGTATAAGACCGTATCATCGGCATATAAATGGATGAGAGAGCTTCCTACTGCCTGAGCTAAATTGTTGATGTAAATTGAGAAGAGCGTGGGGCTTAGGATCGAGCCTTGGGATGGCTGAGACAGCAGATGTTCTGACTTTATACACTGCACTCTTTGAGAAAGGTAGTTAGCAAACCAAGCCAAAAACACCTCAGAGACACCAATACTCCTTGCACTCAACTCTGAAGTGGAGGCTGAGGTTTCCCCTGCTCTATTTCTATTGTCATCATCAGCATCTTCTTTATCAAACAATTTCAATCTTTCCAGAATGTTTGTGGGCCAGATTGTTAAACGTCTCATACTTGGTGTAGTAGACCAATAACGGACCAGAAAAAGAAAGTTATTTTCCTCTCCTGTCTTCAGGGGTTATTTGTGAAGTGATTGGTCGGTTTTGTCGGAAGACTCAGACTTTACCTTTATTGGTCTCATAAAAGCGCAAGACCTTGTGTCAAGCAATCAAAGACATCAAATTGTCCAAGTCTGGGAATGAATGAAAGAGAGATTTAATCTCCCGTCACTTACTCCTGATCTTCATACATGCCTGTCAGCAGCCTTATCAGCAGAGTACAGACCAACCCTGTATTTAAACCTGCCTGTGTTAAGAGGGCCTACTGAGATTCACTTTCCCCAGGATCCCCCCCAAGTTTAGTTCCCTAGTGCTCAGCGCTTACAATGTAGCTGATTTTTAAATAAACTGCAGTGGAGTGGAGACGGACCACATGACCAGAGCAGTCTGTGTTTCTCCAATTATATAATATGATTGCTAGACTCTCCAGCACACCTCTGAGGCACACAGAACAGCCTGAGCCAGTGATATGATTGCCCAGTAGCAACTATTGGAGTGAAAATGGAAGTAAACGGATTTAGATTTTTTTTTTTTTTTTTAAAGCACAGATGCCTCTGAAAAGATATCTTTATGCCAGGGTGATATCCTCTGAAGAGAGCCTTTATGGTAAGAGGTAGAGCACCCTGCACAAGAGGTTGCTGAAAGGAAATGGAACTTGAGTCACTAAAAGGGAGTTAATAAAAGCTTATTTTTTGCCATTTCAATGCAAATAGTAGACATAAAGGACAAAGGCAGTGGCCATCTGTTGAGCTTTTAGCTTAATGAACATTCAGCTGCTAGGCTACATGCGTTGTAAGAAACTATGTCAAACGAAGGATACCACCAACAAATGTACATTTTAGTAATTTATCAGACACTCTTATCCAGAGCAACTAGGGTTAAGTGCTTTACTCAAGGGCACATCAACAGATTTTTCACTTAGTCATCTCAGGGATTCGAACCACCAACCTTTCAGTTACTGGCCCAACTGCTAGGCTACCTGCCCCGTCACAAATATGATGCAGTAGGGAATGTTCACCCGGACATATAAGCCAGTAATGATAGTGATTCAGATGTACTCACTCTGTTTGTATTCATTCATTATTTCTCTCATTTCTTAGCTTGGGTACTGTTTGTCTGGTGGCTTGGCAGTGAATGCTGAAAAGCTCTCCCTTACCAACTGGTTACGTTCCACTTTGTACAACGTCTACCTGGGTCTACACAAAAATAGTGCTATATAGAACCTAAAAGGGTTCTTCGGCTGTCCCCATAGGAGAACCCTTTGCAGAAGGTCCCAGTTCCAGATAAAAACCCTTTTTTGTTCCTGGTTGAACCCTTTTCGGATCTATGTAGAATCCTTCCACAGAGGGTTCTACATGGAACCCAAAAGGGTTATACCTGGAACCAAAAAGCGTTTCCTATGGGAACAGGCGAAGAACCCTTTTTTATAAGAGTGTAGGCCAGAACATTATGCTTCAGTGACGGAAGCATGTTTAAGAATAGCCTATACTGGGCGGATCTCGGTGCTCTCTCTATCGCTCTCTCTTTCCCTGTGTCTCTCTCTTCCCCTCTGCTACACACATACACACGTCACACACACCTGTGTTTACATAAGGAGAGAGCTACACACTCATGAAAGAGTAGGGCACAGAGGACAACAGCTCATCTTTCATTTTCTTTTCTCTATCAGTCACCTTTTTTAGCATGGCTGCTTACTTAGGGATAGATCGAAATTGGCTGGGGGGAGGGGCTGGTCCAAATTAAGGTAGACTATGTCAATCTTGACAAACAGAAAATACATCCATTCCTACCTTGTAGTCCTACCCAGTATCGAAGGCTTCTCCGAATGTAATTCAACTTTTTGGTGTTTTGTAACGGATGTCTTTTTCCATTCATCAATTGGCCATTGCACAGTTTGGATTGATTGACTTTATTTGTCAGTTAAAAAAATACATATATACACAAAGATTTTTAAAGTGACGGGGATTGCACAATAAAGTCGGGGACTTATTTCCATTGTGGTCCTTATTTTTTACATAAATACATATGTAATTACATAAATAGAAAGGAAAACATGCTCAACCTCCAGATGAGTATCAGGGGAGAGTTTTAGTACAATCCTTACAAGCTTGTTTGGCTGGTAGCTTATTCTTTAGATGTTTGGTTCTGCTGGTGAACCATGATGTGCACGCATAATCAAGTGACACTGGACTAGCACACTTACTAGAGTCTTTAGGGCGTCTATAGCTAGGTTTCCATCCGATTGGCCATAGATTTTCATGTGAATATTTTTAAATCTTCATAAAAACAATATGCCATTTCAGAGTATCCTTCAGGGAAACCTGGCGAAGCCAGCGCCATCAATTAATTAGGGATGTTGGCCAAATGAGGCACATTTGTGTCCTTAAAAATAACCTATAACAAATTACAAAACACTTTTCATTGTGTTTCGATGTGAAGCTTATGCAAAACTTAATAGCCAATTATGATTATTTTTGGCTACTTTCCTGGAACAATAATTGTCCACCTCACGGTTCAACTGTCAGAGATTTGAGCACTAAATGTATCAGGCCACTGTATCCATAGACCTATAGGCTTAGGTATCAACTAAATGATATTAATATTAATATATACTGTACCAGTCAAAAGTTTGGACACAGCTACTCATTCAAGGGTTTTTATTTATTTTTAAATTTTTTTACATTGTAGAATAATAGTGAAGACATCAAAACTATGAAATAACACATATGGAATCATGTAGTAACCAAAACAGTGTTATTTGAGATTCTTCAAAGTAGCCACCCTTTGCCTTGATGACAGCTTTGCACACTCTTGGCATTCTCTCAACCAGCTTCATGAGGAATGATTTTCCAACAGTCTTGAAGGAGTTCCCACATATTGCTGAGCACTTGTCTGCTTTTCCTTCACTCTGCGTTCCAACTCATTCCAAACCATCTCAATTGGGTTGAGGTTGGGTGATTGTGGAGGCCGGGTCATCTGATGCAGCATTCCATCACTCTCCTTCTTGATCAAATAGCCCTTACACAGCCTGGAGGTGTGTTTTGGGTAATTTTCCTGTTGAAAAACAAATAGTCCCACTCAGCTCAAACCAGATGGGATGGAGTATCGCTGCAGAATGCTGTGGTAGCCATGCTGGTTATGTGTGCCTTGAATTCTAAATAAATCAGACAGTGTCACCAGCAAAGCACCCATACACCATCACACCTCCTCCTCCATGCTTCACGGTGGGAACCACACATGCGGAGATCATCCGTTCACCTACTTGGTCTCACAAATACACGGCTGTTGAAACCAAAAATCTCAAATTTGGACTCATCAGACCAAAGGATAGATTTCCACCAGTCTAATGTCCATTGCTTGTGTTTCTTAGCCCAAGCAAGTCTCTTCTTATTATTGGTGTCCTTTTATTAGTGGTTTCTTTGCAGCAATTCGACCATGAAGGCCTGATTCACGCAGCCTCCTCTGAACAGTTGATGTTGAGATGTGTCTGTTACTTGAATTCCGTGACGCATTTATTTGGGCTGCAATTTGGTAACCCTAATGAACTTATGCTCTGCAGCAGAGGTAACTCTGGGTCTTCCTTTCCTGTGGCGGTCGTCATGAGAGCCAGTTTCATCATAGCGCTTGATGGTTTTTGCAACTGCACTTGAAGAAACTTTCAAAGTTATTGAAATGTTCCTCATTGACTGACCTTCATGTCCTAAAGTAATGATGGATTGTTGTTTCTCTTTGCTTATTTGAGCTGTTCTTGCCATAATATGAACTTGGTCTTTGACCAAATAGGGATATCTTGTATACCACCCCTACCTTGTCACAACACAACTGATTGGCTCGAACGCATTAAGGAAAGAAATTCCACAAATTAACTTCCTCATGAAGCTGGTTGAGAGAATGCCAAGATTATGCAAAGCTGTCATCAAGGCATTGGGTGGCTACTTTGAAGAATCTCAAATAACACTGTTTTGGTTACAACATGATTCCATATGTGTTATTTCATAGTTTTGATGTCTTCACTATTATTCTACAATGTAGAAAATAGTAAAAATAAAGAAAAACCCTTGAATGAGTAGGTGTGTTCAAATACTTTTGACCAGTAGTGTATATACAGTGCATTCGGAAAGTATTCAGACCCTGTCACGGGTGTCGTAGGGTAGAGACCAAGACGCAGCGGGAAAATGTACACTCATCTTTTTATTAGGTGAAGAAGGAAAACACATACAAAACAAAACGAACTTGACAGTCTTGTCAGGCAAAACAGCTAAACAAGAACAATCTCCCACAAAACCCCATGAAAAACAAACTCCTAATTATAGGACCCTCAGAGGCAACAATAACCAGCTGCCTCCAATTGAAGGTCCAACTCCTATTAACTAAACATAGGACTACAAAAGACTAGATAGAACATAGAAATATACTAAGGGGGTGTTTGTTTTGACTAACAAACCCCGGACAAATAAATCAAATTCCCCCTCTACTTAAACACATACACAAAACACACCCTGAACCACATAAAACAAACACCCCCTGCCACATCCTGACCAAACTACAATAACAAATAACCCCTATACTGGTCAGGACGTGACAGTACCCCCCCCCCCCCAAAGGTGCAGACCCCAGATGCACCTCACACAAAAAAACAAAATAACCCCCAAAACAAAAATAAATCCCAAAACTAAAGGGAGGGAAGGGAGGGTGGCTGCCATCACCGACGGCTCCTGTGCTACACCCCCCCCCAAACCTCCTTAGGCTCAGGCCTGACCAACCCACCCCCACTGCATACCTTTGCCAGAGGCCAGTCACTGAAGACCCTGGACTGTCCTCTGGGAGCTCCAGACTGTAGGCCGACTCTGGGAGCTCCAGACTGTAGGCCGTCTCACTCGGTTCCGGACTGTCTGGACGAGGCACTGTTGCCGGACACTCTGGACGAGGCACTGTTGCCGGAAGTTCTGGACGAGGCACTGTTGCTGGAAGTTCTGGACGAGGCACTGTTGCCGGAAGTTCTGGACGAGGCACTGTCGTCAGAAGCTCGGGACTGGGCTGACGCACTGGAAGCCTGATGCGTGGGGCTGGTAGTGGAGGTACCAGACTGGTGACACGCACCTCAGGGCTAGTGCGGGGAGCAGGAACAGGACGTACTGGACTGGGCTGATGCACTGGAAGCCTAGTGCGTGGGGCTGGTACTGGAGGTATCAGACTAGGGATGCGCACCTGTAGGCTTGTGCGGGGAGCAGGGATATGTCGAGCTGGACTAGGCTGCCGCTCGGGAAGCCTGGGGTGCGGTGCTGGCTTCGGAGGAGCCAGACTGGATACACACACCTGTAGGCTTGTGCGTGGCACAGGAATAGGTCGAGCTGGACTGAGCTGCCGCTCGGGAAGCCTGGTGCGCGGTGCTGGCTTCGGAGGAGCCAGACTGGAGACACGCACCTGTGGGCTTCTACGAGGAGCAGGAGTAGGATACACCGGGCCTTGGGTGAGTACTGGAAATCTCGAGCTCACCTCCTGCACAACCCGTCCTGGCTGGATGGCAGCAGTAGCCCTGTACGTTCGGGGTGCTGGTACAGGGCGGACTGGGCTATGCAGGGGCCTGATGGTCGCCGTGCGTAGAGGAGGTGTCCTGTAGCCTGGACTTCGGAGGCGTACCGGTGTCCAGACGTATTGGGCTGGCATCCTCCTTCCAGGCTGGATGCCCACTCTAGCACAGCCTTTGCTTGGGGCTGAGATCACACGCACCGGACTGTGCGTGCGCATGGGCGAGATCTTGCGTACCTCTTCGTACTTCGGCGCTCTCCACTCCTTGTGCTCCCCATAATAAGCACGAGGTGTTGGCTTCAGGGGCATCCTTTGCCCAGCCACCCACTCCGTGTGCCCCCCCAAAACAATTATTGGGGCTGCCTCTCAAGCTTCCTTGCTAGCCTCGTCCCAACGTACTTCTCCCGGTCCTCACCGTTCCTTTGCCACGGACCTTCTCCCGCCAGGATTTCCTCCCATGACCACGATTCCCTGTAGTCCTCCTGCTTCCTTGGCTGCTCTCTCTTCTGTTGCTTGGTCCGGTTGTGGTGGGTAGTTCTGTAACGATTGTCGTGTGTGGAGGACCAAGACGCAGCGGGAAAATGTACACTCATCTTCTTTTTATGAGGTGAAGAAGGAAAACACATACAACGTATACAAAACAAAACAAACTTGACAGTCTTGTCAGGCAAAACAGCTAAACAAGAACAAGAACAATCTTCCACAAAACCCCATGAAAAACAAACTCCTAATTATAGGACCCTCAATCAGAGGCAACAATAACCAGCTGCCTCCAATTGAAGGTCCAACCCCTATTAACTAAACATAGAACTACAAAAGACTAGATAGAAAATAGAAATATACTAACATAGAACAATGACTAACAAACCCCGGACTAATAAATCAAACACCCACTCTACCTAAACACATACACAAAACACACCCTGAACCACATAAAACAAACACCCCCTGCCACGTCCTGACCAAACTACAATAACAAATAACCCCTATACTGGTCAGGACGTGACAGACCCCTTCACTTTTTCCAAATTTTGTTACATTACAGCCTTATTCTAAAATTGATTAAATAAATAAAAATCCCATCATTCTACACACAATACCCCATAATGACAACGTGAAAACAGGTTGTTAGAAATATTTGCAAATGTATCATTTAAAAAAAACTTAAATACTTTATTCACATAAGTATTCAGATTTTTGACTGGTACTCTATATATTTTCAAATAACTGCCCTTTTTCTTGCTTCGCAATAGATTTTGAAAAATGGTCAAAAACAAATCTGTGCGGCCCTCGAAAAACCGATGTAGCCCTTGAGCCAAAACGTGTGTTATTACCTGGGTGAGACACATGACGGATCACCGGAAAGGAAATCCTCTGTTGATAATGAGGTAATCACCCGGGTTCCCATAGCTACATGGTTTTACGTATTTAACCTATTTTACTCAGGGGAATATGTTATCAGGCTGTGTGAATAAACAATGGTTATTACTAGTGTTGGCAGATTCATAATATATACTACAAAATAGTAATTAGTTGAACTACCTTTTTACCCTATTCATTTTAATGTGAATGAATTCATCAGTCTTGTCTCAAGTCTATCACTTCTCAGTATGATGTGAGTCATTCACTCTAAACATGCACTGTAGGAACTGTCAACAGATGATGTTAGCCACCTACAACCATTTTCTGTCATATAAAATCTGTGAACAGTCCATGCAGGAGTATGCATTTGTATGCCTGAGTGATAGGTAAGTCGCTCTGGATAAGAGTGTCTGCAAATGAAAATGTATTCTTGGTAAAGCTGACATGATTGTGCTAGTTGTTTTTCACTATAACAGCCCATGAGGATGGGGAACGGTGTGTCTTCCCTCTGTTCTGATTGTGGCTGTAGAGCAGGAGTTCATGTGAAGACTGTGTAAATCCTGCATCTGCTCTATCCAAGCCCCCTTACGCGGTAGGGGAGGGTTGCCAGGTTTGAGATGATATTGTTCCCACTGTGACAGCAGAGATGTAGAGTGATACTTGAGAGAGAACGTATTGAATGCTTCTCATCTAATGATGCCAGCCCTTTAGGAACGCAACAGTAAAGATTCACATTGTTTCAGCATGGATGCCATCTTGTCCTTTGGGCATAAACAAGGCTGCTGTTAGCTGTCAAAAGTATTATTGCTCATAGGGGGTACCAAATAGGTTTAGTCTAAATGTCATTCAAGAGAAATGTTAGAAAAGAGGACTCCAGCCTCAAACGTGCACATAAGGATGAAATTTCAACTTTTTGGGAAAGAACAATATGCACAGTTTCCAGGTTCCAACATATTTATTGTTCTGGAATTATGAAATTAAACAGTCTGTATCCCTCCACCTAACTGCTTCGTATGCTGATGAAGGGAAATGTGAACCAATGATTATGCATGATACCAGTTATCTGTGTGATGAATGGGCTTGTTGACGTACTCTATCTCGCAGAGATAGCTGCTGTGGACTCTGCTCAGGCGACAATGTGACTCGTGCTGTCGCCATAGAAACCTGCAGCTTGTCTGCTAAGACATCTCACCAGTTAGATTCTGTGATGGCTGGATGAGATCCAGATTCTGACTGATGGGAGGATAGAACTAGTAAGACTTGAGAGAAGTGACGTGCCCTGCAGTTTGCACATTTACTTTAGCTGCCTACCAATCAATGCACATCAAATCAAAGTTTATTTGTCATGTACACAGATTCGCAGATGTTAAAGTACACTACATGACCAAAAGTATGTGGACACATGCTCGTCGAACATATCATTCCAAAATCATGGGCATTAATATGGAGTTGGTTCCACCTTTGCTGCTATAACAGCCTCCACTCTTATGGGAAGGCTTTCCACTAGATGTTGGAACATTGCTGCAGGGACTTGCTTCCATTCAGCCACGAGCATTAGTGAGGTCGGGAACTGATGTTGGGCGATTAGGCAAGGCTCGTAGTTGGGGTTCCAATTAATCCAAAAGGTGTTTGATGGGGTTGAGGTCAGGGCTCTCTGCAGGCCAGTGAAGTTTTTCCACACTGATCTCGACAAACCATTTTTGTATTGACCTCGCTTTGTGCACAGGGGCATTGTCATGCTGAAGTAGAAAAGGGCCTTACCCAAATTGTTGCTACAAAGTTGGAAGCACGGAATCGTCTACAATGTCATTGTATGCTATAGCATTAAGATTTCCCTTCAGTGGAACTAAGGGGCCTAGCCTGAAGCAAGAAAAACAGCCCCAGGCCATTATTCCTCCTCCACCAAACTTTAAAGTTAACACTATGCATTCGGGCAGGTAGCGTTCTCCTGGCATCCGCCAAACCCAGATTCGTCCGTTAGGCTGCCAGATGGTGAAGCGTATTTCACTCTAGAGAATTTGTTTCCACTGATCCATAGTCCAATGGCGACGAGCTTTACACAACTCCAACCGACGCTTGGCAATACGCATGGTAATCTTAGGCTTGTGTGCGGGTCCTCAGCCGTTGAAACCCATTTCATGAAGCACATGATGAACAGTTATTATGCTGACGTTGCTTCCAGAGGCAGTTTGAAACTCAGTAGTGAGTGAGGACAGAGGATCTTTACGCATTTCAACACTCTGCGATCTCGTTCTATGAGCTTGTGTGGCCTACCACTTCGTTGCTGAGCCGTTGTTGCTCCTAGATGCTTCCACTTCACAATGAAAGCACTTACAGTTGACCGGGGCAGCTGTAGCAGGGCAGACATTTTACAAACTGACTAGTTGGAAAGGTGGCATCATATGACGGTGCCACGGTGAAAGTCACTGAGCTCTTCAGTAAGGCCATACTGCTGCCAGTGTTTGTCTATGGAGATAGCATGGCTGTGTGCTCAATTTTATATACCTGTCAGCAACAGGTGTGGCTGAAATAGCAGAATCCACTAATTTGAAGGGGTGTCCACATACTTTTGTATATATAGTGTAGGTGCAGCGAAATGCTTTTGTTTCTAGCTCCAGCATTACTGTAAATGTCTAACAGTACAATACTAATACATAAATATTGTCCCATTATATTTCAGTGGTTTGATTTTGTTTTGCGGTACAATTTACATTAACACAAAAACGCATACATTACACATTTATAAGCGCATCATAAATTAACAAGAAATTATAGCTACATACACAGAGAATTATTTAAGCTTAATGAATGTACTCAAAAAGTCCATTTAGCTCTGACATTTGTGATTGCTCTTATTCATTCAGTAAGCTTTAATAATGCTCCAGGTAGCTGTAATATATATGATGTGCTTATACACTGTAGATCTGTAATCTGTCATGCTTTTCTGTACCTTTTAAGATACAGTATGTGTTCAGAAAACGTCTGAAACCCTACCTCTTTAAAGAGTATCTTAAATAAATCCCAAGGGTGTGCATGTGATGGGTCGTGTGTGGGTCGTGTGTGTGTGTGTGTGTGTGTGTGTGTGATTGTTATTGTTATCATGATGGCAGCATGAGTCATGTTTGTGGCTGATCATCGTTGCTGAAGCTGACAAGACTGTGGTCTCAGACAACCAATTGCAGGTCAACAGTGCATCATGATTGGTTTGTAATTGGTATATCATTTTTCTATTTTAATGCTTTCAAGGGGCAACATTTTATATATTCTGTACTTACACACTTCACTTCATTACACACTTCAAGTCTCAGTTCGCTTACTTCATGAGTCACCAGTATTTTTCACTTTTCAGAAAACTATGTAAAGAGACTTTGGGTCCTAGAAAGGCACGATTTAAATACCATCTACTGTAGTAGTAATAATAATTATTATTATTATTATTATTAGTAGTAGTAGTATTTCTGAAGGCATATTGAAAATATCTACCCTATATGTTCAATGTTCAAATTGACAAATTTACTATATTGCAATCGTTTTTATTTCAAAGCATTTTGAAAATGTTTCCTAAAGATAACAGCCATATTAGTCAACGGCTAACGCTTCCTTTCAGATCTCAATCTGCCTGGAGTGACTAATAGATGGCAGGCACCCAAGAGCAAGTGCAATCAGGGCTAGTTTTATTATAGGGTTCTGTTGTTGTTGTTTTCTCTTGTTGCTCTCTCCATCAGTAACCTTGTGGGAGAAAAGCAGGTGCTTCCTTTCAAATGACTGCTTCCTGCTTTCCAAGCACCTGGATGGGGAGGGCTCAGGGAGAAAACAAGGGGATTTGGGTATTCAGAGCTACTTCACTTTTGTATAAAATGTATGCTTTTAATTGAAATGTTTTAAAGAAAAACTACAGTATCAGGAGTACATTGCAACACTGTGAAGCTTTGCTTCAAAATGTTAATAGAGGACAGACAATCCTGTAATCCATTCCAGAGAAATATATTGAAGCACAAAGGTTACCGCACCCAAACCTACTTTGTGTGTGTGGGAAAAAATAAAAAGATGGAAGGTAATATCTCCAGCCAGTCAACTGGTCCGATACCTTATCAGTGATGTCAGACAAATGAGACAGATTTGCTCTCAAGGCCTCGGGTTGTCTCATTGAATCAGGGTCTGGAGAGAGTGGCAGAACTGTCAGGACAGGGCAGTCTGAACATTATACGCTAGCTAGCACACTGAGGGCTATAGAGTGTGTGTGTGGGTGTGTGTGTTGGGGCGAATAACACATTTAGTTCCTTTTTTATTATTTTTGTACTTATATTTTTATTGTTTTTCAAGCGTGGGTTTACAGCACAGCAATTCATTATAGAGGATGTGGAAACTTCATGGTCAGCGTCATCATTATTATTATCTGAATCACCAACCCATTCCCCAGCTACCTTGAGTCAGTAGGTGTGATCTCCGACAGCTGCGGGGGTCTGGGTTGCTGTTTGTCCAGCTCCCATACCCTTTCCCAACCACTGCGGAGTGAGTGTCAGTACTATATGTTAGTACTATGTGTCAGTACTATGTGTCAGTACTATGTGTCAGTACTATGTGTCTGTACTATGTGTCTGTACTATGTGTCTGTACTATGTGTCAGTACTATGTGTCTGTACTATGTGTCAGTACTATGTGTCTGTACTATGTGTCTGTACTATGTGTCAGTACTATGTGTCAGTACTATGTGTCAGTACTATGTGTCTGTACTATGTGTTTGTACTATGTGTCTGTACTATGTGTCTGTACTATGTGCAGTCAAGCTAGTATAATTAGTTAAATATTAGTTAAATATGATGGATATTATTAAAGATATGGTCTTCTGAGATACAAACAGGTACACAACAAACCAAATAACTATACAATTAAAATTAGGAAAAATAAATAAATACCAAAGTCATCACCTTTATCATATATTTCATTGCTTTTTTTACATTTTATTTAACTAGGCAAGTCAGTTAAAAAAAAAAGAAGTTTTATTTACAATGACAGCCTACCAAAAGGCACAAGGCCTCCTGCGGGGACAGGGGTTGGGATTAATGTCATTTTATTTACATTTGAAATATAGGACAAAACACACATCACGACAAGAGAGATAACACAACACTACATAAAGAGAGACCTAAGACAACAACATAGCAAGGCAGCAACACATGACAACACAGCAAGTTAGCAACACAACATGACAACAACATGGTAGCAACACAACATGGCAGCAGCACAACATGGTAGGAGCACAAAACATGGTACAAACATTATTGGGCACAGACAACAGCACAAAGGGCAAGAAGGTAGAGACAACAATACATCATGCAAAGCAGCCACAACTGTCAGTAAGAGTGTCCATGATTGAGTCTTTGAATGAAGAGATTGAGATAACATTGTCCAGTTTGAGTGTTTGTTGCAGCTCGTTCCAGTCGCTAGCTGCAGCGAACTAGAAAGACGGTCGACCTAGGGATGTGTGTGCTTTGGGGACCTTTAACAGAATGTGACTGGCAGAACGGGTGTTGTATGTGGAGGATGAGGGCTGCAGTAGATATCTCAGATAGGGGGAAGTGAAGCCTAAGAGGGTTTTATAAATAAGCATCAACCAGTGGGTCTTGCGACAGGTATACAGAGATGACCAGTTTACAGAGGAGTATAGAGTGCAGTGATGTGTCCTATAAAGAGCATTGGTGGCAAATCTGATGGCCGAATGGTAAAGAACATCTAGCCACTCGAGAGCACCCTTCCCTGCCTATCTGTAAATTACATCTCCATAATCTAGCATGGGAAGGATGGCCATCTGAATCAGGGTTAGTTTGGCAGCTGGGGTGAAAGAGTCTAGATTTAACTTTAGCCTGCAGCTTTGATATGTGCTGAGAGAAGGACAGTGTACTGTCTAGCCATACTCCCAAGTACTTGTATGAGGTGACTACCTCAAGCTCTAAACCCTCAGAGGTAGTAATAACACCTGTGGGAAGAGGGGCATTCTTACCAAACCACATGACCTTTGTTTTAGAGGTGTTCAGAACAAGGTTAAGGGCAGAGAAAGCTTGTTGGACACTAAGAAATCTTTGTTGTAGAGCGTTTAACACAAAATCTGGGGAGGGGCCAGCTGAGTATAAGACTGTATCATCTGCATATAAATGAATGAGAGAGCTTCCTACTGCCTGAGCTATGTTGTTAATGTAAATTGAGAAGAGCGTGGGGCCTAGGATTGAGCCTTGGGGTACTCCCATGGTGACATGCAGTGGCTGAGACAGCAGATTTTCTGACTTTATACACTGCACTCTTTGAGAGAGGTAGTTAGCAAACGAGGCCAAAGACCCCTCAGAGACACCAATACACAAGAATGGAATGGGGAGTCGAAACACAGGGAGTCGAAACTTCCTGATTCTACCATTAAAATGGAAATGTGCTAGTTCTAGCTTGTGGTTTGGATAATTGTGATGTTTATGATAGAAACTTAATGTTAAAATACTAATGACTATATGCTGTGGCAGAGCCAGGTTGAAATTCCCCTATAAGTGCCTTTGAACCGGGTATGGTAGTAGGTTTGTGTCAAGAACTGCAACGCTGCTGTGTTTTTCATGTTCAGTTTCCCGTGTGTATCAACAGTGGTCAACCACAAAAAGGATATCCAGCCAACTAGACACAACTTTGGGAGCAATGGAGTCAACATGGGCCAACATCCCTGTAGAATGCTTTCAACACCTTGTAGAGTCCATGCCCCAACGAATTGAGGCTGTTCTGAGGGCAAAAGGGGGGATGTTTTAGCCAACAGAGCAACAAAACTGGAACTCAGGGAAGGTGGTGTCACCAATGTACTCCAGCCAACATGTTATGGGCTTAATTTCACATCCACAAATTGAAATGGCTGAGTTTATCCTTATGTGACCCGACCTCAAACCCCTGTTAGCTTGCCTCTTACACTTTACACCCCTTTGAGCTCTTTCTCCTCACAGAGACCATATGCACCAATGTGACCTTCTGGGTTCAAACACTGCATTCTCCTGTATGCCAAATGACTGTGTTTGCACACTGATCTGATTCTAGGGCATTAGCAAGTCTACAGGTCTTTGGCAAGGTTACTCATCACATGATCATAGTTCACTGAACCACTTCTATCACACTTATGACAGATCATTTTACCTTCAGGGCCTGATTTCCCGATAGCAATGGAACTTCGGCTTACAAGTGTTTTAACGATGCATCTTCCCTACAATGGCCGAAGATGTAACATACATTTCCCAAAACACCATGCAGAAAGAACATTCGGTAAGTGTGTCGAAAGAAAGGCAGCGCTGCTCTCTGATCAGCTTTCTCCATTCAAATTTTACCTTAACATTATAATTTTTCCACAATACTGATGACAGATCAGCTCCTAGAGCAATATTATCACCTAATGGCTGCAAATATTGAGGTGGCTTATTCTAATGCTTACCCTATAATAATGCAATCAATCACAGATTAATTTGGCACATCATTGTGCACATGTTGTTACACATCATTCAATATATTTAGGCAAATTACAGGCAATAGCCTACAATTAGAAAAATAGAACTCAATTTAATGAACATGAAATTGATTTCAATATTTTTTGTTATATAGGCCTATGTAGCTGTCACGATTGTGTGTAGGAACGGACCAAAGCACAGCGTGAGTATCGTTCCACATCTTTTATTAGAATGTGAAACTTAGTCAGACAAACAATGAACTATACACAAAATAACAAACCAACAGAGGTGCAAACATGCACTAGCTCAAAAATAATCTCCCACAAAACAAAGGTGGGAAAAACAACTACTTAAATATGATCCCCAATTAGAGACAACGATGACCAGCTGCATCTAATTGGGGATCATCCAAAAACCCCAACATAGAAAAACAGAAACTAGAACCAAACATAGAAAAATTAAACTAGAATAAACCCCCCAGTCATGCCCTGACCTACTCTACCATAGAAAATAAGAGCACTCAATGGTCAGGACGTGACAGTAGCCTATACTGTAGGCTATGTATATTTTACTTGTGCCAGTTTTAATTTGAAACATCTTTTTATCCTTTGCTTGTTTTTAACAATTGCAAAGACATTGGCAACTTTGTGTTTGCAGTCAACTTCGTTGTGAAGTTATTGGGGGTCACAGAGAGACAGTTAAACATCTTGATTCTATGTTTAGTGGATATCTTCTGTGTATAAAGTGATGTGGTAGGAAAAAAAACACATCGAATGATGCACTTAGTGGTCTGAGGCAGTCGGTAAATAACAAGAAATTTCAAGTGCAACTTTAGAAACTATGGTTTTGGGAAACGATGATCCGTTCAAAGGTCCTAACGATGAACATAGTCTTAAGATGCTTTTGGGAAACCAGGCCCTGGTTTGTTTAACCATACTAGATTTACAATCAGAGATTGCAACATAGAGGCAGTTAAACAATCAAGTAATTTGAAATATTTTGCTTTAATGGAGCATAATTTTTGTTAATCTGCCCTCTGTAGTGATATTCAAAGCTCCTCTATGTCTGCACAGATGTTTGGGTCTCTGTGTGTTTGTGTGTGTCGTTGTTCTCTAGGCAGGCACCACCTCTCTTTGTGCAGTGTAATATCTCCTCTGAGGAAAGACCCATTACAACAGGAAATGAGTGCTATCTGGGCTGCTCTATCTGCAGGCTGATTTCCAGGACACAGAGCAATGGCAGTGCTAGGAGATGTCCCCACCAGGGTCAGAGTTATCAGGCATCTGGGGCGCAGGTCTGATGTTGTCTCTGTGAGCAGCCTGTGTCCGGGTCAGCAAGGGGGAAACCTTGGTGTTGATTAAACCAAACGTTTGTACTCTAAAACTCTCCTCCCGCTTGTTTTTTCGAGGCTGTGTGTTTGAGTGAGGTTTCTGCTGGTTGCGACGTCACTGAATCAATTAGAGGTGTCGTATAGTGCCTGCCCTGGTGAGACATGAAAAGTGTGTGACACTGTGCTCTCACTCTCTCTTTCTCCATTCACATCTAAAGAGGTTTGATTGTTAAGCCAGTCTGTGAGGTGGGACCCAGAGGTGTGGATAAATTAGCCCCCACCCACCCAACATCAGCCCTCTTCAGCCCTATCCATCTGAGATCTGCTTGATGCGAGTTGGGTGACTCATCCTTCAAACTTTGCATGCACTCTTCCCGCTCCGCTTAATCTCTCTCTCTCTCTCTCACCCTCCCTCCCTTCCTGCCTCCCTCCCCTCCTATCTGTTCCCAATGTAAAAAAAATTCTGTACATGTTTACTGATAAATCCTTCCCTCCTTCTCACTCCCGCAGATAAGGGGTTTTGTAGAGAAGGTCTGAGTGTCTCCTCCCCCTGTCATTCACAGGTAAAGCAGATCATGGAAGAGGCTGTCACCAGGAAGTTTGTACATGAAGACAGCAGCCACATTGTCTCATTTTGTGGTGAGTTTCAACTATTGGGACATATTTGGTGGTATTTGCTTATTAATCACCTGCCCTACAACAGAAAAAAAATCGACCCTTTTATCATTGTGCCAATCAGAAGGATCAGGTATCCTGTCAGACACGAGTCAGTCAGGTTTCAATGGTCAGGCTGTTTTCCCAGCATACAGTGCATTCTGAAAGTATTCAGACCCCTTGAATTTTTCCACATTTTGTTACGCTACAGCCTTGTTCTAAAATGAATTCAATTATTTTTTCCCTCGTCAATACACACAATAGCCCATAATGACAAAGCAAAAACTGGTTTTTAGACATTTTTGCTAATTTATAAAAAAAATTAAAAGTTTTTACATACAGTATCAATGAAAAGTTTGGACACACCTACTCATTCAAGGGTTGTTCTTCATTTTTTATTATGTTCTACATTGTAGAATAATAACACATAATGAATAATGTAGTACCAAAAAATACATTTAAGATTCTTCAAACTAACCATATTTTGCCTTGATGACAGCTTTGCATTCAGGCCAAATAGTTCAATCTTGGTTTCATCAGACCAGAGAATCTTGTTTTCATGGTCTGAGAGTCTTTGGGTACCTTTTGGCAAATTCCAAGCGGGCTGTCATGTGCCTTTTACTGAAGAGTGGCTTCCGTCTGACCACTACCATTAAAGGCCTGATTAGTGAAGTGCTGCAGAAATGGTTGTCCCTCTGGAAGGTTCTTCCATCTTCATAGAGGAACTCTGGAGCTCTGTCAGAGTGACCATCGGGTTCTTGGTCGCCTCCCTGACCAAGGCTCTTCTCCCCCGGTTGCTCAGTTTGGCTGGGCAGCCAGCGCTAGGAAGAGTCTTGGTGGTTCCAAACTTCTTCCATTTAAGAATGATGGAGGCCAATGTGTTCTTGGGGATCTTCAATAATGTAGAAATGTTTTGATACCCTTCCCCAGATCTGTGCCTCGACACAATCCTGTCTCGGAGCTCTATGGACAATTCCTTCGACCTCATTGCTTGGTTTTTGCTCTAACATGCACTGTCAACTGTGGAACCTTATTTAGACAGGTGTGTGCCTTTCCAAATCATGTCCAATCAATTTAATTTACCACAAGTGGATTCCAATCAAATTGTAGAAACATCTCAAGGATGATCAATTGAAACAGGATACACCTGAGCTCAATTTGGAGTCTCGAAGCAAAGGGTCTGAATATCTATATAAATAAGTTATCTGTTTTTTATTTTGAATATGTTTGGAAATATTTCTAAAAACGTAACAAAATGTGGAAAAAGTCAAGGGGTCTGAATACTTTCCAAATGCACTGTATACAGTATATGGTATAAGAACCGTACCGGTTTCCCTTTTTCTGATCCATTAAAAGACTTCTGTAAAACCTGACATCACATTGAAAACCTGTCAGAATTACATCATTGCAGCTATTGCTGGGATGTCTCTTATGTAACACAGCCAGGGAACAAGGTCGTCAAGCCCCATCAAGAGTTTAGCGATTTAACACTTTGTTGTTGGTATAAAAAATACTTGTTGAAAGCATAAGTTTAGGTGATAAATCAAATCAAAGTTTATTTGTCACGTGCGCCGAATACAGTGAAATGCTGTATTCACCTTACAGTGAAATGCTTACTTACTTACTTACCAACAGTGCAATTTTTAAGTAAAAAATAGGTATTAGGTGAACAGTAGTTAAGTAAAGAAATAAAAAACAACAGTAAAAAGACTGAAAAATAACAGTGGCGAGGCTATATATGGTAGACAGGCTATAACAGTAGCGAGGCTACATACAGGCACTGGTTAGTCAAGGTTAATTGAAGTGGTATGTACATGTAGGTATGGTTAAAGTGACTATGCATATTTGATAAACAGAGAGTAGCAGTAGCGTAAAAGAGGGGTTGGCGGGTGACGGGACACAATGCAGATAGTCCTGGTAGCCAATGTGCGGGGGCACCGGTTAGTCTGGCTAATTGAGGTAGTATGTACATGAATGTATAGTTAAAGTGACTATACATGTATGATAAACAGAGAGTAGCAGCAGCGTAAAAGAGGGGTTGGGGGGGGGCACACAATGCAAATAGTCCGGGTAGCCATTTGATTACCTGTTCAGGAGTCTTATGGCTTGAGGGTAAAATCTGTTGAGAAGCCTTTTGGTCCTAGACTTGGGGCTCCGGTACCACTTGCCATGCGGTAGTAGAGAGAACAGTCTATGACTGGGGTGGCTGGGGTCTTTGACAATTTATAGGGCCTTCCTCTGACACCGCCTGGTGTAGAGGTCCTGGATGGCAGGCAGCTTAGCCCCAGTGATGTACTGGGCTGTTCGCACTACCCACTTCACGTACAGTCACTGGGGACGACGTCCTCGATGCACTTATTGATAAAGCCACTGATTGATGGGGTGTACTCCTCAATGCAATCGGAAGAATCCCGGAACATGTTCCAGTCTGTGATAGCAAAACAGTCCTGTAGTTTAGCATCTGCTTCATCTGACCACTTTTTTATAGACAGAGTCACTGGTGCTTCCTGCTTGAATTTTTGCTGGTAAGCAGGAATCAGGAGGATAGAACCATGGTCAGATTTACCAAATGGAGGGCGACGGAGAGCTTTGTACGCGTCTCTGTGTGTAGAGTACAGGTGATCTAGAATTTTTTCCCTCTGGTTGCGTATTTAACATGTTGATAGAGATGAAGTAAAACTGATTTAAGTTTCCCTGTATTAAAGTCTCCGGCCACTAGGAGCGCCGCCTCTGGGTGAGCGGTTTCTTGTTTGCTTATTTCCTTATACAGCTGGCTGAGTGCGGTCTTAGTGCCAGCATTTGTCTGTGGTGGTAAATAAACAGCCACGAAAAGTATAGATGAAAACTCTCTTGGCAAATAGTGGGGTCTACAGTTTATCAAAAGATATTCTACTTCAGGCGAGCAAAATCTAGAGACTTCCTTAAATTTCGTGCACCAGCTGTTGTTTACAAATATGCACAGACCACCCCCCCTCGTCTTACCGGAGTGTGCTGTTCTATCTAACCAGTGCAGCGTATATCCTGCTAGCTGAATATCCATGTCATCATTCAGCCACGATTTCGTGAAACATAAGATGTTACAGTTTTTAATGTCCCGTTGGTAGGATATTCGTGATTGTACCTCGTCTAATTTACTGTCCAATGATTGTACGTTGGCGAGTAATATTGACGGTGACGGCAGCTTTCCCACTCGCCTTCTGCGGATCCTTACGAGGCACCCCGCTCTGTGTCCTCTGTACCTGTGTCTCTTTCTCTTGCCAATGACTGGGATGTTGGCCTTGTCGGGTGTTAGCAGTGTATCCTGTGCGTCCTGCTTGTTGAAGAAAAAATCTTTGTCTAATCCGAGGTGAGAGATCGCTGTCCTGATATCCAGAAGTTATTTTTTGCCGTACGATATGGTGGCAGAAACATTATGTACAAAATAAGTTACAAATAACGTGAAAAAAAACACATAATAGCACAATTGGGTAGGCGCACCTAAAACGGATGCCATTTCTTCCGGCGCCATTTTAGTTAGTGACTATCTGCTGTACTGCATTGGGGTGTGAAAGAATAATTGACAGTCCCTCAGACATTCTTCACAGGCTCATCAAGCCTCACTGACATCTTACCGAAGTCGCAGGATATTTTATCAACTGATAAAAGTGGTAGAGGAAAGGTCCAAATCTGCATATCACATCAACCTGAGGTGGAGGGTTTGAGGGTCTGCTAGCCAGGGCCATGTACAGACCTTTGGTGGGTGCTCAAAGTAAAAAAAAAAAAAAGGGCACCTTAATAACATTACATTTTCTGCAAAAATACACTCATCACACATTGTAGGCTAAGCAAGCTAGAACCAAAGATGAAATTAAGTATCTTTGCTAGAAGCACTACTGGTCTGGGCTTTATCAGCTGATCATCACTAATCAGTGTTTCCTCTGGACATTTTTGTTGCAGTGTCATTTATAGAACAACTGTGAAAAGGCCAGCTCAAGTGACTTTTTAAAAGGACATACTTCCCGATTTGTTTTCTTTTATGAACATGCCATAAGCCAACATGTCATTGCAATAAATTAGCTTTAAAACTGCAACATTTTCTCTCAGCCTCATGCCAAAAAGTGTAGAATAGCATGAGATTAGCTATAAAACAGAAAATGTTCTCTCTGCACCATGGTAAAATGTAAAGAATTGCAGGAAATTAGCTTTAAAACAGCAATATTTTCTCTCTGCCTCATGGCAAAATTTGCAGTGTTGAGACTTGACTAGGTGAGGGGTGATATCTGAGCAGGATTGACAAAGTTCCTAATATGTATGCCATACCACAAACAATTAAGTCTCTAGGGAATCATCTAATTTGCATACTCCTCGAGTCATCTCTCCAAAACCACATTGGAGGAGAAGATCAGAGGGGTGGGACCTCTGGCTTTCTCATCCAATGGGTTTTGAGAAGAAGAGAGGACGCGAGGAGTATGCAATTAAGATCTTCCCAGAGTCTCTCCAATGATTAGTGCTCTGTCTTGAAGACAGTGCACTGAGTTTTCTGCACAGGCAGTTTTGGCTGCCACAGTGGCACAAAGAGCCAAATTACCTTTAAACCGGTGCTGTACCTGGACATATTATTGAAAGTATGTTTGGTAGAAATATTATGATGTAACATTTTAGTTTTTTTTGGTTTGCAGTAGCTACAATTACCAAATGAATGAATGCAGCGGAAACAATGTTAATATAGGCTAGATTAATCAGCTAGTTAGCTAGACTATGCTAATCTTTACTTGATTTCAATTTGTTATGCTACTGACAAACAGTCGACCTGCGGTTGCCCCCTGAGACAACATATGCTAGCAACTCCAAAGTATCCTACTACTGGCCGTATTCATTTCAAACTCACCACTCTGCACCAGTGGGTAGCTCGTGCATGCAACAAGGAAGAGTGCTGCAATGCACTGCCGCTCTCACGGTCGCAGAAGGGCAGGGGAGGGGACTTTTTTTTAAAGATTCATGCGTATTATGAGAAATTATCTAATTTGATAGGCAATTTGTTGCCTTTAAAGTTACAAGAGAGAAAACGGATACAAAAATGTAATAAAAAGTATATATATATATTTTTAAACGCCACCAATCATAAGGACACTTTTTTCATAGGAGGACAAAAGGGTAGATGCTCCAGCACCCCTAGGGCTCTATCTGTGCATGTGCCCACTGCTAGCTGATAACTGTGTGATCAATCTCCAAGGAAAGGCTCTTCCTCCCCGACTACAACAGGAGAGTATCCTGACTATTAACAGACCTGGAAGTAAGAGCTTTCCCATTACCTCATATACCATGGTGGCTGTTAGTGTTAGCTCCCCCCACGTTCTACTATGCTGTCTCAGGTTTTACACCAAGCTGTCACACAAATGTGTCTGTGTGCAGAGATCACAGGATGGAGATGGAGGGTGAGGGGAGGGGGAAATGGAAGGCGTGAGGCGAGGACTTGCTTAGGCAGGTCACCGGGGAGTAATTAGCCTCTATCATCATGGTCAAATATTCAAGTCGCCTAGGCAGGAGCGCCCGGGAAATATCAAGTGTTAGTCACACCCCGTCCCTTCTTCCTGTCCTCCTCACCAAAATAGCTATTATTCCCTTCCCTTCACATTGCTGTGACAGAGATAGTAACCATAGAATTAGGAAATAGAATACTAATTTAATAGGATCTCTATTTAGTTAAGTCATCCAATTGTTAATGAAGCCAAGCTTTAAAGATGGATCTTTCTCAAAGTGGTCATGAAGTAGCCTGAGTGCCAATCTGTTTCTGCACTCTTATCAACTCTTTATGGAATTGCCATACCATTTCAATAAGGATATAGCAAGAGAGCAGAAACAGACTGGCACCCAAGGTAGGCATGATGTTGGCATTGAATAATTAATCTAAACCAATAGTGTGGTTGGCCATATTTAGAATGTGTTGAGTGTGTCGTAGTGCTGAGAATTCCTGGTCAGTGGCAACACAGACACTCTGAGTCCCCTAATGTGTTCTGTTGCCACAGATACGGGGCTGATTAGGGGTCATTACTCCAGTAGCTGTAATTACCTTTTAAATAAGAGTGCCTCCTGTGTGGAAAGTGGACAGGGTCCAGCCACTCGTTTCCTTTAAGGGTTTATTTGGCACAAAGGATATTGCTTTGGTTGCATGGCTCCCGGGGTTATGTTAGGCCAAAGTACTGCAAAGCCAAGGAGGTTTCACCCTCTGGAAATACTGATTTCTTTTCAATATTGGAGTGTATTTTCTAGTATTTTGAAAGATGAGGGACATCCTATTGAGACATCTTTGTCACGGAATTACATTTCTCGCTCCTCTAATAATAAGGAAGGAAACAGAGACGTGCACCAAGATAAAGAGAAAGGAAGGAAGGAAGAGAGCGAGGAAGAGATGGAGTACATACTGTATTAGTGAGTGTATACACAACACTGCTCCAACATTAGGATTACAAAGCTACAGAATAGCTGGAAAATATAGTAAATATATACAGTACCAGTCAAAAGTTTGGAACACACCTACTCATTCAAGGGTTTTTCTTAATTTGTACTATTTTCTACATTGTAGAATAATAGTGAAGACATCAAAACTATGAAATAACACATATGGAATCATGTAGTAACCAAAAAAGTGTTAAACAAATCAAAATATAGTTTAGATTTTAGATTCTTCAAAGTAGCCACCCTTTGCCTTGATGACAACTTTGCACACTCTTTGCATTCACTCAACCAGCTTTATCTGGAATGCTTTTCCAACAGTCTCAAAGGAGTTCCCACATATGCTGAGCACTTGTTGGCTGCTTTTCCTTCACTCTGCAGTCCAACTCATCCCTAACCATCTCAATTGGGTTGAGGTCGGGTGATCTGATGCAGCACCCCATCACTCTCCATTTTGGTCAAATTGCCCTTACACAGCCTGGAGGTGTGTTGGGTCATTGACCTTTTGAAAAACAAATGATAGTCCCACTAAGTGCAAACCAGATGGGATGGCTTATCGCTGCAGAATGCTGTGGTAGCCATGCTGGTTAAGTGTGCCTTGAATTGTAAATAAATCACTGACAGTGTCACAAACAAAGCACCCCCACACAATCACACATCCTCCTCCAAGCTTCACGGTGGGAACCACACATACGGAGATCATCCATTCAGATTACATTGTTTTATGAACTCTGATTACCTAGTTTTTATTTAGATTTTAGTTATTCAGTGCAATAATGGACATGGTATGGAAATTATTTTGATATAGGCGAGGTTATAGCTGTATTGTACAGCCGGTGGGCAAAGTTGGTTTAAAGTACATCACAGGCAGAGGCAGAGAGAGATTCTCCCTCCACTGCTTTCTCTCTCAGCGCTGGTGCACTCCATCAGCAGGGGTTTCCATGACAACCACGGGATTAGTCCTGAGAGAGAGCTCAAATGTCAAAACTGCTCAAGGCACTGCCACGTAGACCTTATAGAAAGACGTGTCTGTTCGTGTGTATACTGTGCGTGTGTGCACTAGTGTTTACTGGATAAGCTCTTGGCTTAGGAAAATATAATTATGTTTAAGGATAACGTAATAAAAATGATTTCCTTATTTGAGCCACTTTTCATAACAGCCTCAAGCCGCAGAGCTGTGTCTGAAGTGTCCATCATACGGCTCAGTCACAATTACACAGAAGCTAAGTACTATAATATGCAGATTCTCTATGGGTATTGAGAGATTTTTATTTAGGACCATGTATCATATTTTTTACAACACAGTATGATGGTGGATGTGTTTTTTTAGAATGTGAATCCCCTTCTATTGACACTACATTTGTGTGCATCACAGGAGGTTGGTGGGACCTTAATTGGGGAGGACCAGCTCTGGCGGCTCATAGTAATGGCTGGAACGTAATAAATGTAATGGTATTGAACTCATCAAACACGTAGTTTCCATGTGTTTAATATCATTCCATTCACTCCATTCCAGACATTATGAGCCGTCCTGCCCTCAGCAGCCTTCTGTGGTGTGCATTCATCATCATACGTCATATAATGTATTGTAACTTGTAACTCACCACCAGCATCATACAGTGATATTACATTTTTAATAAAGTTGAATGAAATATTTAAATGCAGAACATAAATGATTTATAATGGTGACAAGTTTCAGTGAACTCTCCAAAACTGTTTCTCATCTATATTTTGAAATGTACTATTATTTCTGTGCCTATTTGTGTGTGTGTTTGTGTGTGTGTGCAGCTGCGGTGGAGGCGTGCGTTCTCCATGGGCTTAAGCGGCGAGCGGCGGGATTCCTGCGTAGCAACAAGATAGCAGCGCTCTTCATGAAGGTGGGGAAGAGCTTCGCCCCGGCAGAGGAGCTGTGCAGGAAGGCTCAGGAGCTGGAACAGATCACAGAGAGCAAGTGAGAGCACGCACACCTTTGTACCGACACAAACACACCACCGAATCCCTGTACAGACACAGACCATAGCACTCAAAAGCAAAGAGCTGTTACTGTATATTACTGCTAACAAATCTTAAACATGATCTCTGTCATACACGACAACTCTACTCACACATAATTATAGTTTACTGATGCAATGCAGGTGTAACATAAGAAATGATCACTGGTAGAAAATAACCAAAGGTAACCTCTGAGTTCCTCCCTCTCCCCTGTTTCTACGTTGCAGACGGAACCAAAGTTTGCCCAACCAGGATAGCTTACGGATACTGTCCAGGCTGCCCAGCCTCAGCCCGCAGGTGGTCAGAAACCTTTGGATCCGCACGGCCCTCATCGAGAAGGTGCTGGACAAGATCGTGCTCTACCTCGTGGAGAACAGCAGGTGAGTCACAGGAGGGTGAAATGGCATGGTCACCGGCAGGGAGGAGGCAAAGGAAATCCAGAAATGCACAGCTCACCTCCATAACGTTTTTATGTTCCAGTAAATTCTATGAAAAAGAGGCCATTCTGATGGATCCGGTGGACGGACCCATTCTGGCCTCTTTGTTAGGTAACGATTCCACATGGTTAAGCTTTTATTCATAAACATCTCATCTCAGACAATATACCAGTGTAGAAGGGGATTTCCTCTCACACGGGGCACCAATTAATGCAAGTGATTCTCCTCGCACTGGGCACCGATGCATCTTTTCACGCTATTGCTCTGTACTCTGGCAGTGGGGCCCTGTGCCTTGGAGTACACAAAGATGAAGACGGCGGACCACTTCTGGACAGACCCCTCGGCCGACGAGCTGGTCCAGAGACACCGCATCCACAGTGGCCACTGCAGACAGGACTCCCCCACCAAGAGGCCTGCTCTCTGTGTAAGTTTCCTGGGAAGGGTAGGGGTTCTAAATAATGTCCCACTACTCTACCAAACTCCCCCAAATAAGATTGAACATGACCACATTATCCCCTGGTATACATTTCTCTATTGATTATTTCATATCTTTGTTTTGCTGACACTGCACACTATTAGCTCAAACGTAGCGGGGATATCCGTGACCAATCCTGTCATTTACGCCTCCCCCAGCCTCTCTCTTTCAGTAGAAGAAGACCTTTTGTTGTCAATGCATTAAGGAGCACATTGTATCCCGTGGGAGAGGACAGAGTGTATTTTCTGGAACTACTCTTCACATTATCATTGACCCCTGCAGCTAGAAACATCTCGCCACGTAGCACCATTCTCATTCTACATTGACAACTGAGAGCTGTTTATTGCAGCACTGTATCTTTTGTACCCTAGAGGCAAACATAATGGGCTTTGTCATCAGAAACAGAGTGGCAAATGGTTTCCCATTTCATTTCTCTTCAATCAACCAAACACGTTTCTGATGTTACATCGTTTGAGCCAGTGTAGCAGCCTGAAATCAAATACATGGCTAAAAGGGTTTCTAAGAGCTGTATAAGCTGGGTAACATTATAATACTTGATTAGCCGTTGCTAATTCATTCCCAGTGGATGGTCATTGTGGTTAACTGTATGGAATAAACTAAATGTGCTCAATACATTCATTTTGCACCAGTGATGTGTGAAACTAACTGGCCAATATATGGAATTTGGATGGACGGATTACATTTTAGCAATTTAGCAGACGCTCTTATCCAGAACGACTTACAGTAGTGAATGCATACATTTTTTTTTTGTACTGGCCCCCTGTGGGAATTGAACCCACAACCCTAGCGTTGCACACACCATGCTCTACCAACTGAGCCACAGGGAAGGCCTGTGGATTGAGATGGGGTAAAAACAAACACACTGTCTGTGTTTCCAGATCCAGAAGAGGCATTCCAGTAACAGCATGGAGGAGCGGCCCTCACCTTCAGCCCGGGACTACGTGGAGTCCCTGCACCAGAACAACAGAGCCACCCTGCTGTTTGGAAAGAACAACGTGCTGGTGCAGCCGGTAAACAATTCATCCTCCTCCCATCTCTAGGAGGCTCACCAGTTTGAGTGTGTCAAGAACTGCAACGCTGTTGGGTTTTTCATGCTTAACAATTTCCTGTGTGTATCAAGAATGGTCCATCACCCAAAGGACATCCAGTCAACTTGACACAACTGTGGGAAGCACAGAGTCAACATGGGCTAGACGAACTGAGACTGAGGGCAAAAGGGGGTGCAACTCAATATTAGGAAGGTGTACCTATGGTTTTGTACACTCTATCTATAGAGAGATTCGCCATATCACGGTTTCTGTGGAAGATGATCTCTCAGTGCCCCAACTCCTCCATATTTATGATAGCATTCAGAAACTCAAATATTCAGTGAAAGCAAATATGCCAGTTGTTAACACCACAACACAGTAGACCTATTTGGAGACACACTGTGAATGCCAATCTGTAAAATCCGGAACAGCTCGGTAGGAGATTATCTCCTGTTTTTGTAGCATAAGGCAGTTTGAAGTATATGGTGTCAAATCCGATTCAAAAGTCAAACGGGCGCAAGAGGAATCATTATTGCGCGAGCAAACACTTGAGTGGAGAAAGAAGAAATGTGGTCGAGCGAGCAGATGAAGGGTCCCACGAGCGCAGGCCAGCGTGGTGCGTGCAAGTTTTTATTTTTTATTTCACCTTTATTTAACCAGGTAGGCCAGTAGAGAACAAGTTCTCATTTACAACTGCGACCTGGCCAAGATAAAGCAAAGCAGTGTGACACAAACAACACAGAGTTACACATGGGATAAAAAAATCTATTTACAGATGGGCTGTGTACAGGTACAATGATCGGTAAGCTGCTCTGACAGCTGATGCTTAAAGTTAGTGAGGGAGATATAAGACTCCAGCTTCAGTGATTTTTGCAATTTGTTCCAGTCATTGGCAGCAGAGAACTGGAAGGAAAGGCAGCCAAAGGAGGTGTCGGCTTTAGGGATGATCAGTGAAACATACCTGCTGGAGCGCGTGCTTAGGGTGGATGCTGCTATGGTGACCAGTGAGCTGAGATAAGGCGTAGCTTTACCTAGCAAAGACTTATAGATGACCTGGAGCCAGTGGGTTTGGCGACGAATATGAAGCGAGGGCCAGCCAACGAGAGCATACAAGTCAAAGTGATGGGTGGTATATGGGACTTTGGTGACAAAACGGATGGCACTGTGATAGACTGCATCTAATTTGCTGAGTAGAGTGTTGGAGGCTATTTTGTAAATGACATCGTCGAAGTCAAGGATCGGTAGGATAGTCAGTTTTACGAGGGTATGTTTGGAAGCATGAGTGAAGGATCCTTTGTTGCGAAATAGGAAGCCGATTCTAGATTTAATTTTGGATTGGAGATGCTTAACTTCTATGGGCTAGGTGGGACGTTTGCGTCCCACCCTAGTCAACAGCCAGTGGAATCGCGTGGCGCGAAATACAAATACCTCAAAAATGCTATAACTTCAATTTCTCAAACATATGACTATTTTACACCATTTTAAAGACAAGACTCTCGTTAATCTAACCACATTGTCCGATTTCAAAAAGGCTTTACAGCGAAAGCAAACATTAGATTATGTCAGGAGAGTACCCTGCCAAAAATAATCACACAGCCATTTTCAAAGCAAGCATATATGTCACAAAAACCAAAACCACAGCTAAATGCAGCACTAACCTTTGATGATCTTCATCAGATGACACTCCTAGGACATTATGTTATACAATGCATGCATGTTTTGTTCAATCAAGTTCATATTTATATCAAAAAACAGCTTTTTACATTAGCATGCGATGTTCAGAACTAGCATACCCACCGAAAACTTCCGGTGAATTTACTAAATTACTCATGATAAACGGTGACAAAATACATAACAATTATTTTAAGAATTATAGATACAGAACTCCTTTATGCAAACGCTATGTCAGATTTTAAAATAGCTTTTCGGCGAAAGCACATTTTGCAATATTCTGAGTACATAGCTCGGCCATCACAGGCTAGCTAATTTGACACCCACCAAGTTTGGGGCTCACTAAACTCAGAATTACTGTTAGAAAAATTTGATTACCTTTGCTGTTCTTCGTCAGAATGCACTCCCAGGACTTCTACTTCAACAACAAATGTTGTTTTGGTTCCAAATAATCCATAGTTATATCCAAATACCTCCGTTTTGTTCGTGCGTTCAGGTCACTATCTGAAGGGTAACGCGCGAGCGCATTTCGTGACAAAAAAAATCTAAATATTCTATTACCGTACTTAGAAGCATGTCAAACGCTGTTTAAAATAAATGTTTATGCTATTTGTCTCGTAAAATAGCGATAATATTCCAACCGGGCAACGTTGTATTCATTCAAAGGCTGAAAGAAAAAAATTTGAGAAGTCTCGTGAACGCGCATCTCAGTCTCACTGTCCCCAGGCTGACCACTCACAAACAGAGCTGCTGTACTTTGCCCAGAGACAGCAGACGCCCCATTCCACTTTCTGGCGGCTTTAGAGAGCCAATGGAAGCCTTAGAAAGTGTCACGTTACAGCACAGATGCTGTATTTTCGATAGAGATGCAACAGAAGGACAAAAAATTGTCAGACAGGGCACTTCCTGTATGGAATCTTCTCAGGTTTTGGCCTGCCATATGAGTTCTGTTATACTCACAGACACCATTCAAACAGTTTTATAAACGTTAGAGTGTTTTCTATCCAAATACTAATTATATGCATATTCTCGTTTCTGGGCAAGAGTAGTAACCAGTTTAAATCGGGTACGTTTTTTATCTGGCCGTGAAAATACTGCCCCCTAGCCCCAACAGGTTAATGTGAGTCTGGAAGGAGAGTTTACAGTTTAACCAGACACCTAGGTATTTGTAGTTGTCTGAACCGTCCAGAGTAATGATGCTAGACGGGCGGGCGGGTAGCGATCGGTTGAAGAGCACGCATTTAGTTTTACTTACATTTAAGAGCAGTTGGAGGCCGCGGAAAGAGTGTTGTATGGCATTGAAGCTCGTCTGGAGGTTTGTTAACACAGTGTCCAAAGAAGGGCCAGAAGTATACAGAATGATGTCGTCTGCGTAGAGGTGGATCAGAGAATCACCAGCAGCAGGAGTGACATCATTGATGTATACAGAGAAAAGAGTCAGCCCGAGAATTGAACCCTGTGGCACCCCCATAGAGACTGCCAGAGGTCCGGACAACAGGCCCTCTGATTTGACACACTGAACTCTATCTGAGAAGTAGTTGGTGAACCAGGCGAGGCAGTCATTTGAGAGTTAAACTTAAGAGCTTGTGAGCGTGACTTTGAACTGCTTTTCCGCATGCAGTAAATCAATTTGAGAGCAGAGATTTTTGTTCACCTGAAGAAATACATACTACATGTCAAGACTGCACACTCACAAATACGACGCGTCCCCACATGGATGTCTTTTCTCCCTCTCACACCAACTTTCCAGTTTCCTCTCCAAAATCCATTTTGCTCTCGTAACCGCTTACTATAATTGTATAATAGGTATAATTCTAGCCAATGAACATAGCCTGTAGCAGTCTACTGAAACGCAATTGGTCAAGTTTTTGGACCAATCGCGTCTTGACTGCCCTCTAATCTGATTTTTTACCATAGAGATGAAAGGGGACGGTGAAAGGTGAACGATGTCTAACAATGAAGAGGTAAGTTCCATAGTTTTTCAGTAGAGAAACTAGCTTACCAACTAGCTAGCTAATTAACTATGATTTCAATATTGAAATTGAGTAAGTAGTTATTTGATCTTCTGTTATTAAAGCAGGCTATTGATGAGGCAAGCTAGGTTAACATCAGCTAGCTAGGAAGCTAACGGTAGCTAGCTAGCTAACATTTAACCATGTGGTTTAACTACTGGATCCGTGTCCCGAAATCGGGAGAGTTGCTGTTCGATATGCGATATTTGACTAGAATGGCGTTGTAAACAAAAGCCAACTTTCTGGGATATAGACATGTCTTATATGGTCAGAAAGCTTAAATTATTGTTAATCTAACTGCAGTGTCTAATTTACAGTAGCTATTACAGTGAACAAATACCAAGCTATTGTTTGAGGATAGTGCACAACAACAAAACACTTTTATCAAGGCAACTGCTTTGATACATTCACCTGACGGTATATAATTTACTTACATTCAGTAATCTTGCTCTGATTTGTCATCCTGAGGGTCCCAGAGATAAAATGTAGCATTGTTTTGTTTGATGAAATCAATTTTTATACCCTAACACGATCCATGTTGTATACAGCGTTTCGCATGAATTCCGACTCTTTCAACTTGCAACAAAACAATCTATGAAATCTAAACAGCTAAACTTTGTTTCACCCGGTCAAGTTCAGTTTTTGTGCAATCTTCAGACACTCTAGAAGGTAACCAAACATTGTTTCATCATTCTACATTACGTATTGGCTACACAACATGTCTAATAGCCCACAAAGGACAGCCATCATAACGCACCAATGAGACGGGTGGTGTTCCCTTGATTGACAGTCTCTTGGTCCAATGACCACCTATCGTTTTCAAACATAGCTAGTTAGATAGCCAATGAGCTGGACTTTACATGAGTATGTGATGGCCCTTTGTTGGAGTAATGGCCATTGTCATATGGCTGTGCGCAACGCGATTCATTCTCCATTGAAAATCTACAGGACACAGGGGAGTTTACGTTACGCAGCGCTCGCTTTCTTCTACAAAGTTTTCTCAAACTTAAAAACTACAACATGGCTACTAACAGGATAAACTTCAAGTATACACATTTGGACGAGATTATTGCAGAAATTGACCGGGAGAGTGACACGAGGAGAAAGATTGAATGGAGAAGGTAACCTTGTCTTTTTAAATCAGTAAAATACATTTTTGCTTCTTGTGCTAATCCAGTTTTTTAAATGGTTTCATATTAATTTAAGATTTTTGTCTTTGATTTCTATATATGTATATATAATGTATAGACCTGATGCATACAATATATTAGTACAGTCTATGCGACTTATTGCATATTTATCCTGCTATTTCATTATAGTGATTGTGTTCCCCATACTTATATATATATTATTATATATATTATATATATATTATATATACTCGTCAGTCTACTGTTCAAAAGTGTGGGGTCACTTAGAAATGTCCATGTTTTTGAAAAAAACAAACATTTTGTCTTAAAATAAAATCATATTGATCAGAAATACAGTGTAGACATTGTTAATGTTGTAAATTACTATTGTAGCTGGAAACAGCAGATTTCTTTATGGAATATCTACATAGGCGTTACAGAGGCCCATTATCAGCAACCATCACTCCTGTGTTCCAATGGCACGTTGTGTTAGCTAATCCAAGTTTATCATTTTAAAAGGCTAATTGATCATTAGAAAACCCATTCGCAATTATGTTAGCACAGCTGAAAA
This sequence comes from Salmo trutta, assembly GCF_901001165.1. Taxonomy (NCBI): domain Eukaryota; kingdom Metazoa; phylum Chordata; class Actinopteri; order Salmoniformes; family Salmonidae; genus Salmo; species Salmo trutta. The sequence goes on along the minus strand of NC_042983.1, from coordinate 29,443,380 downwards.
CTGTTATCCTGATTAATGAAGCAATCAAACTGGCCTTCTTCAGACTAGTTGAGTATCTGAAGCATCAGAATTTGTGGGTTCAATAAATGGCCAGAAACAAAGAACTTTCTTCTGAAACTCGTCAGTCTATTCTTGTTCTGAGAAATGAAGGCTATTCCATGCGAGAAATCGCCAAGAAACTGAAGATCTCGTACAACGCTGTGTACTGTACTACTCCCTTCACAGAATAGCACAAACTGGCTCTAACCAGAATAGAAAGAGGAGTGGGAGGCCCCGGTGCACAACTGAGCAAGAGGACAAATACATTAGAGTATCTAGTTTGAGAAACAGATGCCTCACAAGTCCTCAACTGGCAGCTTCATGAAATAGTACCCGCAAAACACCAGTCTCAACGTCAACAGTGAAAAGTCCTCCCTGTGGCTCAGTTGGTAGAGCATGGTGTTTGTAATGCCAGCATGGTGTGTGCAACACCAGGGTTGTGGGTTCGATTCCCACGGGGGGCCAGTACAAAAAAATATATATATATACATAAATGCATGAAATGTATGCATTCACTACTGTAAGTTGCTCTGGATAAGAGTGTCTGCTAAATGACTAAAATGTAAGAGGTGACTCTGGGATGCTGGACTTCTAGGCAGAGTTCCAGTATGTGTGTTCTTCTGCCCATCTTAATCTTTTCTTTTTATTGGCCAGTCTGAGTTATGGCTTTTTCTTTGCAACTCTGCCTAGAAGGCCAGCATCCCCGAGTTGCCTCTTCACTGTTGACGTTGAGACTGGTGTTTTGCGGGTACTATTTAATGAAGCTGCCAGTTGAGGACTTGTGAGGCGTTTGTTTCTCAAACTAGACACTCTAATGTGCTTGTCCTCAGCCATTTGCAGCTTCAATAGTCATTTACAACATTAACAATGTCTACACTGTATTTCTGATCAATTTTATGTTATTTTAATGGACAAAAAAATTGCTTTTCTTTTAAAATCAAGGACATTTCTAAGTGACTCAACTTTTGAACGGTAGTATATACATATATATATATATATAGTTGAAGTCGGAAATTTATATACACTTAGGTTGGAGTCATTAAAACTCGTTTTTCAACCACTCCACAAATTTCTTGTAAATAAACTATAGTTTTGGCAAGTCGGTTAGGACATCTACTTTGTGCATGACACAAGTCATTTTTCCAACATTTGTTTACAGACCGATTATTCCACTTATAATTCACTGTATCACAATTCCAGTGGGTCAGAGGTTTACATACACTAAGTTGACTGTGCCTTTAAATAGCTTGGAAAATTCCAGAAAATGATGTCATGGCTTTAGAAGCTTCTGATAGGCTAATTGACATAATTTAAGTCAATTGGAGGTGTACATGTGGATGTATTTCAAGGCCTACCTTCAAACTCAGTGCCTCTTTGCTTGACATCATGGGAAAATCAAAAGAAATCAGCCAAGACCTCAGAAAAATAAATTGTAGACCTACATAAGTCTGGTTCATCCTTGGGAGTATTTTCCAAATGCCTGAAGGAACCATGTTCATCTGTACAAATAATAGTACGCAAGTATAAACACCATGGGACCACGCTGCCTTCATACCGCTCAGGAAGGAGACGCGTTCTGTCTCCTAGAGATGAACGTACTTTGGTGCGAAAAGTGCAAATGTCGGGAATTGTGAAAAACTGAGTTTAAATGTATTTGGCTAAGGTATATGCAAACTTCCGACTTCAACTGTATATATATATATATATACACATATACACACACATACATATATATATATACACACATACATATATTTTATATATATATATATACACACATACATATATATATATATATACACACACACATATATATTTTATATATATATATTTTTTTTTATAGATGTGTATATATATATTTTTTAAAGATGTGTTGTATATTTGATGTATTGATGCAGTGCTCACCCCCTGCTAAAATAAAGGTTAAATAAAATAAGTAATAGTAAACTTGAGTTTTAACTGATTTTTTTAAATCCTCAATTGTGGTAGAGAGTAGGATGACCTGTGGGAGCCAACTTCAAAGACACCTCATTCAAGTCCATCCCCCACTCATTCAAATGTAGGAACTGGTTTCTCCAGTCAGACCCCTCTGCTGTCTCTGGCTCCGCACCCACCCCTGTCCCGGCCATCTAGAGGTGTGAAGGTTAGTACCTTTTATGTACGGAAGCTAATGATCCATCATGTATGACATTCCTGGGAGTATGTTAACTTTAATGTTGTATTACCATAGCATTTTTGTATGTTCTCTTTAGTTATGTACTTTGAAATGTATCAATTCACCATTTCGGCCACTTGGGTACATTTGGGCAAACTCGTGAGGGACACCTGGGAGACTTGATACAAAATATTATGTAGAGCTCTCATTCTTGAATGTATCAGTAAGAAACTTTGCACACCCACTGCTGCCCTCTTGTGGAAATGTCTAAATTACACCTAGATTCCTTGGTCAATGTATGGCCTTTATTTTGCATTTCAAAGATGATGCAAAAAAATAAATAGAAAACCGGATGTTTTTTTGTTTGTTTTATCTGTTACTAGATCTAATGTGTTATATTCTCCTACAATAATTTCACATTTCCACAAAGTTCAAAGTGTTTTCTTTCGAATAGTATCAAGAATATATCTTCCTGAGCTACAGGCAGTTAGATTTGGGTATGTCATTTTAGGCGGAAATTGAGATGAAGGGTTCAAGCCTTAAGAAGTTTTAACCAAAGCCAAGGTAGTTTAGTTTTCTATACCGTCTCTGGTTTAAATAAGAGCATTGTACCTAAGTTAAGGAGGGATTTAGTAGAGTAGAAGGACTTGGAAGACCAGCAGAAGAGGGGGGAGAGGCAGGGTGAGAACAGATAGGGAAGAGGTCAGTGATTGAGGAGGGAGAGCCAAGTGAGGTCAGGCTCTGAACCAAATAATAGCCAATATTGTTAACGGCATAGCTACTTTGAAATCCAATCTGGTTTAAATAAAGATTCAATAACTTTTACTCTGTCATGTTTTGTGCAGTTGCAATGAATGAGAATGATCTCAAACCATTTCTCTCTCTCCATCCCTCTTTCCATGCAGGTCCACTGTCACTAATGGTCTGCTCAGCTGACAGAAACAGGAGATACAGGAGTCCATTCTGTTCCAAGTAGCTTACCTAGGCTCTCCTCCAGGCACAACTCCATAGTGTTTGTTCCTCTAATTTCTTTGATGCTGTATGAAGGCATTGTGCATAGGACATTTGTCACGTAGAGAGATGATGACCAGCTGCTGTCTATTGGTTAGAAAGATACATTCAGTATAGAGCTATGTGATAGTCATTGGTAAAGCAGTGTAGAGTATATATGAGCAGTGTAGGTAAAGGAAGAAGTGAAAACCTAGAGGAGGATAGCTTTCCCACGAGGTGGGTTAGGCATGAAATGGCAGCAGGCTGTTTAGTACTGAGCCAAGTTGACTCACAAGTGGTGTGTATTGGTACAGGGTAATTCTACAGTAAGAGTGATGCTGACATACATTTTAAATTGTATGTCAAAGAAACCAATGATTGCAAATTGTTAAAATTAGTACTTGTGCATAGTTGTATGGTTTGTTTCACTTTGAAATCATTGGTCTTTGTTTAACATACAGTACCAGTCAAAAGTTTGGATATACCTACTCATTCAAGGGTTTTTCTTTATTTGTACTATTTTCTACATTTTCTAGAATAATAGTGAAGACATCAAGACTATGAAATAACACATATGGAATCATGTAGTAACCAAAAGTGTTAAACAAATCAGAATATATTTTATATTAAACATTTTCAAAGTAGCCACCCTAAGTAAAGAGAAACGACAGTCCATCATTACTTTAAGACATGAAGGTCAGTCAATACGGAAAATGTCAAGAACTTTGAAAGTTTCTTCAAGTGCAGTCGCAAAAAAACATCAAGCACTATGATGAAACTGGCTCTCATGAGGACCGCCACTGTCAGACGGTTGCTAGGAGTGGTGGTAGGAGTCAGGCGCAGAGAGCAGAGGTACAGAACTTCGTGTTTATTTAAACAAAAGCCAACACGATAAACGCCAACACAAACGGCGTCGGTAAATTGCCAAGTGCCCAAAACAGGTGCACAGCCTGCAATTAATAATAAGTAAATAAATGCCAGCACATCCAACGATAAATTACAACCTGACGCTAAAATAATCCCGCACAACACTGGGCGGGCTAACCAGGCTTAAATAACCAAAATCAATAAACCAAATGAGGGACAGGTGCAAACAATAAGACATACCAAACGAAAAGGAAAAAAGGATCAGCGGCGGCTAGTAGGTCGGTGACGACGACCGCCGAGCGCCGCCCGAGCAGGCAGGGGAGCCACCTTCGATGGGATTCGTGACAGTACCCCCCTCCTGACGCGCGGCTCCCGCAGCGCGCCGCCACCGACCTCGAGGGCGACCCGGAGGACGAGGGGCAGGGCGATCCCCATGAAGGCGGTGGAACTCCCTCAGTAGTGGGGGGTCCAAAATGTCCCTCCTGGGTACCCAGCACCTCTCCTCCGCGCCGTACCCCTCCCAGTCGACGAGGTACTGCAGGCCCCCCCCCCCGAAGTCTGGAGTCCAGAATGGCGCGTATCCTATACGCCTGGGACCCCCCAATGTCCAGCGGGGGGGAGGAACCTCCGGCACCTCACCTTCCTGCATGGGACCAGCCACCACCGGCCTGAGGAGAGACACATGAAACGAGGGGTTAATACGGTAGTAAGATGGAAGTTGTAATCGGTAACACACCTCGTTTATCCTCCTCAGGACTTTAAACGGCCCTACACACTGCGGGCCCAGCTTCCGGCAGGGCAAGCGGAGGGGCAGATTTCTAGCCGAGAGCCAGACTCGATCCCCTGGTGCAAACACAGGGGTCTCACTGCGGTGCTGGTCAGCGCTCTTCTTTTGCCATCCACTCGCCTTTGTGAGTGCGTCCTTGACGGCTCTCCAGGTGTCCTTCGAGCGCTGCACCCAATCCTCCACCGCAGGAGCCTCGGTCTGGCTCTGGTGCCATGGAGCCAGGACCGGCTGGTAGCCCAACACGCACTGGAACGGTGACATGTTGGTAGATGAGTGCCGTAGAGAATTTTGGGCTATTTCTGCCCATGGCACGTATCTCGCCCATTCTCTGGGCCGGTCCTGGCAATACGTCCTTAGAAACCTACCCACCTCTTGGTTCACCCTCTCCACCTGCCCATTACTCTCGGGGTGGAAACCCGAGGTCAGGCTGACCGAGACCCCCAAACGTTCCATGAACGCCCTCCAAACTCTGGACGTGAACTGGGGACCCCGATCAGAAACGATGTCCTCGGGCACCCCGTAGTGCCGGAAGACATGGGTAAACAGTGCCTCCGCAGTCTGCAGAGCCGTAGGGAGACCGGGCAACGGGATGAGACGACAGGACTTCGAGAACCGATCCACAACGACCAGGATAGTGGTGTTCCCCTGAGATACGGGAAGATCAGTGAGGAAGTCCACTGACAAGTGTGACCACGGCCGCTGTGGAACGGGGAGGGGGTGTAATTTCCCTCTAGGCAGGTGTCGAGGAGCCTTGCTCTGAGCGCACACCGAGCAGGAGGAAACATAGAACCGCACGTCCTTACCCAAGGTGGGCCACCAGTACTTCCCCCTCAGGTTCCGCACTGTCCTCTCAATCCCAGGGTGACCCGAAGAGGGGAGATTATGGGCCCATCGAATCAATCGATCACGGAGACCAAGCGGTACGTACTGAACACCTGCCGGACACTGCGATGGTGCAGGTTCCGACCGTAACGCCCGCTCGATCTCTGCGTCCAGCTCCCATACCACCGGAGCTACCAAACACGACGCCGGAAGAATGGGAGCCGGATCGATGGCCCTCTCCTCGGTGTCATATAGGCGGGACAGTGCGTCGGCCTTCGTGTTCTGTGAACCTGGCCGATAAGAGATCGTGAACCGGAAACGGGTAAAGAACATGGCCCACCTGGCCTGACGCGGATTCAGTCTCCTAGCTGCCCGGATGTACTCGAGATTACGGTGGTCAGTCCAGATGAGGAAAGGGTGCCTAGCCCCCTCAAGCCAATGTCTCCACACCTTCAGGGCCTTGACCACAGCTAACAACTCCCTGTCCCCCACGTCATAGTTCTGCTCCGCCGGCCCCAGCTTCCTAGAAAAGAAAGCGCACGAGCGGAGTTTGGGTGGCGTGCCCGAGCGCTGTGATAGCACGGCCCCCACCCCAGTCTCGGACGCGTCCACCTCCACTATGAATGCCAAAGAGGGATCCGGATGAGCCAGCACTGGAGCAACGGTAAACAGCTCCTTCAGGCGACTGAACGCTCTGTTCGCCTCTGTCGACCAGCGCAAGCGCGCCGGACCCCCCTTCAGCAGTGAGGTAATGGGAGCCGCAACTTGACCAAAGCCCCGGATAAACCTCCGGTAGTAATTGGCAAACCCTAAAAACCGCTGCACCTCCTTTACCGTGGTCGGAGTCGGCCAATTACGCACGGCTTTAACGCGGTCATCCTCCATCACCACCCCCGAGGTGGAAATGCGATACCCCAGGAAGGAAACGGCTCGTTTGAAAAACTCACATTTCTCAGCCTTGACGTACAGGTCATTCTCCAGCAGTCGTCCAAGCACCTTGCGCACCAGGGAGACATGCGCGGCGCGGGTGGCGGAATAAATCAGGATGTCGTCAATATACACCACCACCCCCTGCCCGTGCAGGTCCCTGAGAATCTCGTCAACAAAGGATTGAAAGACGGCTGGAGCATTCTTTAACCCGTACGGCATGACGAGGTACTCATAGTGGCCCGATGTGGTACTGAATGCGGTTTTCCACTCGTCTCCTCCCCGGATACGCACCAGATTGTAAGCGCTCCTGAGGTCCAGTTTCGTGAAAAACCGCGCGCCGTGAAATGATTCCACCGCCGTAGCGATGAGAGGTAGTGGGTAACTGAACCCTACTGTGATGGAATTTAGACCTCTATAATCAATGCACGGGCGCAAACCTCCATCATTTTTCTTCACAAAAAAGAAACTCGAGGAGACGGGTGACATGGAGGGCCGTATATACCCCTGTCTCAGAGATTCCGTGACATATGTCTCCATAGCCAACGTCTCCTCTTGTGACAATGGGTACACATGACTCCTGGGAAGTGCAGCGTTTACCTGGAGATTTATCACGCAATCCCCTCGTCGATGAGGTGGTAATCGGGTCGCCCTCTTTTTACAGAAGGCAATAGCCAAATCGGCATATTCTGAGGGAATGTGCACTGTGGAAACCTGGTCTGGACTCTCCACCGTCGTCGCACCGATGGAAACTCCCTTACACCTGCCTGAGCACTCCTCTGACCACCCTCTGAGAACCCCCTGTCTCCACGAAATATTGGGATTGTGATTGGCCAGCCAGGGAATCCCCAGCACCACTGGAAACGCAGGAGAATCAATGAGGAAGAGACTAATCCGTTCCCCATGATCCCCCTGCGTTACCATGTCCAGTGGCACCGTGGCCTCCCTGACCAGTCCTGACCCTAATGGTCGGCTATCTAAGGAGTGCACGGGGAAAGGTTGGTCCAACGATACCAGGGGAATCCCTAGCCTTAATGCGAGCCCACGATCCATAAAGTTTCCAGCTGCGCCTGAATCGACTAGCGCCTTATGCTGGAAAGAGGGAGAAAACAAGGGGAAAGTTACTAAAACGAACATGTGACCAACAAGGGGCTCTGGGTGAGGTTGGTGCTTACTCACCTGAGATGGACGAGGAGTGCTCCGCCTGCCATCCCGATTCCCAGAGGAGCTCCCCCAGCACCGGTCGGTAGTGTGTCCTCTCCGACCACACTGGGGACAAGGGGAGCCTCCTCCTCCGGTTCCCCTGGACGCGGCCCCCCCTAGCTCCATAGGTATGGGAGCTGGAGGACCTGGAGGTGGAACCAACAGGGCCCCGTCTGGACGCCCGCGCGCAGCCAGCAGATTGTCAAGACGAATGGACATGTCGATCAGTTCATCAAGTGACAGGGTAGTGTCCCGACAGGCTAGCTCACGGCGGACGTCCTCCCGGAGGCTACACCTATAGTGGTCCATCAGGGCCCTGTCGTTCCACCCCGCTCCAGCAGCCAAGGTCCGGAACTCCAGAGCAAAGTCCTGTGCTCTCCTCGTCTCCTGACGCAGGTGGAACAGCCGTTCACCTGCCGCCCGGCCTTCAGCTGGGTGGTCGAACACGGCCCGGAAACAGCGGGTGAACTCGGGGTAATGATCCCTTGCCGAGTCTGGGCCATACCACACTGCGTTGGCCCACTCCAGGGCACGTCCCGTTAAGCAGGAGACGAGGACGCTTACGCTCTCCTCTCCCGAGGGAGTTGGATGAACGGTAGCCAGGTACAAATCCAACTGTAGCAGGAACCCCTGGCACCCAGCCGCCGCTCCATCGTACTCCCTGGGGAGAGCCAGGCGTAGGGCTCCGGGTCCGGACGTCGGTGGAGGGGTAGATGGTGGAGGGGGATTTGGTGCTGGGGATGCGGTAGGGAGGCCACTCCTCTCCCATCGGTCCATCCTTTCCATCATCTGCTCCATCGCTGAGCCGATTCGGTGGAGGATGGTGGTATGGTGAAGGACCCGTTCCTCCATCGATGGGAGAGGAGGGGAGGCTGCTCCTGCTGACTCCATAATTGGTGCGGGATTCTGTCAGACGGTTGCTAGGAGTGGTGGTAGGAGTCAGGCGCAGAGAGCAGAGGTACAGAACTTCGTGTTTATTTAAACAAAAGCCAACACGATAAACGCCAACACAAACGGCGTCGGTAAATTGCCAAGTGCCCAAAACAGGTGCACAGCCTGCAATTAATAATAAGTAAATAAACGCCAGCACATCCAACGATAAATTACAACCTGACGCTAAAATAATCCCGCACAACACTGGGCGGGCTAACCAGGCTTAAATAACCAAAATCAATAAACCAAATGAGGGACAGGTGCAAACAATAAGACATACCAAACGAAAAGGAAAAAAGGATCAGCGGCGGCTAGTAGGTCGGTGACGACGACCGCCGAGCGCCGCCCGAGCAGGCAGGGGAGCCACCTTCGATGGGATTCGTGACAGCCACAGGAAAGGAAGACTCAGAGTTACCTCTGCTGAAGAGGATAAGTTCATTAGAGTTAACTGCACCTCAGATTGCAGCCCAAATAAATGCTTCACAGAGTTTAAGTAACAGACACATCTCAACATCAACTGTTCAGAGACTGCATGAATCGGGCCTTCATGGTTGAATTGTGGCAAAGAAACCACTACTAAAGGACACCAATAAGAATAAGAAACTTACTTGGGCCAAGAAACAAGAGCAATGGACATTAGACCGGTGGAAATTATCCTTTGGTCTGATGAGTCCAAATTTGAGATTTTTGGTTCCAACTGCCGTATCTTTGTGAGAGATGCAGAGTAGGTGAACGGATGATCTCTGCATGTGTGGTTCCCACCGTGAAGCATGTAGGAGGAGGTGTGATGGTGTGGGTGTGCTTTGCTGGTGACTGTCAGTGATTTATTTAGAATTCAAGGCTCATTTAACCAGCATGGCTACCATAGCATTCTGCAGCGATAAGCCATCCTATCTGGTTTGCGCTTAGTGGGACTATAATTTGTTTTTCAACAGGACAATGACCCAACACACCTTCAGGCTGTGTATGGGCAATTTGACCAAGATGGAGAGTGATGGGGTGCTGCATCAGATCACCCGACCTCAACCCAATTGAGATGGTTAGGGATGAGTTGGACTGCAGAGTGAAGGAAAAGCAGCCAACAAGTGCACAGCATATGTGGGAACTCTTTCAAGACTGTTGGAAAAGCATTCTAGGTGAAGCTGGTTGAGAGAATGCAAAGAGTGTGCAAAGCTGTCATCAAGGCAAAGGGTGGCTACTTTAAAGAATCTCAAATATAAAATATATTTTGATTTGATTAACAAATTTTTTAGTTACTATATGATTCCATATGTGTTATTTCAAAGTTTTGATGTCTTCACTATTATTCTACAATGTAGAAAATAGTAAAAATAAAGATAACCTTTGAATGAGTAGGTGTGTCCAAACATCTGAGTGTCAGAATCACTCTGTACCAGCTCGGCTCAGTCCAGTCCCACATCCTGTGTTATTTTGATATAGCCACAGCAGTCTTAAAATGGACTGTTACCTTAAATGCAACATTTAAGATGTTAAAACTTTTAAACTCCAATTGAACTCTGGGACATTTCCTGACATCTTATTTTCCTCTCTCTCTCTCTCTCTCACTCCAGTTGTTCTCAGGAGACAGGTCAGTGTGTGTAGAGAACACATTTGACCAGGTGGAGTCAGGTTTCTAATCAGGAGACAGGTCAGTGTGTGTAGAGAGATCACATTTGACCAGGTGGAGTCAGGTTTCTAATCAGGAGACAGGTCAGTGTGTGTAGAGAACACATTTGACCAGGTGGAGTCAGGTTTCTAATCAGGAGACAGGTCAGTGTGTGTAGAGAACACATTTGACCAGGTGGAGTCAGGCTTCTACTTCATCGCCTTGGACCACTACACCAACGAGGCAGAGGACACCAAGTTTGGAACAGTGAGTCACCAACTCATCTTATGATTTACACATCGCACCACCTTCCTCACCCTTCAGTGCCCTACTTTTGTTTATCTTTTTACCAATGTCTATGGATTGTACAAGGGTTTTAAGTTGGGACTTGGACTCCATATTACATTTAATTCCATCTCCTGTATTGTTCTGCCCTCTATATATATTGTGCTGATGCACCACTGTAAGAACCTGGAGATCTTCACTGGTTCTGAGGGAGGTGACGTGGCCACAAACAGTGCCTGGGACACCTTCCAGTGCTACCACTGTCTGGAGAACTGCCAGAGGGTGGTCAAGACATCTGACTGGAGAACAGCCAGAGAGAGGGTGGTCAAGACATCTGACTGGAGAACAGCCAGAGAGAGGGTGGTCAAGACATCTGACTGGAGAACAGCCAGAGAGAGGGTGGTCAAGACATCTGACTGGAGAACAGCCAGAGAGAGGGTGGTCAAGACATCTGACTGGAGAACAGCCAGAGAGAGGGTGGTCAAGACATCTGACTGGAGAACAGCCAGAGAGAGGGTGGTCAAGACATCTGACTGGAGAACAGCAGAGGGTGGTCAAGACATCTGCTGCTACTTCATCTTAATTGTGTCAGCTCTGCTGCACCTGAGCGCTAAAGGTATGGCACCACACTCCCAACAGTCCTGTATGCTTAAACATACTTGTATACTCATTGATGTGTTTCTTAAAGTGGCAATCAGCAGTTGAAACAATAACAAAGCGTCCACCAAGCCCCTGTTTGGGTAAAAAGCTGAGGGATGGGGCTGGAGAAATTCATAGACAGAGCTATGGGTGCATAGGACTGACCATCGTGCCTCCTAAAACCCCACTGGAGGAACGACCCAAGGTTCGTCGCCTCAGACATCCTCCAACGGGTTTTGAGAAGGATGCGAGTAGAGAGGAAGTCAGGAGTTGAGCAGAGATTTATTGGGACATAGCTCATGTCATTGTTTTAGGTGGAATCGGATGTTGAATGATACATTTATTCTGTTTGCACGTATATCTTTGTTCTACTTCTGCTCTTTCCACAGATGGCTCTGGCTTGCTGATAACATCTGATCTGATGAGACTCTTTATGCAGTTTGACTCCTACTGATTGTATTCAATAAAACTTCCAATGCCAAATTGAAATAATTTGAGATTCTGTAATTGATAGACAATAGTAGTTCCCAATCACATAATTACTATAAAACAAATGTTTTCCTCAATTCACTGTTTGGTGACTGCATGGTGTTGTTTTGTCCTCAGTCCTCCTTTGAATGCGGTGTGTACTGATTCAGTTCTAAACGACCATCATCGAGTCCATCCTCACCTCCTCCATCACTGCAACGGATTGTCCGGTCTGCTGAGAGGGTCATTGGCTGCCACCTGCGTTCCATCAAGGTCTTTCATGACTCCAGGGCAAGGAAGTGTGCAGGAAAGGTTATCGCCGACCCCTTCCACCCCATCTTCCAAACGGTTCAGGTCAATCACAAACAAAACCTCCCACCACCTGAACAGTTTCTTCCCCGTGCCGTGGCCCTCACCAACCGTCCACCTGGTCCATGATGATCCTCTCATCCATGGACTTCATACTCTGCATTATTCATTCACGACTATGCACCTTGCACTATCATCCCAGAACTGCGCATTGCTCTTTGCACATCTCTTACATGCAGAATTTATAACGTTGATTATTTAGCGTTCATAGTGTACATACTGTATGTTTCAGAGTCAAATTCCTGTACATGCAAATGTATTTGGTAAATAAAGCTGATTCTGACATGTTAACCTGAGTTTAGCTGGTTTATCATGCAAGTTTATGTTCTATTATTTGGGACTGGTTATGTACTGGGTGAACTGTAGCAGATTCTCCCCTTTGTGTCTTCATATAATTCAAAATCCACTATGTGTGTGTCCTTGAGCTTAATGCCCTAAATAGTGGCTCCTGCCTGCAATTAGTGGACTGGTTTTGTGGCGTTTGCTAGAGCTGACTGTCTGCTTTTCATTTTACAGACGAACGTTGCTAGCTAACGTTAGTACGTAGATTCCACTCAACTCAAGGTATAGTATACCTATTATAATGTATTTCCCAGTTCATTTGGTTATCAAGCTGCTGGGTTTCCCCAGGTCGTTTGGCGCTTACTACTCAAGCCGGTTAGCAAGCTAAGCAGACTGCCCTACAGTGCATCGCAAACAGAAGGCTCGAAATAGCCAATCACAACACTGGACTGGCCAACGACAGGAATTTGTTAGTTCGTCCATCACTCCAGTAAAAGTGACCAATGTAAGGTTTTAGACTCGCCTTTAAGCCTGCCCAAGGAACCCGTCCTCTGGTCTGTCGACCACATTTCTTCTAATGTTTCATCTTGCTCGCGCACGTTCGACTTTTGAATCGGATTTGACACCATACAAGTACACCCCCTGGACAGGAAGCTAGTCAATCGCAGGGCCTAACCCCAGTCTATCTCCTTAATGCTGAGTGCCAAGTAGAGACACGTCACGTCCCATTTTTAGAGTCTTTGGTATTCGGCCTGGGATCGAACTCCCAACCTTCCAATGTTAGGGCAGACAGTCTAACTACAAGGCCATTGAGTTGGTGAAACTGTAAAAAACAAACAAAATAAGAGGGGGGAAAATTACTTTCAATATTGTCTCTGTATACTCTTAACAGTTATTAGTTATTAATGAATAGTGTGTCTATAATATTTTTTTTTCTTTTTTTTTCAAATTCTCGTGCTAATATCAGTTTTTTTTAAGTCCAGTAGTTTATATTTTTTTTCTAAGAGATTGTCAGTTGGATATGCTCTCTGCAAGGTTTTGTATATCTAACCTATCATATGAATATCCTTTTCTGACTCCAATTGGATTCCCTCAGATTGCTCTGATGTCCAAAACATTTCAAATAGAAATGTATTGATATGAAACTATTAAGTTGCATGTATTTGAAAATATCTACATTGGTCAGTCCAAAATTGCTTTTTATTTCTGTCATGGAAATAAATGTATTTCCTATTACCAAGTAATTTATGGTTTCTATGCTTTTAGTTTTCCATGTAGACCAATTTATCAGAGATTTCTGAAAAGCTATCCAAGGATTGTTCCATAAAGTTGTGTTTTTAGGGAGTGATATTGGTTCTTGTAGAATAGATTTAATGACTAAAATGTAAAATGTAAATGTTCTTCCATATTGTTATAATGTTCTTAACTATGATGTTCTTAGCTTTATCCTTAGAAAATATACATGTAAAAAGATCCTGGGGATTAGCATGCACATCTTAAATATATACCCAATGTTCTACTTTAGTGCATTTAACTATATGTCACAAGTGGCAATTTGATACAATTCCAAGTCTGGAAGGTTAAAACCACCCCCTGACTTAGGAAGATGTAAAACACTCCTTTTTATTCCATGAGTTTTATTTCCCCATATAAAGTCTGTTATGATGAGTATACTTTTTCAAATAATGTCTTCGGTGGGGTAATTGGTATATCATTTCTTCATAGTTCACTTTAGAAAACAGATCCTCAAACTATTCTTCTTCTTGGCATTACAGAGGGATGACATGGAGGCTATCCCAGGATACCTGTCTCTCCACCAGACCGCTCACATCATGACGCTGAAGTGGACGCCCAATCAGCTGATGAACGGCTCTGTGGGAGACCTGGACTATGAGCACAGGTGTGGAGAGCAATTCACTAATGATCATATCTCTCACTTATGTACATCAAGATGGCACAACAAGGTGATGACTGTTTGTAGGAACACCATACACCACCTGTGTGTTTAAGTTGATGTCTACAGTTGGAGCAGCGGTTCAGTGTGACTAAATCATGCAGCGTGTCTGTCTGAGTGTTACTCAGGAGGGCTCTGTGTCCTGAGGGCAACTCTGGAGAGGGGAATATGATAAGGGTTGTTTGTAGGGGCAGCAGGGGGACATGTTCAAGCATACTTCAAAGTAACTAGTCATATCATTTTAGTGACTTTGGTTCTTAGCCTGTGGTGTTGTTTGCTGTGTATCAGTTAAGCTTTTATTAAAGAGCACTTTTGGGAGCAGCAAACACTACCTACTTATGCAAAATACCGAACCCCAACTTGAATCATTTCTACATTCAGTAACACAGACCGTATTCAGAGTTCTGCACACACCAAGTAACACACATATCCCTATGGCGATCTTTGTCGTTCAACTCAGTGTGACAAGGTGAGTGATGTCTCAATAACCCCGGCTTTGATTCCATCTCTTTCAGTGTGTACTGGGACTACGCTATGACCATACGTCTGGAGGAGATTGTTTATTTGCACTGTCATCAGCAGGGTAGGTCCACCAATGGAGGCTAGTGGAGAGAAACATTGGGAAGACAGGCTCATTGTAATGTCTGGATTGTAATCGGCACATCTTGTATGGAGCTCAACTACTTGCTACTGCTATCAACGACAGCTAGTTCTGGTTCATTTACAGAGTTGTTCATATCATTTTTTGATATTTAAAAGGTTCATAAAAGGTATAAATGATTCTCTGCAGTGGACACCGGGGGCACGGTGGTGCTGGTGAGCCAGGACGGCATCCAGAGACCCCCGCTGCGCTTCCCCAGAGGGGGGCACTTGCTCCAGTTCCTCTCCTGCCTGGAGAACGGCCTCCTGCCCCACGGCCAGCTCGACCCTCCGCTCTGGTCCCAGAGGGGAAAGGTCATTCCTATTTCATTTGATTATTAAAAAAAAGACTAATCTTGAGTTATTTTAGCCCAGGTACATGTGTTAGTACATGTGTTAGACTGCTTAAAGCCTATATCATGTCTACTGGGTAGAATAAATAATGAAAATCCCCCCACACAAGGCTGCTTTAAGCCAGATCTTATTAAGTATAGCTTATATAGGCAGTCCTTCTGTTTCGTGAAAGTGTGGATGTTTTACAAATCTAGACTATTTAAAGACCCTGTGCTATCAAAATCTTAATTTAAAAAATGTCTTAATTAACAAAGAATGCTGTTAATCATTTTAGATTTTGACAGTTTGTCATATTTTTGGGGCATTTACTGTATCTAACATTCCCCTAATTTCTGACTACAGGGGAAAGTGTTCCCTAAACTGAGAAACAGGTGTTCACAGGGATCCTCGGACTCCGTGTCTGATAAGGAGGAGGACGAGGCAACAGACTATGTCTTCCGCATCCTGTTCCCCAACAGCCAATCAGAGTTTGGTAAGTGACCTCAACCCCTCCTCCATTCGTGTGATCACTTCAGGTGGCCACGGAGTGATGTGTTTTGTTTAAAAACAATCCAACTGTCCTCATTGTCCATTCCAGTGACTATAACCCACCCTCCCCGTCTTCCCCCGGGGGCTCCTCTCCTGTCCCGCTCCTTCTCCCTCCACCTGAGAGGACAGCCCCCAACCAAAGGGAACCTGGTGGTCCCTAAGCGCTCCTTCAGTTGTCCCGGAGACCCCCTATCGCCCACCACAGGGAACAGCTGTAACGTTACCACACCTCAGCTCCTCCTTCAGTCTGTCGGTCCACTTGCTTTGCTTCAATCACTGCCTCGCCCTCTGTCTCCTTCCTGCAAAGCTTACAAATGAGTCCCCTAATCAAGCACTCTCTGTCCTCTTTCCTTAACCTCAGTCCCTCTTGGACAATAGGTGGGCGATTGACTGGCCACGGGCCTTCCAATAGAAAAAACACAGCGTTATGTCGAGGTACACAGTGGTTTACAGTAGTAGAAAAAGCAAATGTTGAACAAGCAAATTGTCATGCTTAGAGACAAATTCTAACTTCAGATGCACACACTTAACATAAACATTTTGTTTTAATTATGCCTTGACGTCAATGGAAGATTTGCCTGAGAACTTGAGTTAGTATGTGCCCATAAAGAGAATATAGAAACATAAAGACCAATAAGAATGTGTCCTCATTACCATGCCTTGATCCCCCAATTGTCATTGTTGTTGTGCTTGATTTGCTCTCTAACGCCACCTCTATGGCAGCTATTAACACTTCCTCAAATCAAGTGACAGATCTTGCCCAATCTGTCTAATTCAGCTGTGATCGTGTCTTGAGAATCATCTCCAGAGGTGTCCAAATCATGACGGGACAATGTGATTCTGGCTGGGAGTTTGAACCTGTGCAGTTACAGTATAGCACAGAGTTTCAGATCAGGGTCAAATACATATATCGATGTAGGATCTTTATTTGATAAAAATCAATAAATAAAAAATGTAACCTTTATTTAACCAGGCAAGTCAGTGAAGACAAATTCTTATTTACAATGACGGCCTACACCAGCCAAAGACTGACGACACCGAGACAATTGTGCACCGCCCTATGGGACTCCCAATCACGGCCGGTTGTGATACAGCCTGAATTCTAACCAGGGTGTCTGTAGTTTGAAACAAATCAAAATATATTTCATATTTTTTATATTCTTCAAAGTAACCACCCTTTGCCGTGGTCCCGTGTGGCTCAGTTGGTAGAGCATGGTGTTTGCAACGCCAGGGTTGTGGGTTCGATTCCCACAGGGGACCAGTACGGAAAAACAAAGAAATGTATGCATTCACTACTGTAAGTCGCTCTGGATAAAAGCGTCTGCTAAATGACTAAAATGTAAAATAAAATGATGACAGATTTGTATACTCTTGGCATTCTCTCAACCAGCTTCACCTGGAATACATTTCCAACAGCCTGAAGGTGTGTTGGGTCATTGTCCTGTTGAAAAACAAATGTATTCATTGAATTGTAAATTAATCACTGACTGTGTCACCAGAAAAGCACCCCCACACCATCATGCTTCACGGTGGGAACCACACGTGGAGATCATCCGTTCACCTGCTCTGCATCTGACAAAGACACGGCGGTTGGAACCAAAAATCTCTAATTTGAACTCCTTGGTGTCCTTTAATAGTGGTTTCTTTGCAGCAATTCGACCATGAAGGCCTGATTCACACAGTCTCCTCTGAACAGTTGATGTTGAGATGTGTCTGTTACTTAAACTCTGTGAAGCATTTATTTGGGCTGCAAGCTGAGGTGCAGTTTACTTTAATGAACTTATCCTCTGCAGCAGAGGTAACTCTGGGTCTTCCTTTCCTGTGGCGGTCCTCATGAGAGCCAGTTTCATCATAGAGCTTGAGATGGAAAGAAATTCCACAAATTCACTTTTAACAAGGCACACCTGTTAATTGAAATGCATTCCAGGTGACTACCACATGAAGCTGGTTGAGAGAATGCCAAGCATGTGCAAAGCTGTCATCAAGGCAAAGGGTGGCTACTTTGAAGAATATAAAATATATTTGATTTGTTTAACACTTTTTTTGGTTACTACATGATTCCATATGTGTTATTTCATAGTTGTGTTGTCTTCACTATTATTCTACAATGTAGAAAATAGTAAAAATAAAGAAAAACCCTGGAATGAGTAGGTGTGTTCAAACTTTTGACTGGTGTGTGTGTGTGTTCTGTGGTGCAGTGGCCCCAGAGCTGATGGACCAGGAGGCCAACATCTGGCAGCCCACAACCAGGAAATCCTCCTGCTCGTCCTGTACCCAGTGCAGCTTCTCAGACGGAGGGCCTCCCAATGGGTGCAACCATGAAAGGTCAGAGACAGAGACACACACTGCTGGTTACCCAATTATCATCCCTGGCCTTTACCGATCCCACTGACCTGAGAAGGATACAAGATCCCCAGACCCCGGTTCAAATGCTACTTGAAATCTTTCAAATACTTTGGTATTTTTCTTTAACCTGCCTGGAGTGCCAGGTGGACAGGGTACGTACTTTTTGGACTTTTCTATTGGTTCCATTGCAATAGGCATGCTTAATCAAGCACATATACAGTATTTTATATGATTTCAAATAATATTTGAACCCAGGTTTATTACATGTTGATACTGTAGTGCATGCATTTATCTCATCGTTTGAAATGTACTGTTTTATTACGCAATTACGGTTTTGATGTCCTTATGAACAGTGAATGGAGAAGGACATCTATTTAATTCATATTGTCATTAATTTGAGGTAATATTTCATAAACAATTGGTAACGCTGGACAGTTACTTTAAGATGTTCTTGTGAATGGAGAATAGAGACTGTTTGGGATCAAAATGAAAGTCTTGGACATGTTTAAGACGAGGTGGAGCCAATATGGAGAACCCTGACCTGTGTGCTGTTTCCCTTTGCAGAGCCCCTTTGAAGCTGCTGTGTGACCAAATGAAGTATCAGATCATCTCCCGGGCTTTCTATGGCTGTATGTGATTGTGAACACAAATCTTGTATCTTCTGTCCCCCTAGATGATTTGCAACGTTTTGCAACAGATTTTAATTTAAAGCAGCTCATCAATTAGTCAAGCACCCAACTATGAATTAAATGTCTGATGTGTGATGGCCTTATTTAGATACGGTATCACATAAAATCTCAGAATGTCAGAAGGAGGATCATTTGATAGCGGTTGTGTTTTTGTATTCCAGGGCTGGCTTATTGTCGTCACCTGTCCACCGTACGTACACACCTCTCGGCCCTGGTCAACCACACTATCGTGACGCCCGACGCGCCCGGCGATGCCTTAGGGGGCCTCACTGCCGAGGTGTGGCAGAGGTTCCTTCAGGACTGCACCGTAAGCAGCATCACCGTCACATCATTAGCAGTGTCGCTAAGGTTGTCACTTTAGTCATCACACACGCACGCACGCTCACACACACACACACACTGTGCAGTACCAGACAGCCCAAACCCCCTGGCAACGAGATGCACACGCACGCACGTACACATGCACACACATACACTCATCTGTATTCATCCGTTAATCATCACATTCTTAGTCACACAACCAGCCGTATGCAAGCGTGACTAATGCCCTGCCTGTCAGCGTATCAACAGCATACATTTTCATTGGAGGGATTTTGTTAAATAATCAACCAATGGGAGGGATTCAGTTGACTTATCTCTTTAGTTCATCCATGTGTGTCCAATCTGTGTTTGTAGAGTTCTACTGGCTGTAGTCAATCTTGACATTTTTCTCAGAATTGTAGTTAAGTATTATTCATTATTAAACAGGGGATTGGGGCCCCCACTGGCATCCAGTGGTACACAACCATTCTGCACGTTGATTGATCAAATCAAATCAAATAGTATAGAACAGGTGCGCCGAATACAACAGGTGTAGACCTTACCGTGAAATGCTTACTTACAAGCCCTTCACCAACAATGCAGTTTTAAGAAAAGTGAAAGTTAAGAAAAAATGTACTAAATAAACTGAAGTAAAAAAATTAAAGAGCAACAATAAAATAACAATAACAATAATGAGGCTATAGGGGGGGGGGGTGGTCAATGCAAATAGTCTGGGTAGCCATTTGATTAACTGTACAGCAGTCTTATGGCTTGGGGGTAGATGCTGTTAAGAAGCCTTTGGGACCTAGACTTGGCGCTTCGGTACCGCTTGCCGTGCGGTAGCAGAGAGAACGGTAGCTAGAGTCTTTGGCAATTTTTAGGGCTACTGAAGGGATACTGGTGAAGAATTTAATAAGCCACTGGCTTCCTCTTTTGTTTTTTTATACACGTATAGTACCAGTCAAAAGTTTGGACACACCTACTCATTCAAGGGTTTTTCTTTATTTTTGCTATTTTCTACATTGTAGAATAATAGTGAAGACATCAAAACAATGAAATAGCACATATGGAATCATGTAGTAACCGAAAAAGTGTTAAACAAATCAAAATATATTTTACATTTTAGATTCTTCAAAGTAGCCACCCTTTGCCTTGATGACAGCTTTGCACACTCTTGGCATTCTCTCAACCAGCTTCATGAGGAATGCTTTTCCAACGGTCTTGAAGGAGTTCCCACATATGCTGTGCACTTGTTGGCTGCTTTTCCTTCACTCTGCGGTCCAACTCATCCCAAACCATCTCAAATGGGTTGAGGTCGGGTGATTGTGAAGACCAGGTCATCTGATGCAGCACTCCATCACACTCCTTCTTGGTCAAATAGCCTTTACACAGCCTGGAGGTGTGTTTTGGGTCATTGGTATGTTGAAAAACAAATGATAGTCCCACTAAGCGCAAACCAGATGGGATGGCGTATCGCTGCAGAATGCTGTGTTAGCTATGCTGGTTAAGTGTGCCTTGAATTCTAAATAAATCACAGTGTCACCAGCAAAGCACCTCCACAGCATCACACCTCCTCCTCCATGCTTCACAGAGGTAACCACACATGTGGACATAATCTGTTCACCTACTCTGCTTCTCACAAAGAAATGGCGGTTGGAACCAAAAATCTCTAATTTGGACTCATCCGACCAAAGGACATATTTCCACCGGTCTAATGTCCATTGCTCGTGTTTCTTGGCCCAAGCAAGTCTCTTCTTCTTATTGGTGTCCTTTAGTAGTGGTTTCTTTGCAGCAATTCGACCATGAAGGCCTGATTCACGCAGTCTCCTCTGAACAGTTGATGTTGAGATGTGTCTGTTACTTGAACTCTGTGAAGCATTTATTTGGACTGCAATCTGAGGTGCAGTTAACTCTAATGAACGTATCCTCTGCAGCAGAGGTAACTCTGGATCTTCCTTTCCTGTGGTGGTCCTCATGAGAGCCAGTTTCATCATAGCACTTGATGGTTTTTGCGACTGTACTTGAAGAAATTTTACGCATTGACTGACATTCATGTCTTAAAGTAACGATGGACTGTCGTTTCTCTTTGCTTAGTTGAGCTTTTAACAAATAGGGCTATCTTCTGTATACCACCCCTACCTTGTCACAACACAACTGATTGGCTCATATTAACTTTTAACAAGGCACATGTTCATGTGAATGTTTTTGTGCCAGTGTTTATGGTAACATTAGTGTATTCATGTGAATGTTTTTGTGCCAGTGTTTATGGTAACATTAGTGTATTCATGTGAATGTTTTTGTGCCAGTGTCTATGGTAACATTAGTGTATTCATGTGTGGGTACTGTACAGTATGTTCAGATCTTTGGTACGCCAGACTCCATCAAACGCTCAAAACTAGTAACTGAAAGAAAACAACTGCTACTGATATTTGAACTGGGTCTGTACGTAGGGCTTTCTATATCTGTGTGTGTTGTGGCTCAAGGACTCAGGCCTCTCCCTCCCCTCTCTCATTCCGTTATCTCCTTCCTGTTCTCCTTCCTGTTCTCCTTCCTGTTCTCCTTCCCTGTTCTCCTTCCCTGTTCTCCTTCCTTGTTCTCTCTCCCTGTTCTCCTTCCTTGCTCTCCTTCCCTGCTCTCTCTCCCTGTTCTCTCTCCCTGTTCTCCTTCCTTTTCTCCTTCCCCGTTCTCCTTCCCTGCTCTCTCTCCCTGTTCTCTCTCCCTGTTCTCCTTCCCTGCTCTCTCTCCCTGTTCTCTCTCCCTGTTCTCTTTCCCTGTTCTCCTTCCCTGTTCTCCTTCCCTGCTCTCTCTCCCTGTTCTCTCTCCCTGTTCTCCTTCCCTGCTCTCCTTCCCTGCTCTCTCTCCCTGTTCTCTCTCCCTGTTCTCCTTCCCTGCTCTCTCTCCCTGTTCTCCCTCCCTGTTCTCCTTCCCTGCTCTCTCTCCCTGTTCTCTCTCCCTGTTCTCATTCCCTGCTCTCTCTCCCTGTTCTCTCTCCCTGTTCTCCTTCCCTGCTCTCTCTCCCTGTTCTCTTTCCCTGTTCTCCTTCCCTGTTCTCCTTCCCTGCTCTCTCTCCCTGTTCTCTCTCCCTGTTCTCCTTCCCTGTTCTCCTTCCCTGCTTTCTCTCCCTGTTCTCTCTCCCTGTTCTCCTTCCCTGCTCTCTCTCCCTGTTCTCCTTCCTGTTCTCTCTCCCTGTTCTCCTTCCCTGCTCTCTCTCCCTGTTCTCTCTTCCTGTTCTCCTTCCCTGTTCTCCTTCCCTGTTCTCTCTCCCTGTTCTCCTTCCCTGTTCTCTCTCCCTGTTCTCTCTCCCTGTTCTCTCTCCCTGTTCTCCTTCCCTGCTCTCTCTTCCTGTTCTCCTTCCCTGCTCTCTCTCCCTGTTCTCTCTCCCTGTTCTCTCTCCCTGTTCTCCTTCCCTGCTCTCTCTCCCTGCTCTCTCTCCCTGCTCTCCAGGCCTATAAGGAGCAGGAGCTGTTGCGCCTGGTCTACTTTGGTGGTGTTGACCCTTCATTGCGTAAGGAGGTGTGGCCCTTCCTCCTGGGCCACTACCAGTTTGGCATGTCTGAGGCTGACAGGAAAGAGGTTGGTGTCACCATTGCCATCGGAGGTCACCACCAAACCCCTTGATCTCCGACCCCTGACCCTTGCCCTGTGACACTGTGCAGGTGGATGAGCAGGTGCGGGCGTGCTACGAGCAGACCATGAGCGAGTGGCTGGGCTGCGAGGCCATCGTGCGGCAGCGGGAGAAGGAGCAGCACGCTGCGGCACTCGCTAAATGCTCGTCCATCTCAGCCAGTGTGGATAATCCAAGCACTGTGCAGAGGATGATGCACCGTGACTCCAACGTCAGCAATGAGGAGACACACACACACGCCCGCCTGCCCATGCGCACACATTATTATTCTTTTTTAAATTTTATTTCACCTTTATTTAACCAGGTAGGCCAGTTGAGAACAATTTCTCATTTACAACTGCGACCTGGCCAAGATAAAGCAAATCAGTGCGACAAAAACAACAACACAGGGTCTGTACATAGTCTTGTGGCACACAGGATAGCCGGGAGACCAACATGTTGTCTTGACCAACATGTTAGCTCTCCAACGCCTCAATAATATGAAACTACAAAGCATATTGTGTAATGTTAATTTGAAGCACCAATAATACACTGCCTTTACGACAGTTACATATCATTACATACAGGCCTACAGAATTACTTGTCCACATTAGTATTTTGTATGGATAGTGTTGTTCCAGGGTTTATTGACCTGTTTTCTCCCCTGCTTGTTCTCTGGTACTACTCATGCCAGTCCTCCCAGAGCTGCAGCTCAGACAGACAGAGCCTGGCTCACTTGCAGAGTGACTCTGACAGCAGTACCCAGGTACCCATCTAGACAGAGATCCTCTTAAATATATAAAATGTTAAATGCATTCCATATGTAATTCTATGCCCCTCTACACATAATTAACAGTATTTAATTATTTATAATTGATGAACAATAAGAATAATAACACACACAGAGCTGAATATACACTCACTTGTATACACAAAGGCTACTTAGTCTCACAGGACTGAAAAGGGAACTATAGAACAATGTCCTGAGCTTACCCGTGGTGTACAACTTTATTTTGGTCCACCAATCACTATTCTAGTGGAAATATGTTGTATTTTGGCTTCAAGTTCAAAATCGAAGAGCACCTTCGAAAGCTAAAAATAGTTCCATGACAGTTTTTGTAATATTCATACCAAAAACACCTTTCATATTACAACTGTGCGATTCCTATTGTTCCAAAACTATGGAATTACCTTAGTCTTTTACAGTCTTTTGCTTTTTTGAACCAATATTCCTCAACCCCACACTCTCTCTCCTGCTAGTTCTTCACATCCTCCTATCCCTTCCCTTGGACTAGCCTGCTTCCCTTTGGCTTGTTCTTTCAGGTGTTTGAGTCTGTGGAGGAAGTGGAACAGATCGAGACGGAGCCCAAGAGCGAGGAGGCCAAGCCGGTTCCCAAGATCCCCAATGGAGGAGGCCTGCCCAACGTGGCCAGCTCCCCAGACTCAGGGCATCCCTCCTCTCGCAACTTCTCTGTCACCTCGGGCACGTCGGACCACTCTCTGAGCACAGAGGACAGCACTGTGCCTGACACCAACCCCAAAACCACCATCTGTGCTCCTCCACAGCTGGCCCCAGCCCAACAGATCCCAGTCAAAGCCCATCAGGAAGAGTTGGAAGCAGATGACCCAAATGTCCAACCCCTGGCCCTGCAGGATGAGAAGGACCTCCAGGCCAAGGACCGGCCAGATAAGGCGGAAAAAGAGAAGGAAGAGAGTGTGACTGAAGTGGCCCAAGATACTGAGGACACCAAGACAGAAGATCCAGAGGTAAAAATGGGAAAAAATCCAGAGACAGCGGAGGACAAGGCAGCAGACCCAGCTGAGCTAGAGAGCCTGAAAATAGAAGAAGAGAAGACTTCCATGACTCTATCTAATGAGAAAGATGAGGTAAGGACCTCTGAAAAGGACAGCGAGTTACCGAAAGCAGAAGTGGATGCTGTAAAAGAAACAGTGGAGTCCAAAACAAGGGAGGCTAAAGAGCCTGATGCAGAAGTGATGAAAATGTTGGATGGAGAGCCAACCATGCAAGTACACACAGAGGAGATGCAGTCACTGGAACCTGGGGAGTCAGGAGAAACAAAGGAGAACAAAGGACCAGAACCAGAGTCTGTAGATCCAGAAGAGAATAAGACATCCCAAACAAACCATAGAGAGCCAACAGGGGAGAATACATCGATATCAACGGTGACTGCAGAAGCAACGGAAGACACAACATCAGAACTGGATGATGAAAGAACTTCAGGCACAGGGGCTGGAGAAACACAGAGTGCTGAAACAACGGAAGTAAAGGAAGCCAACGCAACAACTGTAGAAAAGACAGAAACTGAGAAGGGAGTAGAAGCCAATCAGACTTTGAAATCTGAAGAGGTAGTCGAAACAAAGGTGTATAAGACAGTGTCACCGGAAGAGGTTGCAGAGGCAAAAGTGGAGGAGGTAAAAAAATCAGAGAAAGTGGGAAAAAGAGAGGAGGAGGAGACCATACTATCTGAGGCCAAGCTGCCAGAGTCAGAGAAGAATAAAAGCCATGTTGCAGAGACCAGGGTGGCAAGAGCAATGGAAGCACTGGGTAGCACCACCAGGCTCGAAGAGGCTCTGGCCACCACAGAATCTGACGAGTCTCCTTCAGCCATTGAGATGGAGGAGATTTCCTCAGCTAAATTCTCCATGGCCCTACCGTGGGACAGGAAGGGCCTGTGTGAAAGCTCCAGGGTCGGGGCTGCTCTCTCTGAGGGCTCAGTTCACCATCTGGAGCTCCGCTTGGAGGAGAAGGAGAAGGGCAAGCCCAGCCCTGAGGGCACAGAGTCCATCATGTCTGAGGAACCTGAGATGGAGAGCCTCTTCCCTAAATTTGAATTCCTGACCGTGGGAGGAGAGCTGAAAATCTCTCCAGTGCCATCCATTGGAACCACCTACTCTGTAGGCACTTGGCATTTCATTTTTTAGAATAAAAGTTTGGAATAATCGAGATGTATTTAGGTGTTTGGTTATTCTTTAACATTTGTGTGGTGGTTTTGCACCTTTGTTGTAGCAAGAGCTTTTGGACATGTACACGATCAACCTGCATCGCATTGAGAAGGATGTCCAACGGTGTGACAGAAACTACTGGTACTTTACCCCTGCCAACCTGGAGAAACTGCGCAACATCATGTGCAGGTAAAATAAAAACAATGCCATTCATGATTCTCTACTCCACTTTTGTAGAAAGGTTTGTAAATAATCTAGGACTCGTTATGTTATGTGTGGAGTGCAATTAATAAATGGAAAATTGGAAGAATGAATGAGTCACGCTACACACTACACAGTACATGATGCTGACTTCTCTTCACAGCTACGTCTGGCAGCACCTGGAGATTGGCTATGTGCAGGGCATGTGTGACCTGCTAGCTCCACTCCTTGTCATTCTGGATGATGGTGAGTTAACGCTGTGAGTCAAGGCTGTGAGCTGTGTTGTGTTCCTCCTTCACTCTCCTCCTTGGTAGTTGTGATATTGATTCTGCGATGGCTGCAAAATGTGTCAACCTTCAAGATAATATTTTGTTCTTCAATTTGATTTGACTTGATCAGTACTTTTTGAAAGGGGGGCTGAACTCACCTATTCCGCATGTGTTTTTCTGCTGCTCATTAAGAAAAAAAACGAGATTTGCGTCAGGTGGTTCGATCTGGGTGTGTTATGCTCGCTATAATGTACCCTGGCAGTTACTGTTGTTTGTCTCTATTGAGTAATGGTAGCAACATTTTGCCCTCAAAATAGTCAGAATTAATATAAAATAAATCAAGAAATCTGTAACTAAATTAGAAGTTTTTGCCAAGGTGGTCTTAGTCGTGCAATTTTACATCTATCTAAGGCGCAGTATTTCTCAAGTAAAAAAAAACTGTATGAAAACTAGTAGTGCACTACAGAAAGTATTGAGTCAGCTGCTACTGCGCTCTGAACTGATTTCTGAGAACATGTCTACAACTTATCATCAGCAAGCTGTCAAATTATCATAAATAGAGCACAAGCTACACACTGTTTATCAGTGGCTTTCGTTTTTTCCTTAAATAACCATCTGTCTTATGTAACCATACCAAACGTAACATAACATACTAATTTGAGTGTCTTGGATTTACATTTACTATGTTACGTCTAGTCTATGAGAACAGGCTGGGAAGAGACCACTCCCATTAGGATAGAAATGCTTCACCATATGTTGAAAGTCATCACTCAGAATGGCTGTGTATTTATTGGCGTTTACCTTGCCCTCTAAGGGGTTGAATGGCCCTAAACCAGGAAAATGCACACCATAACAGAGCTGCCAGATCCCTCATTTACACAAGTGTTTCCTTTATTTTGGCAGTTACCTGTTGCAGGCACATTGAGCAGGCAGGCCACGTTAGATGAATCAGCTTATCAAGTCACTGGCGAGAGACAAAGTGCTTCAGTGTCATTTTGTTGTTCAACTATTATCGCAGTGTGCGTCCGTCTGGCAGGGTCTTTTAGTGAATCATGTTACAAAACAGGTCGTGGCGGGACACAAGATGCTCATGAATGGGTTGATAAGTGGCAGTTGGGATGCAAGTGCACATTGTCTCAATTCTAATTTTGCCCACAACAGTGGCAGACTGGAGTGATCACTATCAAACAGATCAGCAAGTTGCCACTTGATAAAGGGCTTTATCGGTCATCGATGTGACGCACTGATATGACGTCACCACGTCAGAAAATAATGCTGGGTTCTTGTTACAAGACGGTCATGGAGTAAAGGCATGTTGAAGTTTACCTCGAGTCCAGTTGATTCAATTCAGTATAATATCCTAACTTACCACAAGTTGTAAGTATAGGATTGAACAATGGCGACGAGGATAATGTTTGAAAACGATAATTAAATCTGAAAAGTGAGTTAGAGGGTAGACAAGATGGAAAGCACCATGCCAAAGTTTGACTGCTACAGTGAATGTGCTATGCTGAGGTTCTGCTCTTGAGCAAGGTAGTTAACCCCCAACAATAACTGCTCTTTGGGCACCGATGATGTGGACGTCGATTAAGGCAGTCCCCTGCACCTCTCTGATTCAGAGGGGTTGGGTTAAATGTGGAAAACACATTTCGGTTGAATGCATTCAGTTGTACAACTGACTAGGCATCCCTCTTTCCCTTGTGCCACAAGTGAACACGGCATTCGCGAGACTGACACAGAAAACTGGTGAGACAGTTCAGTAACTTGTTACTCATCTTAGACAAGCAGCTAAGGACTGTGACTTTGCTGGAGATAAGGACAATCAGATTAGAGGTGCCATACTGAGCAAGTGTTATACAGAATATGTGCGGCGAAAGCTATTGGAGGAGGGCCCTAGGCTAACATTAGTGCGGTTACTCGAGCCACAATGTGAAAGAACTGAAGTGCAAATGTCCACCATGCATGTGAGTACAGATGCGAAGGATGATGAGATCATGTTTTCAACAAGGAAGGGAAATATCACAAATGGGCCAGAGACAGAATGCAGACGGAAAATACAAATCAGAGAAAGTTTGCTACCTTTGTGGACATGATCATCTTGCAAAGGACCCTGCTTGTCCAGCATGCGGGCAGACCTGCAAGAAATGTAACGGAAAGGATAGTTTTGCAAAAATGTGCAAGACCAAAGATAACTCGAAACAGATTGTGAAATGTGTTGATTCAGAGGAACAAAACAGAGACTATGCATCTGTGCATGAGAACTGTAACTCAGACAGGATCACATTCTCAGTGGGAGGGGACAATTTATTAATGTTAATTGATTCTTGGGCCACAACTAACATAGTAGATGAGATCACATGGGAAAAGCTGAAAGCCACAGAAATCAGGTGTCGTTTATCACTGACTGATCAAAGCTATATGTACACTCATTAAACGAGCCAGTACCAGTGAAAGGAGTTTTCACATGCCAAATAAAGCTAGGCAAGCGCGGCACACAGACGGAGTTCACTGTGACAGAGAGCCGTTGCTAGGGAAAGAGACTGCCATTAAATTGGGTGTGTAAAAAGTGGGTGTTGGCAGAG
This sequence comes from Salmo trutta, assembly GCF_901001165.1. NCBI lineage: Eukaryota > Metazoa > Chordata > Actinopteri > Salmoniformes > Salmonidae > Salmo > Salmo trutta. The sequence goes on along the minus strand of NC_042983.1, from coordinate 29,414,578 downwards.
CAGCAGTGACAGATGTGCAAGCGCAGATAAAACAGCAGTACCCCAAGCTGGTTGAAGGGATGGGTAAGCTCAACACAAAGCTGATCAACCTACATGTTGATGAAAACATGACACCAGTAGCACAGGCCCTTAGGCGTGCTCCATTCCACCTGAATGAAGCTGTGGAGAAAAAGATAGAGGAACTACCAAACATGGACTTAATCGAGAGAGTGGATGGTGTCACACCATGGGTGAATCCAGCGGTGGTAGTGCCAAAACCGAACGGCAACATAAGACTGTGTCTGGACATGAGACAAGTGAACACAGCAATCATATGTGGCAGGTTCCCAATCCCCACACTAGATTAACTTTTGCAAGGAATGAATGGGTCTGTCATGCTCAGTAAACTGGATCTTAAATGGGGCTACCATCAATTGGAGCTAAAACCAGGGCTGTGAACTGACTCTCAACTCAGAGAAATGTCAGTTCAACATGAATAAGATGTTTATGGGCATGCTACTCTCACAGAAGGGCATCGGTCCCACAGCTGAAATAGTGAGAGCAGTGGTCGAGGCCAGGGAGCCTGAGACTTCATCAGAGGTTCCTAGCTTTCTAGGTTCAGTGGGCTACAGCAGTAGGTTCATTCTCCAGTTCTCTATATTCTCAGAGCCTCTGCGGAAGTTGACCAAGAAGGACACAACGTTCCACTTCGGACTGGAACAGAAGAAGACATTTCAGACATTAAAAGACTGTCTGAAACCATGACTCTTGCATACTTTGACAAAGATGCTCCCACAAAAGTAATAGCAGATGCAGAACCAGTGGGCCTAGGAGCTGTGCTCGTGTAAGAACAACACAGATAAATGGTTCCAGTCTGTTATGTGAGCAGTCTGTCAGAGTGTGAACGCAGATATTCAGACACTGAGCGTGAGGCCTTTGCATTGGTTTGGGCTTGTGAAAGGCTTCGCCTGTATGTATACGGCAGGGAATTTGATTTAGTGACTGATCATAAGGCCTTAGAGGCTATTTACAGTCCACGCTTAAAGCCATGCGCTCGCAACGAACGGTGGGTGCTGAGGCTCCAACCTTATGACTTCCACATACCAGGGAAAAACAATATTGCTGACTCTCTGTCTCGTCTACTTGGAGAGACTGCAGTGAATGAATCACACACACATGAAGTAGAGGAGTATGTGAGATTTGTGGCTGTGAACGCAACTCCAAATGCAATGACCAGAAGGGAAGTGGACGAAGCATCTGCTACAGATGAAGAACTAAGAGAGGTGAGAAATGCTATTCGGAGTGGGTGTTATGAGACATGCCAGGCATATGCACCTATAACAAATGAACTGTGTGTAATTGGACAGTTAGTCCTAAGGTTTTGATTTGAAGGGGAACACTCATTGTTTCGCCACATGTACTTCTAGCCTTATCTCAAGAGAGACATTGGGGCATTGTAGGCACAAAACAACATCTCAAGAGTAAAGTATGGTGGCCGGGCATGAACAAGGCTTCAGAGAGACACGTCAAGTCAAGTCAAGGTTATCAGATTGTAGGATGACCAGACGTGCCAGAACCGCTGAGATCCACATCGCTACCTGATGTTGCCACTGATCTATTGGGTTCACTATGAACAGGACACTCCATACTGGTAGTTGTAGACTATTACAGTATTATGAATATGATATTGTGCAATCTACCACCACAGAAAAGGTGATTAATAGTCTGTAGACTATTTTCAGTCATCAAGGTCTACCAATAACAATCTGATCTGATTGTGGCCCACGATACGTCATCCCAATTCCAAAACTCTGCCAGGAAAACGGGATACAGCGCGTGAAAATTCTGCCAAAATGGGCACAGGCAAATGGTGAAGCGGAGCGGCAAAATGCCTCCCTCATGAAACGAATTCGCGTTGCACAAGCTGGAACCGGGAGCTACGCAAATACGTCACAGTTTACAGATCCATTGATCACTCTACCAAGCCCAGCTGAGTTCCTTTTCAAAAGGAAAAGCTTCTGGATATAGCTACACCACAGAGTGAGCTGGAGACATGGGATCATGGTGCTGAGGAGAAAGGGAAATCCAAGATCTATGCAGACAACCGTCGCAGAGCTAAGTAATCTGACGTGGACATTGGAGACCAGGATCTCCTAAAACTGGACAAAACAAACAAGTTCACAACAACCTTAAAGGTGTCTATCTCTGATAATCTACCCAGGAAAGGGCTGAAAATAGCGCACAATAATATATGTAGCCTTAGAAATAAGGTTCATAAAATCAATAACTTGCTAACATCAGATAACATTCATATGTCAGCCATTTCTGAGACTCACTTAGATACTTAATTTGATGATACATACAGCAGCAGCAATACAAAGATATAACATCTATAGAAGAGACAGGAATGCTTATGGGGGAGGTGTGGGTGTATATATTCACAGCCATATCCCTGTAATACTTAGAGAAGATCGTATGTCAAGTGTTATTGAAGTGTTGTGGTTGCAGATTTACCTGACATATCTAAAGCCTTTTCTTTTAGGCCACCAAGTGCTAACAGTCAGTATCTAAATAATATGTGTGAAATGCTTGATAGTGTATGTGATGTAAACACACTACTACTACTTTTTGGGGACCTAAATATTGACTGTTTTTCATCAAGCTGTCCGTTTAAGAGGAAGCTACTCACTGTAACCAGTGCCTGTAATCTGGTTCAGGTTATTAATCAACCTACCAGGGTGTTTACAAACACTACAGGAACAAGATCATCCACATGTATCGATGACATTTTTACTAATAGCTGTATCCGTACCCATTGGATGCAATGATCACAATATTGTGGCTATATCCAGGAAAGCCAAAGTTCCAAAAGCTGGGCCTAAAATAGTGTATGAGAGATCATACAAAATATTTTGCTTTGACTCATGTGGATGATGTTAAAAATATTTGTTGGTCTGATGTGATTAATAAGGAGCATCCAGACGCAGCACATTGATGAATTTATTAAATTGCATCTTCCAATTATTGATAAACATGTTAAGAAACTGACTTTTAGAACTGTTAAGGCTCCATGGATTGATGAGGAATTGAAAAACTGTATGGTTGAAAGAGATGGGGGAAAAGGAGTGGCAAATAAGTCTGGCTGCACATCTGACTGGCTGACTTACTGCAAATTGAGAAATGATGTGACTGAACTCAACAAAAAAAAAGAAGAAACTGTATTATGAAGCCAAGATTAATGATATAAAAACCTTTGATAAAATGAAATGATGTGCAGAAAGACAAATTCAACTTCATCTTTCATGGAATCAGATGGTTTATTCATCACCAAACCATTTGATGTTGCCAATTATTTTAATGTTTTCTTCATTGGCAAAGTGGGGAAACTTAGGCAGGAAATGCCAACAACAAATAGTGTGCCATCGTACTCGTGTAAAAAAAATACCAAAATCATGAAAGAAAAGCATTGCAGGTTTGAATTTTGTCAAGTTAGTGTGGGAGAGGTGGAAACAGTATTGTATTGTTATCGATCAATAATGACAAACCTGACATTGACAACTTAGATGGAAAGCTACTGAGGATGGTAGTTGACTATAGCCACTCCTATCTGTCATATCTTTATCTGAGCCTAGAGGAAAGTCTTTGTCCTCAGGCCTGGAGGGAAGCCAAAGTCATTCCGCTACACAAGAGTGGTAGAGCAGCCTTTGCTGGTTCTAACAGCAGACCTATAAGCTTGCTGCCAGCTCTTAGCAAACTGTTGAAAAAAATTGTGTTTGACCAAATACAATGCTACTTCTCTGTAAATAAATTAACAAAATACTTTCAGCATGCTTCTAGAGAAGGGCACTCAACATGTACTGCACTGAAACAAATAACTGATGAATGGTTGAAAGAAATTGATATCAAGAAGATTGTGGGAGCTGTACTGTTAGATTTCAGTGCAGCATTTGATATTATTGACCATAACCTGTTGTTGAGGAAATGCATGTGTTATGGCATTTCAACCTCTGCAATATCGTGGATTCAGAGGTATCTATGTAATAGAACTGAGAGGGTTTTCTTTAATGGAAGCTTCTCTAATGTCAAACATGTAATGTGTGGTGTACCACAGGGCAGCTCTCTAGGCCCTCTAATCTTTTATATTTTTACCAATGACCTGCCACTGGCATTAAACAAAGCATATGTGTCCATGTATGCTGATGATTCAACCATATATGCATCAGAAACCACAGCTAATGAAGTCACTGAAACCCTTAACAAAGAGTTGCAGTCTGTTTTGGAATGGGTGGCCAGTAATAAACTGTCCTGAACATCTCTAAAACTAAGAGCATTGTATTTGGTACAAAAGTTCTAGACCTCAGCTGAATCTGGTAATGAATGGTGTGGCTGTTGGACAAGTTGAGGAGACTAAATTACTTGGTGTTCCTTAGATTGTAAACTGTAATGGTCAAAACATATAGATTCAATGGATGTAAAGATGGGGAGAGGTCTGTCCGTAATAAAGAGATGCTCTGCTTTTTTGACACCACACTCCTCAAAGCAAGTCCTGCGGGTTCTAGTTTTATCTTATCTTGATTATTGTCCAGTCATATGGTCATGTGCTGCAAAGAAAGACCTAGTTAAGCTGCATCTGGCCCAGAACAGAGCGACATGTCTTGCTCTTCATTGTAATCAGAGGAATAATATTAATACTATGCATGTCTTGGCTAAGAGTTGAGGAACGATAAAATAAAAACTTCTTGTTTTTATAAGAAACATGAATGTGTTGGAAATTCCAATTTGTTTGCATAGTCAACTTACACACAGCACTGACACCCACACTTACCCCAGCAGACATGCCACCAGGGGTCTTTTCACAGTCCCCAGGTCCAGAACAAATTCAAGGAAACGTACAGTATTATACAGAGCCATGAGTGCATGGAACTCCCTTCCGTGTTATATAGTGCAAGAGAACAGCAAACCTGGTTTCAAAAAACAAATAGAGCAACACCTCACGGCACAACGCCTCTCCACCATGTGACCTACGGGTTGTGTGTATGTCCTGTCATGTATGTGTAACTGATAGATGTACACACACATTACATGTTAATGATTTTAAATGTATGCAAATTGTAAAGTATTTTGTCTGTAATGCATTTTTAGTTATATGTCGGACCCCAGTAAGACTAGCCGGGGGTTCCCTAATAGGGAACCTAATAAATAAATAAAAGGGTACCACACACTGTGATCAGCAAAGAGGGAAACAATGTGGCTGTTCAGTCTAACCAGTAGTACAGAAATACAACATTTGTGAAAAGGTACACAACTGAGGAGCCAGCTCCACAACCAATGGACACCACTCATCTGAAAGAGACTGTGGAACAGAACCCTACTCTGAGTCCAAACCAGAGACTATTAAGGGAGGTCACCACAAAGACCACTGACACCCAAACCAGTCAGGCCTCACAGACAAATCAAACGGTCACAGAAGCTAACAGACTTTGTCATTAAATAATGATAAAGGTTAAATACATTTTAAAAAGTAAGGGGTAAAGAAAACAAGAATAAACTGAAAAGTACAAAGCACTAATGAAAAGACTTTTAATGTTTGAGTTATGTTTTGTTACAGTAAGAAAGTAAGCTGATAAAGGAAAGTTGATTAGGAAAACCAAACGAGTAAGAAACTGGGAACAGATTTCATTTGTTTATTGGTAACATAATGGTTGCTATCAGTGGAGGCTGGTGGGAGGAGATATAGGAGGAAGGGCTCATTGTAATTGCTGGAATTGAATAAATGAAAAGATATCAAACACATCAAACATATGGAAACCACATGTTTGACTCCATTCCATTTATTACATTCCAGTCAGTACACAGAGCCCGTCCTCCTATAGCTCCTCCCACCAGCCTCCACTGGTTGCTATGCAGGTAAAGAAACAAGTGTTGTTGTGTATGTTAGGTTGAAGTTGAAGTTTATATCCAAGTAAAGGGTGGAGGTTGTGTATTGATGTGACGTACTGATAGGATGTTACCACGTCGGTAAATAATTCTGGGTTCTAGTTACACCGACTGTCATGGAGTCAAGACATGTTGAAGTTTACCTCTGAGTCCGGTTGATTCAATTCAGTATAATATCCTAACTTAGCACAAGTTGTAAGTATAGGATTGAATAATGACTTAGGGGCCAAGTGTTCTTTTAACATAACATAGGCGACGTGTTTTCTTATGTAAACAAGTCCGAGGTGCATGTATAAGGTGGGCAGGTCTGTCTCTGTCTGTAGGTTCTGCCGTACGATTGGATAGAGTGCCATCAGCGCAGCTGTTTCTCCGAGCATTTCTCCATGCACAATTCTCCCTAGGCGTTACAGTCCTGTGTTAGTGGGCAAGTGGGCATGATCTAACGTAACAGCTTCCCTAATACCTGTTTTGGAAGATACTGACTTTATGACCAAAATATGCTATTTACACTTTGTAGTCAATTTTAACACTAGAATCAATGTTTCTGACTAATATCGATGCCGTTTTCAACCAAATCAATATTTTTTGGGGTTCAGCTGCTCTATAACACACACACACACATCAACGCTTAGTCAAACAACAGTTTGTCAATGAGACTCATCTTAGACTATCACTATATCATACAGAGGTATTGAGAAATAAAGAAAGAGTACAATGAATATAATACTATGAAACAGAGGACAGGGGTTCTGTTGAGCTTCAGGTTGGACAACCGAACGGGTGATAGAAGCAGACCGCTCAACATTTCTGTCTGTCTTTCCTCCCTCTCTCTCTCTCCATCTTTCCTCCCTCTCTCTCTCTCCATCTTTCCTCCCTCTCTCTCTCCATCTTTCCTCCCTCTCTCTCTCCATCTTTCCTCCCTCTCTCTCTCTCTCCATCTTTCCTCCCTCTCTCTCTCCATCTTTCCTCCCCCCTCTCTCTCCATCTTTCCTCCCCTCTCTCTCTCCATCTTTCCTCCCCCTCTCTCTCCATCTTTCCTCCCCCCTCTCTCTCCATCTTTCCTCCCCCCTCTCTCTCCATCTTTCCTCCCTCTCTCTCTCCATCTTTCCTCCCTCTCTCTCTCCATCTTTCCTCCCCCCTCTCTCTCCATCTTGCCTCCCTCTCTCTCTCCATCTTTCCTCCCCCCTCTCTCTCCATCTTTCCTCCCCCCCTCTCTCTCCATCTTTCCTCCCCCCTCTCTCTCCATCTTTCCTCCCCCCTCTCTCTCCATCTTCCTCCCTCTCTCTCTCTCCATCTTTCCTCCCCCCTCTCTCTCCATCTTTCCTCCCCCCTCTCTCTCCATCTTTCCTCCCTCTCTCTCTCTCCATCTTTCCTCCCTCTCTCTCTCTCCATCTTTCCTCCCTCTCTCTCTCCATCTTTCCTCCCTCTCTCTCTCTCCATCTTTCCTCCCTCTCTCTCTCCATCTTTCCTCCCTCTCTCTCTCTCCATCTTTCCTCCCTCTCTCTCTCTCCATCTTTCCTCACCCCTCTCTCTCCATCTTTCCTCCCTCTCTCTCTCTCCATCTTTCCTCCCTCTCTCTCTCTCCATCTTTCCTCCCTCTCTCTCTCTCCATCTTTCCTCCATCTTTCCTCCCCCCTCTCTCTCTATCTTTCCTCCCCCCCTCTCTCTCCATCTTTCCTCCCCCCTCTCTCTCCATCTTTCCTCCCTCTCTCTCTCCATCTTTCCTCCCCCCTCTCTCTCCATCTTTCCTCCCCCTCTCTCTCCATCTTTCCTCCCTCTCTCTCTCTCCATCTTTCCTCCCCCCTCTCTCTCCATCTTTCCTCCCCCCTCTCTCTCCATCTTTCCTCCCTCTCTCTCTCCATCTTTCCTCCCCTCTCTCTCTCCATCTTTCCTCCCCCCTCTCTCTCCATCTTTCCTCCCTCTCTCTCTCCATCTTTCCTCCCCCTCTCTCTCCATCTTTCCTCCCTCTCTATCTTTCCTCCCTCTCTCTCTCCATCTTTCCTCCCCCCTCTCTCTCCATCTTTCCTCCCCCCTCTCTCCCCATCTTTCCTCCCCCTCTCTCTCCATCTTTCCTCCCCCCTCTCTCAGAGACCATGGCCTTTAGCTGTTTCACAGAGCTCATGAAGAGGATGAATCAGAACTTCCCCCACGGCGGGGCCATGGACACCCACTTTGCCAACATGCGCTCTCTCATCCAGGTGAGGCCACAGAGACCCTTTGTAACTTCTATATTTTTATATGTATTGGCAGTGAAACTAACACATCTAACTTTATGGTCTCCACTAACCCCCATCCTCTCTTCCCCGACCCACTCCCTCTACTCCCCAACCCGTCTCTTTTCCTTCAACTGTCTGTCTGGCTTCTCTTTTCTTTCAACTGTCTGCCCTCTCTCCTACTACTCCCTTCCTTCTCCTACCTCTCTGTAGATACTGGATTCGGAGATCTTTGAGCTCATGCACCAAAATGGCGACTACACCCACTTCTACTTCTGCTACCGATGGTTCCTTCTAGACTTAAAACGTGGTAATAATGACATCCTGCTATGAGGGGACTTATTACTGTAGAGGAACACTGAGACTTTAAAATGCATTCCAAACAAAAAACTATGATTGCAAAATTAAACAAACCATAGAAAAAGAAATGTATTTGAAGAACAGTGCAGATGTTTGGTAACAGAATGATGGAACAAACAGCACAACCCGTCATTCTGCTTCCAAACTTTGCATCTGCACTGTTCTTCAAATAAATGTATTTTTCTATGGTTTGTTTAACTTTGCAATCATTGGCATACATTTCAAAGTGAAAAATTGGAGTCTCAGCATCCCACTGTTACCGTGGAATTGCCCGTAGCAAATGTCAATTAGACTTAGGGGAGAGCGTGTTTTCATACCATGACCAAATATACAACGGACATGAAGCAACACAAGATAACAATACCTAGTTATAATAAGCTGCTTCCACATCAATGATGCGGCAGGCAGTAAGATCACTCAGGAAAAAGTGCCTTCGGGAGTTGGTAATGAATAAGAAGATGGGTCACTACTGCGTGAAGGACACGTGAGGGCACGGTGAATATGAATCAATGGCTATCTCATTATCAATCCTACCCTCTAATCTTTCCCATCTAGGTGTTTATACCCCTCATATTCAAACACACTTCTATCTTCATTAAAAACCAAGAGCCCTGAACTCCAATCCCAACCATCTTGACTCATGATTCATCCTCATGTACTGTACTTGCATTCTGAATCCCAAAGTCAATTTCATCTAGCCCAGTCGGAGGGCAAGGTGAAGCTATTACAATTTGACTTATACCTTCTCTAATTCTATCAGATTTAGATTTCCCCACCACTCCTACCATAACTGACTCCTGCATCCCCCTGTACTTCTCTATTTTCAGAGCTGGTGTATGACGATGTGTTTGCGGTATGGGAGACCATCTGGGCAGCGAAGGACGCCTCCTCCGGCCACTTTGTCCTCTTCATCGCACTGGCACTGGTGGAGGTCTACCGGGACATCATTCTGGAGAACAACATGGACTTCACCGACATCATTAAGTTTTTCAACGGTAAACTGTCTAACAATGAAGCAACAATTCATTCAGTTGTTTGCGGAGCATTGAAGGTATGGAACTTTTCAACCAGCATTTCTGTATAAGAAAAATGTCTCCATGCACTTGGAAAAACGATAGGTGTGTGCGTACTATACCCTTTTAATGGTAAACTGTCTGCCGCCTTGCAGCAGCTAATATGAAATACTCTACTGGGGTACAAACTGTAGATTTACAGATTAAGTGTCAATGTGGAGCATTGCATTTCAATTGTCTAGAGAAAGATAAACCTAAAATGTATTTTTATTCATGTCCAACTTTGTCAATAGCTGAAGGGGGAATAGTAACCTTGACTGGGTCCCTGTGCTGAGAAAATAAATGGTTCAGTGAATAACGCACGCAATTGACCCTTCGCTAAGCGACGCCCCCTTGGTTACTATGGCAACCACAGACAATATTTTCCCTGGACGCCCAACCATTTAAGCCAATGGGGAAAACCCCTCACAATGATCTCAAACTGTGTTTTTAATACAAAATGTAATGAAATACAGACTACTCTGTGCTAATCAGTAGACTCTCATGTCTGTTGTGGTGAACTGACATTACAATTGCTTCACGTGAACCTGCTAAATAATGTTTGCAGTGTAGCTAGCTACTGGATGGCTCTGATTATGAACTGTCAGCATGCAGTGAAAGGTCATACTCCAGCTCTGAGAATACAGAGTTACAGGGGAATGCAGGACTTACCCACATATACATAAAATAAATATGATGGTATAGCCTTGTGCATTGATGCTGGCAGTGGTTCAGCTGGTATGACATTTTCATCTTCTCTCGACTCCTTTCAGAAATGGCTGAGCATCACAACATCAAGCAGATCCTGACTCTGGCCCGGGACCTGGTGTGCAAGGTGCAGACTCTCATTGAGAACAAGTGATCTCCAGGAGCCGTCCACTTCTCTTCCTTTATCCTCTTCCAGTTTCCGCTTAGTCTGTCTCAAGGCATCCCAGTCTGAACAGCTGCAACAGAACAGATAGATCAGGGTTGTGTTTATTAGGCACCAAACTGAAGAAATGGGACTGAAACAGGCAGGAACTACTTAGACTTGTCCTATAACAAACGATCATTTTAATTTTCCTTCGCCAAATGTTTTTAAATGTTTTCCATTGAGTGCCCTGGTGAACATGACCCAGATGCACTCAGATTAGGGGTCACCTTATATACTATTCTATACCACCGCCTTCTTCACAGGGTCACCACTATTGTTCACTACCTTCTCATCTATGGTGACAGGTAACCTAGTGGTTAGAAGTTGACTAGGTGAAAAATCTGTCAATGTGCCCTTGAGCAAGGCACTTAACCCTAATTACTACTGTAAGTAACTCTGGATAAGAGTGTCTGCTGATTTACTAAAATATCAAATGTATGTGAAACCAGCCAGGGTATACCATGTAATGCTATACCAGTACTTTGTCATTTCAGGTTTCATCATGGAACACCAAGGGAATGATGACTTTTACCTCCAGTTATTCTGTCAGTGACACAGTTTGGTTGATTTTTTATTAAACTGTGACAAATATTTAGTCATAGTATGCGGTATGCCTTGTAGACCTACTGTTGATTGAAGTGGGGTTAGTATATACATACACAGAGATGGTTTCATAGACCTAGACACAATTATTTTACTCAAGAACTGAATATCAGTTAAACATAAATATGGACTATAGATAGTCCTAGAATATTTTAAGATGTGAAAGTTACCAAGTGCCATTCAGTACAGGAGTAGGCTTAACCTGGTCCAGTGAAACATCCAAATGTTGGAGTTTAAAGTAATTAACAGACTCCGTCTGGAGCGGTAGTTTACCTGAGTAAATTAGGTTACAGGTAGGGTACCTACCTACCTGATGTGCCAAAGGCCAGTGCAAGGAGAAAATTAGATCAGCTTAAATGTTATACTGTGTTGAATAAGTAGACTACCTCGCAAGTAACCCTGTCCCAAGTAAGTTGTTACTGAATGTAGTTTGGTAGGTACTGTAGGTGTTACCTTACAATCTATTTTGGAATTCCTTTAAACCAAACTGAAGTAAGATAATTAATTGGTTCACTTGAAGCGGCAATCAGCAGTTGAAACGATAATAAAGCGTACCCACTCCCCCCACCCCACCCGTTTCGCTAAAAAACTGAGGGATGGGGCTGGAGAAATGTAATCACTCGCAAATTGATAGACAGAGCTATGGATGGAAGTACTGACCATCCATGATATCAACATTCTAGTTTTAACCATGTTTTGAGGCCATATAGTGTTTGTTTATATTTACTTTGTTCACAAACATTGGAGTAAAACAATCTTATATTTTGGGTTCTGATGGGCTATGACAGTTAAACTAAGCTCATGAGGCTTTTATAAGTTGTATTTTTCAACAACAAATGGGTGCATATCATTAATTTATAAGTTTCAAAAAATGGATGTAGCAACCTCAGATTGCCCATATGAAGGGTAGAATGGTTCATTTTTACATAAAGACACGACATACGTTTTCTTTGCTCTGTGGTTTAATTAGGTGTGAAATAGGAAATCATTTTATGGATTTCTTAATTCAGGAAATAAGAACATCGGTTTTTCCTCTTCCTTTCATCTCAGACTAAATCACCTGTTTCTATGTCATCTGTATCTGCTAAACTCCCATTGTAGTCAGGTCCTAACAGAGACATGCCACTGGTCTGTATACCCTGTAAATCTGTGTGTATGGTCATGACGTGTGGCACTGCACACTGTTAGGAGTCATGAATCTGTTGAAACCATGTCGGCAATTTAGTAATGGGCAGTGTTTTGATTATTTCCCATATTCTGCCTTGTTTGTCTATTCTATATTATGTCTGTACACTGTTGTGTGTGAATTGTACTGTAAGGAAAACTAAACAAAAGAGGCAAATCTAATCCTAGTCAAAACGTATATTTATGACTAAGAAAAACTTGTGTGATTGTACATGTGACTTATAGTTGTCTGGGCAGAAATGGATACAAAAAGCAACAAAAGGCTATTTAACTGTGCTCTGATTTCTTATTCCATTATTTATATATTCCAGTCAGCCACTGTGTATTATGTACATTGTGTGGCTTTCTCAGTACCTTGTATAGTCTTACGGCATTTTATGTTCAGCTGTTTTTTTAAGCAAATTCATGTTTTTTTGTTGTTGTTTTGGATAAGTGCTTGGCCTGGCCACCAAAATAAATGTGTATTTGCAGAGATGAGAACTAAGAATAGAGTCCAAAGAATGTCAAATTCACTCTTGCTTTAAAAGTTGGAAGATGATGATGAATACCATATAACATAGCCCAGCCATTGTGCTCTGTAACAGTTGTCGCTCATGGTTGCCAATTCAACAGTTGGGTGGATGCTTAGATCTCTGGCCAGTAGGATTAAGATGATATCGATATGAATCCATCTAAAAACAGGTTCATCTATTTTATTTATTTCACCTTTATTTAACCAGGTAGGCTAGTTGAGAACAAGTTCTCATTTGCAACTGTGACCTGGCCAAGATAAAGCATAGCAATTCGACACATACAACAACACAGAGTTACACATGGAATAAACAAAACATACAGTCAATAATACAGTAGAAAAAAGAAAACAAAAAGTCTATATACAGTGAGTGCAAATGAAGTTAAGTAAGTTAAGGCAATAAATAGGCCATGGTGGTAAAGTAATATACAATATAGCAATTAAACACTGGAATGGTAGATGTGCAGAAGATGAATGTGCAAGTAGAGATACTGTGGTGCAAAGGAGCAAGATAAATAAATAAATACAGTATGGGGATGAGGTAGGTAGATAGATGGGCTGTTTACAGATGGGCTATGTACAGGTGCAGTGATCTGTGAGCTGCTCTGACAGCTGGTGCTTAAAGCTAGTGAAGGAGCTAGCGAAGGAGATATGACTCTCCAGCTTCAGAGATTTTTGCAGTTCGTTCCAGTCATTGGCAGCAGAGAACTGGAAGGAAAGACGACCAAAGTAATGTCTCTTATTGATGGCGGTTATGATGTCGTTTAGGACCATGAGCGTGGCTGAGGTGCACCTATGACCAGCTCTGAAACCAGATTGCATAGCGGAGAAGATACGGTGGGATTCGAAATGGTCGGTAATCTGTTTGTTAACTTGGCTTTCGAAGACCTTAGAAAGACAGGGTAGGATAGATATAGGTCTGTAGCAGTTTGGGTCTAGAGTGTGGGTCTAGAGCGATACGAAAGAGAGGTTGAACAGGTTAGTAATAGGGGTTGCAACAATTTCGGCAGATCATTTTAGAAAGAAAGGGTCCAGATTGTCTTGCCCGGCTGATTTGTATGGGTCCAGATTTTGCAGCTCTTTCAGAACATCAGCTATCTGGATTTGGGTGAAGGAGAAATGGTGGGGGCTTTGGCGGGTTGCTGTGGAGATTAAGTATTAGGGGTGTATTACTTTCTCTTGATGTAGCCTCGCTGTTGAGATTTATGCAAGGGATTGTGTGCTTTCATTCCCTTAAATGAATACTAATCGTAAATGAATATATCTCTTGAATCCCCATTCCTGTTCTTCATTGCCTAGGTAGAACATCACTTCAGTTTTACCAGTGTTGTTTCATGAATGTGTTAACAACTATTGCCTTGAGTGTTGGTGGTTGTCTGTGAATGCAAAGTGCTTTATGTTACACCAGAATAAGAATTATTCTGGTGTAACAAGAATTGTATTATCTTGTAACATGTATTTACTTGCTAACATATTTATTTATTCATTAAGTTTCTGCTTTTGTATGTAAAACTTGATATTTTGTGGTCGGTAATAAACAAAATATATTGAAACATTTTTTACAAAATACAAATATATATACATAAACATTTTTATATATATATATATATATATATATATATATATATATATATACACACACACACACACACACACACACACACACACACACACACACACACACACACACACACACACACACACACACACACACACACACACACACACACACTCTTGAAGTCAGAAGTTTACATATACTTAGGTTGGAGTCATTAAAACTCATTTTTCAACCATTCCACAAATTTCTTGTTAACAAACTATAGTTTTGGCAAGTCGGTTAGGACATCTACTTTGAGCATGACACAAGTCATTTTTCCAACAATTGTTTACAGACAGATTATTTCACTTATAATTCACTATCACAATTCCAGTGGGTCAGAGGTTTACATACACTAAGTTGACTGTGCCTTTAAACAGCTTGGAAAATGTCAGAAAATTATGTCATGACTTTAGAAGCTTCTGATAGGCTAATTTACATCATTTGAATCAATTGGAGGTGTACTTGTGGATGTATTTCAAAGCCTACCTTCAAATGCAGTACTTCTTTGCTTGACATCATTGGAAAATCAAAAGAAATCAGCCAAGACCTCATAAAAATAAATTGTAGACCTCCACAAGCCTGGTTCATCCTTGGGAGCGATTTCCAAACACCTGAAGGTACCAAGTTCATCTGTACAAACAATAGTACGCAAGTATAAACACCATGAGACCACGCAGCCGTCATACCGCTCAGGAAGGAGACACGTTCTGTGTCCTAGAGGTGAACGTACTTTGATGTGAAGTGCAAATCAATCCCAGAACAACAGCAAAGGACCTTGTGAAGATGCTAGAGGAAAAAGGTACAAAAGTATCTATATCCACAGTAAAACGAGTCCTATTATCGACATAACCTGAAAGGCCGCTCAGCAAGGAAGAAGCCACTGCTCCAAAACTGCCATAAAAAAGCCAGACTACGGTTTGTAAAGATCGTACTTTTTGAAGAAATGTCCTCTGATCTGATGACACAAAAATAGAACTGTTTGGCCATAATGACCATTGTTATGTTTGGAGGAAAAAGGGGCAGGCTTGCAAGCCGAAGAACACCATCCCAACCGTGAAGCACGGGGGTGGCAGCATCATGTTGTGGAGGTGCTTTGCTGCAGGAGGGACTGGTGTACTTCACAAAATAGATGGCATCATGAGGGAGGAAAGGTATGTGGATATATTGAAGCAATATCTCAAGACATCAGTCAGGAAGTTAAAGCTTGGTCGCAAATGGGTCTTCCAAATGGACAATGACCCCAAGCATACTTCCAAAGTTGTGGCAAAATGACTTAAGGACAACAAAGTCAAGGTATTGGGAGTGGCCATCACAAAGCCCTGACCTCAACCCCATAGAAAATTTGTGGGCAGAACTAAAAATGCGTGTGTGAGCAAGGAGGCCTACAAACCTGACTCAGTTACACCAGCTCTGTCAGGAGGAATGGGCCAAAATTCACCCAACTTATTGTGGGAAGCTTGTGGAAGGTTACCCGAAACGTTTGACCCAAGTTAAACAATTTAAAGGCAATGCTACCGAATACTAATTGAGTGTATGTAAACTTCTGACCCACTGGGGATGTGATGAAAGAAATAAAAGCTGAAATAAATAATTATCTCTTCTATTATTCTGACATTTCAAATTCTTAAAATAAAGTGGTGATCCTAACTGACCTAAGACAGGGAATACTTACAATGATTAAATGTCAGGAATTGTGAAAAACTGAGTTTACATACACCTTAGCCAAATACATTTACATTTAAACTTCCAACTTCAACTATATATATATATATATATTTATTAAATGCTATATGTATTTTTCCAATTGCCTTTCTAATGTAGCTTTATTTCTGCATCTCATCTTGAGAACTACATTACACAGGCATGAATTACGGCTCCAACAAGAATGATGTTTTGAATATATTTTTATTTTGAGGCCTACTGGATCCTTCAACTTTTTGTTTGAGGGGTGGTGGTGGATCACTAGCCTTGTGTCAGCCATGCTACTTAAGATCAGACTAACATTTTGGGGAATATATTAGACCAATATATTAGTTATATACATGTATAAGTTATATTTTTCAAGAATCAATGGGTACCAGTAATTAAAATGACCATGGGACAGCAGTAACTATTGCAAGTTGCACCTTTAACATTAAACAGGAGACTGCAAAGACAAATGTAGATCAAATTGGAGAATCGTGCAAATTAACAGGTTTGATCCAATCAATTTGATGTCAACAGTTGTTCAACACTTAAATAACCAAAACCACACACAAGGAAACAGAGTAAATCACAGGTAAATTATATTGCATGAATGACCAGTGGCTTGCTTTAGAGTTTGGAGTGGCCCGAGGGTCTAGAACACAGCATCTTATAAACAAAGACATCTTTAAAAGTAAAATAATTTAAACATAAAAATCACATTTCTAATACACATTATTTTGATATCCATTTAGCTGTGGGCTCATCTATCTCTGACTAACTGATGAGTCTGCAGTTTGAAGTGTAATTCACTCAGACTTTAGTGCTGTAAAGTGCAGAGAGGGTTTTCACTCCGTGGAATCAGTTGACGTGTCTCAACAGTTTCAGTTAGTGGCTTCTGTTCCTTGCCTCCTCCCCTTCATCCACATTGATCTTATTTGACTTAGATTCACCTGACCTCTTCTTCTAGCTCAGTGTGGACGAATGAAAAAAGTGGTTGATATGTGCTCAAGCCTCCTGGTCAGTAAGTGTTTCTGGGCACTTCAATGGAGTCCTCCTGGAATGAGCCTCTGCTGGCCCTCATGGTATACCGCACCCTAGTGCTGCGGGGGTCAGAGGGTGAGAGCTGCCTCAGCTCCCTACGGGACAGACGGACAGGGGCCAGCTCTACTCTGGGAGTCTGCAGGCTGGGGCTGTCCCCTGCTCCATTACTGGCACCCTTCCTGCCCTGGGTCTGCAGTTCTGGAGCCTGGGGGGGGAGGGATTTGGTAACCAGCTCTCGGAGCTTCCGCTTCAGCTCACGACTGGAGCTCTTATAGAAGAACAGGTCTCTCTCCAGCTGCTGCAGCCTAGCCTGGACCGCCTGACCACTGTTCCCTGAGCCACCCTCTACACACAAACAGAAAATTAGCAGTGAGAATACTGTAAAACACACAATGAAAGGGCAGGAATACCACACTCTCAAACATTTACCACATTGATGCATACACACACAGACACGGACCTCGGCACTGCTGCAGTAGTAACTGTATGCTATGTTGGTGCTCTCGATGCTGCTCAGTGAGCCGCCGGTCTGTGTCCAGAGTGAGGCGCTGTAGAGCTGCCTCCATCTCCCTGGTCACTGCCTCCTGCTCTCCACTCTGCAGCTCCAGCTCCTCACAGCGCAGCTGCAGCCGCTGCTCCGACTCCCTCAGACACACCACCTGGAGGGGCCAAGGGAATGCTTTCAACATTTGCCAGCTTAGTAGGAGGCTAATGGAAGGTTAGGAGTGTAGTGGATGTCTTATTTTGGCCTACGTAGAACTTTGAGATTACTCTGACATGAAAAGCACTATACAAATTAAATGTATTATTATCATCATCATCTCTTGAACCAGTCCCACTTCTGAGCCAAACCTTTTTCAAATTCTTAAAATCTCAATCCCAGCCCCCCAGCCTTTCCTCAAATGAGGGTTCTAATGCAGTGTACTGTCAACCAGGTACCACTTTGTTGTAGGCATCACCTAGTTCTCCCTTTGTGGGTGAATATCCAAAACAGCATGCATAATAGCATGTTCCACTATCCAGTACAGTCTCAAAGCTGACTAGGCTAGCGAGAACCTCCCTCTCCCGATTGGTTATCACAAAGCGAAGTCTCTGACGCTCATCGGATGTGGCAGGGCTTGCAAACCATAACAGACTACAAAGGGAAGCACAGCCAAGAGCTGCCCAGTGACACAAGCCTACCAGACGAGCTAAACTACTTCTATGCTCGCTTCGAAGCAAATAACACTGAAACATGCATGAGAGCACCAGCTGTTCCGGAAGACTGTGTGATCACGCTCTCCGCAGCCAATGTGAGTAAGACCTTTAAACAGGTCAACATTCACAAGACCGCAGGGCCAGACGGATTACCAGGACGTGTACTGCGAGCATGCACTGACCAACTGGCAAGTGTCTTCACTGACATTTTCAACCTCTCCCTGTCCGAGTCTGTAATACCAACATATTTCAGTAACCTGCTTAAATTACTACCAACCTGTAGCACTCACATCCGTAGCCATGAAGTGCTTTGAAAGGCTGGTCATGGCTCACATCAACACCATTATCCAAGAAACCCTAGACCCACTCATTTGCATACCGCCCTAACAGATCCACAGATGATGCAATCTGTATTGCACTCCACACTGCCCTTTCCCACCTGGACAAAAGGAACATCTATGTGAGAATGCTATTCATTGACTACAGCTCAGCATTCAACACCATAGTGCCCTCAAAGCTCATCAATAAGCTAAGGACCCTGGGACTAAACACTTCCCTCTGTAACTGGATCCTGGATTCCTGACGGGCCGCCCCCAGGTGGTAAGGGTAGGTAACAACACATCCGTCACACTGATCTTCAACACGGGCCCCTCAGGGGTGCGTGCTCAGTCCCCTCCTGTACTCCCTGTTCACTCATGACTGCACGGCCAGGCACGACTCCAACACCATCATTAAGTTTGCCGATGACAACAGTGGACCTGATCACCGACAACGACGAGACAGCCTATAGGGAGGAGGTCAGAGACCTGGCCGTGTGGTGCCAGGACAACAACCTCTCCCTCAACGTGATCAAGACAAAGGAGATGATTGTGGACTACAGGAAAAAGAGGACCGAGCACGCCCCCATTCTCATCGACAGGGCTGTAGTGGAGCAGGTTGAGAGCTTCAAGTTCCTTGGTGTCCACATTACCAACAAACTAACATGGTCCAAGCACACCAAGACAGTAATGAAGAGGGCACGACAAAACCTATTCCCCCCAAGCCATAAGACTGCTGAACAGTTAATCAAATGGCTAACCGGACTATTTGCATTGACCCCCCCCCCCCCCCATCATTGGAGATGAAAAGGCTCTGGTCGGATAGGCACCGCAATAACATCTGCTAAACGTGTATGCAACCAATAAAATGTGATTTTGATTTAGTTTGGTCGCTCAAAGTAGTTTGTGGTGAGTGTGTATGTGTGTTGGGACTCTGACCTTGTTGAAGTATTTGACCAACAGTGCAGAGGCCTCTGGAAGCGGCAGCTCCCTTAGCGCCCTCATGATGTCATCATCTTCGTCTCCGTGGGCGGGGTTTGATGTGTCCCCGAGCTCTCTCTGTCTCTCCTGGATGGAACGGTTCTTAAACTCTACAGCAGCATCCAACGCCTCCAGGGCCTCCTCCAACTGCAGCAGGGCATGCTCCTCCTATACACACACACCACTGATCAGCCGCCTGCAGTCAGAGTGACACCCAGCCGGAAGGAAGGTGGTGAACGTTGAGCTCACCTCTGGCGTGAGCACCCTGCCGTCTCTCAGCTGTGTGTCCAGGGTGTCCCTCCTCAGACGAAGGCTCTCCCTCTCCTTCAGCAGCTCCTCCATAGACACTCCACACAGCCCTGCTGCCGGGGAGGACAGTCTCCTCCTTACACCTCCTCTCTCCTCCAGCTCCTGATCCAAAGCTCCCAGACGAGCTGACACTCGCAGCAAGTCCTGACTCAGAGCCTGAGGAATACACATGAACGTACCCACACACACTTTCAATATCAGATAACACTGGAATGCCGTAACTTACACAAAAATATAATATACGTTTTTTATTTCAATACAATGCTTTGGATTTTTATGCCCCGCTCTGTGTTTACCTGACTGGAGCGGAGCCTCTTGATCTGCAGCTGTTTCCTCTCCTGGACACAGGCCTCTCGGTGCTGCAGCACTTCTTCTCTGTGCCTCAGCTCCTCCTCCAGCTCTTGCAGGCCCCTCCTCCTCTGCAGAGCACGCTCCTCCTCTTGCTCCAGCCACGTGCGTCTCTCAGACAGCTAGGCATCGTACACGGCCAAACGAACACATCCATATTTCAAAACACACAAACACAATTTGACTATTTTAAACTATGTTGAATATCCAAATAAGATCTAAGGAATCACCATGACTGCATGGTGAACAATGAAATAGCCTTTTTTGCCATAACAAACACATCGTGTAGGGAGGGGCAGCCAAACCTAAATCTGTGATCATTTGCAGATGTCATGTGGGCTCACCTTTTCCTCCGAGTCTTTACACGCTCCATTCTGAAAGACAGCCATGTTGTCTGTCCCCAGGTCCTGCAACACAGCAGCATCAAACCCTTTAGCATGCTGTTCACATGCACATTACTACATTTGAAAAACAAAATGGCAGCTCCACCACTTAGTTTGCTATAAGGCTGAAGGATGGGACTGGAGAAATGTAACCACTTCCAAATTCATAGATGGAGCTACAGTTGGAGTCGGAAGTTTACATACACCTTGGCCAAATACCTTTAAAAACTCAGTTTTCACAATTCCTGACATTTAATCCTAGTAAAAATTCCCTGTCTTAGGTCAGTTAGGATCACCACTTTATTTTAAGAATGTGAAATGTCAGAATAACAGCAGAGAGAATCATTTCTTTCAGCTTTTATTTCTTTCATCACATTCCCAGTGGGTCAGAAGTTTACATACACTCAATTAGTATTTGATAGAATTGCCTTTAAAATTGATTAACTTGGGTCAAACATTTCAGGTAGCCTTCCACAAGCTTCCCAGAATAAATTGGGTGAATTTTGGCCCATTCCTCCTGACAGAACTGGTGTAACTGTGTCAGGTTTGTAGGCCTCCTTGCTCACACACGCTTTTTCAACTCTACCAATGCTCATCCTTTGCTGTTGTTCTGGGATTGATTTGCACTTTTCGCACCAAAGTACGTTCATCTCTAGGACACAGAACGCGTCTCC
Source organism: Salmo trutta (assembly GCF_901001165.1). Classification (NCBI taxonomy): domain Eukaryota; kingdom Metazoa; phylum Chordata; class Actinopteri; order Salmoniformes; family Salmonidae; genus Salmo; species Salmo trutta. Next base: position 29,393,289 of record NC_042983.1, on the reverse strand, counting down.
TTCCTGAGCGGTATGATGGCTGCATGGTCCCATGGTGTTTATACTTGCGTACTATTGTTTGTACAGATGAGCGTGGTACCTTCAGGCGTTTGGAAATTGCTCCCAAGGATGAACCAGACTTGTGGAGGTCTACAATTTTTTTTCTGAGGTCTTGGCTGATTTCTTTTGAGTTTCCCATGATGTCAAGCAAGAGGCACTGAGTTTGAAGGTAGGCCTTGAAATACATCCACAGGTACACCTCCAATTGACTCAAATGATGTCAACTAGCCTATCAGAAGCTTCTAAAGCCATGACATCATTTTCTGGAATTTTCCAAGCTGTTTAAAGGCACAGTCAACTTAGTGTATGTAAACTTCTGACCCACTGGAATTGTGATACAGTGAATTATAGTGAAATAATAATAAGTGAAATAATCTGTCTGTAAACAATTGTTGGAAAAATGACTTGTGTCATGCACAAAGTAGATGTCCTAACCGACTTGCCAAGACTATAATTTGTGAACAAGAAATTTGTGGAGTGGTTGAAAAACAAGTTTTAATGACTCCAACCTAAGTGTATGTAAACTTGTATATGGATGAAAGGACTGAGAGTCTGATGTCAACAGGAGTTATGTATTAATGCTCCTTGAATGGGTATCGCTATAAATAAAATGGGGCCAACGTTTGACAGCGGGATAAAACATTTTTTTTCAAACAATGGTAAATAAATAAAGGATTTTCATGCAGCTCCCCGTTTACTTAGAGGAATAATAGTGAATATATGCAAATTGCCCTAGAACTCCACCTATAAAACAACATAGGTTTAGGACTATACATAATTTAAGCAGAGTTCATACCGACATTGGCAAGTCAAATTCAAACTTTTCAGACTTTTTCAAGCACTGAATTATAATTTTGAAGGACATCAATGTTATACATTATAGAACCCCCCCCCCCCCCCCAAAAAAAGAAATAGGCCTTTAAGATTTACTATAAAAATAGTGCCGTTTTTAGGCCTTCCCAATGCATTGATATTGAAATGATTATGACATTCTAACATATGTGAGAATAATGTGGACATTGCCTGACTAAATAGATTGGATGCACGGATGGTGATTTTTCAGTAGCCTATGTGGCCGACGCTGGCACACACAATAAAGCCATGAATAGCGGTAGCATTAATCTCACCATTGCTATTTTTATAAAGTGACCAAAAACCAGCTTCCTTTTTTGATGTAAGGATTTGTATGGAAAGGCAAGTTGAAGCCAATATTAGATGCTGTCGTCACCCTTAAATTGACATTGACACAAAAACGGATAAAAAAATGAAATCATAGACAATAAGGGACAGAAGAACTTACAAATTGGCTACAATAATTACAAGGACTTTTCAAGCACCAAATTGAGGAACTGTCTGATTATTAAGGTAAGCATATTCCAGTACTTGAATTTCTTAGCAGACTACAACAGATGATCAACATCAAGTCGCTAGGGAAATTAGATCTAACATGGATCCAGGCACAACTGTCTTCACATGCATAACGAATGAGACACCAAAATATTCTGGACATTCCTCATGAACACCCTTTTTCCAGTTCTTGGGCTGTTGTTGCATCGCATGCACTATCACAACCACTGTTCATAACTTGACTGTCATTTGGAAAATTCCTTCTTAGAGCATCTGATGTGTGAAAATACCGCAGCATAACTAATCAGCTGGACACCAAATGTGCATCCAACAAGTATTATGCATAATTATTAAAGAACCACGTTAATGACAGTATTAATTTAGGTTAAGAATCAAGGTAAAATGACTCGATTTGGCAATTGCATTTATTATTCAGGATTTGTGTGCCCATAAACTGTTTTCACCCCTTAACATACGACACTAAATCTTATGTAGTTACACTGCATTTCTGAGATCTCTATCCATCCAGGATAGATGAGATTTCTATCCATCCAGGATTCAAGTTCAATGTCTAATTTAACTGATTAATGCTTAATATATGATATCAACTACTTACACTGCCATAAATGCAAGGACAGAAAAGTTTTATCTCACACGATTTTGGACAAATCAGTCAAGACACCAAACATGACAAAGAATTAAACATAGGTTTTAAATCAACTCGTGAATTTGAATGAATATATGTATCCCCCTTATATCTTAACGTAATGGCATGAAAAAATATATATATATTTTTATCAATGACTTATCAACAGCTGTTACAAGTTGTCCAGTGTAGGAAATCCTCACTGGGACCCTAGTTTATAGAAAGACCAAAATGATTTAAGACTGTTCAATGAGTGCTGTATAAATGCTTTATGACTGCTCTATGAGTGCTGTATAAAATGTTCTCCATATGTTGTATTGTTAGCACTGACCTTGGTCCTGTATAGATCCCTGGAGCCAATGGTCTGCAGGCTAGCCCTGCTCTGTGTCTCCGCCTGCTGTAGGCGCTGCAGATTCACCGTCTGACTCCGCCTCACTCTGCGCTCCTCGCGCTCTACGGAAGCACAGGCCGGGCTTAGCAATGAAACAGAAATGACAGGAAATATAAGACTCTTAAAGTGTTACATATATATATCACTGTATTTACCTGTAGGGAGTTTTGACGGTTGAGGTAACTGGAGCCCGTCCTCAATCTGGTCCAAACTAGTATTTTGCGTCTGGTTCTGGTTAAAACAGGCTGGGTTCGGTCTGCTTGTCCATGTGCGGTTCATTGAGCGCCTGCAATATAGATCAAAATTAAATAAGTATTGTGTCGTAAAAAAGTAGAACAATGACATAACTCAAAAGCAGGATATTATGGTACATTTCCACTGAGGATTTACCCCAGTGTTTTACCAAAAAGGCTCAGACTTTTGTGTTTCCACCTCCACGGCCCGGCTCCTGGGACTCACTGGGCCATGGCCTCAGTGGACCTGCTCTGATTTGGGGCCAGGGAATGTCCGCTAAGGGCTTTTAGGGCGGCATTTACAAAACAATGGCTAACTACGAACATGGGTTTACACCTTTGATGGTTAACACCTTCTCACAAAGCAATTGTTTTGATTATGCAGATGTTGTTGATTCTGCTCTTCAAAAGTCCTCACTGTCAGCTCTAGCTATGTAAACACAATGTCCCTAGTCTAACATCAGCTCTAGCTATGTAAACACAATGTCCCTAGTCTAACATCAGCTCTAGCTATGTAAACACAATGTCCCTAGTCTAACATCAGCTCTAGCTATGTAAACACAATGTCCCTAGTATAACATCAGCTCTAGCTATGTAAACACAATGTCCCTAGTATAACATCAGCCCTAGCTATGTAAACACAATGTCCCTAGTCTAACATCAGCCCTAGCTATGTAAACACAATGTCCCTAGTATAACATCAGCTCTAGCTATGTAAACACAATGTCCCTAGTAGAACATCAGCCCTAGCTATGTAAACACAATGTCCCTAGTAGAACATCAGCCCTAGCTATGTAAACACAATGTCCCTAGTAGAACATCAGCTCTAGCTATGTAAACACAATGTCCCTAGTATAACATCAGCCCTAGCTATGTAAACACAATGTCCCTAGTAGAACATCAGCTCTAGCTATGTAAACACAATGTCCCTAGTAGAACATCAGCTCTAGCTATGTAAACACAATGTCCCTAGTCTAACATCAGCTCTAGCTATGTAAACACAATGTCCCTAGTATAACATCAGGGTGTGTATACACTAGTGGAACAGCTGTTACAGTCTAAAAGCAGCATTACATTATTATATCAGTCTTTCTCACCTGAATCCCTTACTCCCCCCCTGATCCTCCTCCTCCGCTTCCTCCTGTTCTCTTTGTGGGCAGATGACCTCGTCTTTCTCTTCTATCTGTGCCAGCAGCAGCTGACTGCGGGTCTTAAAGGCAGCCATCACCCTCTCCAACGAACAGGCCGGAGGACTAGTGTGGATCTGCATAAGAGACACACAAAGACAAACTTAGCCATTGTCGCACACACACAGTTGCTCGGGACACGTACCTTCCTTGTACCACAATGGCCTTGGCTGATCAGGGGAACACTGTGAGGTCTCTTCGCAGACTTCCCAGAAGCCCCGGTTTCCAGCAAGGCTCCCGAGGATGCCATCCTGGAGGTCAGGAGGTCACCGCGGAGACGATCGATTAACAGCTGCTGCTCTACCAGCTGCTCGCTCTGCACACTCAAACAACGGAAAGCGTCAGTTGTCAACCAATGCAGAAATGCCCAATTCTATCTTTGCCTCTATGTTTCTCCATTTCTCGTTATCTTCCAGCTCAGCTTAGAGTCTCTGTGTCACTCTCGCTCTCCTTACCTGTTTGCGTCTGTGCTCCCTCTCCTCCTGTAAGGACTGGAGGTGTCTCTGTTTCTCCTGTAGCAGTGTCTGCACCTGCCTCTGCACCTGCTGCAGCTCTGCCTCCCTCTGGTCAAATACCTGCTCGTCTATAGCCAGAGTATCCTGATGGAGGGAAGGAGTGGGAGAGAGAGTTACAATTTATACCTCTAGTTAGAATACGGTGTAAAAATAGATAATATTGAGGGAAAAAAGCTGGGAAACAGAGCCCACTACCTGGCACTTCCTGAGCTCTCGTCTGAGCTGGAGGATGGTGTTGTGGTGAGGCTTGTCCCCTGTGTCCCCCACAGGGTGCTGGTGATCAGTGTGGCAGGAGTGGCTAAGCTCCTCGTGTCTCCCCAGCCATTCCTGCAAGCGGTGCTGCAGAGCAGGACTCAGGGTGGAACTCTGGAGCTCCTCCAATATGAAGGCAGCGTCCTGTGCAAGGCAGCAGTACTGGGGCTCCTCCACTAGGCCCGCACCCCTGTTGTCATGCTCTTCCTGAGGGGTCTGTTTGGAGCTGTCAGTCATAAAGACCCCTCCCCCTGTCTTATCCCTCTTTCTCAGTGCCTCTCTCAGAGTCTGGACTTCCTGCTCCAGCTCCTCCACACGAGCCTCTCCAGGCTGCCAGCCCGTACATGCCCTGGCAGGACACAACCCAGGCTGGTTCTTCACGTGGCGTGCCCGTGAGGCAAACTGCAGCACGCTCAACGTCTCTGTGACATTGTGGTGGGAGGGGCTGACGCAGGCCACCATGAGTGTGTGGGCGGAGCCACCCAGTGAGTCCCGGAGGAGGCGTGTAATCTTGGCGTCACGGTACGGCACATGGTTGCCACGGCGATGGGGGTCAGAGAGTGCACGGATGACGTTGCCCAGAGCCAGCAAGCCGGTGTTAATGTGGACAGACTCTTTGAGGCGCAAGCCTGTGTTCCCAGTGCGCGCAGCCCGCTCCGACCCAGCCAGATCCACCAGGTGGAGTTTAGAGGAGCGGACAGAGCCGTCGTCGTGGTTATGCTGTGTCAACTGCACGGTGACAATTGCGTGAGAGCGGCTGGAGCGCTCATTCATCTGAGTGGGGCCAGTGTGTCTCAGGGCATTGCCAGCTTCCAGGACGCTCTGCAACTCCTCAGCTGAGGTAATCACAGTCTCTCTGGCCCCCACCACAACTGAAACACACATTAATTTCAGTCAGATTCCATACAGCATGTATGTTCACACCACCAGCCTCAGTATAACCTCTATCAACACTGTAAAACACATTCAATTCTGTCATACTGAATGCACACGCACACCCTAGCACAGACAGTGAGGAGTGTTACCTGTGTTGCCCCTGTCGTCCTCTCTGATGTGCAGCTCTCTGTGTGCGGTGTGGAGCTCTAGCAGGTCCCTGAGCTCCTCCCGGTACAGTTCCACATAGGACACCCTCACATCCGCTGCAGACCTGACGTCTGCAGCCCTCCTCTCCCCCAGGAGCACAAACAGATCTGCTGCAGCCTGACCAATGATCCCACTTTCCTCCTCCACCAGAGATGCTAACAAGGGTACAAGTATTACAGAGGGAAAGCAAGTTCCATGGTAAAAACACAAAAGCAGAGTTGTGATAATAAAAAGTGGCCTATAATCATAAAGTTCTCTGCATTTGCCTAACGTTTTCCTCCTGTTCCAGTGGCAGCTCAGTTCAGAATCGTAGTGGTAGGAGATTATTCAAGGACTAATGTCCGAACATCATCATCCCTCAATGCACTTGGTGTCTCCATGATGTCAAAGAGTACAGATAAGCTCATACTGTTAACTTACCAACATGTCCCCCGCCAAGGGTGTACGTCTTTCCAGAACCGGTTTGTCCGTAGGCGAACACTGTAGCATTGTAGCCGTCAACGAGGGATGCCACCAGAGGTTTGACACATGACTCGTAAAACTGATCCTGCGATGCAGTCGGTCCAAAGGCGTGGTCAAAAGAAAAGGTTCGGTCGCTTCCCAGCATCACCTGGGCGCTGTCGGGCACCACGCGCACACACACCTGGTGATTGTGTAGCACCTCTTTGGGAAGCAAAGGTCTGATCCGAACCGCAACCCGCACACACACTTCTCCCATGACCAAACAGGACGCTGGTAACATTATAAACAAAACCAGTCACTGTATTTACCTCTGTGGAGTTTCACACAGACACTCACTCCCTTTCCCTGAAGAAGGCATGTTTACAAAAAAAAAGTCTACCTTGCTCACTTCTTCAGCAACCATGACTTTCTCGCACTTCGGACGGTGAAGCATAAAGTTGGCATATGGCGTTGTTTAACAGTATTTTAAACAACAACGTAACACTTCAACTAACCCTTGATTGCTGGGTTCGCTACTTACTGTAGCTAACTAGTTTTCCATAAATCTTACCGTCAGTCTCTGCTTTTGTTGTTCTTCTCCGCTGATTTATGGCCGTTTTTTTGTCGTCACTAGTTACTGCAGCCACAAATTCATAAACCCCGCCTATTTCTACAATCTCTTTTCTTGAAAGTGGATTTTAAACCTAACCCTAACTTTCACCAACCTGCTAACATTGTCTGACCCTAACCTTAAATTAAGGCCAAGCTAATTTTGTTTTCTGGAATTTGTACGATATAGACTTTGAGGCTGTAGTAACTAGTGAACTGTTTTTGTTGTCTCTCAGTTGCCATGGGATACCACCGATAAGTCAAAGAAAGCTCACGCTTTCTGTCCAAGAAAACACTTGTTGTAAAAGACACAATCCGCTGCTACAGCCCCGCTCTATGGCGGGGTTGTGCTGCTGCAGGCAAAGAATCTTTATTAAATTATTTATTTTGCATTTCCCCCTGTCCATCTGTGAAAACATGTGTAAAGAAAGTGATGTGATAGCCAACATTTTCAAGACTATATTTTATTTTTAGTATGGTCATCCTCAGCCAGAGATCCAAAGCCAAAGTTCTTTGCATAAAGTGAAACAATAAGGACCAGACAACATTGAAATGTTTTATTTTTTTTTAATCACAAAAATAGTTTCTCTGTGTAGGCCTGTCAGTAATATATGCAGCGTGTGTGGTGTATGGGAATGTGGGCCATCTCTTTATGGTGCTGTTTGGCATAAGGCCAGAGATAAAAGTCAATGATGGCAGAGTTGATATGGCAGCTTTGGCCATCTCGCTCTTCAACCAGACTCCACAGGTGTGCCTTGATCTTCTCCACACACCAGATAGAGCAGCCACGAATCTCTACCTCTCTCCTGTCGCCTGAGCTGAGCAACTCACCTGAGAGAGAGAAGAGGGTCAAAGGAGGTTCCAACACACACACGCACAGCATAGAGGGGAGAAAAGACTAACCGTTCCTCAATGTCTCCATTAGGGTGTCTGAGTAGCGTAGTGCCCCCAGGTGGACCAGGGCCTGTGGTACTCTGTAGTCAGCAAACATGGTGAGGAAGTCCAGGTTTGGCATGTCCCCCTCTACCCTGGCCTCCATGATGCCCCACAAATCAGCCACCAGAATCTGAGCTCGCTTGTAGAGTGAAATCCTCTTTCCCTGAGGTAGACACACAGACAATTCAGTTGACAAGACACGTTCACACAGAGACTGCTTTCACCATGAACATATCAACCATAGGCATGCATATAGTGCATTCGGAAAGTTTTAAGTCCCCTTGACTTTTCCACATTTTGCTATGTTACAGCCTTACTCTAAAATGTATTAAATAATTGTTTTCCTCATTAATCTACACAAAATACCCAATAATGACAAAGCAAAACCAGGTTTAGACATTTTTTAACATTTATTTACAAGTAAAAAGCTGAAAAAGCTTATTTACATAAGTAGTCAGGCCTTTTGTTATGAGACTCGAAATTGATCTCAGGTGCATCCTGTTTCCATTGATCATCCTTGAGATGTTTCTACAACTTGGAGTCCACCTGTGGTAAATTCATTTGATTGGACATGATTTGGAAAGGCACACACCTGTCTATATAAGGTCCCACAGTTGTCAGAGCAAAAACTAAGCCACGAGGTCAAAGGAATTGTCCGTAGAGCTACGAGACAGGGTTGTTTCAAAGCACGGATCTGGGGAAGGGTACCAGAACATTTTTGCAGCATTGAAGGTCCCCAAGAACACATTGGCCGCCATCATTCTTAAATGGAAGAAGTTTGGAACCACCAAGACTCTTCCTAGCGCTGGCCGCCTGGCCAAACTGACCAACTGGGGGAGAAGGGCCTTGGTCAGGGAGGTGACAAAGAACCCGTTGGTCACTCTGACAGGGCTCCAGAGTTTCTCTGTGGAGATGGGAGAACCTTCCAGAAGGACAACCATCTCTGGAGCACTCCAACAATCAGGCCTTTATGGTAGAGTGGCCAGACGGAAGCCTCTCCTCAGTAAAAACCCACTTGGAGTTTGCCAAATGGCACCTAAAGGACTCATACCATTAGAAGATTCTCTGGTCTGGTGAAACCAAGATTTAACTATTCAACCTGAATGTCAAGTGTCACATCTGGAGGAAACCTGGCACCATCCCTACGGTGAAGCATGGTGGTGGCAGTATCATGCTGTGGGGATGTTTTTCAGCTGCAGGGACTGTGAGACTAGTCAGGATCGAGGGAAAGATGAACGGAGAAAAGTACAGAGAGATCCTTGATGAAAACCTGCTCCAGAGCGCTCCAGACCTAAGACTGGGATGAAGGTTCACCTTCCAGCAGGACAACAACCCTAAGCACACAGCCAAGACAATGCAGGAGTGGCTTCGGGACAAGTCTTTGAATATCCTTGAGTGGCCCTGCCAGAGCCTGGACTTGAACCCAATCAAACATCTCTGGAGAGACCTGAAAATAGCTGTGCAGTGACGCTCCCCATCCAACCTAACAGAGCTTGAGAGGATCTACAGAGAAGAATGGGAGAAACTTTCCAAATACAGGTGTGCTAAGCTTGTAGCATCATACCCAAGAAGACTCGAGGCTGTAGTCACTGCCAAAGGTGCTTCAACAAAGTACTGTGTAAAGGGTCTGAATACTTATATAAATGTGATATTTCCTGGGGGGGGGTTTATATATACACACATTGAAACATTTCTAAAAACTGTTTTTGCTTTGTCATCATGGTGTAGATTAATGTGTGTAGATTAATGGGATAAAATGATTTAATACATTTTAGAATAAAGCTGTAAAGTAAAAAAATTTGGAAAAAGTCAAGCGGTCTGAATACTTTCCGAATGCACTGTATACTGTTTATGTACATTTGTTTTTATTTCACCTTTATTTAACCAGGTAGGCTAGTTGAGAACAAGTTCTCATTTGCAACTGCGACCTGGCCAAGATAAAGCATAGCAATTCGACACATACAACAACACAGAGTTACACATGGAATAAACAAAACATACAGTCAATAATACAGTAGAAAAAAGAAAACAAAAAGTCTATATACAGTGAGTGCAAATGAGGTAAGATAAGGGACTTAAGGCAATAAATAGGCCATGGTGGCGAAGTAATTACAATATGGCAATTAAACTCTGGAATGGTAGATGTGCAGAAGATGAATGTGCAAGTAGAGATACTGGGGTGCAAAGGAGCAAGATAAATAAATAAATACAGTATGGGGATGAGGTGGATAGATGAGCTGTTTACAGATGGGCTATGTACAGGTGCAGTGATCTGTGAGCTGCTCTGACAGCTGGTGCTTAAAGCTAGTAAGGGAGATATGAGTCTCCAGCTTCAGAGATTTTTGCAGTTCGTTCCAGTCATTGGCAGCAGAGAACTGGAAGGAAAGGCGACCAAAGGAGGAATTGGCTTTGGGGGTGACCAGTGAGATATACCTGCTGGAGTGTGTGCTACGAGTGGGTGCTGCTATGGTGACCAGTGAGCTGAGATAAGGCGGGGCTTTACCTAGCAGAGACTTGTAGATAACCTGTAGCCAGTGGGTTTGGCGACGAGTATGAAGCGAGGGCCAACCAACGAGAGCATACAGGTCGCAGTGGTGGGTAGTATATGGGGCTTTGGTGACAAAACGGATGGCACTGTGATAGACTGCATCCAATTTGTTGAGTAGAGTGTTGGAGGCTATTTTATAGACGACATCGCCGAAGTCGAGGATCAGTAGGATGGTCAGTTTTACGAGGGTATGTTTGGCAGCATGAGTGAAGGATGCTTTGTTGCGATATAGGAAGCCGATTCTAGATTTAATTTTGGATTGGAGATGCTTAATGTGAGTCTGGAAGGAGAGTTTACAGTCTAACCAGACACCTAGGTATTTGTAGTTGTCCACGTATTCTAAGTCAGAGCCGTCCAGAGTAGTGATGCTGGACGGGCGAGCAGGTGCGGGCAGTGATCGATTGAATAGCATGCATTTAGTTTTACTTGCATTTAAGAGCAGTTGGAGGCCACGGAAGGAGAGTTGTATGGCATTGAAGGTCGTCTGGAGGGCAGTTAACACAGTGTCCAAAGAGGGGCCAGAAGTATACAGAATGGTGTCGTCTGCGTAGAGGTGGATCAGAGAATCACCAGCAGCAAGAGCAAAATCATTGATGTATACAGAGAAGAGAGTCGGCCCGAGAATTGAACCCTGTGGCACACCCATAGAGACTGCCAGCGGTCCGGACAACAGGCCCTCCGATTTGACACACTGAACTCTATCAGAGAAGTAGTTGGTAAACCAGGCGAGGCAATCATTTGAGAAATCATGGCTGTCGAGTCTGCCAATAAGAATGTGGTGATTGACAGAGTCGAAAGCCTTGGCCAGGTCGATGAATACGGCTGCACAGTAATGTCTCTTATCGATGGCGGTTATGATATTGTTTAGGACCTTGAGCGTGGCTGAGGTGCACCCATGACCAGCTCTGAAACCAGATTGCATAGCGGAGAAGGTACGGTGGGATTTGAAATGGTCGGTAATCTGTTTGTTAACTTGGCTTTCGAAGACCTTAGAAAGACAGTGTAGGATAGATATAGGTCTGTAGCAGTTTGGGTCTAGAGTGTCACCCCCTTTGAAGAGGGGGATGACCGCAGCAGCTTTCTAATCTTTGGGAATCTCAAACGATACGAAAGGGAGGTTGAACAGGCTAGTAATAGGGGTTGCAACAATTTCGGCAGTTAATTTTAGAAAGAGAGGGTCCAGATTGTCTAGCCCGGCTGACTTGTAGGGGTCCAGATTTTGCAGCTCTTTCAGAACATCAGCTATCTGGATTTGGGTGAAGGAGAAATGGTGGGGGCTTGGGCGGGTTGCTGTGGAGGGTGCCGGGCAGTTGACCGGGGTAGGGGTAGCCAGGTGGAAAGCATGGCCAGCCGTAGAGAAATGCTTATTGAAATTCTCAATTATAGTGGATTTATCGGTGGTAACAGTGTTTCCTAGCCTCAGAACAGTGGGCAGCTGGGAGGAGGTGCTCTTATTCTCCATGGACTTTACAGTGTCCCAGAACTTTTTTGAGTTTGTACTACAGGATGCAAATTTCTGTTTGAAAAAGCAAGCCTTAGCTTTCCTAACTGCCTGTGTATATTTGTTCCTAACTTCCCTGAAAAGTTGCATATCACGGGGGCTATTTGATGCTAATGCAGAACGCCATAGGATGTTTTTGTGCTGGTCAAGGGCAGACAGGTCTGGAGTGAACCAAGAACTATATCTATTCCTAGTTTAAAAAAATTGAATGGGGCATGCTTATTTAAGATGGTGAGGAAGGCACTTTTAAAGAATAACCAGGCATCCTCTACTGACGGGATGAGGTCTGTCATTCCAGGATACCCCGGCCAGGACGATTAGAAAGGCCTGCTCGCAGAAGTGTTTTAGAGAGCGTTTGACAGAGATGAGGGGTGGTCGTTTGATCGCAGACCCATTACGGATGCAGGCAATGAGGCAGTGATCGCTGAGATCTTGATTGAAAATAGCAGAGGTGTATTTGGAGGGCGAGTTAGTTAGGATGATATCTATGAGGGTGCCCGTGTTTACGGATTTATGGTTGTACCTGGTAGGTTCATTGATAATTTGTGTGAGATTGAGGGCATCAAGCTTAGATTGTAGGATGGCCGGGGTGTTAAGCATGTCCCAGTTTAGGTCACCTAGTAGCACAAGCTCAGAAGATAGATGGGGGGCAATCAATTCACATATGGTGTCGAGGGCACAGCTGGGGGCAGAGGGTGGTCTATAGCAAGTGGCAACAGTGAGAGACTTGTTTCTGGAAAGGTGAATTTTTAGAAGTAGATGCTCGAGTGGGTTTTATACATGTATGTAGACGATGTGGAATCACTTGCTATTCCTTAGTTCCACTACAACGAGGACTCATAGTTGAAGCTCAATTACCCATAGACTGTATATATACACATTATATACAATTACCTCAAGAGAGCTGAAGTAGGGTCTGCACTTATATTTTTGGCCAGGAGGGGGAGCTCTGAGATAACACTTTGCCTTTAGTTTAGTCAAACTTAGAATGTCTTTATGCCACTGTACAGTCGTGGCCAAAAGTTTTGAGAATGACACAAATATTAATTTTAAAAGTTTGCTGCTTCAGTGCCTTTAGATATTTTTGTCAGATGTTACTATGGAACACTGAAGTATAATTACAAGCATTTCATAAGTGTCAAAGGCTTTTATTGACAATTACATGAAGTTGATGCAAAGAGTCAATATTTGCAGTGTTGACCTTTCTTTTTCAAGACCTCTGCAATCCGCCCCGGCATGCTGTCAATTAACTTCTGGGTCACATCCTGACTGATGGCAGCCCATTCATGCATAATCAATGCTTGGAGTTTGTCAGAATTTGTGGGTTTTTGTTTGTCCACCCGCCTCTTGAGGATTGACCACAAGTTCTCAATGGGATTAAGGTCTGGGGAGTTTCCTGGCATTGGAACAAAAATATCAATGTTTTGTTCCCTGAGCCACTTAGTTATCACTTTTGCCTTATGGCAAGGTGCTCCATCATGCTGGAAAAGGCATTGTTCATCACCAAACTGTTCCTGGATTGTTGGGAGAAGTTGCTCTCGGAAGATGTGTTGGTACCATTCTTTATTCATGGCTGTGTTCTTAGGCAAAATTTTGAGTGAGCCCACTCCCTTGGCTGAGAAGCAACCCCACACATGAATGGTCTCAGGATGCTTTACTGTTGGCATGACACAGGACTGATGGTAGCGCTCACCTTGTCTTCTCCGGAAAGGGGATTCATCAGAGAAAATGACTTTACCCCAGTCCTCAGCAGTCCAATCCCTGTACCTTTTGCAGAATATCAGTCTGTCCCTGATGTTTTTCCTGGAGAGAAGTGGCTTCTTTGCTGCTCTTCTTGACACAGGCCATCCTCAAAAAGTCTTCGCCTCACTGTGCGTGCAGATGCACTCACACCTCCCTGCTGCCATTCCTGAGCAAGCTCTGTACTGGTGGTGCCCCGATCCTGCAGCTGAATCAACTTTAGGAGACGGTCCTGGCGCTTGCTGGACTTTCTTGGGCGCCCTGAAGCCTTCTTCACAACAATTGAACCGCTCTCCTTGAAGTTCTTGTTGATCCGATAAATGGTTGATTTAGGTACAATCTTACTGGCAGCAATATCCTTGCCTGCGAAGCCCTTTTTGTGCAAAGCAATGATGACGGCACGCGTTTCCTTGCAGGTAACCATGATTGACAGAGGAAGAACAATGATTCCAAGCATTACCCTCCTTTTGAAGCTTCTAGTCTGTTATTTGAACTCAATCAGCATGACAGAGTGATCTCCAGCCTTGTCCTTGTCAACACTCACACCTGTGTTAACGAGAGAATCACTGACATGATGTCAGCTGGTCCTTTTGTGGCAGGGCTGAAATGCAGTGGAAATGTTTTTGGGGGATTCAGTTAATTTGCATGGCAAAGAGGGACTTTTCAATTAATTGCAATTCATCTGATCACTCTTCATAACATTCTGGAGTATATGCAAACTGAGGCAGCAGACTTTGTGAAAATTAATATTTGTGTCATTCTCAAAACTTTTGGCCACGACTGTATAATCAAAAGTATGGTAATGAATGTATAGCATAGATAACATACTGTATTGTGTGTAACTGAAACACATTTTTAACCCTTGCTTCCACATGGCACCATTTCCACATTACTCTTACAGCACCTGAGGCACATTTGTGCTCTTGCTCTCTACACAAGGTGAATTTGGAATGAGTGGGTCATCCTATTAACTGGGACAGCTTAATCCTGATGCGTTTATTTCTTGGGTATTAAGCCCTTGCAGAGAAACCACAAGATCAAAATCACATCACTTTATTCGTGTGAAATCAGAGGGAAGCAGCGCAAGCTGCAAACAGGAAGCTCACCCCGCAAAGCACAAGTTAAGATCAGTGACATAACATCAAAACAGAAAAAAGTTAAGGTTATAAAACTGTCAAATAATGCACTGAGCCAAATTATGATGTAAATGTGTATACTATGTACTGGTGCATCAAAATACATTAAAAAGTTACTAATATTATGTTTCAATTTTGTAATTCAGTGATTTTTTTTTAATAGTTGTCCCGCTTTACCAACCACAGCTTGCTAAAGTAGGACATCATGGAGTAGCTAAAGTGGGACAGTCTTATAGCCTTCTCCAATGGAGGAAAGAGATCCAGTAGGGAAGCCTTGTACTTAGGTTAGGCGGGGCTCTGGTTATTGTAGTACTATATACTGTTAATTATTTATTGTAGTACTCTTATTAGCACTGTTATTTGGGTGAATTCAGAAAAAGTGGGAGACTTTTTATAACCTCTTCAGACATCTAACATATTAGCCCAACACATGATATATTTCTAAAATCTTCAGATGCTTCCTTATCACACAAAATGTAATTGTCATTGGGGTACAATTAGGACTATAATAATGGTGTCCCTGTTTAACCTACTATCCCAGTCCACCAAATGCAAACAAAAAATATGGTTTTGACTCAGTGTACACAAATGTGTGTGTCATGCCTCCTGTGAATAGGATATAAAAATCCCTACCTTCAGGCTATGCTCAAACCCTACACCCCAACCCGCCACCTCAGGTATCTTGGCCCTGCTACCCCTACGGGAGGGCAGCTCCCATTCAGCCCAGTTCAAGCTCTTCTCTGTCCTGGCACCCCAATGGTGGAACCAGCTTCCCCCTGAAGCTAGGTCAGCAGAGTCCCTGCCCATCTTCTGAAAGCACCTGAAACTCTACCTCTTCAAACAGTATCTTAAATAATCCTCCTCACCGAGTGCTGTTTTTTAAAGAAACAGAACTTACACTTGACCAACCCCCCCCCAACACTGACTCTACTGACAGCTACGTTGAGGAAATGTTTTACTTTCTATGCCTGTGAAGTGTGGTTGTCCCACCTAGCTATCTTAAGTTGCTCGGAATGCACTAACTGCAAGTTGCTCTGGATAAGAATGTCTGCTAAATGACAAATGTAAATTAAAATAAGTGTGAGATTAGGAAATATCTTGAGTATTTCAAAAATGTATCATGGGATAATATGTTGGATAGGTTACAGAAGACAGAAATGCAAAAAGTGTCCCACTTATTCCGAATTCACCCTACATTATGTTGAAGAGGTTGTGTTTTGTGTATGACCTTGTATGTGGCCTCGTCCCTGTATGAGGGCAGGTTGTCTACAATGAGCTCCACCATCTTCTGCACATCGCTACCGGCAGGGCTTATGAAGCTCCGGAAGCTCCCTCCGTGCTGCAGGAGCACACGTCCCCCCTCTGTGAGCACCCGGTGACGCTCCTCAAGCATGGGCATGGGCGTGTTGTTATCAGAGCGCAAGACACGGCCCAGCTCCTCAACACTCATCTGGGAGAAATAGGACGGTTCTGTGATGGGAATACCTATAGAGGGCATGGTATCTTGATTAGCTGCGTTCAGATGGACAATAGGTCATTGGAAATGTTACTGAAAATGTGTTAAGACTGAACGGTCATTTTTAGAACAGGCAAGAGTGTAATTTACTTCAAAGGTTTTATCATGCATGCATTCTGCAAACGAAAACAGTGTACAAACAAACAGCACAGAGCAGTTTGTGTATGAGAGGACAGGCAGCCCTAGACAGAACAGATATAGGGCTGTAGCGCTCACCCTCTTCTAGGCTTGGGCAATCTACCGTTTACCAGGGTATTTCGAAATACCGATATTTTCAATACCGTTTCATTTATTGTTTTTTGGGGGGGGTTGGGGGCATCACCGCCTCACGGGGGCTGAGGGGTTGTGTGCTACGCCACTGCTTATAGCTATAGGTTAAGTATAACTAAAATAAATCTAAGATGTGTTAAATAAATTATATCCAGCTCAGGGCTCCAGCTATGCATTTGGTTTGCTAACTTGCAAGCTAAGTGGCTAGATGTCAAGATCAAGCTTCTTGGTTACAGGAGATACATTGAATCTCCTCCTGGATCAAGATCCTTGTTGCCTAAATTGTTTGTGCGTAAAAAAAACATTTTATAGTGCCCCTTGTGTGCATTTCCGGTAATACCATATGGTACAGAAACGGTATGAAAATCTGGATATCGCCCCTTCCTACCCTCTTCCATTGCTCTGGTGATGGCAGCACAGAGGGTCATGTAACCGTAGTAGGTGGTCCCACGGTACGTCACCTCACACTGCTGGTCCTCCCGTTCGGGCCAGAAGGAGAAGTTCATTGTGTCGACTACAAACACCCAGTTCAGGGCATGATCGGAGGTTGGGGAGGGGGCCAAGGGGTTGGCCTTCTTCCAGCCACTGGCTGTGAGCTCCTCGCTCTTCCGCAGGGCGTAGAGCATCTCCGCTACCCTCCGCACGCCCTCCTCCTCCACAAACACATCCTGACTGTGTTCCACCACGAACCGGCCAGACTCACGGGGGGGCAGTGGGGCCTCCATCAGCACTGCCAATACAAAGACCAGTCACATCATTTTTGGCTGTTCAATGTTACACTTCTCACACCTTCTCTCTACATACACTTTTTAAAAATAGGTACACTGTACCACGACAAATGAAACTGTTCTCAAATCAAACTGAACAGAGACTGGGACATACCACCAGCATTGCATACATGGTAGTCTACTGTTCAAAACCACCTTCACTCTGCTATGTTTGTAAAAAGAAAAGGGCTTTATAAAATACATTGGATTGATTGATGTTGAGTCACGCTAGCGCTTCCCTCTTTTTAAGGGGAAAACAAATGTTCATCTTTAATGGAAAAAGCACAACCCTGAATGACTCAAATGCTATATATGGCCCAGTATAGTCCTATACAACTAATGCTGCGTTCATAACCATGTGGAAAGGTGGAATTTACTATACACGACTTGGAAAGATCCACTTGAACGCCCCTCCAACTTGTAATTACTAGTGGGAAACTCATGGTGCGTTCAAGACAACTGGATTCTTCAGGTCGGAAAGTCCGAGCTTTAGATTTCTTTCCATGAGTTCCCAGTTGTCTTTTAAATTTATTTCACCTTTATTTAACCAGGTAGGCAAGTTGAGAACAAGTTCTCATTTACAATTGCGATCTGGACAAGATAAAGCAAAGCAGTTCGACACATACAACAACACAGAGTTACACATGGAGTAAAACAAACATACAGTAGAAAAATAAGTCTATATACACTGCTCAAAAAAATAAAGGGAACACTTAAACAACACAATGTAACTCCAAGTCAATCACACTTCTGTGAAATCTAACTGTCCACTTAGGAAGCAACACTGATGACAATACATTTCACATGCTGTTGTGCAAATGGAATAGACAACAGGTGGAAATTATAGGCAATAAGCAAGACACCCCCAATAAAGGAGTGGTTCTGCAGATGGAGATCACAGATCACTTCTCAGTTCCTATGCTTCCTGGCTGATGTTTTGGTCACTTTTGAATGCTGGCGATGCTTTCACTCTAGTGGTAGCATGAGACGGAGTCTACAACCCACACAAGTGGCTCAGGTAGTGCAGCTCATCCAGGATGGCACATCAATGCGAGCTGTGGCAAGAAGGTTTGCTGTGTCTGTCAGCGTAGTGTCCAGAGCATGGAGGCGCTACAAGGAGACAGGCCAGTACATCAGGAGACGTGGAGGAGGCCGTAGGAGGGCAACAACCCAGCAGCAGGACCACTACCTCCGCCTTTGTGCAAGGAGGAGCAGGAGGAGCACTGCCAGAGCCCTGCAAAATGACCTCCAGCAGGCCACAAATGTGCATGTGTCTGCTCAAACGGTCAGAAACAGACTACATGAGGGTGGTATGAGGGCCCGACGTCCACAGGTGGGGGTTGTGCTTACAGCCCAGGACGTTTGGCATTTGCCAGAGAACACCACGATTGGCAAATTCGCCACTGGCGCCCTGTGCTCTTCACAGATGAAAGCAGGTTCACACTGAGCACATGACAGACGTGACAGAGTCTGGAGACGCCGTGGAGAACGTTCTGCTGTCTGCAACATCCTCCAGCATGACCGGTTTGGCGGTGGGTCAGTCATGGTGTGGGGTGGCATTTCTTTGGGGGGGCCGCACAGCCCTCCATGTGCTCGCCAGAGGTAGCCTGACTGCCATTAGGTACCGAGATGAGATCCTCAGACCCCTTGTGAGACCATATGCTGGTGCGGTTGGCCCTGGGTTCCTCCTAATGCAAGACAATGCTAGACCTCATGTGGCTGGAGTGTGTCAGCAGTTCCTGCAAGAGGAAGGCATTGATGCTATGGACTGGCCCGCCCGTTCCCCAGACCTGAATCCAATTATGCACATCTGGGACATCATGTCTCGCTCCATCCACCAACGCCACGTTGCACCACAGACTGTCCAGGAGTTGGCGGATGCTGTAGTCCAGGTCTGGGAGGAGATCCCTCAGGAGACCATCCGCCACCTCATCAGGAGCATGCCCAGGCGTTGTAGGGAGGTCATACAGGCACGTGGAGGCCACACACACTACTGAGCCTCATTTTGACTTGTTTTAAGGACATTATATCAAAGTTGGATCAGCCTGTAGTGTGGTTTTCCACTTTAATTTTGAGTGTGACTCCAAATCCAGACCTCCATGGGTTGATAAATTGGATTTCCATTGATTATTTTTGTGTGATTTTGTTGTCAGCACATTCAACTATGTAAAGAAAAAAGTATTTAATAAGATTATTTCTTTCATTCAGATCTAGGATGTGTTGTTTAAGTGTTCCCTTTATTTTTCTGAGCAGTGTACAATGTGAGCAAATGAGGTGAAATAAGGGAGGTAAAGGCAAAAAAAGGCCATGGTGGAGAAGTAAATACAATATAGCAAGTAAAACACTGGAATGGTAGATTTGCAGTGGAAGAAAGTGCAAAGTAGAAATAGAAATAATGGGGTGCAAAGGAGCAAAATAAATAAATACAGTAGGGGAAGAGGTAGTTGTTGTGGCTAAATTATAGATGTGCTATGTACAGTGAGGGAAAAAAGTATTTGATCCCCTGCTGATTTTGTACGTTTGCCCACTGACAAAGAAATGATTAGTCTATAATTTTAATGGTAGGTTTATTTTAACAGTGAGAGACAGAATAACAACAAAAACATCCAGAAAAACGCATGTCAAAAATGTTAATAAATGATTTGCATTTTAAATGAGGGAAATAAGTATTTGACCCCTCTGCAAAACATGACTTAGTACTTGGTGGCAAAACCCTTGTTGGCAATCACAGAGGTCAGACATTTCTTGTAGTTGGCCACCAGGTTTGCACACATCTCAGGAGGGATTTTGTCCCACTCCCACTCCTCTTTGCAGATCTCCAAGTCATTAAGGTTTCGAGGCTGACGTTTGGCAACTCGAACCTTCAGCTCCCTCCACAGATTTTCTATGGGATTAAGGTCTAGAGAATGGCTAGGCTACTCCAGGACCTTAATGTGCTTCTTCTTGAGCCACTCCTTTGTTGCCTTGGCTGTGTGTTTTGGGTCATTGTCATGCTGGAATACCCATCCAAGACACATTTTCAATGCCCTGGCTGAGGGAAGGAGGTTCTCACCCAAGATTTGACGGTACAAGGCCCCGCCCATCGTCCCTTTGATGCGGTGAAGTTGTCCTGTCCCCTTATGTTTGACGGTGGGGATGGTGTTCTTGGGGTCATAGGCAGCATTCCTCCTCCTCCAAACACGGCGAATTGAGTTGATGCCAAAGAGCTCCATTTTGGTCTCATCTGACCACAACACTTTCACCCAGTTGTCCTCTGAATCATTCAGATGTTCATTGGCAAACTTCAGACGGGCATGTATATGTGCTTTCTTGAGCAGGGGGACCTTGCGGGCGCTGCAGGATTTCAGTCCTTCATGGCGTAGTGTGTTACCAATTGTTTTCTTGGTGGCTATGGTCCCAGCTGCCTTGAGATCATTGACAAGATCCTCCCGTGTAGTTCTGGGCTGATTCCTCATCGTTCTCATGATAATTGCAACTCCACGAGGTGAGATCTTGCATGGAGCCCCAGGCCGAGGGAGATTGACAGTTCTTTTGTGTTTCTTCCATTTGCGAATAATCGCACCAACTGTTGTCCCCTTCTCACCAAGCTGCTTGGCGATGGTCTTGTAGCCCATTCCAGCCTTGTGGAGGTCTACAATCTTGTCCCTGACATCCTTGGAGAGCTCTTTGGTCTTGGCCATGGTGGAGAGTTTGGAATCTGATTGATTGATTGCTTCTGTGGACAGGTGTCTTTTATACCGGTAACAAACTGAGATTAGGAGCACTCCCTTTAAGAGTGTGCTCCTAATCTCAGCTCGTTACCTGTATAAAAGACACCTGGGAGACAGAAATCTTTCTGATTGAGAGGGGGTCAAATACTTATTTCCCTCATTAAAATGCAAATCAATTTATAACATTTTTGACATGTGTTTTTCTGGACTTTTTTGTTGTTATTCTGTCTCTAAACCTAACATTAAAATTATAGACTGATCATTTCTTTGTCAGTGGGCAAACGTACAAAATCAGCAGGGGATCAAATATTGTTTTCCCTCACTGTACAGGTGCAGTAATCTGTGAGCTGCTCTGACAGCTGGTGCTTAAAGCTAGTGAGGGAGATAAGTGTTTCCAGTTTCAGAGATTTTTGTAGTTCGTTCCAGTCATTGGCAGCAGAGAACTGGAAGGAGAGGCGGCCGAAGGAGGAGTTGGCTTTGGGGGTGACCAGAGAGATATACCTGCTGGAGCGCGTGCTACAGGTGGGTGCTGCTATGGTGACCAGCGAGCTGAGATAAGGGGGGACTTTACCTAGCAGGGTCTTGAACGCATTGAAGTCAAAAGTCAGAGATTTCCCAGTTGTTTTGCGCGGGGCATCATCCATCCCTAAACTCAGACTTCTCCTACATGCTGACCTGATGTCACCCACTAGGGAAATTACCTTGATAACAGCATTTTCTGCAGTTAAATGCAACAAAACATAATTTATAAAAAGCAATCTATTCATATGGTTAACATTTGTTTACAAGCATGATAGCTGTACTTTTGTTGATGGTTGACACAGCTTGTTGTCCATTAGCCAATCAGCGTTTGTCAACGAGTTCAAAACATGTGAATGCATCCAACTGGTATTTAAGACTTTACAACGGTAATTACCACCTTTCCACTTGGTTATGAAGGCAGCATGAGTCCACTGTGACAGGACATCGAGTAAACTGTAATAACTACACTTCATGCAAGTAATGCCGCATTAAAATCAACTGGGAACTCGAAAGAAAACGAGCTCTGACTGGGAAAAATCGATTTGAACGGTCATCCAACTCGGATCTCGGGCCTCTTTTTTGAGCTCCGACCTGAAGATCACTGACGTCATGATTTGACCTCGTATTTTTCCTAGTTCCCAGTTACTTTTGAACGCGGCAAAATTACCCTGCATATGAAATGCTTCGTTACCGTGCATTCTACATGATGAGTTTCTAGGTTCTATGTTGGCTACATTGTAACGTTACGCCTGTACTTTATATCGAATGTAATATTACTAGATTAATAAATGAAACATGATCAGTTAAAAGTTCAAGGAAATCAACCGTTGTCCACGACGATACATTTTTTTTTTTAAACATGACCAATAGTGTAGTTAGTTGGCCTTACCTTGACTTCAGGACTTGGCTAAAGTAGATGAACAAAAAGAAAGAAAAATGGGGCGTGGAGCGATAGGTCTATATCCGGTGTCTGTCATTCATTGAACAAATCAAAGTGGCTCATTTGTTTACGTCAAAGCAACATCAACCAATTATATTAGAGCGATGTCAGACGAATGCGGAAAAATAAAGATGTAGCTTGTAACGATTTCCTCAGATCCGGTATCTTTGTTTCCAAAGACTTTACAGTGCCAAAGGATATGCTGTTTCAGTTTGTTGTTCCTAATCCAAATTGAATCTGACCGTAATTTTTTTGTGACCCGTTTTTTAAAAATTTATTCATTAATTTAGTAATTTTCGTTATTTTATCAGTAAAGTGAAACAAGATGGAGCTGTTTAGTTTGGATTCCCATGCTATTTGGCACCATATATCTTCTATTGCACCACCACTACATTAAAATCAGCTATTTAAAAAAATACAAATACAAATGTCACATGATGAAACCCTTTGCTGCAATAGGCTATGACTCTACAACAGTGAAATGAGCATGAACATACATTTGAAAGATGTCTAAATAAGGTCTAGAAGAGTGTGGTGACCGTGATCATTTTGTTCCTGGACCTCCACTACATTACCATTTTTAAATAAAACCGTGTGTACTGCACGTAGCCTAATAACAATATTGATAACGTTCTTTATGACAAGGTCCCACACTGCAGCATCCTAATTAAACTGAGTTCCAAACTGAGTCGGCAGGTTCGATCAAACAAGTGGCATAAACTTTATTTTCATAAGACAAGTTAGTTTCTCAAGCTACAGCAGGGCAAGGGTCAGACGCAGAGGGACATCGTCACATTAAGAAAATCATTAAGCACGATGGACTCTGGAGTATATGTAAAGTCTAACACTAGGAGATACCGTATGTACACCAAACATTGTAAAATGGTATTTGACCACTTCTCCCGGATTGTGCAGGACAGTCCCGCGTTTTGCCTTTGTCCAGCACTTTAAACAGCAACTTCAAACACCACTAGTTAAAATAAAAGGCTGATTTGTCCAATATTTTTGTTAGACATTCCAACTGGTCTCTTGCAGTCATGCGTTAATGAACATAAACTCAGGAGAAAAAAAACGTCCCTTTTTCCGGACCCTGTCTTTCAAAGATAATTTGTAAAAATCCAAATAACTTCACAGATCTCATTGTAAAAGGTTTAAACACTGTTTCCCATGCTTGTTCAATGAACCATAAACAATTAATGAACATGCACCTGTGGAACAGTCGTTAAGACACTATCAGCTTACAGACGGCAGGCAATAAATATCACAGTTATGAAAACTTAGGACACTAAAAGAGGCCTTTCTACTGACTCTGAAAAACACCAAAAGAAAGATGCCCAGGGTTCCTGCTCATCTGCGGGAACATGCCTTAGTCATGCTGCAAGGAGGCATGAGGATTGCAGATGTGGCCAGGGCAATAAATTGCAATGTCCGTACTGTGAGAGGCCTAAGACAGCGCTACAGGGAGACAGGATGGACAGCTGATCGTCCTCGCAGTGGCAGACCACATGTAACACCTGCATAGGATCGGTACATCCAAACATCACACCTGCGGGACAGGTACAGGATGGCAACAACTGCCCGAGTTACACCAGGAATGCACAATCCTTCCATCAGTGCTCAGACTGTCCACAATGGGCTGAGAGAGGCTGGACAGGGCTTGTAGGCCTGTTGTAAGGCAGGTCCTCACCAGACATCACCTGCAACAACGTCGCCTATGGGCGCAAACCCACTGCCGCTGGACCAGACAGGACTGGCAAAAAGTGCTCTTCACTGACGAGTCGCGGTTTTGTCTCACGGTCGGATTCGCGTTTATCGTCGAAGGAATGAGTGTTACACCGAGGCCTGTAATCTGGAGCAAGATCGATTTGCAGGTGGTGTCCGGCGGTGTGTCACAGCATCATCGGACTGAACTTGTTGTCATTGCAGGCAATCTCAACGCTGTGTTACAGGGAAGACATCCTCCTCCCTCACGTGGTACCTTTCCGGCAGGCTCATCCTGACATGACCCTCCAGCATGACAATGACACCAGCCATACTGCTCATTCTGTGCATGATTTCCTGCAAGACAGGAAGGTCAGTGTTCTGTCACGGCCAGCAAAGAGCCCGGAACTCAATCCCATTGAGCACGTCTGGGACCTGTTGGATCGGAGGGTGAGGGCTAGGGACATTGCCCCCAGAAATGTCCGGGGACTTGCAGGTGCCTTGGTGGAAGAGTAGGGTAACATCTCACAGCAAGAACTGGCAAATCTGGTGCAGTCCATGAGGAGGAGATGCACTGCAGTACTTAATGCAGCTGGTGACCACACCAGATACTGACTCTACTTTTGACCCTCCCTTTGTTCAGGGACACATTCAATTTATGCTAGTCGCATGTCTGTGGAACTTGTTCAGTTTATCTCAGATGTTGAATCTCATGTTCATACAAATATTTACACATGTTAAGCTTGCTGAAAATAAACGCAGTTGACAGTGAGAGGACGTTTCTTTTTTTGCTGAGTTTATGTATAGTACCAGTCAAAAGTTGACGCACCTACTCATTCCAGGATTTTTATAAATGTTTACTATTTTCTACATTGTAGAATAATAGAGAAGACATAACTATGAAATAACACATATGGAATCATGTAGTAACCAAGTGTTAAAAAAATCAAAATACATTTTATATTTGAGATTCAAAAGTAGCCACCCAATGCCTTGACATCTTTGCACACTCTTGGCATTCGCCCAACCAGCTTCATGAGGTAGTCACCTGGAATGCATTTCAATTAACAGGTGTGCCTTGTTAATTTGTGGAATTTCTTTCCTTAATAAGTTTGAGCCAATCAGTTGTGTTGTGACAAGGTAGGGTGGTATACAGAAGATAGCCCTGTTTGGTAAAAGACCAAGTCCATATTATGGCAAGAACAGCTCAAATAAGCAAAGAGAAACGACTGTCCATCATTACTTTAAGACAAAGGTCAGTCAATCTGGAAAAAGTCAAGAACTTCGAAAGTTTCAAGTGAAGTCGCAAAAACCACCAAGCACTATGATGAAACTGTCTCTCATGACGACCCCCACTGAAAACACCCAGAGGTACCTCTGCTGCAGAGGATAAGTTAAGAGTTACCAGCCTCAGAAATTGCAGCCCAAATAAATGCTTCACAGAGTTTAAGTAACTCCACATCTCAACATCAACTGTTCAGAGACTGCATGAATCGGGCCTTCATGGTTGAATTGTGGCAAAGAAACCACTACTAAAGGACACCAATAAGAATAAGAAACTTACTTGGGCCAAGAAACACGAGCAATGGACATTAGACCAGTGGAAATCTGTCCTTTGGTCTGATGAGTCCAAATGTGATATTTTTGGTTCCAACCGCTGTCTCTTTGTAAAATGCAGAGTAGGTAAACGGATGATTTCCGTGTGTGTGGTTCCCAACTGTGAAGCACGGAGGTGGTGGTGTGATGGTGCTTTGCTGGTGACACCGTCTGTGATTTATATAAAATACAAAGGACACTTAACCAGCATGGCTACCCCAGCATTCTGCTGCGATACACCATCCCATCTGGTTTGCGCTTAGTGGGACTATCATTAGTTTTTCAACAGGACAATGACCAAACACACCTCCAGGCTGTGTAAGGGCTATATGACCAAGGAGAGTGATGGAGTGCTGCATCAGATGACCTGGGCTCCACAATCACCCGACCTCAACCCAATTGAGAGGGTTTGGGATGAGTTGGACCGCAGAGTGAAGGAAAAGCAGCCACCAAGTGCACAGCCATATGTGGGAACTCTTTCAAGACTGTTGGAAAAGCATTCCTCATGAAGCTGGTTGTGAAAGTGCGCAAAGCTGTCATCAAGGCAAAGGGGCGCTACTTAAAAACAGCCGCACGCGGTCAATCAGAATGAGTTTTTCCCCACAGAAGGGTTTTATCATAGACCGGAATACCCCCACAGACGATCCCGGATGTGAAGTAGCCGGATGTTGAGGTCCTGGGCTGCCGTGGTTAGCGCCTGCGAGGCCGGTCGGATGTACTGCCCAATTCTCTAAATCGACGGAGGCGGGTTATGGTAGAGAAATGAACATTCAATTCTCTGGCAACAGCTCTCTTGGACATTCCTGCAGTCCACATGCCAATTGTACACTACCTCACCACTTCAGACATCTGTGGTATTGTGTTGTGACCAAACTGCACATTTTAGAGTGGCCTTTTATTCTCCCTAGTACAAGGTGCACATGTGTCATGCTGTTTAATCAGCTTATTGATATGCCACACCTGTCAGGTGGATGTATTATCTTGACAAAGGAGAAATGCTCACTAACAGGGATGTAAACAAATGAACAACATTAGAAAGAAATAAGCTTTTGTGTAGAGGGAAAGTGTCTTGTCTTTTATTTCAGCTAATGAAACATGGGACCAACATTTTACATGTTGCATGTATATTTTGTTCAGTGTAGTTAACACCATCTGCTCTAATTTGCACACAAAAAGTAATTCAATATCTAAATGCATATTCCCATAAAACTGATTGATATCAAATGACTGGCATGCAGATGCAGTTTGGGCATTTTGTGAAGAATTATAATTCACGATTGATGGCGATAGCCTATTTTGAAATTAAAGATGCCTAACTTGGCATTTGAGGGTATTAAAAATAATATTTTCTTAAGACAATGTGTATGAGCATAGGCAGACATTGCAATTGGAGGATGTATTTTATGAATATTCTATAGGCTACCTCTGTCGGTACAAACTTTGACGGGAAAAACATTTACAGCCAGGAAACGTAATGAATAATAAGGATACTTGTGTATTTATAATCCCCCACCCCGCATGCATCCTGAAAATATATTTAATTAACTGAAAAACATAACCAAGAAGTTCAATTTCCTACATTTATTTTTTTTTTAAAATCATAAAATGTTCCTTACCACAACAACAAAAAAAGCTTACATTCTGCACGTTGCACTGAGTGATAGTAAGGGGGTGGGTGAGAAACTCCAACACAGAGAGAGAACACACACACGGGACAGGCTTACTCTACTGACAAACACACCATAGAAATCAACCCATCCAAAAAAATAGATAATGTTCACTAGTCTCTCAGGAGACTCCAAATATTTAGACAAATGTGTTTTAAAAATACAGATACAAGAGATGGAGTAGAGAACTACACTCTAAAAATGCAGAACGTCTACATTAAGCACAGGAATGTTGCCCTTAAAAAAAAAAAAAAAAAATGCCCACAAACCAGGGGATTTGCTTCAATCTGAGTCTCCTTGTTTAGAGGAACTGACCAGAGGACTGCTTCACACTGAAATATAAAGAGTAAAAAGAAAAAATAATAAGAGAATTCGCAGGAGTCAATTAAGATATATAGATAGGAGGGGTTGGGGTGGGAGAGGGGGACGAGAGTCAGAGAAAGAGAGAGCACAGGATGTGGGCGTAGTCTGAGGCAAGGGTTAGTCCTGGTGTCCGAGCAGGTGCAGTGCGCTGAGGGAAGAGGGAGGGAGGCAGGGTTAGTCACCATGGCTACGATGCAGCGTTAGCATATTAGCATCTGCGCAATGAGACAGGCTGAGGGTTGCTGGGGAGACAGAAGAGGAGGAGCCTGTGCCGTTTGGCAGACTGTGATTTGTTGTCGATTCATCTAACTAAAAACAACAAAATCACTAGTCTTCCACACAGCAACAGGCAGGGAAGAGGTCCACTCCCTGCTTCACACTGAAACGGCTCTTAAGTCATAAAATCACAATTCACCAATCATATTCTTCAAAAACCAGACATTACCAATGAAAATATTGATCTCCAGTTTCGTATCAATATAATAATAGTTTGTACAGAATTCTTGTACAATCAATTTAATACACAGACATTTCCCAAAGGGAAGCTCAAACTACCTGCACATTGCATGGGAGGAAAGTGGTTAGTCACCATCAGCAGACAGAGAAATAAAATAAGAGGGTAAAAAATATATATATATATACACATCTAGACATATATTTTGAGATCAAAATGTGGGTTAAAAACAGGGAGGAGAATGTATAGAAAGGCAGACATGATCTCTATTCACTCAGAGGGCATCCAGAACTTGCCTATTCTGCAATAGGTACTGAGCGTTTTGGATCTGGTCCTGGGTGCCGCTGATGGTGATGATGCGGTCTTCTGAACCCTCCAGTGGTTCGTCGATCTTAATGGAGGCGCCAGACTCATGCCGGATCTGCTTGATCCTCTGGCCTCCCTTACCGATGATGGAGCCGGCCAGCTGGAGAGAACAACTCCACAGTCAACAGAACGTGATGCACAAGAAAAGTGTGAAAATATGTGAGAGAGAATGTGAGTGTTGTGTTGCATTAGGGTTTCATAGGCCATGGTGGGTGAGACAGACCAAGTCATTACTCTGTATGTCATTTGTCAAAGGCTTAATTTAAAGGGAAAAACTCAAACCCGCAGACACTAGGCCCTCCATGGAATGAGTTTGACACCCCTGCTGTATGTGAACAGAGTATGTGAGGTAAAGAGTCATCCTTCTGGTTATACACTCACGTCTTTGGGGATCGTCACTTGTGTGGTGATGACTGGCCCTCCCATATCATTATAGGAAGCGCGTCCACCTAACACAGACAAGGAGAGATCAGAGAAAAAGCTTGAGTACGTGTGGAGGTTCTATTAACAGAACCGGAACATATTTAATGATACCATGAGCTAACAACATTGAATACCAGGCTGCCGAGATGCATTTCTATACTCACCAGACTGATAGGAGTTCCAGGACGAGCTGTTATCTGTTTGAAAGGAGAGAGACCGAGAAAATAGATCTACACTTAGGGAAATTGGCCTTACAGGTTGAAGTTTATTAGAAAATATGCTTAAATCTACACATCCACAGCAGACTGGTACCATAAACAAATAAGTATTTACCAACCTGATACACAGAGTAGACCAACACATTTTAAAGATGATATCCCATATAAACATACCTGAAAATGATAGTAGACTAGAAGCCCTGGTGTAAAACAATATGCTCAAGACTTGAGTCAGTGTAATAGTAGCCTTATAGAGTAGACCAGCTGAAATCAGGTTCTAGAACATACACTGGAGAACCACTAGCCTTCTATGTGCCACTGGAGACAGCAATGACAAACAGAACTCAGACTGGCCTTCTAGACAGAACCCGATAGGAAGAACAGAACAACTCACCATATCCACCCCCACCCTGCAGAAAGACAGAAAAGAGAGGGAGCAGGGTTAAACCCACATCACAGATTTCCTTCTGATCTGTTGTATACACGCAAGGCCGGCATGCAATCCCAGCCTTGCATGGTCATGATTGAGTTGCCCAGCTTGTCCAAAAGCCCCTATTTGATACTGTAGAACCCTCCCCCTGCTTGCAACTCTATCAGCCACAGCTTTCACCTGCTATTCAGAGGCTCCTCAGTCACCAGGGTAACAAGCGATTCAAAAATCAGTTGCCGAGCAACCGGAGGCAGTTTCTGCCAGCTTTCAAAGAGAGCCCACTCATCTGATAACAAAGCGTTATTATTAACACCTAGCAACCACAGCATAGTCCCACCCCCCCATGATTGAGTAGATGGTAGTGGTTATGGTGGTATGGGTAATTATAACTGTGGGTAAGTTACCCTGTACCTGTGTTTATGGTATGGTTTACTGTGGTAAACTCATGTTTATTACATTTCATGTTAGTGGTAAATGTATTGCTGGGATTTATTGTATGGTTAGCTGTGGTCATTATCAGGAAATTGCAATCATTGTCTAGGAAAGACCAACAGCCTTTTCAGTCTATGATGATGCTTTCAGCCAATAAATGCCAAGAGGACTGCTGCATGCATTTAGTCATGTGTCACTAACCATGTTATCACCATAGCGATCTCCTGGTCTCCCTCGCCTGTCACTGCTGAGATAGAGAGAAAATGCAAGTCTGACTTGAGGAAAATATTGACAAGGCAGAGAGTGCTTTTCAGCAGATCTCTGATCCAAGTCAAACAACACAGACAGAGAAAAACACAGCATTCACACAAAAGTAAGAGGTGATGACAGACTGATGGCAGAGCTGAGACACTGATGGGACCAGTCTCAGGCAAGACTGGCTGCCTGACCACAGTGCTGACTGGCTGCCTGACCACAGTGCTGACTGGCTGACACCAAACCAGGGGATTCTGCAGGAGAAGTACTTACTTTTGTCTGTCATCTGCACTGCCCCGATAGGAATCATAGGAGTAATGGTCATCTCTGCAAACAACGTGGAAATGGAACACATACATGAGCCCACACACACACTATGAATGAAATACATACTTAAATGGGATCATATATCTGCTGCACCTTTAAGAGCAAACCGATGTAAACAAAGCAAAATGGATTGTAAGAGATTTAGAGAAAGAGATGGCAATGAGGTGGTGTAGCTCTCTTACCCTCCTCTGTGTGG
This sequence comes from Salmo trutta, assembly GCF_901001165.1. Classification (NCBI taxonomy): domain Eukaryota; kingdom Metazoa; phylum Chordata; class Actinopteri; order Salmoniformes; family Salmonidae; genus Salmo; species Salmo trutta. The sequence goes on along the minus strand of NC_042983.1, from coordinate 29,362,532 downwards.
TGGGGCCAGTGGCAGGTTGCGGCCACGGCTCCCTCCCCTTCCCCCTCTTCCTGGGTGGGGTGGCGGGGGTCCACGGCGGGGGCTCATCTCCTCATAGTCCCTGCGGGCGGGGGGCATAGGCCCACCTCGACCACCTCGCCCAGAGGGCATCCGGTCAAACCCTCCGCCACCACGTCCGCCTCGCATGTGGAAGCCCCCCATGGGGCGCCGTCCACCACCACCAACACCCCCACGCTCCTCAAACATCACGGTGAAGCCGCCGTAGTCATATGTCTCGTCGTAGAAGTTAGGGTCGTAGGGCTGGGTGCGCCCTTTTATGGGAGCCTGAGGGGGACAGGATGACTCAATTTCTACATTTGACTGGCTGTGGTTTTCACACTGGTATGTGGTATGTTAAACAGCTCAGTCAATGGTTCGATAAGAGAACCAACAGTTTGATCAGAACACCAACCTCAGCGATGAGATCCAGCATGATCTTGATGCACTCGACGACACGCTCAGACTTGCCGCTGACCAGAACCACGCGGTCTGTGGACTGGGGACAGCACTCCTGGAACAGCTTGATGTTGGTCTGGGTGTTCTGCAATGGTCAAAGTAAACACTGGTCAAATAAGACAAAGCAATGCCATAGGTCTGAGAAGAACCCACAGAAAAACATGGAATCAGGGTCACCTACAGTAAGCTCGAAGGAAAATGTGCATTCTTATGGGACAGGTTTATCTCCCTGGTTTTAAGATGTTCTCCCATTTTTTTAGCTACTGAACATGACCCAGGCGAGAAGTTCGGCGTAACTGTACCTCCCGCAGCTCTTTGATCTTGGCTCCCTTCACACCAATGATGCTACCTGCCAGGCTCTGGTGGATCAGCAGCCTCAGCTCACAGTCAAAGTCCATCCCATTGTACTGTTGGTACTAAGGAGGATTGGGGGCAATCAGAGAAAAGGACATTAGCATCACCATATTCAGATCTGTGCATTTGATATTTATATGTTTTGTTTTATCAACACACTCAATGTCTAGCTTTACCACCGGACCATCATTGAAAATGGTAGGCAGCCATTAGGCTCATCGCCAACCCATGCTCACCTCCTCCAGAGTAGGGATGATCTTGAGCAGGATGTCTCCAACTGTCTCGATTTCCGCACCGATGCTCAGAATTCTTTAGAGCCACCAATCACAGTGCAGAACATTCCCAGGAGGACCAATCAAATGGTGACGAGGGACATAGAGGAAACAAACAGTATTTCAAAGCCGAGGTCAACTCTCCCTCAGCAACCATACCGTCTAATAAAGAATTAAAAACCCATTCCCTCCCACCCCCGCTGTGGGGGGTTAACCAGGTAGCACTCCCATTGAAATAGATTTACTAGAATGAGCATTCCCATTCAAGTCAATGTTCTGTGAAGAGTGTACCAGCGGCCATATCTAGTAATTATATTTCCATGTGCACCCTCCAAAATCACAACTGAGGAATAGAAATGGACAGACCAAAACCCATTGATATCTATATCGTAGCAGCAGATATCCATACATAGACAAATAAAGACTGAAAAAAAGTAACTCCCTTCAAAGTGTGTCTGACAAAGAAGAGGAACCAAAACAAAAACAAAAAAACAGGTAAAAGGAACCCAAAGAAAGCAAGTGTGTTTTAGTGACCGCTGGAAGAGGGAGGGGGAGGAAAGGTTGGTGGGTGGTTTGCACCAATGGGGCCTGCTGCCATCGCACTAAAGGAACTGTACTGTGGCTCAACATGGGGGAGAAAAAAAGAACAAAAGGTCAATAAAAAAAAATAAAAAAACAAGATGACAGTAGTAGCCGAAGCCAAAAAAAAATAATCAAACTATGGAACAGTTTAAAGTTAACTTAAAGATGGGTGAGAGTTGGCAGGGCAACAGAGAGTTATGCTCCCCACTATTGGACAGAAGGATGTTGAGGGAAGGCAAGGGCATGGGCCACAGGCATGAGGTGACAAATAAGTTCATGTTCAACAGTTTCAACAATGGCAAAGGTAATATGAAGAGTAAAGACAAGAAAAAGACATACAACACTTGAACCCTAGCTGCTCTATGGCAGAACATTCTTTACAGTAATTACAGTGGTCAAACCGCCCACAAAAATCAAAGCGGGAACAAGGAAGAGGGTATGGGGGGGAATGTGAGAAACTAAAACAGACCAGCACACCGATTCTGAGAAGGAGGGAGGTGAGGAACGTGGAAGGGAAAGATACTGTCACTGAAATAAAATATAGAATGTTGAAATACGGTCATTAGAACAGAGGCAGGTTTAAAGTACTTGTTGAAACCCTCACTAAAAACAGAGGCTTATAATGCTGTCACTGAACAAATGGAGGAAAGTTTACATGTTTGTCACAGGAACAGAGGCAGATTTTGATATTGTCACTAGAACAGAGGCAGGTTTGTTTGTTTATTTCCTGTAGTCAGGTAGTGAGAGGGAGGAGCTTAGGGACATACCGCTCAGGCCCACTGCTGTCTGGGACTGACACACTGGCATTGAACTGCAAGGGCCGTGGGCGTGGCATGGGCAGGGGCCATTCGAGCACACAGATGTCAATCAAGTAAGGCGCCCATTTAGGGAGGGGCACGATTATGGGCAGGGCCAACCAGGGTGTCAGGTGGGCGGGCGCAGGAGGGGCGATCCAGAACATGGGCAACAGAGGAAGTGGGCAAAAATAAACAAAAATAAAAAACAGGAGAGGGAAGAGGGAGGGGGAAGAGGAATACATTTTAATACAGGCTAATATTCTTCATTGTGATTTCATTCTCTGAGATTTTTTGTTTTAAGAGTGCAGAAGTGGAGCTAGAAAAGGAGAAGACACAGGTATTGAGGTAGAGAGAAAGACCGGTAGAATGAACAAGAGCAGAAAAGGAGGGGGAGATGTAGAGAGGAAGGTGAGAGAGGGATAGTGGTAGAGGAGAGGGAGAAGTGGAGAGTAGAGATAGAGAGAGGTAATGACATGAAATTAGTTGAGAATTGGCCAGGTTGTTTATATACAAGACATTTCCTATAGAATGATGAATTGGCTTTGGGTGCTATAACAGCTCTACCCTAAAATACACTGGGCCCACTCAAGTATTAATGACAGTCTTAGCGGTGCTGATGCCTGGTAGTAATATCACTATTCATTAAACAAAAAAAGGCCAGCTGTTTCATATTGATTTTCGGGCGCCATTTGATTACAATGACGTTACACTTTGGAGGGAATATACCATAACCGGTGTAAAGCAGGTCTCAATACACATATCCCTGCATTAACTGTTACCCCAAAACAGCATAGCTTTACTTCCCCAACCACAGTTAACAGACCCATTTTCTTAAGGCCAACTACCAAATGTAAAATGTCTCAACTTTCACATATAAAGTATTAAAATCATTCATTCCCAAAGTACATCCCAGTATAAGGGGGTGGGTACTGTTAATATAACCCGCGTTTACCCCAATAAGAAAAGGTGTAAATGTACTCACGTCTGTGCGCAGGGATTTTATGTTTTTACCACCCTTCCCAATCACGGCTCCTGCATTCTGAACAAAAAAATGAGAGAAGTCAGATGATATGAAACTTATTGTGATACAACATTTAAAAAAATCCTCAAGACATCAGCAAACTACATAATTGTAAACGGATCTTGACGCCATTAAATCGGACAATGAACCACAGGGGGTAGAAAATTGTAAAAGTTAAACTCCCAGATCTGGTCAAACAAAGGTTCAATAAAAAATTGGGGAGGAAAGAGGACAGGCTACATTGCAGGAAATACCATGAGGAGATTGTGAATGAGGAACAGAAAGCGGACTGACTTTGCTCTGCAAGAGTATGCGGAGCTCCACCATGTCCTCTGTGTTCCTGGAGCGCTTATAGGACTGCTCCTCATCAGCGTCCTCAGCAGGACGCTTACCTGAGAAGGAAAAATCTGCTCTGAACTTTTTTGGCACACATCTGGCAGCTACAATTTTGGAACTGAAATGCTTATATTTTAGACCATTGATAAATAAGTAATGAATACAGGAGAGGACATAGACGGTGCGCCATACAGATTACATTATTTAAAATAACTATACTGTTCATATTCATTTGATATACTAGTAACATATAATTAATACAAAGGGATTATAACTCACCGTTGGTTTCTGTGTTGCTGAATGACGTATCTTCTTCTTGTTGTTCAATTTCTGTCTCCATTGTCAGTTAACACCGGGCAGGGTAGGCCAGGCACCTCGGTCCTGGGAGCAGGTAAGAGTGGGGAGAAAGGAGAGGGCTCCTCGGTCTGACTGGCTGTGGGGGGACATGGTCGATGTAACTTGATGAGTGAGATGAGTGAGATTTGAGTTTTCAGACCTGACGAAACAGTCAGTATGGCAGACTAGCCTGGTAACCAACACTTACCGCTATTTATTGGAAGAAGATGGGCGTATTATGGGCGGAACGTAACAAGTCTCAGAGCCGCTGCTAACCTATTGAGAAAAAGCTTAGGTTGATTAACGTTAGCTAGTGCCATAAAAAGCCGTGCCCAAGAATAATCTTACATGACACTGATACGATTACAAAACTGTAATAAATGCGGAATAAGGTTGGGTAATGACACATTTCAGAAAATAAAACAGCAGATGTGATGAGGTGTAGCATCTGGAACAGCATTGATTCAAATTAATGCTTGAGTTGAACTCTTTACAATTCTGGAAATAAAAATGTAAGCTTTAATAACTACAAATTCTTATTTACAATGACGGCCTACACAGAGGAGAACAGATGACAATTTACGTTACTGAACTAATCATACTGATGCGGAATTAATTGATACACATGCACATTTAATTTATGCATTTAATGTCAATCGCATGAGTGAAGTTTCAATGTCGTTGCATTTGACAATATATTCGACCTGGCACAATGTCGAAATCCGAGTCTGGACAACAGAATGCCAATGCAATGGGCTGGTCTCAGAACCATCTCGCACCGAGAATAATCTTGATTTTAGCTACACTGGACACATGTTTAGCTAATTACGGTAAAAGTATGCGTTTGCTCATCGGGCATTCCGTTTAGATTAATGATGTGCGCATAACGTTTGAGAACCCAACTATGTAGGTAGCTCTCTAGGCTAGACGAGAAAATGTGCACGCTAGCTATGCGAGTAAGAACAAACTAGCATCCATCTTGGGAAGCCAGTAAGTGCATTCAGTTGGCTAGCTAACGTTAGCTTCTGTTGTTTAACTAGCTAGCCGTTGGGATGTTAATATTATGTAGGTAGCTAGTTTAGTAGTTATGGGCATGAAGAAACAATGTATAACTTTAAATAAACCTATGAAATCCATATCTACAATTGACGATTATTATAAATGTAGCCGTGTAAACTAGCTAGCTATGATGAAAACAGCTAGCTACAGTAACTTGCTAACGTTACACCGGATACAATAATTAGCTAACATTTGCTAGCTAGCCATGCATGGCTGGCATTGCTTTGGACATGTAGTTACGCAAATGATTTTGCTCATACCATCGCATTAACATGTAATTTATTTGTTACAGAGCTAAATAGAAATGTGTGTAAAACAGACCTGCACTACTCGTTTTCGACCCTTCTCACTCTGACGAAGAACGCAAGCACAAAAATGGCTCTGAAAAAGTGCACTGAAGAAAGATGTAGCCGCTTCGATTGAATTGGAAATAAAGAGCAAGCATTGGACAGCTCGTATGCCATTCACATGATGGAGGCGTGTCTCAAACGATGTTGTCGCTCATTCTTCCGTGGTCCGTGCTGTAAGGGATCCTTGGGTCGTCCATACCCCCTAGGTAGGGCTTGGTAGGGTTTAGGGTAGGGACGTGCCAAGGGTATCGGATTGCAGTGATGATGCCTTCCGGTTTTCACTACCACAGCCACAAAGTCAAAATTGGCTATCGTACAAATTTATGAAAACAAAAATGTGCTTTTTGGTCATACTTTAAGGTTAGAGTTAGGCATAAGGTTAGCAGTTTGGTTAGTGTTAAGGTTGGAGTTATGTTTCAAATCTGATTTTAAGAAGAACATTTTAGAAATAGGCGGGGTTTATGACTTTGTGTCTGTGGTAACTAGTGTTTTGGTAACTCATTCTTCTGTACCTAGATAGTTTGGTTGATTTGCAGCAGGCTTCGCTTTCAGTCTTGCTGATAATGTGAATACTTACTAGTTATGTTCATATAGGGATGTATCTTGCTAATTCTATCATAGTTCTAACATGTAGATATCACACCTTTAGTATGCTTCGCGAAATGTCAAAAAAAGCATTACGGGAGCTTGCCTAAGCTCCACAAACATTTTCATTCTATTCTGCCTCCAAATTTTTGGCGCCTTGGCGATTCGCCCAACGAAAAGCAGCTGTACTAGTCTTCTCGTACAGAAAGACTAAAAACCATTGTAAGTAAATGAAGGTTTCTCTTTTTTTTAAGTGACTTCTGTCACTGTTTGATATTAAGTTACTTCTCTGACTGAGTTTCTTGCTTTCCTATACATGCATGAACACTAGCTTTTTGTTTCTTCAGACTACTGAAATGAATGTTCTCTTTTAGTTCCATTCCCATTGAAAACAACCGTCGCGATCTTATTATACTTCAGTACACAGATTGTCATCTGCATGGCCAGTGAGTCTGCTCTCACTCTGTCCTCTGGCACTTTGTAGGCCTATGAGAAATTGCCTGGAGGTTATCTGGTCAACTGTTAAGTGGCACCACTTGACAGAGAGGGGATGAGCCCTCAGGATGTGCTAGCAACCCAGACCTGGCTTCAGTCCTCTTGGCAGGTCCAGGTGCCTTTCGCCTGGTTAGAGGCATGTGTGGAGTGGCTGCAGCAGGAAGGAGGCGCCCCCCTGCCTCAACACCAGCTTAATCAGCAGGTACCATTTCATTAACCATTTTTCTCAACTCCGGTACAAATGAATTGAAGCTCTTTACACAAATGTAACATTTGTGTCGTTGCAGGTCCTGGATCAGTGGCTGCTGACCGATCTACGTGACCTGGCCCACTCTGTGCTCCCTGCAGGGCTATCTCATGCCCAGAAGTCGGAGCTCAGCGGCAGCTTCTGCGTGCAGCTGGACTCCCTACTGGACATTAGCCAGCCTGCCTATGGCCAGCTTCAGCGCTGGAGGGGCACTGACTGCACCAACGAGGCTGTGTCAGCCGTCACCCAGGCCACCCAGCGGACCTGGGAGGCCAAACCCACACGCATGCTGCTGCTGCAGCTCACTGATGGTGTGCAGACCCTGGAGGCCATGGAGTACCAGCCCATCCCTGCACTCAGCACCACCCTCAAGCCAGGAGTCAAACTGCAGTTGCAGGGCCAAATAACCTGCCGGCTAGGGGTGCTACTGCTGAAGCCAGGCAACGTAAAGGTGCTGGGAGGGGAGGTGGAGGAGCTGGGTGAGAGGCACTCTCAAGGGAAGGTGCTATGCAGGGCTCTGGGACTGCCTGAGGAGGAGCCACAGGGTCCGGCCGAGCAGCCAGAGGTCCCACAACCAGTTAACCAGCAGGCTGACAACCAGGAATCAGACGACCTGGAGCTGCTGGCCAGCCTGGAGACCCAGGAGAGGCAGGTGGGGTGGAGTGTGGAACCCAGCCTGGAGAGTGGCTACAGGACCCGCAGTGAGGAATCCTCTGCCTCTTACAGAAATGCCTCGTTGCAGAGTCAACGCGTTGAAAGCCTTGCAGATTCTCTACTCGTAAGCTCTTCACCCCATGAGGTCCTTGAACTGGACAATTTGGACATTCCAGATGAGGACTTTGATGACCTTCCCCTGGATGAGCTTGATGGTATGATTTTCCAGGAGAGCCCAATCCAACTGACAAACAGGAGAGATAATCAAAGAGACAACCTGAGGAGAAGGCAGGAAGAAGTATCTAACCACTACGCTCCACCATTAGATGACATGAGAAACGAAAGCCATTTTGACTCCCTTGATGAGAGGGATGATCCTGTTTTGGATGAGGACATGAGCTGCTTCTTCCCACCAGAGCCAAAAGCTTCTAGACACGAGCAAAGACGAGATAGTACCTGTGTCAGAGAACTGGGAACAGGCCAGCCCTCTGTGGCAGGAGCAGAGAGGCTCTCAACCAATATCCCAGAGAGTGTGGCGACTGTGACGCTCGATTCATCCCCGTTTACGTACCTGTGTTTGCTGCAACAGGTTGCTGTGGGCGCCTCAGGCCTGCCGGAGTGCGTGAGTGAGGTGTGTGTGAAAGCCTTCATCGTCACCCTGCAAGGGAACCTCAAATGCAGTAAGGGGGAGTGGCGGGTCAGCGCCTCAATCTCTGATGGAACTGGTTACATGGACGTTCACCTCTCAGACCAGGTTCTGACGGGCCTGCTGGGGTTCTCAGCGGCTGAGAAGTCGAAGTTAGACCCAGCCCGGAAGGACGCAGGGATGAAGGCGTGTCAGCAGGGCCTTGTGGACATGTGTTGCGTGATGACTCTGAGGTTGGACCCCGCCGGTGGGAAGGCTGTGGTCCTCAAGGCTGATGCAGTCACAGAGGAGGACTTCCGAGCCCTGGAGGAGCGAGTGAAAGGCAGGCGTGGGCAGGAGGACTTTGGGACCTGGACCAGTGGAGGCTGCTGAGGGGAGGACAGCTCATAATAATGGCTGGAATGGAGTGAATGAAATGGTATCGAACGCATGGAAGCCATGTGTTTGTATTTGATACCATTCCACTTTTTCCACTCCAGCGCTTACCATGAGACCGTCCTCCCCAATTAAGGTGCCACCAACCTTCCGTGATGTGGACTATGGAGGACTGCTTTGGGGAATTATGGGTTGTGATGACTGCCTTGGATGTAAGTGGATTTCCAGCTCTCTGGCCCTGGTCCACTGTCATATGCTTTACGGTGCCTCTGTTGTAAAACTTCATTCATGCAGCCATTAGGCTACTCTTGAACATTTTTGAATGTTCAAGGGCAACAATGTTAATAAATAGAAATTATTCTACAAATAGCTTTTTTTGTGTGTTTTGAATGTGAAGGAACACAAGTGTATTACAGTAGTACTAAAATACAGTATTTTTAAGAAGTTAGCCTTCAGTATTTGATAGGTATGCAACTGTGTAGATGTCCCTCACTGATGGTTGATTAGATTAACTGTTGCTAATGTATGAGAGTTTTATTTTGATGGATAAATCCTATTTGAATGTTTTTCTCTATCCTCTGTACTCTTAGAATTACTTTACACCATCCCTACTTTTGCTACCTATGTTAGTCTTTGAGTTGTAGAGTGGTGCTCAGGCCATGGTCAATTCTCTCTGTTCCCCCGTAAAGAGACTGAGTAATAGTCGGCCTTGGCTCATTGCTATTCTGTGTTGTGCACACGCATCCAGAGCTTTCGTCTGATTTCATTAAGCCCTAACCAAAATTAGTAGCCTGCGTTGCATGTCATTAGCCTGTTATGCGTTAATGACTGGGCCCGCCGTGAGAAGGGTGTAGTCCAGAGTAGTGAGCACCCATAGGCCTGGGGAATTAGCTGCAGAATGGGACGACGGGCTTGGTTGGGTGGGTGGATTAGAGGGAAGCCACACATTGGTACAATGTTCTAACTGTTCTATGTCTTACTCATATTGTTTCATGGATGAAATTGTATTTATAGGTTGAACACTGTATTTATTTGGATAGTGAAGCCAAACATTTTATGTGTCTTTACTCCAACATTTTGGATTTGAGATTGAAGTGTTTCATATGAGGCGACATTACAGATTGTCACCTTTTTATTTGAGGGTATTTCCATTCATGTCTGTTTTACTGTTTGGAAATGAAATCACTTTATCTGGCCCCCCCATTTAAAGAAGCCATAAGGATTATGGATTATCGTGAATAAAGATCATACACCCCCCCCCAATAAAAGGCTAACCTGTCCTGTTATTGGTAATGGTAAAGGGTTTATGATGTTGTAGTGTCTCACTCATCATTATTCATGATTAATTAATGAGTGTTCAGAAACATCTTATCTGCTCACTTAGAAAGAAAATTAATCCAGTCAGTTACTATTGGACAAAACAAACTGCAAATTAGTCCAACTTTGTAAAGTCCCAAGCTTGGTGTAGTCATTGAGTGAAATGGGCCCAAATACATAACTTTTCACTAATTTCATACACTATAAGTGAATTTGGCAGAATAATTGACATATTCACATGGGGGGACCAGATACATAGTGCTTTCATTTCCACACGGTAAAACATATGTATGGAAATGCCCTCAAATTAAAGGTGACAATCTGTAACGTCGCCTCATATGAAACACTTCAATCTCAAATCCAAAATGCTAGAGTGGATGAGACGAATAAAAATGTTTAGCTTCACTGTCAAAATAAATATGGTATTCAGCCTACAAATACCCTTTACAGCCTAAAATTTAATCCATGTAACAATATGAATAAGTGTACCTCTTCACAGTCCCCAAGTCCAGAACAGACTATGGGAGGCACACAGTACTACATAGAGCCATGACTACATGGAACTCTATTCCACATCAAGTGACTGACGCAAGCAGTAAAATTAGATTTCAAAAACATATGAAAACACCTTATGAAACAGAGGGGACTGTGAAGCAACACAAACATTGGCACAGACACATGCATACACGCATTACACACGATAACATACGCACTATACATACACATGGATTTAGTACTGTAGATATGTGGTAGTGGTGGAGTAGGGGCCTGAGGGCACACAGTGTTTTGTGAAATCTGTGAATGTATTGTAACGTTTTAAAATTGTATAAACTGCCTTAATTTTGCTGAACCCCAGGAAGAGTAGCTGCTGCTTTGGCAGGAAATAATGGGGATCCATAATAAATACAAATACCTAAAATCGAAAATGTTGAAGTATAGAGCCAAATAAAATATTTTAGCTTCGCTGTCCAAATACATACAGAAGGGAGTGTATATGCCGAGGATGATTACAAGGCTCAGCTGGTTGGCGTATGGTGCTTGCAACAACAGGGTGGTGGGTTTGAGTCGCTTGAATAAGGTCTGCTAAAAAGCATTACCGTATTAATGCATAGATACCTTGATCTACAGACCTTGTTCATGCGCTACTCTTATAATACATGATAAATAGTCTGAACTTCATGAAATAAACTCTTGTGTCCTAGCAAGGCATCTTTCCCCTGTTTTTAGGAGTAGTGTGAATTACTTTAGAAGCAACATCAGAACATTTTGACTTTGCTAATAGAGGCCATTTGCAATGTTATTTCCCTGATTTTATACCCCTCCCCCGCCACTCCCCCTCTTTCTGTTGCAGTCTGCCTTTACGTTCTCCAGCGAGTTTGTATGTTCCTGAATTACAGGTGAGTGGTGGTGGGTGCATGGAGAGACGTGCTAATTTCTCTAAGGCTCGTACCACAGATGTAGTGTACCCTTTTGGTCCTTTCGTTTTTAGAGGAAAAATGTACATCAGCAAACCAAACTAATACCCGCAGCTGTAATTTACCTTCCCTATTAGAGATGGGTAATGAAAAATCCACTTAGGCCTGGCCTCTTTGTCTGAGAACCATGAAGATCAGCAAATGGGTTTCTCTGCCCGAGCCGGCCCTGTTTGTGTGTTTCCAAGTTGAAGATGCGCGTCATTAGGGAATAGAAATTACAGGAAAATTGTTCTCACAAAACATTGGTACATTATTTTATCCAGACGTTGATGGGATGGGAATTATTAGGATCTAGCGGAGACTGGGTTCAAGTAGAGGCAGAGCCATATCTCTTCAACTGACTGGGTTCAAGTAGAGGCAGAGACATATCTCTTCAACTGATTGGGTTCAAGAGGTCAAATTCTGTGATGTTTGTTCATCATTCTAGTACAGTATGAGTCATGCTAATGATGTGGCCATCATGAAATTCGTTTTTAGGCACACTAAAACGATCAAATGTTATCTAAATGAAGACAGTTTGGCGTTTATTGTCCCTCATTACTCATAATTGCATGTTCTATGAGCATCTATGATTTATGCTTGTTTACAATCATTGGACCTGAATAGTTTTTTGCATTGACTATTAAAACAAAAATGCGAACATCTGACAAATGTCATGATCCAAAATATTGTTGGCTATGGCAGAGCTGATTTGTTGCAATAAAGCACAGTAGGATCAAGTATACTCTTTGTACTGCAGTATTGCAATAGAAGATAATTGAAGGAGAACTGCTCAATGACATGAAGTCTGAAGTTTTGCAGTACAACTCCCTGGAATATAGCGTTCCAAAACTAACCATCCTTCCTGAATCTCTCACACTCTCTCCTATGGAAACAAAAAAACTATGCGAAAAGGAGTGTGAGTGATGGGGGGGTAAAACTGCAATTACTGAACTAAATTGATTTGGTATTTTGCCTCCATTCAGTGCAGCGGTGCATAGTTAACCTTACCAGACTAATGGGAAAGCCATACCCTGGGTGCGCTGAAAGAGCTTTAACAGCACTTCGACGAACAACTCACTGGACACAGACGTCAATTCAACGTCTTTCACGTTGGTTCCACGTTGGAAAAAACATTCATTCAACCTGTGTGCCCAGTGGGAACGGCTTTTCCTCCCTTACCCACTTCCACGGCACAGTCAGTCCATTCTCACACCATACGCAATAATTACATACATTTGAAAATGTATGAAAAGATTGAGAGAATGGGTGATTCAGACAAAAAAAGACAGAATTCATTGGCCTCCACTTGTCCTTCACTAAATGGGAGAGCGATCTGTCAAGCTCATCAATTAGAGGGTAATTGAATGAAAATTGTATAAATCATGTTCATTTTGACCTGACTCCACCTCAACCCCCTTACCTTCCCAATTCTGAATAGCTGGAAGCCCTGTGTTGTGTTCATTAGGCACCAAATGGAAGAAACAAACTAGATTTTTGTGATTTGTTGAAAAATGTTTTCCATTGCATGCCCTAATGAACACAAACCTGTGTTAGGGAGGAGGACATGATGTGATGGAGGTGAGGGTCATAGACCTATGCAAACAGTATTTTATTACATGCCTCCTTTAGGGAGTTGACACAGACCCCTCACGCCACCCACTGAACTGTCCATGTAGATATTGATCTAATCTCTGAAACCAGTACCAAATTTCACGTGTGCTGGACGGCTACTTGTTTTTTTTATGTTTGTTTGTGCATGTGTGTGTATTGACTTGCCTATGTGTGTTTATTGGTTTAGATATTGTCTTTCATTCATGATATGAAAAAGGTTATCAGGAAACCATTGAGAAAAGGGTAAATTAAGGGAAACATTATACCTCAAAAGTAACGGTGTGTGTTAGAGAGAGGGGGCTGAAGTTGACTCCAACCCTCTTCTAATTCAGTCACCTTTGCCCCCATGGTCCCTATGTCTATGGTTCTTCGTCTGGATTAAAACAGGTGTGGTTGTTAACAGTGTTCTTAACAGTGAGGCACCAGGAGCGGGAACATCATGTCTACGAGTGCCACACAGCTGGAGCGACACGAGCCACCAGAGAGGCCGCTGCTAATCACTTAATTGTCGCCACACACCAGCCCTTTGTAAACAACTAGCGCTTCGGCAACAGAGGTTATGCTGAATTATACCAACATAATTATGATCATCAGCATCTCCCTCGGTCAGAAACACAGTCACTCTGTCTGGGGACTTGATCAGTGTTATTCATCTATTAAACCGAAAATGTAACAGCTGGCAACCAATAGTCTTATCAATTAGAGTAAATGATCATACGCTGGAGAACAACTTTTAAAGTACCAGTGTTTGTTTTCTTAATAGGAAATGTTGGCACATCTTGTTTAGAAAGTGGTACGTTCTGCCGATTCAACTACTTTTGTATTTAATATTATGAAACCATTTAACTCCTCTAAAAAAAAAATATACATTGAAGGGCATCTTTCTGGATATGGAATCCACAGGGGAAAAGGAAGGAAGGGAGGATGAAAAAAAAACACTGAAGTAGAGCAGAAAGATGTAATTCTCATGGAATGAGATTGAGAAGACTGCCCAACGTCGAATTTGCTGGAGAGGAATCATTGATGGCCTTTAGCCTAAGCAACAGTGTTTAATCGTCCCGGGTCGCTATAAAATAAAGGGGACTTAATCAACCGTATATTTTGGGTTATGCCAGGGTAAGACAGTCAGTTGTACTGAGCTCATATACAAGTAAAATTCTTCAAGAATCAATGGATATTAAAATGACCAACAGGAAATGTGCCGGATTATGCCCTTAAATGACAAGCCTTCAGACATGTGAGTCCGCAGGAGACAGAGCTGGATGGTGCATGGACTTGGTATCAATTAGACCCCACAGAAAGCTTCTCCTGTGGAAGAAGGGAACAACCCAGAGCACATGTCCTTCCAGAAGCACCAGATGCTCTTTACCGAGGCCTCGGAAAACAGAAATTAACATCTCTGATTTGAGGGAAACATCTTTGAGAAATGTTCCTTTGCAGTAAATGAGATGCCTTTCAGACGGAAATCCAATGAATAAACTCGGCTAGAGGGGGGAAGAAAATTAACTGGCTGATTGAATGGTTGTCTGCAAGTGTTCACTGAAAAAAAGACCAAGGTCGGACCACTCGCATGTATGAGCTCAACCATGATGTCACCACACTTCGTGGAGTTTTGTGCGTGTGCCCTGTGTGACCCTATCCTAGGGCTGAGTGGACGCACAGGCAGATCAAGGCCAGAAGTATGTAGTAGCTGCTGTATAACACCAGACTGAACAATACATTCTGTAGCTTCTTCACTTGCACATAGACCCAGACCTGTTAAGGGTTTTAAAGATGCAGTCGGGCCAGTTGCATAACACATCTTAAGTTAATGTTCCCACTTTCATTTCCCTTAAGGTTTCCTTAACTTTAAGTTGCACAAAGCATTCTAAGGCAATTTCCCCCTTAAATTAAGTGAAAATGTTAAGGGTGCCCATGAGGTCCCTTAAGTGCTTCATTCAGTATAGATACCAATGTAAACAGTATTTGTGGAGGTGAATGCTTTTCTCTGCCCTGGTTTCAAAAGGAAACCATCCTCCAACTAGCTAGCTACTTATTGTATAGCTATCTACAGAATTTAGCTAAACAATGGAAGGTGCACTGTGCACAATCCATGGCTACATTGCTAGCTGGCTAGCTAGCTACCTACTCTGTAAATTAGCTAGACATACTAGAAAGTAATAGAAACAAGTTAAGAAAAAAGTTACTAAAAGAAACGTGTTTTATTATCGTCTGAATCAATTTGTTTTTCCTGTCTTGAATGTAGAGGTTCTATTCAGCCATCTTCCAAAATATATGAGATGTCTTTGACAAGAGGTTCAGTCAGTGAGTCAGATCGTCTCCATGGTAACCAGAGACTTTCTGCCATACATGCCTTCAAACTACCATAAAACCCTTAAATTATGCCCTTACCTAAGGAAATGTTTGAGTGCTCTATGCAACACCCTTAAACAATTCCCTTAGGTAAGGGAAAATTATTCCTTAATGGGAACACTTAAGATGTTTTATGCAACCTGGCCCTTAGCACAACACATTTATAGCATATTGCTTACATTTATTAAAGTAATAATTTTATACTGCCAAGTGTTGTAGTCCATATGTTAATATTCTCTGATTTTGCACCATGCAGTCCAGAGATTGACAGTTCAAGTTGAGCTATGTCAATGAATAAATACATCCATTGCTGATGTGCAGAGTGTGTGGGGCTTGCCATCTTAAGGCAACCATTTCTCTTGGCTGCTGTTGAGCCAGCAAGCCAAATCCTTTTCTGCCTGTATGTTAAATTCAGTGAAGAGTCATCATTAAGCAGTAGTACATTGGGCAGACATGGGATGTGTTTAGACAAAATGCCTGATAAGGATGAAGCCATAGATTGCCAAAAGGAGAAAACCTCTGGGCACTCCCAGACCATATGAATGAATGTGCCAGGAGTACCCTGGGGGCAGAGCATACAGACAGTTTGACTTTGTTCATCTGGAAAATCTTTTTTTTGGAGTTGCATAACTCATGGACAAAATTGTAGAGGGTGATTTGGGTTTCTTGATGAGAATGTAATATTTATTGGACCAGACACTACTCCAGCATCCTAATCTCTCTCTTTCTTATGGACACTGGTTGCCAAGGTGGCATTAGTAATTCAGCAAGGGATATGCTGATATAGGTAAATGTCCACATTTACCATCAAAAAGCCCTGTAAACACGTGGAAATCTCTGGAATAACCAAATGTGCGCTGTGAAATGCTTAAAAAAAACATTAAACCGACGTCTCTCCTTCCAATACTTTATAAAGGAAAATATAGGCCTACTTTTAAACCAACTCGATTTGCAGTGCCATTTGTAAAAATGTAACAAAACAAAAAAACATTCGCCACCAGTAAACAGTCTAATGTAGGCCTAGGGCAAAAGTAACGGTGTGATAGAAATTCACCATAAATGAAAATCACTTAGTGTAATGCTCTGGGTTGAAGAGAGCAAGTAATCTAAAAACAATGATCAACCCAACTGGTTTGGCCTCGAGAATTAGTGAAACCGAGAACACATAATGGCGCCGGTGCATTTCCGAGAGATTGTGCGGACTAGAGCAAGAACATTCATGAGCGCTAAAAGGGAAATAAACAATGATTTGGGGTAAAACGCCACTCCTTTGGTCTGCACACAGCATGTGGCCAACCAGGCCCCCCACTTGTCTCCGGGGAAACGTATATGAGCTCACAGTGGGAAGCTGAGCGCCCGTGCGTTTATAGGCAGTCAGACACTCCGCTTGCCAGAACCCGGGTTTTAGAATAAACACTTCTAATCTAAGGTTTTACAGGGAATTGCAAGTGCCACATGGTCCCCAGAACAAACAAGCAACACGAATGTGCGTGGGGCCAAATACATGAAAATAATACACGTTTTATATTAATTTTTATGCAGCAATATTGGCTGTCCAATGCATTTTGCCACCACGGGGGCAATAAAGTTGATCTTATCTTAAAAGTAGAATGAATTTGTCTGAAATGTGCCATAGAAATGATAGATAATCATGACCCTGAACTAACTTGTACAAAAGGCTCTCATTTTCTGACAATTTTTAGTTATCTGTGTCTTTTAATTGTACTTTTTAGTTAACGGGCCCTTTAATTGCAGCCCTAGAGATGTGTAGAGATCGCTATGTATCAGACCTCAATGGCGCAGCCCATGTTATACAAGCTTTTGGGCACTCTCATATAGATATTTAGAGACATCTCTATATATCTATATGCTTTGAGCGCACTTACAACCAATTCACTTGTTAATAAACACCTTCCTTTTGTCTTTTAGTTCAGTGCCAAACAACCCATGGAGTTGTGAAGAATTCTCCTGTATTTATCTTTGTTATCTGTGTGTCACAATATCCAAAGTGAGAAACCCGAAATATTTACGTTTTACTTTATTTCTTGTGTATAGATGCACATTTCGAGATGCGCTGTTGTATAATTAGCGGTAGGATGTGAGTTGTTGCCACGTGTGGATTTGAAAAGGAATGATAACATATGTATTGAAATGATCAGATTTATACATTTTATGAATATATTTTGTAAATGTTTAGGAAATCATTTAGGTTATATGAAATACTACATGTATGTCGAGGAATATGTTTGAAGTAAAATATCCTAATGAAAATATGTGCTGTATTTTTAGCACACACTTATGGAAATGAAATGGATAATTGAAAGGACTAAATAAATGGCAGATGCAACTCTCTAAACTGATACCCCAACTCTCTGTCCTACCCTTGTCCTCTAACTGGGACACCTGCTCATGTAGCAGCTACTTACCTCACCCGCTGCATTCAGAATAGGCAACCTGCCATAAACTACTGTTTTGAATTAAACCCATCCTTCTGTTTAGGCATATGGGATTCTCCAATATCATTTAATATTAAGCACCAATGCCACAAAACTGCAGTTGTATAGAATTACCTGCAATTCTACACATTTTGCCATGTTAATGATATCTGTGTGAGAGTGACTAACAAAATCAATGGTGGCCCCCTGGAGATCAGGGCACGTGCTCGGTCAGTATTCAGCCATGATTACTACAAGTTTAGATAATTGACTAGACTAACTTACCAATCTAAAAATTGTTAGCTGACATGGCTAATTGATTGACTGTTGGTTATGCTTGGAGCCGGCCCTGGGTTAAGCTCTAGAAGTAATAGGCCCTACCAAAATGATTGAATTGTTTACATTGTTTCTCAAGAGTATACTTATTTTAGAGGAATCCAAACAAGTGAACAGAACTAAAAAGGTATTTACAATATGCCTACATGTCTATTTGCATTAGTCACCTCACTTGCCCATATAATTTTGTATTGCAGCAGTATCAACAAAAAACAGTATACTTGTTTAACCACACGCTGTGTTTGTAATTAAAGGTAACACCAAAGAGTCAAACCGTTTGGTAAAACGTTTCAACGGTAGGCCACTCATGGCTTTACACTATGCAATAATGTCACCAAGAGCTCAATTTAAATGTTTAGTTGTGGCAGGACTCTAGTGAATGTTTAAAAATCATGTTTAACAGTGCATACCACAATGGCCTCTATAGCAGATGTCAGGGTGAAATGATCCTTTAGTGGAATTACAGATGTACGATCTTAATAGTTGAACCAGTTTGTTACAACAGGAAAACAATCCTGCAGCAACAGAAAATGTGGATTATAATTAATGGCCATTTTTGTAGAAGATACATTTTTCATAAGGGAAAATCAAGTCCGAAATTAAAACTTCAGAAGCATCGTTAAACCTGCAATACACTAGAAGTTAAATTCCTGCAATGCAGGAGAGTTCTCAATCTAAGATCATACATCTATCTTTATTGTCCTTCCTATACCATGTATGTTTGTACCATCTCAACCTGTCTTTTTCCTACGTGTGTGTGTGTGTGTGTGTGTGTGTGTGTGTGTGTGTGTGTGTGTGTGTGTGTGTGTGTGTGTGTGTGTGTGTATATACTGTACCAGTCAAAAGTTTGGACACTCCTACTCATTCAAGGGTTTTTCTTTTTTGCACTATTTTCTCCATTGTAGAATAATAGTGAAGACATCGATGGCAGACATTTTGTATGGCGTTGTGTGTGTGGGCGGTTTGCTGATGTGAACAGAGTGCCCCATGGTGGGGTTATGGTATGTGCAGGCATAAACTACGGACCACAAACACAATTGCATTTTATCGATGGCAATTTGAATGCACAGAGATGCCGTGACGAGATCCAGATGCCCATTGTCGTGCCATTCATCCACCGCCATCTCATGTTTCAGCATAATGCACAGCCCCATGTCGCAAGGGTATGTACACAATTCCTTGAAGCTGAAAATGTCCCAGTTCTTCCATGGCCTGCATACTCACCAGACATGTCACCCATTGAGCACGTTTAGGATGCTTTGGATCGACATGTACGACAGCGTGTTCCAGTTCCCGCCAATATCCAGCAACTTCACACTGCCATTTAGGAGGAGTGGGACAACATTCCACAATCCACAGCCTGATCAATTCTATGTGAAGGTGATGTGTTGCACTGCATGAGGCAAATGGTAGTGACACCAGATACTAACTGGTTCTGATCCGTGACCCTACAATTCTTTTAAAGGTATCTGTGACCAACAGATGCATATCTGTATTCCCAGTCATGTGGAATCCATAGATTAGGGTCTAATAAATGTATTTCAATTGACTGATTTCCTTATGAACTGTAACTCAGTAAAATCTTAAACGGTTGTGTTTATATTTTTGTTCAATGTAATATTGGCTTCTCTCTGTTCTCTGTCTTTAGCTTTCTTTATCCCTGTTCCCTTCCTTCCTCTCCTTCCCTTATTTCTCCAAACTATTCTGCTCTTGCTGTCTGCATGCACATCTGAACTCCAGGACGTGATGGTCAATAGTAGAAGGTTCTTTGACGCAGGGGGGAAAAAGCCTGGCCATTGGGGACAGACAGACACACCTGGTCATCTGAATCGCCCGGAAACAAGCATGTATACCAACAAATAATACTGTAGTGCCCCCTTGTGGTCACAAGCTATATACTGTAGGTTTCAGGAAACTAAAGAGTATTACAAATACTTAATCTAAAAACAGCAGCACAAATGACATCAATATGAAAATATCTTTACATTTAGAAAAATATACATGTCATTACAAACTTCCTCAAAATGGAAAACTATATAATTTCTACACCTGTGATAAGAAAGAGGTCAGGGTCCTTCCCCTCTCCATGCCACTCTTTCTCTCCATCCTCTTCTCTTGCCTCTCAGGGGTAGACCAGGCTGCAGTTGAAGTGTGGGAAGGAAAGGGTGGGGCAACAGCCATTGAGAAACGCCATACTGAATCCTCTTCCCAGAGTCACGTTAGAGGTTCTAACCACTGCACTGGGACAGCACGCCCACACACACACACACACACACACACACACACACACACACACACACACACACACACACACACACACACACACACACACACACACACACACACAGTGAGGTTTAGCAAGGTTGATAGGACATGGACACACACACAAACACACCATGTCGCCCACAAACACACACATTGCTGGTACCTGTGGCAGAGCTCAGCGCAGCAGGTGAGGAGCCGTGTGCTGTTAATGACTGATGTGGAGTTAAACTCTTCCTTCAGGAAGTCTTCACAGCAGCTCTGGGATATTCTGCATACCTGGGAACACACACACACATGCAACCATGATGTCACCACCAAGGATAATGCATAATGATAAGTAGGGATGCACGATATATCGGTAAGCATATCGGAATCGGACGATATTAGCTAAAAAAAAACGATGTCAAAGCTGACGTGCATACCTATACAACGTAATGACGCCACGAAAAATGTAGCGCTACACATGCAACATTCCTAACCTAGCCCACAATGTCTGCTGTGTGGATCGAGCAGTCAACAAGTCCAGCAGTCATTTGAAAGAGTAACAGCTAGACAACTCAAAGGTGAAATCCATTAACACCAAGATAATGGAATTCATTGCCCTTGACAATCAACCGTTCTCTGTCGTGGATGATGTTGGCTTTCGCTGACTGGTCGAACACCAGTACACTACCAAGTAGTTGCTATTTTTCAGATGTTGCCTTACCGGAGTTACACAGTACTGTTGAAACACATCCATGAGCTACTTGCTATGGGCGTCACTGCTATTAGCTTCACTACTGACATTTGGACCAGCGATGTCAGGCCCATGAGAATTATGATTCTGACAGCACAGTGGGTCGACGAGGATTTCCTACTGAGGAAAGCCGTATTGCATGCTCAAGAATGTGCTGGTTCTCATACCGCTGCTGCCATTTCAGAACATGTTTGAAACTTGGAAACATGAATTCTCCTAGCTCCATTCGAACAATTGACTTGAGAAATAAGCTCAACTGTGTCTGCAGCAGACATAATACCCTGTCATGGCATTGAAACGCCTGCTCAACAAAAATGCCAACACAGACCATCGGGTTAACTTGGAAAAGTACTCTACTAGAGACTGTGAACAAGCGATTCGGTTGCATTCTCTCTGAGCCTCTACTGTGTCACTACCATGCTCAATGCTAGGTACAAGGGCCGCTACTTCAATGCAGACAAGAAACACGGTTTACGTGAAATGTTAGACACAGCTGGACAAGATGGAAACGGACAGGGAAAGTGTGCACCGAGGAAGAGAAACCACAGACATCAGAGCTGAAACTTCAAAGCTTGACATGTATGATGCAATCCTTGTTGAGACTGAACAAAAGAATAACGAAACAGCACAGCAAATAAGTGAAAGAAATAGGTTTTGATTATGTTTTTCTGGTAATGGGGACATGTAAATGCCAACAAATAACTTTTTGGTCTGTGTGTGTGTGTGTCAACTATTTAACTGTACTAGAATGCTTAAGGCTGCAAACATTTTAAATATTGGTTATTGATATCAGTATAGTTTTTTTTGGCAAGGAAAATATTGGATATCGGCCAAAAATGTCATATCGGTGCATCCCTAATGATAAGATATACACGGAATATACCAAACATTAGGTGCACCTTCCTAATATTGTTTGACAACATTGTGTCAAGTTGGGTGGATGTCCTTTGGGTGGTGGACCATTCTTGATACACACAGGAAACTGTTGTGTGAAAAACCCAGCAGCGTTGAAATAAAAGATCCCAGAAATGTTCCATACGCACAAAAACAGCATGATCATTACACAGGTGCACCTTGTGCTGAGGACAATAAAAGGTCACTTTAAAATTTGCAGTTTTGTCACACAACACAATGTCACAGATGTCTCAAGTTTGGAAGGGAGTGTGCAATTGGCATGCTGACTGCAGGAATGTCCACCAGAGCTGTTGCCAGAGAATTGAATGTTAATTTCTCTACCATAAGCTGCCTCCAACATCATTTTAGATAATTTGGCAGTACGTCCAACTGGCCTCACAACCGCCGACCACGTGTAACCACGCCAGCCCAGGACCTCCACATCCAGCTTCTTCACCTGCGGGATCGTCTGAAACCAGCCACCCAGACAGCTGATGAAACTGAAGAGTATTTCTGTCTGCCCTTGTGGGCAAAACCTAATTCTGATTGGGTGGGCCTGGCTCCCAAGTGGATGGGCCTATACCCACCCATGGCTACGCCCCTGCCCAGTCATGTGAAATCCATAGATAAGGGCCTAATGAATTTATTTTAATTAACTGGTTTCCTTATATGAACTGTAACTCAGGAAAATCTTTGAAATTGTTGCATGTTGCGTTTATATTTTTGTTCAGTATACTTGGGGCTATCCAAATAAAGGGTTACCTGGGGTGAGATTTCTGTATGTAATCAATAGTGCTATATAAGTTTAATAAGTTATTATTATCCTTGCTACAGAGAGCACTTGTTATATCAGATATGATCTGATAATATCAGAACTGATTTAAAGAGGGTATGATTCAATGTTACAAAAATATTCCTCCCATTTGTGTACTTTGATGTACCTTAAGGATGAGCCACTGCATGAAGCCAAGGTAGTAGAGCACAAAGTTGACAGTGCTGAAGAACACTACAATGGGCAGAACCTGAAGAGCAAGAGAAAAACTGAGTGTTTGGTTTCTCTTTTCTTTCCTCTCTCTGTAATTTTCTCACAGTCTTCACATATACAGACATACTCATATGATCCTCTATCAAGAATACAAAGAAGTGATTTGTGTATTTGTCGCCAAAGACAAACTGAGAGCGGGTGTCAGTGTAGGACAGAAACACCTGGGTGACAGAGGAGAGATGTTTCAACACAGACTGAAGTATTGAGGTCAGTCTTTCCTAACAGGTCAACTTTGCTCTTTGTCTGCTGAGTGTACTGGGGTAAGGGACTGGGGACTGCAGACACGGGACAGAGACATGTGATTATACTGATGAGAGTGACATTAGCTATATGGTCCAAATAAAAACAAGGGCTTTTTTGCTGGCTATTATTTGCAATATCAGTGATCCAATAGATTGCCATTTTACCCTTTGGCTGAGTATCCCTGGCCGGTACACAGTATGTGTATAGTATACAGTACCTACACTTGATGGCCCAGCCAGTCTACAGCAGTGAATCCTGCTTTGGTTCTGAGGATGATGAGTCCAAATAAGAACTGCAGTACCACACCCCACAGTAAAGTTTGCCGTGACACCTACACACAGTTAAACGCACAGACGTGCAGGGAATCACACACAAACACATATAGGCACAAGATCTGTCAGTACTACAGCAGCCGGTCTTTGGATCCATACAGAGTTGAAGTATCAAGGTGTGTGTGTGTTCTTGCTTTTCCATACCTTGAATGGGTTCCCTGAGAACACCAGCATGAGCAGTACAAAGCAGATGACCGGAGAAAGACTAGCTGCCGTGTTCCCTGTTTGGCCGTGTCAAAGACCAGCCAGCACACCACTGCCATCAACAGCAGCATACACACCACCCTGCATGCACAGACAGACAAACAGATAGACAGACAGACGCAGACAGAAAGACAGACAAGTGAGGTAGCGTGCAGAGGAACAACAATGGAAATCACCAAAAAGGATGACAAAATACAGGAAAATGTGATATTATACAAAGAAAAGAGAGTGAGAAAGAAAGAAAATGCAGCTCTCACCATTTGAGCCGGACCCTGTGTGTGTTGAGGGTGCTCCTGGTAGGTTGCAGGCTGTCCCAGAGGCAGGATCTGTAGCGACCCATGAGCCAGTCCCTCAGCAGGAAGAACACAGCCAACAGGGCCAGAGGCCGCTGCAAGTTCTGCACGCACGCTGCAATCACTGCGGCAACGTAACTTGAAACACACATAAGCTGTGTCTGAAATGGCACCCTATTCCTTATGTAGTGTACTAATTTTGACAGGACCCACTTCGGACAAACCCCCAGACATCTCTGTATGAAACCTAGACAGCTGCAAACATACGTGATTATCACACAGAAAGAAAAGTCACACAGACATATGCACATACAGGGAGGCAAGAGAAGGCATCAACTTCCAATTATAGAGAATAACATCTAACTGCTGAGATAGGAGGAAAGTGTATAAACATATAAAAAAAGAACTGAAACTCACAAATACACACAGTAGTGACGGTGATGAAATGAACAGTCAGCCATCACCCACATCCCTGAGACAGCAGATATACACGTAGTCTGTTGAGGCTCTCAACCAATCCTTACATTTTACCTGCTCTACCAGGAAGGAAATTCATTTCAGGGTCATATTCATTAGGTACCCAATGGATGTAAACAGACTGAATTAGGGGGGGAAATTGTGCAATGAGAAACACTTATTTTCAAACCACACACTCCCTCAGTGATGGAAAACCCACTCACTCTGATAACCTCTGCAAACACTAGGTTATCACATTTGGGGGTGAATTGAATCACCAAGTATTCACATTCCTGTGAGACTCCTGTGGTCCTGTGTGGCTCAGTTGGTAAGATCATGGCACTAGCAACACCAGGGTTGTTGGTTTAATACCCTAAAACACAACAACATAGACACACCTCTGATAAGAGTGGGTTGGTGTAAATGAAGTCATTCAAACACCTTAGATATGTGTCAGTGAACCAGGTCACATACATGCAGTTCTGTCCTCTGTCCATTTAGCAGATATCCTTATCCAGAACAACTTAAAGTAGTGAGTGCATACATTTTCATACTGGTCCCCCGTGGGAATCAAACCCACAACCCTGGCGTTGCAAATAAAACCAAAAATGTAAAAGCACCATGCTCTACCAACTGTGCTACATGGGACCCCTTGAGCTGTTCTTGTCTATCAGTGTTCTGTACTATGTATTAGTTCATGTTTTGTGTGGACCCTGGGAAGAGTAGCTTCTGCTTTTGCACAGCTAATGGGGAGCCTAATAAAATACCCCCAAAATACCAAATACAGTGGACTGGTCACTGACACATTCAGTGCCTTCTGGAAACTGCAGTTACAATATTTCTGTATTTATTTTTTTATTTAACCTTTATTTAACTAGGCAAGTCAGTTAAGAAGAAATTATTGCTTACAAGGACGGCCTAACAAAAGGCAAAAGGCCTCCTGCGGGGACCTTTTGCCTTTTATAAAAATATAGGACAAAACACACATCACGACAAGAGAGACACCACAACACTACATAAAGAGAGACCTAAGACAACAACATAGCCCGGCAGCAAGACATGACAACACAGCATGGTAGCAACACCATATGACTACCACCTGGTAGCAACAACATGGCAGCAGCAGAACATGGTAGCAGCACAAAACATTGTACAAACATTATTTGGCACAGACATGCAAGAAGGTAGAGATAACAATGCATCAGGCGAAGAAGCCACAACTGTCAGTAGTGTCCAGGATTGAGTCTTTGAATAAAGAGATGGAGAGAAAACTGTCCAGTTTGAGTGTTTTTTGCAGCTTGTTCCAGTCGCTAGCTGCAGCAAACTGAAAAGAGGAGTGACCCAGGGACGTGTGTGGTTTGGGGACCTTTAACAGAATGTGACTGGCAGAACCGGTGTTGTATGTAGAGGATGAGGGCTGCAGTAGGTATCTCAGATAGGGGGAGTGAGGCCTAAGGATTGTATAAATAAGCATCAACCAGTGGGTCTTGCGATGGGTATACAGAGATGACCAGTTTCCAGGGGAGTATAGAGTGCAGTGATGTCTTGTAAGGAGCATTGGTAGCAAATCTGATGGCCGAATGGTAAAGAACATCTAGCCGCTCGAGAGCACCCTTACCTGCCGATCTATAAATTACGTCTCTGTAATCTAGCATGGGTAGGATGTTCATCTCAATCAGGATTAGTTTGGCAGCTGGGGTGAAAGAGGAGCGATTACGACATAGAAAACCAAGTTTAGATTTAACCTTAGCCTGCAGCTTTGATGTGTGCTGAGAGAAGGTGTCACGAGTGTCACAGTATCCACAGAAGGAGGCGGCGCTCGGCGGTCGTCGTCGCCGGTCTACTCGATGCCACCGATCTATGTTACTGTGTTCTTTGGTTTTTGTCTGTCTCAGTCCGCACCTGTTCCTTGTCTGTCATTAGTGGGGGGGGGGGGTATTTAGTTTGTTCCTTTGTGTTCTGTATTCGTGAGGGATTAATTGTATGTCGACGGGCAGTGTGTAGTGTACGTTGTTGTTTTTTTCAGCGTGGCACTTTGTATGATTATATTGCCGGGCTGCGCCCCGTGCGTATTCATTCGTGGTTACCTGTTTTCCCTTTTGGGTGTTGTGCGCACCCTGTGCCTTTTTGACCACCGATTGTTTCGGTGTGAATAAAATTTCGGCACTACTGGACCTCAGTCTCCTGCTCTTGACTCTGCCCCTTCCTCCTGCCCTTAAGGAAACGTGACAACGAGAATTTTCAATCCCAATGATGATAACTAAACAATTATTTAAGCTTTGACCAATCCCCAAGGTTTGTAAGACCCTGGGTTTAATAATAATTAGGCAAAGACTCAGCTTATGCAAAAGGTTGGTTCTTTATTCGTGAGAACGTTCTGAAATCAAAAATGCAAACACAGTCTTTATAACACACACACAAACAAGTTCAAATCTTAAGCTAAGCCTTGCTCAGACAGTCTGTGTTTTTCCACTACACAGATACATTGTTTCTTTAATCTGCAACATGTTTCATAATCTTCTGCAAGCCTAACAGTTTCTCCACTCCACGGGTGGAGACAGAATGTCCTGTAAGGAACACAGTAGTACAACTTGTCTGTTGATAGCTCCTCTTATCATTTGTTTCACACTTGCACCCTGCTTACATACTAAAAAGGAACAAAAGGTCCTGGTTCTAATTCTGACTAAAACTACACACATCATCAGATTATAGTTTTATGATTCTAATAAATGTCATACAATTATATGGTTTCAGGGTGGAATTCTTTAGTCATTACTTTAAACATATAAATTGCATTATCAGAAGGACAGTGTACCGTCAAGCCATACTCCCAAGTTCTTGAATGAGGTGACAACCTCAAGCTCTAAACCCTCAGCAATAGTAATCACACCAGTGGGGATAGGGGCATTCTTCTTACCAAACCACATTACCTTTGTTTTGGAGGTGTTCAGAACAAGGTTAAGGCCTAAGAGCAGAGAAAACTTGTTGGACACTAAGAAAGCTTTGTTGAAGAGCGTTTAACACAAAATCCAGGGAGGGGCCAGCTGAGTATAAGACTGTATCATCTGTATATTAATGGATGAGAGAGTTTCCCACTGCCTGAGCTATGTTGTTGATGTAAATTGACAAGAGCGTGGGGTCTAGGATCAAGCCTTGGGGTACTCCCATGGTGACAGGCAGTGGCTGAGACAGCAGATGTTCTGACTTTATACACTGCACTCTTTGAGAGAGGTAGTTAGCAAACCAGGCCAAAGACCCCTCAGAGACCCCAATACTCCTTAGCCGGCCCACAAGAATGGAATGGTCTACCGTATCAAAAGCTTTGGCCAAGTCAATAAAAATAGCAGCACAACATTGCTTAGAATCAAGGGCAATGGTGACATCATTTAGGACCTTTGAGGTTGCGGTGACACATCCATAACTTGAACGGAAACCAGATTGCATAACAGAGAGAATACTACAGACATCAAGAAAGCCAGTCAGTTGATTATTGACAAGTTTTTCCAAACAGGGCAAAATATAAATAGGCCTATAACAGTTAGGATCAGCTTGATCTCCTCCTTTAAATAAAGGACGCACTGTGGCTGCCTTCCAAGCAATGGGAACCTCGCCAGAGAGAAGAGACAGATTTAAAAGGTCAGCGTTAGGCTTGGCGATGATATGGGCTGCAATCTTAAAGAAAGGATCTAAACCATCTGACACAGATGTTTTTTGGGGGTCATGTTTAAGGAGCTCCTTTAGCACCTCAGTGACTGCCTGCAGGGAGGCAGGGGAAAAAGAGGGAGGAGCATCGGGGCTAGTCGCATTAGAACGGTGGGGGTTGAGGAAATGTTCGATGGGCAATGAGGCATGGCTGAGTCAAATAGTAATCCTGACTTAATGAAGTTGTGATTAAAGAGCTCAGCCACGTGCTCCTTGTCAGTAACAACCACATCTTCAACTTTAAGGGACATGGGCAACTGTGAGGAGGAGGGTTTATTCTCCAGGTCTTTAGTCGTTTTGCAGAACTTCTTAGGGTTTGACCCACAGAGAGAGAACTGCTCCTTAAAGTAACTAACTTTGACCTTCCGAATAGCCTGAGTGCATTTATCTCTCATTTGCCTGAACGAGAACCAGTCAGCCTGAGTATGCGTGTGCTGAGCCTTTCACCAAAAGGAATTCTTGAGGTGGAGTAACTCTGCCAGATCATGGTCGAACCAGGGGCTGAACCTGTTTTTAATTAAAATGTTTTTTATGGGGGCATGTTTGTTAACAATACCACTGAAAATATCTAAAAAGAAGGTCCATGCGTCTTTGACAGAGGGGATCAAGCTGATTCTATACCAATTTACAGAGGCCAGGTCATGAAGGAAGGCTTGCTCATTCAAGTTTTTTTAGCAAGCGTCTATGACAAACCAGGACAGGTTGTTTCACTGAGCAGCCATTACAAGCACAGGCTGTAAAAAAGTGATCACTAAGGTCATTACATAACACACCAGACTGTTACCTATCAGGATTATTTGTAAGGAAAACATCAAGGAGATTAGCCTTTTCTGGATGTTTGGAGTCATACCTTGTGGGATTGGTAATAATCTGAGAAAGATTTAGGGAGTCCCATTGCTTCAGGACTTGGTCAGGTGGTTCAAGCATGTCCCAGTTTAGGTCACCTAGCATGACAAATTCAGACTTAGTGTAAGGGGCCAGGAGAGAGCTTAGGGCAGGTACGGTACAGGCCGGTGCTGATGGAGGACGATAACACCCAGCAACAGTCAACAAAGAGCTATTTGAAAGGTTAATGCTTAAAACCAGCAAATCAAATTGTTTGGGGACAGACTTGGTGGAGACAACCGATCACTGAAGGTGTTCCTTGGTAAAGATTGCCACTCCACCACCGTTGGAAGATCTGTCTTGCTGAAAAAGGTTATAACCAGAAAGGTTAACATCAGTGTTCAAAACACTCTTTATTAACCACGTCTCAGTAATGACCAACACATCTGGATTGGAGCTGTGAACCCACACTTTAAATTGATACATTTTAGGTAATAAGCTTCTAGTGTTAATGTGCAGAAAACCCAGGCTTTTACGAGAGCTGAAATCAGTGAAACAGATATCAGAGCACAAGTCAGAATTGGGGCTAGCAACAGTATATGGGCCAGGGTGTACATGCAAATTTACAGATATCATCAGCAGTAATACAATCAGGGCACGGCAGAGGACAGGGAGAGCTCTGCAGTGTTGATTTGTTATGACATTTGAATGTGCATCAGATGGCAACAAGATCATATAATACAGCAATTTCATCAGGTAACATGAATACAAAGCCGGTGAGAGGTGGTTAGAATAGGATGGGAGGCCAAGAGTCTGTATAACCAATAGAGAGTCAGAGTCCCGAGTGTGGGAACAAACAATCTGTCCCACAGTTGTATAAACAAGCAAGTTCATAGTCAACAAAGCATGCAAGAGTCATGAGGCAAATAGCATAAAGCACAAGAAAAAAATATAACGACTTGGGGCTAGCCATTGTAAGTTCAAAGAGTCACTCGCCCCAACAAGATAACTTGAGAGAGTAGCTCTCTATGAGTCCAGTTAGCTATAAAAGTCTGAGATAAAATAAATAAATAAATAGTAGGCCAATACTAGTTAATTAAAGTGTTTCTGAGTAAGCTCACATAATAAGCTGCATATGTTAATTAGCATACCTAAACTTCCGATCAGCCAATTCCGATCAGTCATTAGTAAAACCCCTTAGTAGATACAAACCAACAATGACTGTTACAGGAAACCCAAACTCCACGTATATACAGTACATGATAGAAATCCACCCCCTTGTGATTACAGGAAATGTCATCATCAAACACCTAATGCAGTATCCACTAAAAACTATACTGTATTAACAGCTCATCACATGTCGGACTGATCAGAGGCCTGTATTTATTGTGGTAATTTACATGCAACCAAGACAAGGGCCAACACCAGTCTGATTCTAGACCTGTGTTCTTCCAGATATCGATGGACCCCGTCCATTTTCTTTTCCAAGAACCTGGAGAGATATCAAACAGTGCACACACAGTCACTTTAATAGTGCTGACTTGAGGGAATTTGTAGGAATTGCTGGAAATTGAATGACAGTTGATAAAACCAAACATTTTTCTTTGAAAAGCATTATTATTTTCAGGGAAATTATCTCTCCTTTCTTATATTTGACGAGGTTGAAGCACTTCTGACACCATGTCATGATTTCTGTCAGATATGACTGTACTGCGCAGCAGAGCACAAGCAAATAGCTCAGCTTATGATCTAAAACATATTTGATCTACAGTGCATTTGGAAAGTATTCAGAACCCTTGACTTTTTCCACATTTTGTTACGTTCCAGCCTTATTCTAAAATTGATTAAATATTTAAAAAATCCTCAGCAATCTACACACAATAACCCATAATGACAAAGTGAAAACAGGTTTTTAGACATTTTTGTAAATGTATTAAAGATACAAAACAGAAAAACCTTATTAACATAAGTATTCAGTATTCCCTTTGCTATGAGACTCAAATTGAGCTCAGATGAATCCTGTTTCCATTTATCATCCTGGAGATGTTTCTACAACTTGATTGGAGTCCACCTGTGATAAATTCAATTGATTGGACATGATTTGGAAAGGCACACACCTGTCTATAAACGGTCCCACAGTTGACAGTGCATGTCACAGCAAAAACCACGCCATGAGGTCGAAGGAATTGTCCGTAGAGCGCCGAGACAGGATTGTGTCAAGGCACAGATCTGGGGAAGGGTACCAAAACATTTCTGCAGCATGGAAGGACCCCAAGAACACAGTGGCCTCATCATTCTTAAATAGAAGAAGTTTGGAACCACCAAGACTCTTCCTAGAGCTGGCTTCCCGGCCAAAATGAGCAGTTGGGGGAGAAGGCCCTTGGTCAGGGAGGTGACCAAGAACCCAATGGTCACTCTGACAGAGCTCTAGAGTTCTTCTGTGGAAATGGAAGAACTTTCCAGAAGGACAACCATCTATGTGGCACTCTACCAATCAGGCCATTATGGTAGAGTGGCCAGACGGAAGCCACTCCTCAGTAAAAGGCACATGACAGCCCACTTGGAGTTTGCCAAAAGGCAGCTAAAGATTCTCAGACTATGGGAAACAAGATTCTCTGGTCTGATGAAACCAAGATTGAACTCTTTGGCCTGAATGCGTCACGACTGGAGGAAACCTGGCACATATCTCTACGGTGAAGGATGGTGGTGGCAGCATAATGCTGTGGGGATGTTTTTCAGCAGCAGGGACTGGGAGACGAGTCAGGATCGAAGGAAATATGAATGGAGAAAAGTACAGAGAGATCCTTGATGAAAACCTGCTCCAGAGCGCTCAGGACCTCAGACTGGGGTGAAGGTTCACCTTCCAACATGACATCGACCCTAAGCACACAGCCAAGACAATGCAGGACTGGCTTCGGGGCAAGTCTCTGAATGTCCTTGAGTGGCCCGGCCAGAGCCCAGACTTGAACCCGATCGAACATCTCTGGAAAGACCTGAAAATAGCTGTGTAGCAACGCTCCCCATCCAACCTGACAGAGCTTGAGAGGATCTTCAGAGAACAATGGGAGAAACTCCAAATACAGGTGTGCCAAGCATGTAGCGTCATACCCAAGGAGACTCGAGACTATAGTCGCTGCCAAAGGTGCTTCAACAAAGTACTGAGTAAAGGGTCTGAATACTTATGTAAATGTGATATTTCAGGGATTGTTTTATTCTAAATTAGCAAAAATTCTAAAAACCTGTTTTTACTTTGTCATTATGGGGTTTTGTGTGTAGATTCATGAGGGGAAAATACTATTTTATCCATTTTAGAATAAGGCTGTAATGTAACAAAATGTGGAAAAAGTCAAGGGGTCTGAATACTTTCGGGAAGGCACTGTATTTGACACCTATATATATAAAAATTACATACAGCCACAGTTTGGCCACAGTCACAGCTACAAGGTCTTTTCTATTCCCCAGTGATCCCCTTTGTGGACATGTTTACTTGCTAAATGGCCACAGAGGGGCAGTACATGATTGGTATTGTCTTTAGTACTATGGAATTAAACTGCAGTACCTTTGCCAGTCCAAGCTGTAGGCCTAATTTGGGGATAATACCACAGATGAAGGGGAAGTTATTCATAAGCAGAGCCATATATTGCTTTGGTTATGGCCTTAAGTATCTTTAATAATACCTTTGAAATAAGACTGAAAGGACTCTGATATTTGGGGGGGTTGGGGTCCCCCTAGGAGGTCGGGCTCCCAGATAAGATATGAACACATCATAAGCCATTAATTATTTACATTTTTACAGGAAATTAGCTTTAAAACTGCTACATTTTCTCTCAGCTTCACGGCAAAATGTGTAGAATAGCAGGGAATTAGATCATGTCACACGGGTCGTAAAATGGAGACCAAGACGCAGCGTGGATAGTGCTCATTTTCAAACGCTTTAATGAACCCACTTGACAAAATAACAAATGACCAACACAGTCCCGTCAGGTACACTAGACTAGAACGGAAAACAACTACCCACAACCCCAAAGGAAAAACAGGCTGCCTAAGTATGGCTTCCAATCAGAGACAATGAAAGACACCTGCCTCTGATTGGAAACCATACCCGGGCCGAAAATGAAAACCAACACATAGGAAATGATAACTAGAACAAACCCACATAGAAACAGAAAACCCAAAACACCTACAAAACAAACCCCCCTGCCACGCCCTGACCACTCTACTATGGCAAATTACCTCTTTCACTGGTCAGGACGTGACAGATCAGCGATTCTTGAAACTTAATTTCTATAGTGGGTTTTATTTTATTCTGTTGCATTATTTGTTCTTAAAATGTACATTTAGGGGAATTTTATAAGGGAAAATGTATTTCTTTGTACTTCAATATTATTAATTTCCATGTCAGCTCTATGCCTGGAAATGCCACAGTCCGGGGCAAACGATCCCAATGTTAAACTCTCCCAAATAAAAAGTGTTAAAATGTATTTATCCAAAACCTTGATTCCTAAAAGATGTGTCTGGAGATTTGGTTAAAATTCTAAATGAATCAGAAATGAGCAGGGTCAGTTATATCTTAAGGACTCTTTATTCATGTCTTCATTGCATGAAGAGCAACAAGACCACTGATGGTCTGCAAAGTTCTCTAGTTTTGATAGATTTAAACAAACAATATTGGAATCACCATGGTCACAACCATAAACTGTCAACTCCATCCGCCTGTTAGCTGCCTGTTAGATGAAATTAGAATAGGTTTCAGAGTCATAAAACAACTGAAGAAAAACTAAATTGCTACTGTGTATACCACTTGAACGAAGAAGAAAAATGTCATTTTTGTCAACTCCGTAAAACATCAACTCTGTCAGATTTGTGTCTAACATCCACTAGTGCTGAAAGATCTCATACAATGGTTCTTTTTTATTGGGGATTTTCAAATAAAGAATTTTTCATATTCTACAAATGTTTGTATTGAACTTTATTTTTAGAGTCTGTTTTGAGTGTCTGTCGTTAACTCCGTCAGTGGCTTGTCAACTGATGGGTTACCCCCTCAAGATCGATTTTCTTTGTTAATATTTACAAAAGTATTGTAATTACTGTTCTGCAACATAATGCTTAAACAATTGAAGTATTTGCTGTGCTAGACCTAAGGGATGTTTGCTTTATAAACGTTGTTTTATGGTCTAAATCTAGAAAAACATTCCAAAATGCTAACAAAATTAGCTCTGGAGCATTTAATAGTGATATGAAACAAAACAAAAATAACTTTGGAGATTTGTATTACATATTTGAATAATCTAATGTTATTATTAAACGATCAAGGCCTTTTAACAAGGCAACTGTTTAACCAAGTTGGTGTGTGCAGTTTTATAGCTAATCTACACATTTTGCTATGAGGGTGAGATAAAATGTTGCTCTTCTAGAGTTCAAGGATTCTTGAAAAACAGGACAATATTTTCCACAAATATGTCTTAATTCACCATAAAAGACATTTCTTTTTTTTTTTTAATTATTGTCCAACAATACTTTTTTTCAAGAATCCTTGAACTCTAGAAGAGCAACATTTTATCTCACCATCATAGCAAAATGTGTAGATTAGCTATAAAACTGCACACACCAACTCGGTTAAACAGTTGCGGTGCAAGAGCCAGAAACACAAACTCACCTTGGCTCTAAAACTGAAGCGTAACAGATTCCGCTATAGAAATGTAAAGTTACATTCAGATTGAGCCGACATAATGCAGTGTTTACCGTGAACATAGTCTCAACTAAATTTACATTTAGCTGAGAAGTAGGGGGAAGTAGGGGTGCTGAAAGTAGGGGTGCTGAGGGTGTTGAGGGAAGTAGGGGTGCTGAAAGTAGGGGTGCTGAGGGAAGTAGGGGTGCTGAAAGTAGGGGTGCTGAAAGTAGGGGTGCTGAGGGAAGTAGGGGTGCTGAGGGAAGTAGGGGTGCTGAGGGAAGTAGGGGTGCTGAGGGAAGTAGGGGTGCTGAGGGTGCTACAGCACCCCCTGAAAAATCTGACTAAAAATATATTTATAATATTTGAAACAAAGGTAGTACCCTGGGCCTTTACTAGTATTAGCGGACGATATAGACATCTATTGCGTGGGCCCCCAAAAAATCTGCTTCTCCAGTTTTGACAAAAAAAGGTAGTTGTATAATTAAGAACAGTATCTTGCAGGATTCAACAGTTGTAATTGTAAGAGTTGTTGCCCTGTCCCTTTCTTTGCAACTGTCATTCTAATGGAATCCAGAAAGAACAAAACCCTGTCCTAAAACATTTACATGAAAAGGTGCAAAGTTGTAAGCAAAGACACACAACTCCACATCAAATTAAATATTTTTCTTGATCAAAGAACATGGAAAACAACCACTTTTTGTTCAGTATTAATTTACCATCCTTACAAACCATTACTGTATTGTACATAGGCGGTTAATCTATGTTTGTACCTGTAGACAATACACAATACATTAACTGAGTACTTTGAGACATCAAGTGGTTTGTGATGATGTGATCTGATTAAGTGTCTCAGTTGGTAGAGCATGGTGCTTTTGCAATGCTAAGATTGTGGGTCCGGTTCCCACGGAGGACCAGTATGAAATGTATGCAGTCACTACTCTAAGTTGCTCTGGATAAGAGTGTCTACTAAAATGGAATGAATAGACCATTTCAGTTTTCACATAGAAATAAGCTGCATTTGCAAAGTATTTCAGGAAACTGGTATATATTCCACTCATCTCCCCCACCAAGAGACAATGGACCAAGTCATTACCACCTGCCACCTGCTTTCTGATTTACTGTTGACTTGGACTTCAAGGAAAAGTTGCATTAACTTGAATTACATGGAAAAATTATAGTAACTTGAATTTCAATTAAGTTATGTTAACTTGAATTTCAAAGAAAGGTTATATTAACTTGAATTTCCAACACATATATTTACTGCGACATATAATAGAATGAGATATAGGATGAGAATGACATGGTCAAGTCAGAAGTAAGTCAGAAACTCCTGAATTTTATCAGAGATACTGATGTTCTTGTCCTTGCAAGTTTTATCAGATTAACGGTTTTGTACAGATATTTATCAGACTCAAGTTACAAATGCTGGTAGACACTCAAATAGATCAGGACCGGATTCTGATAGTGCCGGTGTTGTGCCGAACGGAGTGAAGAGCAGAAATCTCAACTAGCAAGCAAGTCGCAGCAATGAAGAATTGAGTGTGTGCGCGTTCACACGAAGGGGGGTTTCTGGCAGGGTGGACACCTGGCATATAGGTGCCAATAATATAGCACATCATTTGAATCATATACCTGAGCTATGGCATGTACCCTGGCCTATGGCCTATAGGGGCTACATCGTGTGTAAACATATTACTGAATGCACTGTATATAGCCTGCACCGTACTATGCCCAACTCCAAGTTGGAGACACCCCTATAGATTTGTAGAGACAGATTCATCTCAGTTAACCTTAACGTAGTAGGCGCAAAAAGACGCCTGAGCGGAGTTCCCACTTCCGGATGTTAGCATCTTCTGTCGACTCCGCATTGGCTACAGCTCAGTAGCGTCTATGTTCCTCAATTCAGACCAAGGCTACATCTTGTGCGTCAGTGCTTACGTCACATCGTGTCTGCACATGGGGAGAGCGCGCGACTCAGAACTAGTGTGTGTGTGTGTGTGTGTGTGTGTGTGTGTGTGTGTGTGTGTGTGTGTGTGTGTGTGTGTGTGTGTGTGTGTGTGTGTGTGTGTGTGTGTGTGTGTGTGTGTGTGTGTGGTGTGAAGGAGCCAAGGAGGCAGATTTATAACTCCATTTGTAAGGAGTCCAGCGGGTGAATGACATCCCTCCGCTGCAGTCAGGTGACGTGTTATTGATTCAGTGCACACGCTGGCTAAAATCTTTATGGTTATGAAATACAGACTAATGATTTAATAAGGTGACGGAGGTAGGTACACAGCAGCTAAAGAGGGAATGATTGGTGACTGAGTAGGCTAGTGCCCCTATGCCTGGCTGTGCCAGTGGGATACATCACATGTGATTTTAGCAGATGCTCACCTGGCTGTGTTGTCATTTAGTTTTTTAATTAACACACGACTTTCTATTCGAATACACTCAGGCTGTAAACCCAGCCCCATATCTCTCATGTTCGAGCTTATGTTATTTGACCGTTATACAAGGACACAAGTCTAAATACAAGGCCTCAGGTGAATGACCGGGAGGAGAGGAGAGCGCTTTAACCCCTGACCATCTGGAGCAATCGCAGTAGAATTGGAACGATGGCTGGAGGGCGTATTCATGACGGCGTCGACGATCTATAACATATGTTTTGATGCTGGTACGCGCGCCGCCTCTTCCTCAGTGCACTGACTGAACAACGTGACAATAGCCTAAACGGTGTGTGCTTTCGGCTCCATCGTCTCTGTTGGTTATCTATTCATCCACGGCTCTGAATCTGGCAGACCTGCACAGGACATGGTGTTTTGTGTGGAATTAGGCCTATCAGTGTCATCTGTCTGAGAGGCGGGAGAGAAAGAAAGAGAGAGAGAGAGAGAGAGAAAGAGAGAGAGAGAGACGGCGCAAAGGAATCCTTGGCATACACACACGTCGGTGTCTCGATGTGATTTTGAGTGACTGGCTGCATTCTTGTGGAGACGAGCGGAACGGATAAACCAATTTTCATCGTCTCACCCATTTGCGCGGATAGCGGCTGGTGCATGCCCGTCTGGGTTGAGCATCTGACAGCGTCTCTTTCTGCTGGAGCTTGGCTGATCCGAGCTGTCCTGGGTCGGGCGTGGAGGGAGCCGAGATGAGCGCCTTTCGGAGGGGTAGCTGGGTGTCTCTGTTGGAGTTGTGTTGGGTATTAATGGGACTGTGGAGGCTCGGGGCCGCCTGCCCCACGTCCTGCTCCTGCAGCGGGACCAGGATCGCCTGTGTGGACCAGGAGCGGGGCATCATGGCTTTCCCAGTGCTGCAGTCTGAGCTGGAGATGGACAACATCACGGACATGTGAGTCACTGTCAATGATCCATCATCACCGGACCCAACATATATGACAGACATAGCATGCCTGCCTTATTGGCACACAATAATGAGGTGAAAAAAGGCTATGCGTTTTAGGCTATAAATATGAGTAGAATTGAAGATTCAATCGAATGGTCAAGTCTCAGTCAGTAATTAGGCTATTTGAATTGGCTAATAAAACCTATTGTATAGTTTTTCAGGAGTGATCTTAGGAAAATAAATAAATAAACAAACAAAAAGCAATAATTATAGACTGTGTGTGGGTGTGTGCGTACACGCCCTCGCGTGTTTATGTCAGTGTGAGAGAGATGGGGACACCTGGACGGTGAGAGACTGTTGTGGTGCTATCCGTACGGATTGACGCTCTTCCGTGGCCCCGGGAAGAAACACAACGGAGTGGGGGAGAGGTGTAGTCCTACTCCCGCAGAAACCCATACAGTAGCCTAGTTCAAATATTAGCAAATAGGCTACTACCCCCCAGACGCTTGGCTCCGATAATAGGCCCAAAAGCCTAGAAAGACTAGAATTTTCTATTCTGAGAAATGTATAGCCTAGGCCATTTTGCTTCCATTGTGAACTAAAACTAATAGGCCTAGACTAAATGAATCTCCACCCACGTTTCAGAGCTGTTCAGATTTAGCATAGCCTAATTTAAGACAAACAGAGAATCATCAGGGTTATTTTAAACAAAAGTAGGGCTACAGCATTTAGAATGCATGATGGTACGAGGACATGGTGAGAGCGTCTTTCTAAAGACCACAGCCTACTGTCACCGTTATAGGATTATAAAGATACAATACAATACAAGTAGCCTAACAATATAATAATAGACTGTTAAAAATGACAATAATTAGACGACTTGAGTAAAGGTCTATTGGAAGGTTCCTCTGTATTTCCAAACGAACTTGACAAAAATCTTAAACAAAAACTCCCGTCCCCGAAAAACACATCAACATCTTTTAATATGGTTTGAAATGTGCTGCATACGCATCTGTCGTTCAGTGTAGGCCTACAACTTACTCTTCTCTAACCTTTTTTCCCAATTTCATTTTTAACAGATATATTGCAAATCAGAGTAGCTTCTCTTCCATCAATGACAAAGACCTGCATTTTTACCGGAACCTCACCAATCTGTAAGTCTGTTATGTGACATCTTATACTGGAGCCCAGATTGGATTGGTGTCGGTATCCTAGCCAATATGATGATGTTTTTGTGTATATTTGCTTTGCAGAACTGTGACTAACAGCAGGCTTACCTATGTATCTCGACTGGCTTTCCAGAACAACCTCAAACTTCAGTATCTGTGAGTGGCTTTTATAAGGCAAAATGAATCTCAATTTGAAGGTCAAACTACAGTTCTTACAAAAAGAATTGTATCTTGTAAGACAGACAAGAACAGTTGCTGGAATGGTTGTACAGTTTAGTATTTCTTTTTGATATGTCCTTCAACTAATCATTGATAATAATGTACATTCTGATTGACAGGAATCTGAAAGACAACAACTTGTCATCTCTGTATTGGAGGATATTTCGACATTTAAACATATCAAATCTGTGAGTTGATTCTTTCACCCCCCCCCCGACAATGTGTCATCATGGATAATATAAAATAAAGAATTAAAAAACATTAGTGCATGTGTGCGCATACCTTCATACATGTGTGTGTTCGTGTCAGTGTGTGATTCAATATTCAACACTGTGTTTCTCTGTGTGTGTAGGATTCTTTCAGGGAACCCGCTGCACTGTTCTTGTGAGAACATGTGGATGAAGCTGTGGCTGGGAGAGGAGGCTGATGCTCAGGAGCTCAAATGTATAGAGGAGGGTGGCGGGCGGAAACCTCTGACCAGGCTCAACCCCCCTCACTGTGGTAATGGCCCCAAAATACACACGCACACCTCCCGATGTTCCTCAAACCACACAACATGGATCTTATCTTTTTCCACAAACCACTTGCTTTAATTGAAAATGTATAATTACCAGCCAAAATGTTTGAAAACAATCCCTTTAATTGCTTTGCTGAATAAACTCTCCTTAGATTCACATGCTGTATCATAATGACAAACCATTATGATTACCCACAAACCAAAGCTGGTCTAGGATCAGTTCCCCACCTTCTACTCAGTAACACTCACCAGTGTGTGTTGATAACAAAGAGGAACCTGGGCCTGTACAAGTGTGCTCTGGGGCACAGAGGCTATATAACGACAATGATAACACTTATTGATCTGGCAGTCCAGTCTCCACTCCATTCGGCTGCTATTTTCCCCATCGCCACGGTTACTTGCAGGCCCCTGGAGAGATGGCAGGGGGACCCCTGTGTGAGTGACATATGAAGACGACTCAAGGGAGAGGCATGTGTACGATGCCCCAGGCCTGCCAGGCAGCTAGACACAATGAGAACCTGTTTTCTGGGTTCTAGAATCATTGAGAGCATTGCCATGCTGATAAGAGTCTTGGCGACGTCCCTTAGTGGAGATAAGAGATCTGTCCATTTTATCAACCAGGACTGTCGACACTGGCCCTTGCTCGCCAGACGCTCCCATGCATTAGGCTGCGACTAAGAGGCAGCCAAGCTTCTGATTGGACACGTGGGTCACCTTCAAGTCACAGTCCCATCCTCTCCACCTTTGGTTGTGTTGTTG
Source organism: Salmo trutta (assembly GCF_901001165.1). NCBI lineage: Eukaryota > Metazoa > Chordata > Actinopteri > Salmoniformes > Salmonidae > Salmo > Salmo trutta. The sequence continues at coordinate 29,321,772 of NC_042983.1, read as the reverse complement.
TCTCGACTTAGAGAGGCTCCAAACTGTGTCTAATTAATTTGATCTGAGTTGCGAGACACATGGAGTTGTAGTCTGTGTGTGACCACCGCCGTGTTTGTGCTGTGATTTTGAACTTAAGATTGCATTGAATCTCCCCTTTGTTGTCATTGGCAGTGGTTCCCATGGCGACTCTGAGCCCGTCCAAGGTGACGGTGCAGGAGGGTGCTGATGTGGTGTTGACATGCAACACCTCTGGAGCGCCCTCTCCTGAGCTCATCTGGAACATGACCCCACTCGTCTCCTACAACGAGGTCAGTCACCACCGTCGCCCGCCACCAAAAATCCCATGGCTGCATCTCAAATGGTACCCTAGGTCAAAAGTAGTGCACTATATAGGGAATAGAATGCCATTTTAGATGCACCCATGAGTAGGGCCAGGAGCTTTACTGACCACGTGACCTGACCCGGAAAAACTCTGTGCCCATGTTACTAGGGCCTCTAACCTGGGCCCAGAGTTGGTCCTGCTCACGTAAGACTCCTGGACCTACCCATCAGCAACAACACTAATCCACCAGTTAAAGGCACATTCCTTCTGTTAAAGGGCGACTGCACTTCCTGATTTGGCCTCGTTTTAGATTTGGTTTATTAAGAAATGCTATGACTGATTTCAATTGTGAGTTGGTTTCAGGGTGTTGGTTTGATGTGGGTGTCTCTTGTATGTGTTCGCAGGTGGGAAGAGTTAGCCAAATGATTTAGCCAATTAGCTTCAGCCGGCTGGTGTGCGACCGTGGCAAAGTTCATTTGACTTTCGATAGATTTGGGGATAGTTAGGGACAATCCATAAATTTCACGATGTAAATGGGACTTTTAGTTTCCTCATTAAATTATTTATATATTTGTAGTTGGTTTGAAGTTAAGTTATTGAAATTGGGAGCTATTGACCATTTAAAATATTGTCCCATGTACATTGTATAATTTAGTGATGGTCCCTAACTAGCCCTATAGGGATATCAAATGTCAAACCAAATTGACCATGGGCATTATGATCAGCTCTTAATTGGTTATTACTTTATGGGTGCTGTCAGCTGTGGGCATGTGGGCAGGATTGAAATAAACCCAACCCAAGGAAAACTGTTATGGTACCCTTCATTCCTTGACACCATTTTTTATTATCATTTCGCAAATCTCAGTTTTGGACGAGACTGACTTTATGACCAAAATTATACTATTTATACTATGTAGTAAATTTTGACAATATAATACATTTTTCTGACTCATATCGATGTCACATGGGCCATTTTCAAAACGAGAAGTTGCTTTTTAGGGGCAGTCGCTCTTTAAGACAGAGAATCTGGCATCCTATTTAGTCAGAGGTGCAGATGCAAAAATAAGTGGTATTTATTTAACAGTAAAGTTGATGAGAAGACTGGATCCAGAGATGTATTTACAAAATATACAAAGGCAGAACAATTTTGAAAAATTTGTTAACAGAAAGAATTAACTTGAAAAAACAAACGTACTTGGCCAATAGCAGAATTACCTCAGCTCGAAGGAAGACTAAGGCAAAACGTCTATAAACTCACACGTCTGAGTATATGGCAGAGCTATAGCATCAACATGTTGCCTAGACAAACAGCTCTACCTGAATGACGTGAACAGGGATCCTAAAAGGACCTACCCTTACCTGGCATAAACCATTCACACCTTTAAACAGATCAGTTCTTAATGAACAGGGATAATATACACTTCAACGGCCAGCTGTATATACCGTAATTTCCGGACTATTGAGCGCACCTGAATATAAGCCGCACCCACTGAATTACATTTTTTAAATTTATTTTGAACATAAATAAGCCGCACATGTCTATAAGCCGCAGGTGCCTACCGGTACATTGAAACAAATGAACTTTACACAGGCTTTAACGAAACACGGCTTGTAACAAAAATAAATAGGCTTTAACGAAACACGGCTTGTAACAAAAAATTTAAAATTAGCAGTAAACAGTAGCCTACCAAGAAAGTCATTGGTCACTATCTTCCTCCTGTGCACTGAAACCACTGAAGTCATCTCCTTTAAAAAAAAAATTGAAAGCGGGAAAAATCCATATATTAGCCGCGTCATTGTTTAAGCCGTGAGGTTCAAAGCGTGGGAAAAAAGTTGCGGCTTATAGTCCGGAAATTACGGTAATGCAGATATTTTAACACTGAGGCTTTTAACCAATTATTAACCAGCATTGGCCTATAATGTTACTTGCTAATCTAGGCGTAACACCATTTGTTTAGCATAGGTGCTCAGAAGAACCAACACTATGCCAAAAATGAACAAGCCACTAGGGAAGGATATCTGTTTAGAAATGGTAAACAATAATCTTACAATAACACTAATAACCAGCAACAGGTATTGTGTTTGCAAAATAGTTTCAAAATAGTTGTGGATGTGTAAAAGCATTGGTAATATGGATGAGGTGGGTGCCTGACTCACTGTGTCTCTGCATGGTCCTCTGCAGATTGAGGCCTCAGGGCAGGTGTCTGAGCTCCATCTCTATAACCTCTCTTCACTGGACAACAACTGTAAGATCACCTGCAGCGCTGAGAACATTGTGGGCGAGAATGAGTCCTCAGTCTTCCTCGACATCCTCTGTGAGTTCCAAACATGACTCTAGACAAGGAGGGAATAGAATGAGAATAATATCGTTGTCTTAACTAGTTTTTCTTCTGGACCATGTTTTGTCTTTATTCCCCCTTTTGCTTCTCCCTCGATATTTCTCACTCACCCGTTCTCTCTTTCCCCCTCACCCTCCCCCAGTTCCCCCTAACATCAGTAAATTGAGTGATGCCTACTCGGACCACCACTGGTGCATCCCATTCAGTATGTCTGGGAACCCAAAACCTGATCTCCGCTGGCTGTTAAACGGGGAGCCGGTAAATGAGGGACCCTACATCCTGACTGTGATCCATGACTTCTCTGAGAGGGAGTACCACGGCTGCCTGCAGCTGGACAGCCCCACACACATCAACAACGGACCGTACACCCTGCTGGCCAGCAACAAGTTTGGACAAGACCGCAAGACCGTCGAGGCTCACTTCATGCTTGACCCCTTTGATGGAGGTATGTGGTGTGTAGTCAACCCCTATCCCACTTGTGTCAGTCTGAGAGGATTGGATTGTAATATGGCAACAATTCCACCTGGCCTATCAAAGGGCCAAATGGAGCTAATACCATATTGCTAACACCTATATGTCCAATCCTCTCAGATCTACTCAAGTGTTTAGGGGGTAGGGGCTAGGGGTCGAATTACACTTAGGACAGGGGTGTCAAACTCAATTCCTAGAGGGCTGTGTCTGCTCATTTTTGTTAATTATTTTCAATTGGTGTCCAATTAGACCTACACAACCAGTTGAGGGGAGTTCCTAACTAATCCATGACCTTTATTTCTCAATCAAGTACTTTTTGTATTTTACCCAACAGGAACAGTGACAGAACCACTTTACTATGGTGAGTGGCTCTTCAAATATTTCCATGCAACATTGACTGTCTAAATCGCTCATTGAACTGTTGAGAATCATTCACTGTTCTTTACTTGAATGAATACCAGAAGTCCTGACAGTGAAGATGATTGACTTGAGAAGTACTCTGAAGACTGATTTCTGAGGTTTGCTTTTTGTGTTATTGAGTGTTAATAGTTTCTTTTCTCTTCCCTCTCCTCACACTCTGGATCTGGGCACCACAGACCCAACTACAGGTATAGTTACTCTGCCTTCACTTTACCCAATCACACAGCAGAGGTTAACAAGTACATAGGCCTATGTCACTCTGACACTCAGAGGGAACACTTTACTTGAAAGGTAACTATATAAGGACTTCATAACACATTCATTACCCAACCCATATATACTGCATTCATAAGTAGCACATGCTTATGTCAACAACCACAAGACATAATACACATATTGTTATGAAGTGCTTAGGGACATTTCATCAACTTCATTAGAAATGAGGGATACTGTAGCATCTGCTGTCTTCTCTGCTCTTTGAAAACAGAGGACACACCTCTAGAGCCACCAGAAGACAGAGTTGCTGTAAGTCACACTCTAAGTCACCTCTTTCTGTGTGTGTTTGTGGGAGCCTGTAACTGTTGTGGGAGCAGTGCTTATAACATTTTGTTTATGTTTTTATTCAATATGTTTTACCACTACTTTTAGTAGTAGTACCACTATCTAGTATGTTTAGGGTCTACAGTGTGTTTAAGTTTTATATTTCATGTTTTTATATGGTAGGTGTATCTTGGTGGTAGTAGGCTACACACTGTGACACATTGTATTTTGGAGTGGTAGTGGTGGTCCTGGCTCAACAGCTATGTCATTCTTTCAGGTATATGTGGTCGTAGGGATTGCAGCAGTAGCCTTCATGGGTTTTCTATTGATGCTGGTCATCTTGAAATTCGGGGGAAACTCAAAGTTTGGAATCAAAGGTAAGTCCCTTTACACAGTATACTACTGTAGCCTATGTCAATCATTAGCATAGAAAGACAGGGTCTTTCTCTCAAATCTGAAATTGCACCCTATTCCCTAAATAGTGCACTTATTCTGGCACTGGCACAGTATAGGAAGTAGGGTACCATTTGGGATAAAACCATAGAGTGGGGTCTGAATGGTGGTAAAGAGGTACTCAGACATTTCTAGTGAATAACATGCATGTGGATCTCCGTCTCAATGTCTCACTATACCTTGTTCCATACTAATCATCCGCCCATGCAGATAACGCTGCACTGTAGCTCGTCTCTGTCTTTACTGATGCTGCTATTGTATAACACAGAGGGACTGAAGAGGATTTAGATACTAACTGATATTAGGAATAACAATAGAGGTGTAAACTGACTGACACTCAAATCGCTTATGTTGTATTGTTTGTACTAATAATTAACCATACTGGGAAATTATATGAGGATCAAAGTGTGACTATGCCTTCAAAAATGCCTTTTGAACGCTATCCTGAAATCCTCTATCTGCAATGGATTGAATTCCGACCTGAGTGTGTGTATTTTGGATCAGATTGTGTGTGTAGGAGTATGGGAAGGCCAGGGCTGCCTCAGTGTGGTCAGTTATTTTGGTGCCGATTGATTTATTGCCCCTCTGAGGGGGACGGGTGTGAAAGAAAGCGAGGGGGAGAAGTGGTATCTCCTTTCCTCTGCGGAAGTGGAGGATGAGGTTCCACTGGAGGCGTCAATTCCTCTCCTTCCTCTGTACGTGTATGTGTGTGCTTTTCTGCGCGCACGTTGTGTGTATCTGAGTAGGAAGTTAGCTGGAGTTTCAGCGTTGTGTGTATCTGAGTAGGAAGTTAGCTGGAGTTTCAGCATTGTGTGTATCTGAGTAGGAAGTTAGCTGGAGTTTCAGCGTTGTGTGTATCTGAGTAGGAAGTTAGCTGGAGTTTCAGCGTTGTGTGTATCTGAGTAGGAAGTTAGCTGGAGTTTCAGCGTTGTGTGTATCTGAACAGGAAGTTAGCTGGAGTTTCAGCGTTGTGTGTATCTGAACAGGAAGTTAGCTGGAGTTTCAGCATTGTGTGTATCTGAACAGGAAGTTAGCTGGAGTTTCAGCGTTGTGTGTATCTGAACAGGAAGTTAGCTGGAGTTTCAGCGTTGTGTGTATCTGAACAGGAAGTTAGCTGGAGTTTCAGTGTTGCCTGCAGGAACTTTCACCGCGCGTCTCTGTCTCTTCACTGCAGTTTCTATTCTCTCCTTTCTGATGGAGGAAGTGACACTCCTGTCACTCAAAATCATGATCCACACTAAAATAAAAAGTCTGGGAGACTTGAAATGCCCAAGACACACACTTTCACTATTATGACCCACATACCGCCATCTTTATAAAGACACATTGGAGCAAAGTGAAGACTGAGTGATCTCCTACTGTGCATGGCTAAAGAAGTGCTGCCTTCACAAGGGGCTTGTATTCCTTCTCACTGCAGTCCTTGTATGTAATGTAGCCTGCTCATAGGCAAGTGTAAAGCAAAACACTTTCCCAATCGACTAACATTTAGCTAATGTACACACACACACAACAGACAAAAGGTGTGAAGAGACCGTATTGAACCCTGTTCTGTTTGTGCTCAGTCAACTGTTCAGGAGCATGTGAGACATCTAGACACACTTTCTCTGGATGCCTCGGTGCACAACACACACACACACACACACACACACACACACACACACACACACACACACACACACACACACACACACACACACACACACACACACACACACACACACACACACACACACTGTAGAAGAGTTAATAGGAGTGGGTGTGTGTGTGTGTGTGTGTGTGTGTGTGTGTGTGTGTGTGTGTGTGTGTGTGTGTGTGTGTGTGTGTGTGTGTGTGTGTGTGTGTTTTCAGAGAGTTAAGGAGGCAGATTTCTGTGTTACCAATTCAGAAAATGTAGTCTCCATATAGAATAAGTTCTAAATACTTTTCTGTGATGTGCATCATAGAAAAATAAGTTTGTCAGGTGTTGGTCAAATGTTCTAAATCTGTGTTTGTTTGCCAAAATACATTTTAATTAGAGTATCTGTCTGAAATGGTCTTTACAAATATGTTGTTACATGAGGAAACAGACCTAACCCTGTTTGAAATTCCTCTGACCCTTAAAGGCCCAGTGCAATCAAATACGTGATATTTCTGTGTTTTATATACACTGAGTATACAAAACATTAGGAACACTTACCTAATATTGAGTTGCACCCCTTTTGCCCTCAGAACAGCCTCAATTCATCGGGGAATGGACTCTACAAAGTGTCGAAAGCATTCTACAGATATGCTGGCCAATGTTGACTCCAACGCTTCCCACAGTTGTGGCAAGTTGGCTGGATGTCCTTTGGGTGGTGGACCATTCTTGATACACATGAGAAACTGTTGAGCGTGAAAAACCCAGCAGCGTTGCAGTTATTGACACACTCAAACTAGTGTGCCTGGAACCTATTACCATACCCCGTTCAAAGGCACTTAAATCTTTTGTCTTGCACATTCACCCTCTGAATGGCATACATACACAATCCATGTCTCAGTTGTCTCACGGCTTAAACAATATGATTTAACTTGTCTCCTCCCCTTCATCTACACTGATTGAAGTGGAATTAACAAGTGACATCAATAAGGGATCATAGCTTTCACCTGGATTCACCTAGTCAGTCTATATCCATAATGTTTTGTACACTCAGTGTATATTTCCACACTATAAGGTTGGAATAACACTGTGACATTTTGGTGGGATGGAGTTTTGGCCTTCCATGGTGACATCACTAGGCATTAAATTAGGTAATAGACCAATAAGAAATAGAGTTCCAAACCTCTCTGCCAATAACAGCTAGTTTTCAGTTTTCCCCTCCCTACTCCCATACAGTCCTAGTAAAATTCTTGCTTGAGAAATTGCTCTTTGAAAACAGTCACAGTAAGGTACTTAATTGTTTCTCAGAAATAATTTGATATTGAGATAAAACAGCTGCATTGGACCTTTAAAACAACCTTGGTTGGTTTGATAATGAACTTTTCTTTGGAATGGCAAAAAAGAGAGAGAAGAGCAGCAGAAAAAAATAGATAGATGGAGAGAGAGGGAGCGAGCACTGTATGCTTATCAATGATTCAGGAAGGCAGGTATCAGTTTTCTCTGTGTTTGGAAGAGTGCCGGATGATCAATACATCTCTCTCAAGGTCAGAAGTATCTCTGATAGGACTCAACAGACCATGCTCACGCTGCGTGTTCTCCTCCTCCTGCAGAGCACACTTAGGCCCTGTTCCATTCCTGCCTTCATGGACCTCCCTCACTCCCTGCACTACCTTTTTGGGGATCTGTACAGAACAGGGCCCATGGTTCCATAGGTCTCCAGACGACCATAGGCACAACGGCGATGAGTAACCTTGCCAAAGAACGGAAGTTTTGTGCTCCCAGAGCTGATGTAGACTTTAGCTCAATAGGCTATCCATATGGAAGTATGCAAATGACCTGGGTTCAATGCCTGGGAGGACACAAACATGATGCAGGGGGACACACACAAACACACACACAATGTTCCCCCTGAGTGCTTGAGACGTGTGGAATGCTTTTGTGACAGCCTGTGGGAGTTTGAAGTCACTTGTCTCTCCTTGGTCAATCACAGATAAAGTTCTCACTTGAGGGGTCAGAGGTCAATGTGTGTATGAGAGATGTGCCGACTGGACAGGCAACAGCAGATCTCTTCCCTCCCATAGCGACAGGAAATGTGTTGTTGTCGCTGAGTGCGTTGGAGTATTAACTCAGGGCCTAGTCACAACCTTCTCTTCCACCTTCTAGAGCAATTTTTCCTGCTCAGGCCACATAGGAAAGGATAAACTCCTGGCTCTATGACATACTGGGGCCATACGTGCAAACATTAGAAAAAGTGTAGCTTTAACCTGGACCTACTGACGTAGTTGGACGTGATCCAACACTTGTTTATGAAAGAACACATAACAGAAGTCCAACGGTATGTTCTGGTACTAGATCACTTGTGTTTGACTGACTGGTCATATACACGGTGTACAAAACATTAAGGACACCTTCCTAATATTGAGTTACATAACCCCCCTTTTACCCTCAGAACAGCCTCAATTCGTCAGGACATGGCCTCCACAAGATGTAGAAAGCGTCCCACAGGGATGCTGGCCCATGTTGACTCAATGCTTTCCACAGTTGTGGCAGGTTGGCTGGATGTTCTCTGGGTGGTGGACCATTCTTGATACACACAGGGAACTGTTGAGTGTGAAAAACCCAGCACTGTTGCAGTTCTTGAAACAAACCAGTGTGCCCCTGGCACCTACTACCATACCCTGTTCAAAAGCACTTAAATATTTAGTCTTGCCCATTCACCCTCTGAATGGCACACATACACAATGCATGTCTCAATTGCTTCAAGGCTTAAAAATCCAGTTTTCACCTGGATTCACCTGGTCAATCTGTCATGGAAAGAGCACGGCCTAGCTCCTCATATTTGTCACAGATTGTGGCAAGGGTTCAAATCCCACATTAGTTTTTTCCCCCTTTCAAATGTAGAATTACATTTATTGTATTAATGTGTTGAGAAGAGAAGAATAAATGTAATGAGAAAGTTCTTGTTGGAGTCCCTCTTGCAGACCAACGTGTAGGCTTTTGGCACTGCTACATAAATAATCGTCACTATTATAGGCTATATTACATAGACGTGTAGGCTACACTTACATTTATATGCGTTATTGTAAATATCCACTTAGTCACATATGCATTATTTGAATCTAGCATCGAGGACCAGCAGTGAACAGTGTTTTCTTTAACAAAATGCTTGATGCGAGGGGGGCTCGAACCCACAGATATAGTTTTTATTTTACCTTTATTTAACTAGGCAAGTCAGTTAAGAACACATTTTTATTTTCAATGACGGCCTAGGAACAGTGGATTAACTGCCTTGTTCAGGGGCAGAATGTGCACTGTTGTTTTAAAGTCAACCGATTTAGCAGTGTGTGCCACCAGGAAGCAATGATGAAGATGGTACATGACAGCTTTTTGATAAGTCCATAAGGTTTTTTTACTTAATATTATTTATTTTTTATGATGTACGACAACTGAATGTTGTATAGACCTCCTTTATCTTTTTTTCCGTAAAGGCACATGGATTTGTGTGAAACAGATGAGCAAAAACGTGGGATTTTATCATATATGCAGAAACGTTTTGAATTTTGTCTAACGTTAGTAGCTAGTAGCCTAGTCGAGGATTTTTACATTTACATTTACGTCATTTAGCAGACGCTCTTATCCAGAGCGACTTACAAATTGGTGCATTCACCTTATGATATCCAGTGGAACAACCACTTTACAATAGTACATCTATATCTTTTTTTTTTTGGGGGGGGGGGGTTAGAGGGATTACTATATCCTATCCCAGGTATTCCTTAAAGAGGTGGGGTTTCAGGTGTCTACGGAAGGTGGTGATTGACTCCGCTGTCCTGGCGTCGTGAGGGAGCTTGTTCCACCATTGGGGTGCCAGAGCAGCGAACAGTTTTGACTGGGCTGAGCGGGAACTGTGCTTCCGCAGAGGTAGGGGGGCCAGCAGGCCAGAGGTGGATGAACGCAGTGCCCTTGTTTGGGTGTAGGGACTGATCAGAGCCTGAAGGTACGGAGGTGCTGTTCCCCTCACAGCTCCGTAGGCAAGCACCATGGTCTTGTAGCAGATGCGAGCTTCAACTGGAAGCCAGTGGAGTGTGCGGAGGAGCGGGGTGACATGAGAGAACTTGGGAAGGTTGAACACCAGACGGGCTGCGGCATTCTGGATGAGTTGTAGGGGTTTAATGGCAGGAGGATGCATCGTCATGCAATATTGTCACTCTCCTGTACACTGGAGACAGACCAAGCGGAACAAAAGTAAACCAAATATCCATCTGGTGGCCAAGTTGACCTATTCTAAGAAATGCCATTGGTTGGTGGATATAACATTTAAGATCTTTGATAGGCTGATGCAGAATTTGTTACAGGAAATAATCATGGTCAGCTGGTGAGGTTAGCATAGGGCTAACGTGTACCAGGTTATCTGATGGGACCAGCTACAATGTAGTGTTCTATCACTTGCAACTATGTTGACGATTGTAATTAGCTGATGCGAAGGTTAAATACATTTAAAAAATGTAATGTTTGCAAGTATTGACCCCATCAGTTTTACTTGGGCTCACCTAGGGCTGTGGAGGTCAAGACATTTCATCAGCCGGTGTCACGGTAATTGACCGTTAATTAACATAAACACATTTATCATCTCCTGGCTTCCACACATAGCCTACAAGCCACACTGATGCAGACCTTTGGAACATCTACATTTTAAAAAGTCTAATAAATCCATGTAATATAGCCTACACCTTCACAATAAATCCATTATTTATTTTAGACAGGTCTAAAAAACATGATATGAAGAAAATGTAGTCTATTTCAGAAGAACAGAATAGCATACTCTGAGTTGTCCTTATGTTAGGCCCTGATGTGGCTATGCCATATGGCTGTGGGCTACACTAGTTCATTTAGCAGACAAGATTTGCTTAGAATTCCATGTCATTTGTTTATATTATTTTATAGTATGAAGAATACAATTGAACAAAGCTGAATAAAATGTAAATATTTTCTCCAAACGATTTGAGTGCACACTATTCTGTGTAGGTACACTTACATGCTTAATTTAGAGTTATTCATGTAACTTTAGTTGTTCTACAAACGTTGGGCAATATGTTTCGATGTTTAATACATTGTAAGGCTGCATGATGAAACTCTAATGATGATTTGAAAAAAGTTGCTTGAAAGGCATGAGCTCTGCTTTGTTTTTTTTTGCGCAGGCTGTTCACACTTCATTAGTCTCTCCTTCACAATCTGACAAGCACTTGATAATGCCTCGCATTTCACAGCGGCATCCCCTTTGTGGCCGTAATGCACCCTAAGAAAATCCATGCCTTTTGCGGCCCGGAGTGCTGCGTTGTGCCCTTCTCCCAGAGTGCTGCGTTGTGCCCTTCTCCCAGAGTGCTGCGTTGTGCCCTTCTCCCAGAGTGCTGCGTTGTGCCCTTCTCCCAGAGTGCTGCGTTGTGCCCTTCTCCCGGAGTGCTGCGTTGTGCCCTTCTCCCGGAGTGCTGCGTTGTGCCCTTCTCCCTGAGTGCTGCGTTGTGCCCTTCTCCCAGAGTGCTGCGTTGTGCCCTTCTCCCAGAGTGCTGCGTTGTGCCCTTCTCCCGGAGTGCTGCGTTGTGCCCTTCTCCCGGAGTGCTGCGTTGTGCCCTTCTCCCTGAGTGCTGCGTTGTGCCCTTCTCCCTTAGTGCTGCGTTGTGCCCTTCTCCCTGAGTGCTGTGTTGTGCCCTTCTCCCGGAGTGCTGCGTTGTGCCCTTCTCCCTGAGTGCTGCGTTGTGCCCTTCTCCCGGAGTGCTGCGTTGTGCCCTTCTCCCTGAGTGCTGCGCAATGCGAAGCGCCTCTCACTCACATGGCTCTCCATTACATGATCGGGTCTTTCTCACAGGCTACAAGTGAAGACAGACACATCCGGGACGCAACTGCGCACGTCCTTATCCAATTCCGATGCGCATATTGAAGATATTGGAAGAACTGTCCACATTTACTTTTTGTCAGCCAACAAGATGAGTAGGCCTAAATAACAGCAAAAGCACTAGCCTATGTCAATCTACTATCCCCCATTGTACAAAAGTCGACCTATTCTATTCCGTGCAATAAATAAATATTCCAAACTAAGTCTGGGACAATCGTGGGGTGCAATAGATCACAAATCATTACAACCACTAGCAGGTTGCGGCAGGTAGCCTAGTGGTTAGAGCATTGGACTAGTAACCGAAAGGTTACAAGATTGAATCCCTGAGCTGACGGTAGACGGTAAAAATCTGCAGTTCTGCCCCTGAACAAGGCAGTAAACCCACTGTTCCTAGGCCGTCATTGAAAATAAGAATTTGTTCTTAACTGACTAGTTAAATATAGGTAAAATAAAAAATGTTTTTACACAATTTAGCTGACACAACAGATCAGAACGTTTAGCTTAAAATGTTGATAATCTATTAGGCTATGTCTTCACATTATAAGCACAGCAATGCGCACATGGCAGTAGGCTAAAATCACAAATTTTCCATTAGCGGGAAAAAAACATTATCAAAAGTGACTGCAAATGCAATTATGCATGTAATGCTTTTATTATAAAGGTGCATTTTTATGGTGAAAATGATCTTCCCCAAACTTGAAACTCACATGCTGCTTATGTATGCCAGTCAGCCTCTACACTCCTTGTAGAGCGGATTAATGTGCTTCATTTTAAGAAGTTATTTGGCCACTTTAGTTGTGATTCAAACCTTATCAAAACATATAGGCGTATTGGCTAGGCTACATGAGGTGTGTGACTATGAATCGAAAAAGTCGCAACAAAAAAAGGCAGTTTGTTATTCTGTGATGATATATAACTCTCAAGTGATAGGCTAATATTGTCACCCATCAGACTATTCTTGATTTAATCTTGTCTTTACATATACTAAATAATATATGTGTGAAATTTGTTTTGATTTAGAATGGACCATTATCATGCACCTGTCTTGAAAGAGGGGCAGCGTGGAAAAATACATGTCATCTATGCACTTAAATAGCGAATGGAGGACGCTTTCCTGTGGTTCATTTTCATGCCAGCCAGGTAGGCTATACTCCTGTTGTAAAGATAAACAATGTGCTTAATATTAGGAAAGTTGGTAAATAAATATAGTAGTCCTAGTCTACAGAAAGCTGATGGGATCCTCCTCTTTGTAGTAGAGGCCATCACTCTGTGTTCTCACGCAATTGCACATCCTATAGAAGTGTTGCACAACACGAGCTCATGGGTTCTCATGAAGTGTTTGATTAGATTTTCGATTACCTTTGCATTGATGTCAGAGTGATTAGAGGGACAGTAGAGTGCTGAGTACCGGGCAGCTAGCAAGTTTGGTAGGATACTAATGACCATCAGCAGCATCAGAGCTTGGAGAAGCCTAATTACCGTGACTAAACGGTCACGTGGAATTTGACTGACTTCATGACTCGTGACAGCCGGGGTGGCGGTAATACGGTCACCGCAACAGCCCTAGGCTCACCCCTATTGGTGGCCCCTCTTTCATCGATGCTTTTATCTTGGACCTTGATCATTTTCAGCATTGTAAATGTCCTGTAATTCAGTCCATGTTAATTAGTTTGTATTTATCGAGCGGCTGTGTGTCATGCTGCTCTGAGGTACTCCTCTTTCCACCTTCAATTCACCACCACATCGTGTTTGTGCAGTAACAGGTCTATTCAGCGCGCTGGGCTTTGCTATTGGGAACTGCACTACTGCAGATAGAGCTTCATTGATCGATTGATCTCAGGCCTGTCTGTCTGAAGCAGATGCCTCTCTTAGGCCTATCGAGTCTTGGGCCTTCACATCACACAGGTCAGCAGCACTGTTCAAGCGCTCAGTCAGAGGTGTGTGTGTGTGTGTGTGTGTGTGTGTGTGTGTGTGTGTGTGTGTGTGTGTGTGTGTGTGTGTGTGTGTGTGTGTGTGTGTGTGTGTGTGTGTGTGTGTGTGTGTGTGTGTGTGTGTGTGTGTGTGTGCGTGCGTGGTGTTCTAGTACTGAGTGTTCCCTAGTGGGGAGAAATCAGCTGCAGTTAGTAGCTTTCAGTGAAGGTACTATTGAATACTAAGTAGTAAATTAGTCTTAACTGGGACAGATGTCTACCAATTGACTGAAATACTAATTTGTGTTGATGAGTATCAAAGGATTCAGTGTTGTTGAGTTGTGTTGATCAGGGTCCGGTGTTTATAAGTTGTGTGGAGTAGTGTTGAGTTCTATTGGATGTTATTGAGTTGCGTCAAGCAGTGTTGAGTGGCATTGAGTAGTTTTCAGGAGGACTGCAATATGACACAGGAGGGAGACGGCCCCAGTAGCCCACTGCATGCTGTTGCCATGGATACGCATGTCATCACCAGCCTTGCTCCAAATATGAATCATTATCGCTGGCCAAGCTTAAAGAGTGAATCACCATCACACACACACACACACACACACACACACACACACACACACACACACACACACACACACACACACACACACACACACACACACACACACACACACACACACGATCAGTGGAGATGGATACAGGTGTGGTGAGTTGGCAAGGAAGGGCCGTGGCCAGAGAATGATGTTCTGAAGATTTTGATGGGGCTGCCGTGAGCCATTAGGACACCTAGGTTGTGTAACATGTTTGTGTGATTGTGCAGCAGCTGCTCTTCTGTCTAAGACAGTTGATGGTTTCGACACAAGGAACAAAAAACATTCCAATCCCTCCTTACTGTTCCAGTTATCAACCTGATGGCAATGAGGTTATGGTTTTTTAGCTAGCTCCTTGCCCTCCACTCCTCCACTCCTCCACCCCCAGGCAGATGGATAATAATAATCATCTGGCAGCTCCCGTTCTGCGACTTCGATTCATTTCCAATAACAAGCCAGGGGGAAACCGTTGTGTGTCAGCCATAAAAGTCTGAGAAGAAGAATGTTGTTTTGTTTTTTGGGGTGTGATGACAGTATGTCTTTACATGTCGTGGTTAAGCCTCGGTGAGAGGAAAAACAGTTAAAGGTGACTTTGGAAGTTGAAATGAATATGTTTATGTTTTTATTGTTGTTTAATACTATCATTTTGCCCCATCCGTTCATGAGCTGAAAAGACAAAGCGTTCTTTTGAAAGATGACATTGTGTAGAAAGACCCAGTGAAGACCGGTTGGACGTGTGTGTAATTACCTGAATGTGTATGTCTCTAAATTGCGTTGAATACTTGCACAATGCTTATAGTACTGTTTAGCTCTGCGCTGTAAACCCTTTAACATTCACATCCATTCCTTCCTGTATATATATATATATATATATATATATATATATATATATATATATATATTATATATAAAATATAGTATATCTACAGTACCAGTCAACATTTTGGACACACCTATTTATTCAAGGATTTTTCTTTATTTTTACTATTTTCTACATTGTAGAATAATAGTGAAGACATTAAAAACTATTAAATAACACATATGGATTCATGTAGTAACCAAAAAAGTGTATATTTTATATTTGACATTCTTCAAAGTAGCCACAAAGTAGCATGCCTTGATGACAGCTTTGCACACTCTTGGGATTCTCTGATCGAGCTTTAAAAATAATAATATTTTACCTTTATTTAACTAGGCAAGTCAGTTAAGAACAAATTCGGCCTACAATGACGGCCTACTCAGCTTCACGAGGAATGCTATTCCAACAGTCTTGAAGGAGTTCCCACATATGCTGTGCACTTGTTGGCTGCTTTTCCTTCACTCTGCGGTCCAACTTATCCCAAACCATCTCAATTGGGTTGAGGTCGGGTGATTGTGGAGGCCAGGTCATCTGATGCAGCACTCCATCACTCTTCTTCTTGATCAAATAGCCCTTACGCAGCGTGGAGGTGTGTTTTGGGTCATTATCCTGTTGAAAAACAAATGATAGTCCCACTAAGCACAAACCAGATGAAATGGCGTATCGCTGCAGAATGCTGGGGTAGCCATGCTGGTTAAGTGTGCCTTGAATTCTAAATAAATCACAGACAGTGTCACCAGCAAAGCACCCCCACACCATCACACCTCCTCCTCCATGCTTCACGGTGGGAACCACACACGCAGAGATCATCTGTTCACCTACTCTGTGTCTCACAAAGACACAGCTGTTGGAACCAAAAATCTTAAATTTGGACTCATCAGACCAGACAGATTTCCACCGGTCTAATGTCCATTGCTCGTGTTTCTTGGCCCAAGCAAGTCTCTTATTATTATTGGTGTCCTTTAGTAGTGGTTTCTTTGTAGCAATTCGAACAATGAAGGCCTGATTCACGCAGTCTCCTCTGAACAGTTGATGTTGAGATGTGCTTGTTACCTGAACTCTTTGAAGCATTTATTTGGGCTCCAATCTGAGATGCAGTTAACTCTAATGAACTTATCCTCTGTAGCAGAGGTAACTCTGGGTCTTCCTTTCCTGTGGCGGTCCTCATGAGAGCCAGCTTTATCATAGTGCTTGATGGTTTTTGCGACTGCACTTGAAGAAACTTTCAAAGTTGTTGACATTTTCCGGATTGACTGACCTTCATGTCTTAAAGTAATGACTGCCATTTCTCTTTGCTTATTTGAGCTGTTCTTGCCGTAATGTGGTATTTTAACAAATAGGGTTATCTTCTGTATACCACCCCTACCTTGTCACAACACAACTGATTGGCTCAAACGCATTAAGGAAAGATATTCCACAAATTAACTTTTAACAAGGCACACCTGTTAATTGAACGGCGTTCCAGGTGACTACGTCATGAAGCTGGTTGAGAGAATGCCAAGAGTGTGCAAAGATGTCATCAAGGCAAACGGTGGCTACTTTGAAGAATCTCAAATATAAAATGTATTTTGATTTGTTTAACACTTTTTTTGGTTATTATATGATTCCATATGTGTTATTTCATAGTTTTGTCTTCACTATTATTCTACAATGGTAGAAAATAGTCAAAATAAAGAAAAACCCTTGAATGAGTAGGTGTGTCCAAACTTTTGAATGGTACTGTATATGTACTGTATCTTTCCACCTGCCTCTGCACTGAAGGACTAATTCACTCAGCGACCCACCACTCAGTGCTGTTGATCCCACTAACTCTACTAAGCACTGATGTCTACCAGCTACTGGGACCTACTTTCTAATTTGGGGGATGTTTTACAATTAGGTATGCATTGAATGTATAATTTCTGATCACACATGATTTGTTTTAATATTTTGATCACTGTCATGATTATGATGTAATTTATGTTGCTGCTCATTTCATTTATTTTGTTTGTGTTTTCCTTCAGGCTTTGTGTTATTTCATAACGTTCCACTGGAGGTGGTTGGGCGCTAGGAGAAATGGAGTCCCAAACACACACAGAGAGACAGAGACAGAGAGAGAGCTGGAACCCATTACACAATAAACACTCAAACAAACAAAAACATGGTTAAACGTCAATTAAAAACACAACACCAAATCTTCCTCCACGGTAACTAAACACAACAACCTCTGAAGTCCCCATATGCTCATAAACAGCCTAATGTTATTAACCAGTTTGTAATAGGCAAACTCAACCCTCTGTCTCGCTGCCAACATCCCCTCCAGCATGCCCACCATGTCAACAGACCCCTGTCCCTGAATACTGTTCTTTCGTGTCTTCCAAATTGCTAATTTAGCTGCCCCTGACACAAAGTTAAGTTAGAGAACTACACCCCTTTGACTAAATCTGTACTTTGGCCCAAATATAAACAGTTGAGAAGAGAAAACCTCTCCCAGAGTACCAACTAGTAGAGGTTGACCGATTATGATTTTTCAACGCCGATACCGATTATTGGAGGACAAAAAGCCGATACCGATTAATCAGCAGATTTTTGCTAATATATATATATACAGTGGGACGTTTACATACACCTTAGCCAAATACATTTAAACTCCGTTTTTCACAATTCCTGACATTTAATCCTAGTAAACATTCCCTGTCTTAGGTCAGTTAGGATCACCACTTTATTTTAAGAATGTGAAATGTCAGAATAATAGTAGAGAGAATGATTTCTTTCAGCTTTTATTTCTTTCATCACATTCACAGTGGGTCAGAAGTTTACATACACTCAATTAGTATTTGGTAAATTTGCCTTTAAATTGTTTAACTTGGGTCAAATATTTTGGGGAGCCTTCCACAAGCTTCCCACAATAAGTTGGGTGAATTTTGGCCCGTTTCTCCTGACAGAGCTGGTGTAACCGAGTCTGGTTCGTAAAGGCCTCCTTGCTCGCACATGCTTTTTCAGTTCTGCCCAGAAATTTTGTAAGGATTGAGGTCAGGGCTTTGTGATGGCCACTCCAATACCTTGACTTTGTTGTCCTTAAGCCATTTTGCCACAACTTTGGAAGTATTCTTGGAGTCATTGTCCATTTGGAAGACCCATTTGCGACCAAGTTTTAACTTCCTGACTGATGTCTTGAGACGTTGCTTCAATATATCCACATCATTTTGCTTCCTCATGATGCCATCTATTTTGTGAAGTGCACCAGTCCCTCCTGCAGCAAAGCACCCCCACAACATGATGCTGCCACCCTATGCTTCACGGTTGCGATGGTGTTCTTCGGCTTAGAAACCTCCCCCTTTTTCCTCCAAACATAACAATGGTCATTATGGCCAAACAGTTCTATTTCTATCTATACCAGAGGACATTTCTCCAAAAAGTACGATCTTTGTCCGCATGTGCAGTTGCAAACCATAGTCTGGCTTTTTTATGGCAGTTTTGGAGCAGTGGCTTCTTCCTTGCTGAGCGGCCTTTCAGGTTATGTCAATATAGGACTCGTTTTACTGTGGATATAGATACTTTTGTACCTGTTTCCTCCAGCATCTTCACAAGGTCTTTTGCTGTTGTTCTGGGATTGATTTGCACTTTTCGCACCAAAGTACATTCATCTCTAGGAGACAGAAAGCGTCTCCTTCCTGAGCGGTATGACGGCTGCGTGGTTCCATGGTGTTTATACTTGCGTACTATTGTTTGTACAGATTAACGTGGTACCTTCAGGCATTTGGAAATTGCTCCCAAGGATGAGCCATACTTGTGGATGTCTCCATTTTTTTTTCTGAGGTCTTGGCTGATTTCTTATGATCTTCCCATGATGTCAAGCAAAGAGGCACTGAGTTTGAAGGTAGGCCTTGAAATACATCCACAGGTACACCTCCAATTGACTCAAATGATGTCAATTAGCCTATCAGAAGCTTCTAAAGCCATGACATCATTTTCTGGAATTTTCCAAGCTGTTTAAAGGCACAGTCAACTTAGTGTATGTAAACTTCTGACCCACTGGAATTGGGATACAGTGAATTATAAGTGAAATAATCTATCTGTAAACAATTGTTGGAAAAATTACTTGTGTCATGCACAAAGTAGATGTCCTAACTGACCTGCCAAAACTATAGTTTGTTAACAAGAAATTGTGGAGTGGTTGAAAAAAGAGTTTTAATGACTCCAACCTAAGTGTATGTAAACTTACGACTTCAACTGTATATACAAAAGAAAATATATATATATTTGTAATAATGAGAATTACAACAATACTGAATGAACAATGAACACTTATTTTAAATTAATATAATACATAAATAAAATATATTTAGTCTCAAATAAATAATGAAACATGCTCAATTTGATTTAAATAATGCAAAAACACAGTGTTGGAGAAGAAAGTAAAAGTGCAATATGTGCCATGTAAAAAAGATAATGTTTAAGTTCCTTGCTCAGAACATATGAAAGCTGGTGGTTCAATATGAACAATTCTTCAGTATTCCCAGTTAAGAAGTTTTAGGTTGTAGTTATTATTAGAATTATGATGCGTCGACTATTTCTCTCTATACCATTTGTATTTCATATACCTTTGACTATTGGATGTTCTAATAGGCACTTTAGTGTTGTCAGCCTAATCTCAGGAGTTGACAGGCTTGATAGGCTTGCTAAGAGCTGCTGGCAAACGCAGTAAAGTTTGAATGAACGCTTACGAGCCTGCTGCCGCCTACCACCGCACAGTCAGACTGCTCTATCAAATATCAAATCCTAGAATTAATTATAATATAATAAACACAGAAATACGAGCCTTAGGTCATTAATATGGTCAAATCCAGAAACGATCATTTCGAAAACAAAACGTTTATTCTTTCAGTGAAATACGGAACCTTTCCGTATTTTATCTAACGGGTGGCATCCCTAAGTCTAAATATTCCTGTTACATTCCACAACCTTCAATGTTATGTCATAATTATCTAAAATTCTGGCAAATTAGTTCGCAATGAGCCAGGCGGCCCAAACTGTTGCATATACCCTGACTCTGCATGCAATGAACGCAAGAGAAGTGACACAATTTCCCTAGTTAATATTGCCTGCTAGCATTAATTTATTTTAACTAAATATGCATGTTTAAAAAAATATACTTCTGTGTATTGACCTTAAGAAAGGCATTGATGTTTATGGTTAGGTACATTCGTGCAACGATTGTGCTTTTTTCGCGAATAGGATTTTGTTATATCATCACCCGTTTGGCGAAGTAGGCTGTGATTCGATGATAAATTAACAGGCAGCGCATTGATTGAAGATTGATTGTTTTTTATAAGATAAGTTTAATGCTAGCTAGCAACTTACCTTGGCTCCTTGCTGCACTCGCGTAACAATTTGTCAGTCTGCCACGCAGTTTCCTCGTGGAATGCAATGTAATCGGCCATAATCGGCACCAAAAAAAATGACGTTTACCGATTATTATGAAAACCTGAAATCGGCCCTAATTAATCGGCCATTTAATCGGTCGACCTCCACCAACTAGTGATCAGGTCAATCGTCCCAACCAACCTGGGACAGTGTAAAACAGAGTTTCCGACTCAGCACAGAATGGACACCCCTCCCCAACAGTAAGATCCAGGTCTACCAGATGCATGTTAGTGGTTATGGATCCATGTATTATCCTCCATTGGAGGTCAGCTGTGCTCTTATCAGTAGGCAGTTTATATAAAGACCGCCAACAACCTTTTGGGGAGGCACCAGGTTCAAACACACCTGCCCAACTCACCGATTTTACCCCTTCCAGGGAAGAAGCTCAGGACACTTTTACACATATTTTGTACATGGCCTTCTTTCCCACCGCCTTGAACTCCCCCAGCTCCGGGGTATGGAAGGAAAGCAGCATCCCCACGTCCTCCTCTAATGCCCCCGCCGCAGCACTAACATCACTAACATTTAGCGCAGGGAACACATACTCCAGACCCTCCTTCCACCGATCAGAGTTGGAAGTATCAGTCACATACTGCCGATGAAGTACTGGTAAGGAATAAGGAATCACAGACCTCAGCTACAACCTTCCTCAGTAGGCGAGATGATCGGATCCCCGCTGTTTCTCCCAGCTCCTCCAACGATCTGCTTCTGCTCCGCATCAGGTGACCCAGCTTGGTACACCCCACACCTAACAGGCATTAACATAGGCTGGCTAAACCCATAGCACGGGACTAGATAACAGTGTTATAAAAAAGAGGCTCTTCAAAAAGCCACATCCCTGGTGGCGTGCCGGCCTTACGGGACATGTCAAACTCTCCAAGCCTGCATAACAGACTCATAGAATGGAGTCAGGCCAGACAAATCACCCCCCTCCAGCTTTAAGAGGAAAATATGCTTATCTAAGCCCAACCAGCCCGCTCTCCTCATCAATGTGTCGGCTGTATCGACCCAGCTAGAACCGTCACTGTACAACAGTCTCTGGGCTGCTTGAAGCCGGAAAGCCATGAGCCGAGAAGAAATGTCCACCAGGCCTTGCACACCGTTGTGCAGTGGCAGGTACAGGGCTGCAGCTTTAATCCAATGTTGTCCAGACCAGAAGAAATTGACAAGGGTTCTCTGAAGCTCTTGTATCAGGCCCCCCCAGTGGCTGTAAAATCATTAGTTTGCCACAGAGTAGAGGCGGCTAGGTTACTGGCTACCAGCACCCTTCCCCTATAAGGGGTAGCACCCATTTCCACCTAGACAATCTGGCACACACCTTCTCCACTACACCCTCCCAGTCATTTTTTTAAAAGACATCGGAGCCTAGAAAAAAACCCAAAGTCTTCATCCCATCTCTGCCCCAGATATTCTTTCAATCTGTTTGAGAGACACTTAGATATGTAAAAAAGCAAATGTTTAAGTTCCTTGCTCAGAACATGAGAACATATGAAAGCTGGTGGTTTCTTTTAACATGAGTCTTCAATATTCCCAGTTAATAAGTTTTAGGTTGTAGTTATTATAGGAATTATAGGACTATTTCTCTCTATACCATTTGTATTTCATATACCTTTGACAATTGGATGTTCTTATAGGCACTATATTATTGCCAGCCTAATCTCGGGAGTTGATAGGCTTGAAGTCATAAACAGCACTGTGCTTCAAGCATTCCGAAGAGCTGCTGGCAAACGCAGTAAAGTGCTGTTTGAATGAATGCTTACGAGCCTGCTGCTGCCTACCACCGCTCAGTCAGACTGCTCTATCAAATATCAAATCATAGACTTAATTATAATATAATAAACACACAGAAATACGAGCCTTAGGTTATTAATATGGTAAAATCTGGAAACTATCATTTAGAAAACTAAACGTTTATTCTTTCAGTGAAATACGGAACTGTTCCGAAATTTTTGCGAACGGGTGGCATCCCTAAGTCTAAATATTGCTGTTACATTGCACAACCTTCAATGTTATGTCATAATTTTGTAGAATTCTGTCAAATTAATTACGGTCTTTGTTAGGAAGACATGGTCTTCACACAGTTTGCAATGAGCCAGGTGGCCCAAACTGCTGCATATATCCTGGTGCGAATGCGCTTTTGTTAAATCATCACCTGTTTGGTGAAGTAGGCTGTGATTCGATGATAAATTAACAGGCACCGCATTGATTGTATGCAACGCAGGACAAGCTAGTTAAACTAGTAATATCATCAACCATGTGTAGTTAACTAATGATTATGTGAAGATTGATTGTTTTTTATAAGATAAGTTTAATGCTAGCTAGCAACTTACCTTGGCTCCTTGCTGCACTCGCGTAACAAGTGGTCAGCCTGCCACGTAGTCTCCTCGTGGATTGCAATGTAATCGGCCATAATCGGAGTCCAAAAATGCCGATTACCGATTATTATGAAAACTTGAAGTTGGCCCTAATTAATCAACCATGCCAATTAATCGGTCGACCTCTATTGAATATTAACAGTGAAAATATTGTGATCAGAAAAACCTACAGGAGTAATGTCACACCTTACAACCCCACCACAGTAGTGCTCAGATACATACAACCTGTCTAACCTTGCTGCACTGACACGACCTTCATTAACGTTTAGCCATGTGTACTGCCTAACTTTTGCATTTCTTACTCTCCACATATCAGAAAGCTCAAACTCAGTTAATAGACCAGACAGACAAATTTGTGACCGCAGGTGAGGTTCTTCAGCAGTGCGATCAACAGTAAAATCCACTGTACAGTTCCAGTCCCCCCCTGAAACCATAAACCCCTCTTGGTCACACTGTCTTAAGGTTTTCTTTATTTGATCAAATACGGAAATACGCTCTGTACTCTCATTAGGAGCATAAAAAAAAACAACAAAGCACATAACATCCGCCTTAACCAATAAAACCTGACCCTTGACAATCTCTGTTGTAGATACCACAGTCACCCCTAAGCCTGAGGAAAGCAAAATTGCCACCCCAGCACTGAAATGAGTACCATGACTGAGTATATGCTGCCCCTCCCACCACATACCCCAGTCAACCTCATTAGCCTCATCACTATGCATCGCCTGTAGAAAAAAAACACATTAAGCCTTTTCTGTTCTATTATTTCTAATACTCAAGCCCATATCCTTCTCCTGATCCTCCTCAACTGAGGCCACAGACCCCTGACTCCCCTCAGCCACATCCCTCTCAACACTCCCCACTTGCACCCCATCACTCGTACCGGGCATCTCCTCCACTACCTGGGAGACTAGCTCCACCTGAACCCCCTCCTGTACCCCATCACTCGTACCGGGCATCTCCTCTACTTCCTGGGAGACTAGCCCCACCTGAACCCCCTCCTGTACCCCATCACTCGTACCGGGCATCTCCTCTACTACCTGGGAGACTAGCCCCACCTGAACCCCCTCCTGTACCCCATCACTCGTACTGGGTATCTCCTCACCAGTCTTGGGAAGTGGCTCCCCAGTTCCATCCTTACCTCCTAAAACAATATTTTTCTGCTGCACATCAGACGTTATGTTCTCCTTTGGTACAAGCTGCAACTCAGTACCCTCAACAACAGGTGCTTGTGGCTGCTCTACCACAGTTGGCCCACCTCTCCCTACATCAGTGGGCCCAGGCGTTATGAGGACCACCTCTCCCTACATCAGTGGGCCCAGGCGTTACGAGGCCCACCTCTCCCTACATCAGTGGGCCCAGGCGTTACGAGGACCACCTCTCCCTACATCAGTGGGCCCAGGCGTTACGAGGACCACCTCTCCCTACATCAGTGGGCCCAGGCGTTACGAGGACCACCTCTCCCTACATCAGTGGGCCCAGGTGTTACGAGGACCACCTGCGTCCCGCCCTCCACCTTCTCCCTTTTCGGACAAGCATGTAGCTTATGGCCAACATCCCCACACTCAAGTCCAAAAACATAAACACCTGTCGCCGAAACGACATAACCTGTTTCAGAGCCGGGTGTTTGCAACTCAGCAGGACAATTTTAATTGAACTTGCAAACTTCTCAAACCGCAATGGCTCGCGCTCCAATAGCTCATTGGGAATAAACAGTGTTACATTCGAAATCGTTACTCTTGTTGATGGAGAAAAAAGTGGCGTAACTTGAATAAACATACCTTTAAGAAGTACACCGTGCTCAACCATCCGATCAACAAGACGCTCTTCTTTAAGAAAAACCACCACCGCTTTATTCATCCGCGATGCATAAGCAACAGTTTCTACGGCGACCAGAAACCCCTCCACAGTGACAGCGGCTTCAGTAACACACCTGAACAGGTGTCAGGGTCAGCATCACCATGTGGGTCCCCATCCCCACCAAAACCAGGGCAATTCCTATAAGAAATACAATAAACCTAATTCTACCACTGAAAAAAACTACCTTAATCAGACACCACTCACACTCGCCCTAACCATTCCCAGCATGCACCAACGAGAGAGAGAGAGAGAGAGAACTAGCAGGATGGTGTCATGTAAATACAGTTTGATGGTTGAGGTGTACACTGAGCTAGGTTCAGTAGGGGCACCTAGCCATGCATACTGTATATTCTATACATATCTCCACATGCTAACACATGAACTAAAACATACCATACCAACAACCTACATCTCAGCACCCATAATACTTTCATCAGACATAAAAGTGTAAAACACACATACACACTCATTAAAGCTGCAGTTCAAATGGAAGTCAGGTTTGATGTATGGAGAGTATTTAATTGAGGATGTTACATGGTCATTGTTGAGACACTTTTATCATACAACTTCAATGAAATACAGTTACACACCATTACACTTCCATAGCAAAATAAAAGACAGGTTTTCATAAACCATTAACCTTCTTTTACCAGTACATATAGTATATCAACATGTATTGCACATATTTGTACATATTTAAGTGCTATATTTTTGGAAGAGAAATTAGATAGTCATTCTAACACTGTATTAACTAACATTTATTAAACTTGAAGTGCATCTTAAAATGTTTTTTCTACTGGAATATGTGTGTACACACTCCGATATGCAGTATGTGTTTTTATACTTGCTGGAATATCCAGGGCCAAGAGCCTCTTGTAAGTGTGTTATGTGGTTGTTGTGCTGTACATGATGGCATTGATTGCTGTAGTGTTTTACGTCATATTGAGTTATATTGAGGCTGACTCGTAGACAATAAAACTATTGGAACACATTGTACATCCTTATAATTTAAGTGAATGCATTTTTCTCCAGTGTCCTCCCTCTCTGTCTTTCCTCCCCCTCTCCAGAGTGTGTGTGAGTTTTGTTTTTATAGAAGCTCATCCACACATTCTGATCACACACTGACCCTGAGCGATGCAGGGACATCACACACACACACACACACACACACACACACACACACGCACACACACACTTTCTGAAATGGGGCATTCAATGCCCTCAATGACCCTCGGACTGGACTGTCAAAATGTAATCCATCCACTTCTATGTGTGTATTAAAGTTGCCATTCAACATGAGGAATCATCTGCTACGGAGTGCACCACCACACACAGCCTTTAATTCCCAAGACAAACAATGGACGGCAATAGTGTAAGGAGAAACGATGTATGCTCTTTGCCTGTCTCTCTTTCTCTTTGCTTCTCGTTATTCCCCCTCTCCTTTTCTGTCTCGTCACCTTCATATGTTTTAAGTGGGAGGAGGTGAGCCAGTCTCCCTGGTGTCACATGAAAAGTTGAATGTGGTTTGTTTATTAAAAATAGAAAAGCACTGACAGAGAGAAAGAGAGCGAGAGAGAGACAGAGAAAATCTATATTTTTACATGGAGGGGGAGGTCAGTTAGGAATCTGATATGCTGCAGACTGAGGCTAGGTCCTGTTCTGTCAGGTAGTGAGGGCTGGATTCAGAGCCTGCCATTAAATTGCAGTGTAAATGAAATTGTATCCTTCCTTCCATCTCCATTAGTCTTCATCCCTTCATCCTTCTCTCTCCCCTGTTCAATTCATTCATCTGTCCATCGACCACTCCTCATCTCCTCCACCCCCATCTCTCCCTGCTCATAACCTTCCTTTCTCTTCACCTCTACTCTCATTCCTCCACACGTTTTTCTCTCTCTTCCTATCCCACCATCCCTCCTTTTCTCTGTGTCTGAGATCAATAGATCACTTCATGTGTTCCGCGAGGTTAGAGGTGCGTTTAGAGAGCAATATGCTTAGGTTACCCTGCTGGAGGGCAAGGGGGCAGGTGTGGGGGTAGGGGAGGCTCTTAGGGCCAGAGGGATGACAGGACACTTTAACGGTCATCACTGCCGGTTAGCACTGAGCGTGTAATAAGTGGACGAGAAACACATTGTTCCTCCTGCCTTCGTGAACATATCTATCTCAAATACCTCATACCCCTGCACAGTGATCTGGTAGTGCTACTCCCTGTATATAGCTCCCTGCACAGTGATCTGGTAGTGCTACTCCCTGTATATAGCTCCCTGCACAGTGATCTGGTACTGCTACTCCCTGTATATAGCTCCCTGCACATTGATCTGGTACTGCTACTCCCTGTATATAGCTCCCTGCACAGTGATCTGGTACTGCTACTCCCTGTATATAGCTCCCTGCACATTGATCTGGTACTGCTACTCCCTGTATATAGCTCCCTGCACAGTGATCTGGTACTGCTACTCCCTGTATATAGCTCCCTGCACATTGATCTGTACTGCTACTCCCTGTATATAGCTCCCTGCACAGTGACCTGGTACTGCTACTCCCTTTATATAGCTCCCTGCACATTGATCTGGTATTGATACTCCCTGTATATAGCTCCCTGCACAGTGATCTGGTACTGCTACTCCCTGTATATAGCTCCCTGCACTGTGATCTGGTACTGCTACTCCCTGTATATAGCTCCCTGCACAGTGATCTGGTACTGCTACTCCCTGCACAGTGATCTGGTACTGCTACTCCCTGTATATAGCTCCCTGCACAGTGATCTGGTACTGCTATTCCCTGTATATAGCTCCATTCTTGTATTTTATTCCTCTATTGTCTAAATAATTTTTAGTTGGGAAGGGCTCGTAAGCAAGCGTTTCACGGTCAAGTCTACTCCCCTTGTATTTGACACATGGCAAATAAAATGTTACTTGATTTCCTCACCGTGGTTTAATAGATCATCAGCATCTCACCTCGTTTTAACGACACTGACAGGCATGATGTCCTTTTAAGCCATTTAATACACTCCATATGTGTCACGCCCTAACCATAGAGAGCCCTTGGTTCTCTATGGTATAGTAGGTCAGGGTGTGACTGGGGGCGATCTAGTATATACATTTCTATGTTGGTGCTAATATGGTTCCCAATTAGAGGCAGCTGTTTATCGTTGCCTCTGATTGGGGATCATATTTAGGTAGCTATTTCCCCACCCCTGTTTTGTGGGATATTGATTGTTTGTTAGTGTGTTTGGGCATTACCTGCTCACGGTCTTTGTAAGGTTTGTTATTTGGTTTTGTTAGTTTCACTTAAATATGTGGAACTATACTCACGCTGCGCCTTGATCGTAACAATATGTCAATAACCCCAGCAGCCCTCTAACCCCATATCCAATAAATGGTCTGTCTGTCTGTCTGTCTGTCTGTCTGTCTGTCTGTCTGTCTGTCTGTCTGTCTGTCTGTCTGTCTGTCTGTCTGTCTGTCTGTCTGTCTGTCTGTCTTAAGGAGGAGTGCTTAGCGAGCCAGAGGAGATCAATATAGTAACAGAGTCTCCACCCCCCAGCCCACCCCTGCATTAGAGCAGCTCTGTCTGTTAAAGTGTGTTAGGTCAGGACCTGACCCCACTTATGACCCCCATGGCCCACAGACCTGTTCTGTGCCCCCCACCCCCCCCCCCCCCTTCCCTCCTACAGGCTAAATAGGGTTTATAACGATCTGACCCTAGACCTCACCACTAATGATGAGTCCCCCCGACACACACACTTACAGCAATAACCTGCTTAGGATGCGGTGTGTGTGAAATAAATACTAATTTAAAGCACATGCCCTCTCTAACATCATGGCTGAAAATCATAAAGCACTAGTTACTGTAGTATCTGCTGTTTGATTGAGATACAGAACTAAGAGAAGTTGAATGCTCCCAGATTGTGTCAAGCCTAGAGTGTATTTCAGTGGGGTTCAGAGAGGCCTGTCTGTGGGCCGCCTGACATCACTGTCTCTGGTAAGTCATATACTGTACATCACCTAACTGTCTGTTGTCTACCAGGCTGTCTACACTGCAGGTCAACCTGATTAGACCAGCCATTCTTGCAGGATCACTGCTCTCAGTTAGAGAAAATCCATACATATGTCTCCAGTCAGATCCAAGATGGATGCCTCTCTGGTATCCACAATGCATTGCAGTGCCGCCACTACTGTACAATGAGGCTGCATAATGGCTCTTCCAGAGGAGGTGGAGGAGGAGGCGTAATGGTGGCACATAATTTGAGCACCCACGGGGGAGAGAGAAGCCTGTTTGCGGTGAAACCACTCAACACATTATCGGTGGAGAATCAAAGAGCTCCCCTGTAAAGCTCTACGGTCAGTGCACCGCTTGAAACTCCACGGACGGTAGCCACCACAGAGGAAAGCAGAGCAGGACTGGACGAAAAGAGGTCCGATGTTTTGAGATTGTAAAGTTTAGATGGATTATCAAACCGCCAGGAGGCAAGCCTCACCGTTTGTCATGAACTAGGACCCCCATAGAGGTTTTCCTGGTCAGGTTTCGTGGTGAGGAAAAAACTCCGGGCCCTAGACAATAAGAAATAAGGTCAATCATAATTCTTCCAATCGGTAACCTGCCAACCATTGCTCCACTAGGTTAACCCTCTTGGGGGAGATTTTAACTAGCCTACCTTGGTAAGGGTCACAACAATTCTTTTCATGAGTCTCGCAGTCATTTGTCAGGGATTGTGTTGCTTCCTTTCAACACGATGCTGGAGGTCACAGAGATTAGAGGTCATGGGAGCTAGTTTGGACAGATATGTGCTTTGACTCCATTATTCATGTTTCACCACAATCTGGTGATCAGCGTGCATAAATGGCAGCATCCACCCACACTGTCACATACGCACGCACGCACGCACACACACACACACACACACACACACACACACACACACACACACACACACACACACACACAATCTTATAAGCCTACAGAGAGACAATCCCTCTTTGTTTCGCTGTCCTGTTCCGTTGCCTCCTCCTGCTTAGGAATGCACCACTGCTATTCCTCTACTGCTCCAAAACATCACTGTGGTGTGTGTGAGTGCATGCGTGGGTGTTTAGAGATTGAGACTGTGTGTATGAGAATAAAATATGAATTGTTTATTTTGGGATAGAACTGTAAACCAGAGAAGAAACAACATTTGGTCCACAGATAAATGATAAACAGAAAGGAATGAGCACAGGCTGAGTCCAACCGTCATTCTCTCCTCATTCACAAAGTACTGTGTCAACACATTCTTTCTCATCATGACCTAAACTACTATTGTACATTCATTAGCCCTGAGGGGTGACAATTTAATGACATTTTGGAGAGTTTGGTTCCGAACTTCCACCAGTTTAAAGACCACATTTCTGTTCGTGGGACAGATGAGAAAGAAGCAATCCTTGACATTAACAAAAATGTACTCAAACATACTGTATTTAACAATATTTGAGTATTACTTGTGGTAACATTGCATATAAAATGCAGTTATACCCATATTGCGTATTTTGGATATGGGTTTTGACATGCACATCTACAGACGGATATTGTGTCTTAGGTTAGGGAGGTTAATAATATCATGATGATAATGTGATCAGTGATACCTCATATCTCAGAAACTCATGAACAAGGAAGGATGTGGTGATTGGTATGGAATTGAGCCTCATACTTTTTGTAAAAACAAAAACATGCCTCCTCTTCCATTTTTTTAAATTTCATTCTTCCACTTTAATTTTCCTCAAACACCACTTCTCCCCTTCTCTTCTGCTCTCATCTCTTCTCCCCTTCTCTTCTGCTCATCTCATCTCTTCTCTTCTGTTCTCATCTCTTCCCCACTTCTCTTCTGTTCTCATCTCTTCTCTTCTGCTCTCATCTCTTCTC
The DNA here is from genome assembly GCF_901001165.1 of Salmo trutta. NCBI lineage: Eukaryota > Metazoa > Chordata > Actinopteri > Salmoniformes > Salmonidae > Salmo > Salmo trutta. The sequence goes on along the minus strand of NC_042983.1, from coordinate 29,290,845 downwards.
CCCTTCTGTTCTCATCTCTTCTGTTCTCATCTCTTCTGTTCTCTTCTCTTCTCCCCTTCTGTTCTCATCTCTTCTCCCCTTCTGTTCTCATCTCTTCTGTTCTCATCTCTTCTGTTCTCATCTCTTCTCCCCTTCTGTTCTCATCTCTTCTGTTCTCATCTCTTTTCTTCTGTTCTCTTCTCTTCTGTTCTCATCTCTTCTGTTCTCATCTCTTCTCTTCTGTTCTCATCTCTTCTGTTCTCTTCTCTTCTCCCCTTCTCTTCTGTTCTCATCTCTTCTCCCCTTCTCTTCTGTTCTCATCTCTCCTCTTCTGTTCTCATCTTTTCTCTTCTCATTTTTTTCTCTCTTCCTCTTCCTTTTAATTCCACTCTCCACTCCCCTCTCTCCTCTCTCTCTGTCTCTCCTCTCGCTCTCTCCTCTCTCTCAGGTGCGTCATCGGTGATCAGTAACGATGACGACTCGGCCTCTCCTCTCCACCACGTGTCCAATGGCAGTAACACTCCATCCTCCTCTGAGATGGGCCTAGACGCGGTCATCATCGGCATGACCAAGATCCCCGTTATCGAGAACCCTCAGTACTTCCGCAGCAACAGCATGCTCAAATCAGACACCTGTGAGTACAACAAGACCATGGCTTACACACACACGCACAGACACACACACACGCGTGTATACACTCACAAGACACACATACAAATGGCTTTCTTTAACACCAGTTCCTTTTAATGGGTAACAAGATATAACCTACTAGACTGTAGCAAAGAAGAACAGCCTGCAGACTAGGAGATCTCAAAGGATCTGAGTGCTGACGTCACCATGTATCTGTTGCACCGACACATAGACGCCATCTAAGAACCCCCACCAGAATGTACGTATGTGTGGGTTGCCTTAGCAACACTCTCTCCGCTGCTATGGAAATGGCACTGGAGCTGCTGATAAAATGTGTTGAGTGGGACAGGCAGCGCTCCGTGTGTGTGTGTGTGTGTGTCAATCACACTTGTCAGCTGTGTAGTTGGATCTATCTAATCCATCAAATTAGAGGTCATGCTTCTTAAAGAGGACACAAGTTCCTGAGCAGATGATGTACGGAGGCATCTACAATAGGACTGTGGCTCTGTGTTGTTCTGCGTTATACACAGTGTGTGTCTCCGCTATCTTTACCTGTCTGGGCCAATGGGGAGAGAGCTGTGGTCTGACTTGTGTCCGCAGCAAATCACCAAAAGAGATTTATGAGCCCCAGAAAAACATCAAATGTCAGTCACTACTGTACAGCTGTGTGTGTGTCTGTGTGTTTGTGGTGTGTCTGTGTGTTTGTGGTGTGTCTGTGTGTGTAAATGTCGTATTCAGTTTGATGAAAAAGAGAGAAACGGTGTAGGTCAGGTATTATGTCAGGAGAGTGGGGTGTGACTCTAATATCTTACAAACAGATCAATATCCTCCATTAGTTTGTGCACTCCATTAGAGTGGACAAAACTCATTATGTACACACACATGCACTCACACACACACACACACACAAAAACATGCATACAGTGCATTCGGAAAGTATTCAGACCCCTTGTCTTTTTCCACATTTTGTTACAGCCTTATTCTAAAATTGATTCAATTGTTTTTTTCCCTCATCAATCTACACACAATACCCCATAATGACAAAGCAAAAATAGGTTTTTAGACATTTTTGCTAATAAAAAACTGAAATATCACATTTACATAAATATTCAGACCCTTTACTCAGTACTTTTTTGAAGCACCTTTGGCAGCGATTACAGCCTCGAGTCTTCTTGGGTATGACGCTGCAAGCTTGGCACACCTGTATTTGGGGAGTTTCTCACATTCTTCTTTGCAGATGCTCTGTCAGGTTGGATGGGGAGCGTTGCTGCACAGCTATTTCCAGGTCTCTCCAGAGGTGTTCGATCGGGTTCAAGTCCAGGCTCTGGCTGGTCCACTCAAGAACATTCAGAGACTTGTCCCAAAGCCACTCCTGTGTTGTCTTGGCTGTGTGCTTAGGGTAATTGTCATGTTGGAAGGTGAACCTTCATCCCAATCTGAGGTCCTGAGCGCTCTGGAGCCGGTTTTCATCTCTGTACTTTGCTCCGTTCATCTTTCCCTAGAACCTGACTAGTCTCCCAGTCCCTGCCACTGAAAGACATCCCCACAGCATGATTCTGCCACCACCATGCTTCACCGTAGGGATGGTGCCAGGTTTCCTCCAGATGTGACGCTTGGCATTCAGGCCAAAGAGTTAGATCTTGGTTTCATCAGACCAGAGAATCTTGTTTCTCATGGTCTGAGAGTCCTTTAGGTGCCTTTTGGCAAACTCCAAGCGGGCTGTCATGTGCCTTTTACTGAGGAGTGGCTTCCGTCTGGCCACTCTACCATAAAGACCTGATTGGTGGAGTGCTGCAGAGATGGTTGTCCTTCTGGAAGGTTCTTCCATCTTCACAGAGGAACTCTAGAGCTCTGTCAGAGTGACCTTTGGGTTCTTGGTCACCTCCCTGACCAAGGCCCTTCTCCCCTGATTTCTCAGTTTGGCCGGGCGGCCAGCTCTGGGAAGAGTCTTGGTGGTTCCAAACTTCTTCCATTTAAGAATGATGGAGGCCACTGTGTTCTTGGGGACCTTCAATGCTGCAAAAATGTTTTGCTACCCTTCCCCAGATCTGTGCCTCGACACAGTCCTGTCTCGGAGCTCTACAGACAATTCCTTCGACCTCATGGCTTGGTTTTTGCTGTGACGTGCAAAGTCAACCGTGGGACCTTATATAGACAGTTGTGTGCCTTTCTAAATCATGTCCAATCAATTGAATTTATCACAGGTGGACTCCAATCAAGTTGTAGAAACATCTGAAAGATGATCAATGGAAACAGGATTCACCTGAGCTCAATTTCAAGTCTCATAGCAAAGGGTCTGAATACTTATGTAAATAAGGTATTTCATATTTTTTTGTTTTTATAAATTTGCAAACATTTCTAAAAACCTGTTTCCAATTTGTCATAATTGGGTATTGTGTGTATACTTCTGAGGAAAACTTTTATTTAATCAATTGTAGAATAAGGCTGTAACGTAACAAAATGTGGAAGGCACTGTACCCCGGCCTATAGACACACCCACAGACACAAATGCACTGTCAACTTGCACTGTCAACCTGCATGTCTTGTAACTGAAGGACTAAAGGCCAATGCATCAGAGCTTTCCTCCTTTGTTAGTGATCTACTCTTCTCTCAACCCCTCTTTCTTCCTCTTGGTCTCTCCACCCTGGTCTCTGGGTTTAGAAGGCTTAGCATTGTACTGGAAATTGTGATTCACAAATGTATACTGCTCAAAAAAATAAAGGGAACACTTAAACAACACATCCTAGATCTGAATGAAAGAAATAATCTTATTAAATACTTTTTTCTTTACATAGTTGAATGTGCTGAAAACAAAATCACACAAAAATAATCAATGGAAATCCAATTTATCAACCCATGGAGGTCTGGATTTGGAGTCACACTCAAAATTAAAGTGGAAAACCACACTACAGGCTGATCCAACTTTGATGTAATGTCCTTAAAACAAGTCAAAATGAGGCTCAGTAGTGTGTGTGGCCTCCACGTGCCTGTATGACCTCCCTACAACGCCTGGGCATGCTCCTGATGAGGTGGCGGATGGTCTCCTGAGGGATCTCCTCCCAGACCTGGACTAAAGCATCCGCCAACTCCTGGACAGTCTGTGGTGCAACGTGGCGTTTGTGGATGGAGCGAGACATGACGTTCCAGATGTGCTCAATTGGATTCAGGTCTGGGGAATGGGCGGGCCAGTCCATAGCATCAATGCCTTCCTCTTGCAGGAACTGCTGACACACTCCAGCCACATGAGGTCTAGCATTGTCTTGCATTAGGAGGAACCCAGGGCCAACCGCACCAGCATATGGTCTCACAAGGGGTCTGAGGATCTCATCTCGGTACCTAATGGCAGTCAGGCTACCTCTGGCGAGCACATGGAGGGCTGTGCGGCCCCCCAAAGAAATGCCACCCCACACCATGACTGACCCACCGCCAAACCGGTCATGCTGGAGGATGTTGCAGGCAGCAGAACGTTCTCCACGGCGTCTCCAGACTCTGTCACGTCTGTCACATTTGCTCAGTGTGAACCTGCTTTCATCTGTGAAGAGCACAGGGCGCCAGTGGCGAATTTGCCAATCTTGGTGTTCTCTGGCAAATGCCAAACGTCCTGCACGGTGTTGGGCTGTAAGCACAACCCCCACCTGTGGACGTCGGGCCCTCATACCACCCTCATGGAGTCTGTTTCTGACCGTTTGAGCAGACACATGCACATTTGTGGCCTGCTGGAGGTCATTTTGCAGGGCTCTGGCAGTGCTTCTCCTGCTCCTCCTTGCACAAAGGCGGAGGTAGTGGTCCTGCTGCTGGGGTGTTGCCCTCCTACGGCCTCCTCCATGTCTCCTGATGTACTGGCCTGTCTCCTGGTAGCGCCTCCATGCTCTGGACACTACACTGACAGACACAGCAAACCTTCTTGCCACAGCTCGCATTGATGTGCCATCCTGGATGAGCTGCACTACCTGAGCCACTTGTGTGGGCTGTAGACTCCGTCTCATGCTACCACTAGAGTGAAAGCACCGCCAGCATTCAAAAGTGACCAAAACATCAGCCAGGAAGCATAGGAACTGAGAAGTGGTCTGTGGTCCCCACCTGCAGAACCACTCCTTTATTAGGGGTGTCTTGCTAATTGCCTATAATTTCCAACTGTTGTCTATTCCATTTGCACAACAGCATGTGAAATGTATTGTCAATCAGTGTTGCTTCCTAAGTGGACAGTTTGATTTCACAGAAGTGTGATTGACTTGGAGTTACATTGTGTTGTTTAAGTGTTCCCTTTATTTTTTTGAGCAGTGTATTTTCATCAAGTTGTTTACTCTTCTCCTGTGGTATGTCTCCTATTCACCAATGACATCAGAACACAGTGACTAAAGTCTAAAGCCAACCCCTACACCACCGTCCAGAAGTGAGTCTTTGGAAAAGCCACAACTAATTAGCTAAAACTCTTAAGGAGAATGATAGACAGGGGAAGGGGTGTGGTTTTGTCTCTTCTTGACATGCATTTTCTCAACTCTTCTTGAACTGCACTGTTGGTTAAGGGCTTGTAAGTACGCATTTTACGGTAAGGTCTACACCTGTTGTATTCGGCACGTGACAAATAAAGTTTGATTTGATTTGTACTTACTGAGAATGATACGTGTAGTAAATGTGTGGCGTTTTGTTGTGTAAATGTACATTTACTGTACATGAATTGACAGGAATTGTTGAGTTGTATGGTTGTAATGACTGTAATGGTGGAAATAGTTGAGTTGTGAGTAGAAAGTGTTTGAGTAACAGAGCTATATGATAGCTGTTCATATGTGTGTATAAAGAAGAGAGTTAGTAAGAAATGGTAGTGAGTTGTGGCTTTTTTGGGTAGATGTTTAAGGAATTGTGTGTACTTACATAATTCCCTGAGCTGTGGTTTTGACAGATGTGATGTCATCAGGTTAACACACACAAGCACACCCGTACACACGCACACACACAGGCATATGCACACACACACACACAAAGCTGTGCTCAGGTCTTGAGTCTGTACATTCTGGCTTAATGGCCTACGCGCTCTCTCTACCTCTCCATAACTCTTTAATATTGGGTTATGGTTCTCAGTAAGTTAGTGCAGCTCGATGCAGCTTCAAAGTCTAGCCCTCCGCAATGTAATAGACTGAGTGGTGAGCTTTTCTTCAAATGCATTTCTTAATTAGATCAGAAATAAATCTTGACATTTGTGTCCTGTTTCTCTCTGAAGACAGTAACCTGCTGATGAATATGTTTTGGTGTTCTCCACTGTCCTTGCGCTACAGAGAGTTCAGTGGGTGCAGCTCTGGGAGAATCCCGCTACTGTATCACCACCAGCCAGATTTCAGCATTTGTTCAGTCAAAAATCGCTATTTCAAATAGACTTTGAAACATCTATTTCTGACGATTCCCACATGATAGCTATTATGCTGAGAGTCAGAGCTGACATGATGTTCCTATAATCACAATAAAAAGACACAACACACAACTAATTGTGCACCTTTTACTTTTGAAAGCACAGCGATCAGACAATACAGCTCATCACGATCAATATCAAGACAACAAAATAGTAGATAGATCATTCGGTTCAACCAATGACGGCTCCCAGTCCCCTAATCCAACCATATATCGTCATCTCTTCTCATCTGAGATATATACTGATTACGGCATTCATATTCACAAGTCACACTGATATATGTAATAACCAGGTTCTCTCTGTGTTGCAGTTGTCCAGCACATCAAGAGACACAACATAGTGCTGAAGAGGGAGTTGGGAGAGGGGGCGTTTGGGAAGGTTTTCCTGGCCGAGTGCTATAACCTGTCTCCTGAGCTCGAAAAGATCCTGGTGGCTGTCAAGGTAACGCTGCTCTTTCCAGTCTATCACAACCCACTGTAGGCTACATCGTTTGGCCAAATTCCAAATGGACCCCCAAACCCTACCCCTAGATACTCCTTTAGGAAAATCAGCCAATGGCCTGCTTCCATCAAGAATTCCAGCATTCAAAGTATGTGGTGAAATTAGATCTTATAAGAGAGTTTTAATTAAATAAACATGGCATGGGAGAGAACCCCCTCCTCACGACTTCCTGTCTTTCCTTCCTGTGTCCCACCGTATTCTAAGTGTGAAGTGGGGCTTGAGTGGCAGGGCAGTATGTCCTGTATCTACTAGAAACCTGCCATTGAAGGTGATAGATGTGACTTTGCACTTTCCGAGATGCCGCTTCTACGGTCTAACATAGTCATATCCACTAATGGTAGTGGTTTTACATGCAAACATTGGACAGGCATGCACAAGCATGCAGCCATATAGGCTAAGATTCCATGTTTATGGTCAAACTCACAAGGGAGCCATCGATCACGATACGGAACAGTAGTGACATTAGCTAAGGCGTTGACAGTCAAGCAAAGATGCTAGCAGTCACACAGGCGATTTAATTCTCCAACGTCCCGGCAGTCATACAGTGTCATAGGTAAATCACATTCAGGGGTGAATTTCCTGAAATCTTTGTAGCTAATTTGGCACTTTTACTCCTCTGAACAACCCAGCCGCGAGAAAGTAACAATGCCAAATCAATGTTTAGCGGTCAATCTTCTATGTGTGAATGAACTTCAGAATTTGTCTAAGCACTTTAATGTTCTGGTAGTGGCGTGGGTCTGGCATGTTAAGAGAAACAAGGTACTATGTTAGTTCTGAGGCTTTTAGGAAACTCATCCACTTCCAGTTCTGTTCTGATCAAATTGATGAGTTCTGTTTCCTGAAATCTAATTGGTTGAAGATGGGGTGGAGGAATCTCTTTTTCTGCCATCTCAGCGTTCTAGCTGGGGGTCAGAACAGAGGGTCATCCTTTGGCTTCCTTAGCTCTCTCCTGTTCCTATTACATTTCCTGAAACACTCTCTCTCTCTCGCCTCTGCACTTAAATCGCTATGACAGATTTCATGATTTACGATCACTAATGCAAAGATCAGAACACGAAAACCAACCACACTACTTCTGTAAATAACACTGAACTTACTGTACAGAAGTATACAACATCTCTGCTTGGTCATTACCAATAAGATAAAATTGTGGGCTATGGTTAAGTTCCTATAACTCACTTTTACTTTAAGAGTTACTTATGTCTGCACTTGGTGGATTTGAGCCAAAAACATCTTGTGGCAGAATATTCCCAGTAAGTAGTCTCTGTGCACAGTGTGCAAAATGTTTAAGTATGATGTTTTCGGTGTCTAACAAACTCAATTGTGAGTAAAAATTGGATAGTAACCTGTGTGCGTGTGTGTTTGTGTGTTCAGACCCTGAAAGAGGCTAGTGAGAATGCAAGGAAGGACTTCCACCGGGAGGCCGAGTTGCTGACCAACCTGCAGCACCAGCACATTGTCACGTTCTACGGTGTGTGTGTGGAGAGCGACCCCCTCATCATGGTGTTTGAGTATATGAAGCACGGGGACCTCAACAAGTTCCTCAGGTAAACCATTCTGTGGGCACATTCATATTAAGGCCCGATTCAGACTTAAACAATTTATGCCTTTCCTATACACTCCTTTCCTACACACTCCTTTCCTACACACTTCTCAGTAGGTGGTATTCAGACTTGCCTTATGCAGGTGTGTAAGGCAAGTCTGGTTCCCTTGCATGCACTGAATATATTTAATTCAACTGCTGAAAACCCTCCCACTTGCTGGCCAACAGATTTTCTCCTGAAGTTTTAATTCAATAGGGTTTTCAAAACATTTATCTTAAGGCATCCCTTTAAATACGATGTATCTTTAATTAGAATTTTATCGCCAGACTCACAAAAATACATAGAGAGAACGGGTTCAGGATACAGGGATCAATGAAAGAAAGCCATCTAAATAAATGCATACTCGTCTCAATTTCAGCACCAACTGGTAGATTTTAAATTACTCTGATCTTGTAGATTATTTAGGACAATTTGGGGGACAGGAAAGAATGTATGAAACATTCTTTAAAAGTATTTATGCACGATATATATTGATGAATCCAAAAAACAGTGGCTTGATTCATCTTGAAGGTTGTCATATTGAAGTTGAATCCATGAAAAATTTGAAGGTAGAAAAAAGTGTACAATAGGTGTTGAACAATAGTCCTAGAAACCTACCCTGATCCTCACTAATCATGGAACTGTATGACAACGGTCCAGTCATCGTGAACCGTGCACCAGGCTCCAGGTTTAACCTGCTAGGTGTGGTTTGAGTTCCATAATGATTCAAATAGGCTGCACAACGTTAGCCTAATAGGATTCACTAATGCTAGCGACCCTCAGAAACAACTACATGGACATGACAGAGGAAAGAAAGGTAAACTTAATTGAATGATGCAAAAGGAAATTGACCGTTACAAATGTATGTGGGTATTACTGATGGTGGCCTCCGATAGTGGCTAATATTTAACATGATACAAATTGTAAAATAAAATGGAGAAAAGCCCAGGCATATAATTAAAACATTCTAAACTGCATACATCAACTTGGCAGGCTTGGCCCTAAAGAAGTCTATAGCTTGGGTCTCCAAATTTCATCCACACAGATTATGAGGGCATACAATACAAATTCTGAATAACGGCACAGCTATTTATACCCTATTTCACTGTGGAAAAGGGGCCGCAAAACATGTCATGTTGATATGATTTTCAGTTTGCTTCCATACGACTGGTTTCACATTCGTCTTCTGGGATCATAAGGAAAAATCATCTAAAACAATTTGCTATGTGTATTTCCAATCCCCTTCTCCAAACGGATGACTCATTTACCTAGCTCTCATCAATAGTTCTTATCAATTTATAAATTACAGAGCATGGAGAATGCTTTAATTTATATCGGGAAAAATTAAGTAGATGCTTTTTCCATTTGGAACTGGGAGGTTCGCTCCACCTTATTCATGGTTTCCACTTGCATAAAGGTGGTGGAATTATGAGGGAATTAAGTCAAAGTCAGAATACGGCGTATCTGTATACACACCTCCCCCACAGATTCATTTCTTTGATCTACAACCCCAACGAATAGCGGGTTAATAGCAAACTATTCTAATGCTTAAGTTAAAGGCCCGAATACGTGTAGAGAGATAAGTGCAGAAAATAGAATTACGTTCCCATTTCCGCGAGTTTAAAGATGCACTATGCAGAAATCGCACCGTCATTTCCTGGTTGATAAAATTCGAACAGTTCGTCTTATTTCAGTTTATAGTGTAGAGAATCATTGTACCATCTAAACTGCTGTGAAATATATTTTCCATAACCAAAAATATTGTATTTTTAGCTGTTTGAAGCTGGTGTACCAAACCTAAAGTACAAGACGGAAAAAACGAAACTTAAGAACGGGAAGCATAGAAATAACACACATAGAACAGATATACCGCTTCTTAGACCTGCTTTCAATGAGAATGACAGATCTGTAACTCACATTTCTATGTGAATTTGGTCGTGCCGCCCAAAAAATTTGATATTGCCGCTTTAACTCGGGTCGGAATCCCCCCACCCCACCACCACATAAAATCCCACTAAATCTCTATTGACTGATGTTGGTCATGATCTATTTCAATGAAGCCATTACAGGAAGTGAGTTAAAACTCCCAACGCAAGAAGTAAAACATTTATAAATAAAGTTGAAAATGAATGTCACCTTTCAGGTTGTGATTCGGAATTTCAATGGAATTCCTCTCATTCCGTAGGGCTCACGGTCCCGACTCCGTGATGATGGGTGACGGTCCGACCAATAGGCCCGTGGTGTTGACCCAGTCCCAGATGCTGCACATCGCCCAGCAGATTGCTGCAGGCATGGTCTACCTGGCCTCCCAGCACTTTGTCCACCGAGACCTGGCCACACGTAACTGTCTGGTGGGAGAGAACCTGCTGGTGAAGATCGGGGATTTCGGCATGTCCCGAGACGTGTACAGCACGGACTACTACAGGGTAAGTGTATGTGTCGCCCTCTTTTTTCTTGGCCCCCTACTACTTCCCTTTGCATGGGCCTCTCTTTCTCCCTGCATGGGCATGAATCGATCATTAGGTCCTGGGCCTGGTATGTTCAAGAATTTGTTCTTAACTGACTTGCCTAGTTAAATAATGGTTAAATAAAAAATAAAAAATTCTAATTATATCTAGAAGATGAAAGCTGCATTGAGCAGTGTTTCTCAACGTTCTATGTTCCACCGGACCAGCAGGCTATATAGTCTGCCTATGTCTCAGAACTGCTTCAATAACAAATAGTATTGAATTGGTACCAGCTAACTAACCAACCGAGTATTTAACTAACTGACTGATTGGTCGGTCAGCGGCAACATTCTTTATGGACGGTCCCGAACGGGAGGTTGAGAAACACTGCAGAGGCCTTATACGTAGATGTCAGTGTATAGGTGTCACAGACCCTGTCTCTTCCACACATTCTCCACCTGCTTCCCTGCCTCCCCTTCTCTTTGATTTCACTATTAGTGTGTGACAACGTACAACTGCTATCCACCTCCCCATACACACACCCACACACACAAACACACACACATACACACCCTCTCAGTAAAGTTAACCACTGGAGGAGTCGCCATAGCAACGGGCAAAGGCAGCACAGAGCATAAGTTATATCAGACAGTCCCTATGAAAAAAGTAATTAAATAACTTATATTAGTATGCAGCTCCACTACTACAAAGAGAGAGAGAGAGAGAGAGAGAGAGAGAGAGAGAGAGACAGAGAGAGAGAGAGATAAGGGGGAGGGTTGGGGCAAGTGAAATAAATCAACACAAATAAAGATGCAAGAGGAATGGTACGGGAGAAAACAGAAGAGAAGGGACTGAGAGTGGAGAGAATTACATGAGAAAAGAGAGAGAAGCCAATGATAGATAGAGATAGATAGATAGAGATATGCCGAGAAAGAGACTGAAAGCTGCTTTCCCCCAACAGTTGTGTGAAGGAATGATGAACAAGGATGTAATAGGAGGGATCAAAAGGTAGACCAGCCCAAGTTGCTTCCTGAAATGGTACCTTATTCACTATAGTGCCCAGTGATGTCACATTGCACCCTCCCAGGGCTTTGATGGACAGCTGTAGAAGCCAACCAACCCACCCAACCAACCCAAGAGCAGCCTCTTTTATAATTTCTCTTTAATCCACATGAATAAACAAACCTGTATGCGCTTTAATTACAGACCGACAGACAGGGCTTCATTGCACCCACTCCTGGGTATAAAAAACACAGTAATTCCCAGTAGAATGACCATCTCCATAGAAACACAGGGCAATTCAGTTCAGTCTACTGGAACAAGGAGGAGGAGGAGTCTCCTAGTGAAGCCCCTCCCATGCAGCCAGTCTAAAGCATCCCAAAAGCTCTCTTTCAAGCCCGCCTGGTTGCCATGGATACCGCGGCCTCTAAACTAAATTCACAATTCCTCGTTTTCTTCTTCTTTGAGGTTTTCTGGCACAGACAAGCAGTGGGTTAGTTATTAATGAATATTTATAAGTCTGAGAGCAATAAGATCTCATGGTCTGACTTCAATATTCAACATATTTCTGTCAAGACTCAGCGGTTAAGTTTAGGCATTAATTGCGACTGGTTAAGGTAAGGGTTAAGGTTTGGGATAGGGTTAAAATGGAAGGAAAAAACGAGTGCCTAGCACTGGGATTGAACCCGCGATCCTCGGAGCCGTAGCTCAGATTGAATCCGCGGCCCTCGGAGCTGTAGCTCAGATTGAACCCGCAGTCCTCATAGCCATAGCTCGCATTTTAAGCCCTTCCTCTATCCCCATCCACAACGTCCTAGCAAGCCGAGAGCCTACTAGATGATATTGTTAATAGGCGCTCATGTTGCCCCTAAGAATACTGAAGTGGATCTGCCTCGACCCGGCTGGAGAGAGAGCTCTAGTGAGCTCTAAAAACCATTGGGCCCTCTGAACAGGCTAGTAAAACTGCTTCTCTTAATATTTGATGAACTCAGGATGTTAAGAACAATTAATCAGGGGCTTTTCTACCTCACAAAGTAACACACAAATGTACAAACACACACATGCACACACAGAGAAACACAAACAAGCACACACACACAATCAAACATGCACATACACACAGAGCCATAAACACAAGCAACAAGCATACACACAAACACAAAAAGTGGAGACACTAAGATCAGGAAAGCAGCATTAATATTTCAAACTAAACCACACTAACTAAATGAGACACTCACTGGATGTTGGCCTCAACCCCACTTGACCGTGAATCTATCGTAACAAACATACACACACAGTATCTCTCCTTGGAAACTCAAGTGGGGTTTTAGTTATGTGAAAACACTTAAAGTGAGTTATGTGTTGAGGAGGAGGAAAGAGCCTTTGAGAAGGCGGACTATAGCTAGATTGGTTTTCACAGAAAAACACACACACCGGTGATGACTATCTCTTGGCTTTAATGGACTAGTAAAGTAAAGGCCACTCTGACGAAGAGAGGAAAAGACCATTCAGGGCTGAGTGGGCGACAGACAGCAGTGGCCAGTCACAACTTCCTGTCTTGCGCAGTGTCTGGGACGGTAAGACTGTAGCTACATTCCAAGCATTAAAAAGTCCACCTGTACTGCAGCGCAGTAATCAACATGTTCTTCAAAGTGGATGGAACAGCACCGTCAGGGTCAGGGACATATTTCAGACATGTATTTTATTGCATGGGTTATAGTTAGATGATTGCTTGTTTGTCACATTAACTATGTACCTTGCTGCAGTAAGGCATTTTGAAAAACTGAGCATAACCTTTTAGTGCTCATAACTATATTTGTCTGTGTGTTAGACACAACAGTTGGAAAAACAATGTACCCTATTATTTTACCATTTGCAGTTTTGAACAACTGCGTTTCTTTTATGTTTCTTTTATTTGCACTTTATTTTAGGGTACTGTTTCAACCAGGGGTTGGAACCAAAATTATTTTCCAATCATTTCGTTCTGAACAGAACCATTCTTTTTTTGTTGTTCCATTCTACTGTTCCGACCAGCAAAATACAATATTGAACTGATTCAAACTCCCAAAATGTAACGGTTTATGTCATTCCTTTCTGTTCCTTTTTAAATCTCAGAGATATATTTTTTTTCTTCATTTAGCTCAACATGAAATGACTTCACCAATCAGTGAGGATAGAGCAGCTTAAGCTTGCTATGTAGCGGGCAAGCTATAGTTGTTTAGCCTACATGCATTGGACAGACAAGTGTAGGGCAAGAGATGTGACTGACATTTTGTGTGTGGGAAGAGCAAGAGAGGGTGGAGGAGAAGGCTTGGCTTGAAGCACTGGGCATCTTGTTATGACATGCGTTATCTGAATAAGCCCCACGGAATTATACCTATGGAGGAGCGGCTTCCATAAAGGATCTTCCGAGAGTTGTCTTAACGGAGGACCCAAGCTTGTGTGTGCAGAGTGGCACCAGAATTAAAATAAAAACATATCTTGTCCAGTGTGAAAAGTGATATAGTATCGTTAACTAGCATTGAAAAAGTGAATCCATTCTTCTCTAATTAAAAATCGCACTCCCTAATTTCTGAATCATGCTTGTAACGTCACTAGGGTACAGTAGCCTATGTTTCGTGGGGGGAGGGGCAGGTAGCCTGCACACACGCTGGCAAGGGCTTTGCATAGGCACTTTGTTGCGTTTTATTGTGGGACTGGAAAAAAATGCCCGGAAAGTAAAAGAACGTTATTAACCAGTTCCCATGCTTTTAAAAATAACGGTTCTGTTCCGGAACAGTATGGATAACTTTTGTTCCTGTTTCTTATTCTGTTCCTCAAAACTGCGTTCTTTTCCGATTTTTGGTTCTGAACCAGTTCCAACCCCTGATTTTAACTGCCATTTATTGACCTAATTTGTGATTGAAAAGTATGGGATTGAGATACCAATGGGTTGGGGTTGGGGTTAGGGTTACATTCTTACCTCAACGAATGCAACACAACTGGTGACTAGGTACCAAATGATGCATAGTTGTGCTTCATTTAATGAACTGCAAAGAAATAAAAAGTAATTTCAAGGTCATTTATGTTTTATGACCATTTTACCAAGTAGTTTCACAGAAAATATATTGTCATTTCTGTACCGTTCAAATAAAGCGTCCAGGCTGACTGTGTTTGTGTTGATGTAGGTGGGCGGTCACACCATGCTGCCCATCCGCTGGATGCCTCCAGAGAGCATCATGTACAGGAAGTTCACCACGGAGAGTGACGTGTGGAGTCTAGGCGTGGTCCTCTGGGAGATCTTCACCTACGGCAAACAGCCCTGGTACCAGCTCTCCAACAACGAGGTCAGTCTCACCTCTAAGCTAACCGCAACCCTAACCCCAACTCTCTGACTATACTCTACCTCCATCGTAGCCTGGGTGCCAGTCTGTTTCTGTTCTCTTGCCTTACAACAGTTCCATGAGGAAGTGGCAAGAAAGCAGAACAGACTAGCATCCAGGCTACCGCTAACTGGAGTCTACCCTCACAGTCAGTCCTTTGGCAAAGCTTTCCAACAGAATGGCCAATTATATTTTACAATACCTTTAATCCCCAACCTTGACCCTATCCTGGTTGTGACTGGATGGAGTACAGCTACGACCGGAAGTGACTTTTCTTAGCAGGTTAGGACAACATTTTAGCTAACCCTAACCCTTTTCGTAACCTGCTACGTTAATTCTTCTAATCCATTACGTAAGTTCTCCTAACCTGCTACGAAAAATCACTGCTGGTCGTAGCTGTGTTCCACCTAGTCAGAACCCCCTAACCCCTAATCCCATCTCTGGTTACTTCCCTAAAAAAGGCTGTAGCCCCCTAACCCCAAAGCCAAATTGACCCCTAGCCTTAGCTTATACCCCCAAGGCACGTGTATAGATCTGAATGGCTTCCATCTGGTCTATCAGATGGCAAGATGGAGCTATTTCCATACAGCTTGTATATCAGATACTTACTGATCTATACTGAACAAAAATATAAATGCAACACGTAAAGTGTTGGTCCCATGTTTCATGAAATAAAAGATCCCAGAAATGTTCCATACACACAAAAAGCTTATTTCTCACAAATGTTGTGTACAAATTTGTTCACATCGCTGTTAGAGAGCATTTCTCCTTTGCCAAGATAATCCATCCACCTGACAGGTGTCGCATATCAAGAAGCTGTTAAACGGCATGATCATTACGCAGGTGCACCTTGTGCTGGGGACAATATAATGCCGCTCTAAAATGTGCAGTTTTGTCACACAAAACAATGCCACAGATGTCTCACGTTTTGAGGGAGCATGCAATTGGAATGCGGACTGCAAGAAATGTCCACCAGAGCTGTTGCCAGAGAATTGAATGTTAATTTCTCTACCATATGCCGCCTCCAACGTCATTTAAGAGAATTTGGCAGTACGTCCAACCGGCCTCAGAACTGCAGACCATGTGTAATTACGCCAGCCCGGGTGTAACCACGTGTAATCACGCCAGAAACCGTGTCAGGGAAGCTCATCTGCGTGCTCGTTGTCCTCACCAGGGTCTTGACCTGACTGCAGTTTGGCTTTGTAACCGACTTCAGTGGGCAAATGCTCATCTTCGATGTCCACTGGAATGCTGGAGAAGTGTGCTCTTCACGGATGAATCCCGGTTTCAACTGTACCGGGCAGATGGCGACGTGTGGGCGAGCGGTTTGCTAATGTCAACATTGTGAACAGAGTGCCCCATGGTGGCGGTGGGGTTATGGTATGGGCAGGCATAAGCTACGGACAATGAACACAATTGCATTTTATCAATGGCAATTATCGTGACGAGATCCTGAGGCCCATTGTTGTGCCATTCATCCGCCGCCATCACCTCATGTTTCAGCATGATAAAGCACGGCCACATGTCGCAAGGATCTGTACACAATTCCTGTAAGCTGAAAATGTCAAACTTATTCTATGGCCTGCATACTCATCAGCCATGTCACCCATTGAGTTTGGGATGCTCTGGATCGACGTGTACAACAGCGTGTTCCAGTTCCTGCCAATATCAAGCAACTTCGCAAAGCCATTGAAAAGGAGTGGGACAACATTCCACAGCCTGATCAACTAAATGGTGGTCACAGCAGATACTGACTGGTTCTGATCCACGCCCCTACCTTTTGTTTTAAGGTGTCTGTGATCAACAGATGCATATCTGTATTCCCAGTCAGAGATTAGGGCCTAATTAATTTATTTCAATTTACTGATTTCCTCATATGAACTGGAACTCAGTAAAATCTAAGAAATTGTTGCATTTATACTTTTGTTCAGTGTGCATAAAGTGATCCTAACCTTGTGTCTCCCCCACACCCACAGGTGATTGAGTGTATTACACAGGGGCGTGTCCTGCAGCGGCCTCGCACCTGTCCCAAAGAGGTGTACGACCTGATGCTAGGGTGCTGGCAGAGGGAACCCCACATGAGACACCACATCAAGGATATCCACAGCTTACTGCTCAACCTAGCCAAGGCCTCTCCTGTCTACCTGGACATCCTCGGCTGAGAGAGAGAGAGAGAGTGTGTGTGTGTGTGTGTGTGTGTGTGTGTGTGTGTGTGTGTGTGTGTGTGTGTGTGTGTGTGTGTGTGTGTGCGCGCGCATTTGAAGCTACGATCAAACTCTTTAAGGCAATCAGAAGATCCCCCAACTATTCCCTTGTGCCCTACCCTCTCCCCCTCTCTCTATCACTCTCTCTCTCTCTCATACTTTCTTCCTACTTCTACTCTGTCATGCATCTCTTTACCCACCATCTATTTTCTTCCTGCTCAAGAGACATTAAGAATGGTTTGCAGTGGGAAGGCTTCTCCCATTTCTTCAAAGGCTTTTTAACGGCGCCTAAATGGTCTACTGTAAATGGCTAAGAGGGCTGTACTATAGTATATACGAGCAGGCAGTGGGAGGTGCCATTTGGTCCAATTGGTTTCTGGAAACTCCATCCTTCTGTAAATAAAACCCCTGGAGTCCAGAAGAGGTGCCTCCACTGCAGATGGGTGATTTCTTCTCTGTACATACCGGACATACAGCTACCAGACCCCAGCGATGTCCTGAAAAGACTTGAGACGCATTGCTCTGAGGAGACATAGAAGCAACCAGACTATTATTTCCCCTCATGTCAACAAGGCATGACATAAGACATTTCCCCTCATGCTGACAAACAACAACAAATGAAATGCTATAACTAAGTGGTATTCAAAGTCAGGGTAACAAATGGGGTTGGGGGGGGACCAAAAATTAAGAGCACAGATTATTGTATGGGACAATATAAGATAATTTGAAAAACAACATTTTATTCAGTATATTTATTAATTTGTTTCTTTTCATTTTGGTAAGAGATGAAAATGCAATGAATTTAATCTTAATTGTGAATGTAAAAATTCTATGATTTTAAGGTTCTGTCATAAAATTTTGGGTGGGGTCGTGAGAAATTCTTGGGGGAAAAAATGGGATCCTCATAAATTCTGATGGAAAAAATGGGGTCCCCACTATAAAAGTTCTAACTGAGAAAGAGAGTTTGGGCGGGGTCTGTGTGAGATGGTCCTTTCATTGTCAGTGGTGAGGATCTCCGTTTAGGCGTGGTTGGGTCAACTGTGGTAGAATCATGACACACACACACACACATATCTCCACCTTCTACATAAACACTCAAAAAGCTTCTGAAGGAAATTTAATTGAGCATGTTTTATTATTTTAGTCCCGGCCACAGTGCTTTAGCCACGCAGCCCCAGCCCTTGTCAGTAATGGTGTAATGTATATTTCATTAAGGAGCTCATGTTGGCCATTAGCACAATCTCCCCTCAGACATGTAAGACATTGTTTTATGGGAGGGAAAGGAGATGAGGAAGTAGAGAAGGAGAGAGAGACAGCGAGATAGAGAAGAGTGAAGAGGGAGAGGCCTGAATGTCTGCAGGGAAATAGAGAGATAACATCCATCATAGTGCGGTCTGGACGGTTTTAGAACCCACAGCTCTTTACATCACACACCTCGCATTTCTATTGGCTCCTCAACCTCCCCCCCCACACACACCACACACACACACACACACACACACACACACACACACACCACACCACACCACACCACACCACACCACACCACACCACACACACACACACACACACACACCACACACACACACACACACACACACACACCACACACACACACACACACACACACACACACACACACACACACACACCACACACACACACACACACACACACACACACACACACACACACCACACACACACACACACACACACACACCACACACACACACACACACACACACACCACACACACACACACACACACACACACACCACACACACACACACACACACACACACACACACACACCACACACACCACACACACACACACACACACACACACACACACACACCACACCACACCACACCACACCACACCACACCACACACACCACACACACACACACACACACACACACACCACACACACACACACACACACACACACCACACACACACACACACACACACACACACACCACACACACACACACACACACACACACACACACACACACACACACACACACACACACACACACACACAGAGCATTTTATTAGTTTGGTCATATGCTCATTGCTATTTGTTTTGTTCCATTTATCATGTTTGATATATACTGTATGTTCACCATACGTATTTTGTATTTCTTTTTCCAGTTTTTCTGATACAAATCTTCTGAGGTCTAAGTCAATTCTTTGGTCTGAATCGAGGTCTGAATCAAATTCTAAGTGAGTGATTAAATTGATTATGCTGACAGTATTGAGTGTGTATGTGTGCATCCATAATAGTACACTACTTTTGACCAGGGCCCGTATTGGGCTTTGGTAAAAAGTAGTGCACTACATAGGGAATAGGGTGTTATTTTAGACAGACTGTGTGTGGATGTTTGAGTCCTTGCACACAGTCATTGTTGAATTTTCCTGCCTGCCACATGATACACACAGTAGGTCCAATAAATATAATCCATTCCACAAAGACAGTGGATGTCCTTCTGTACCAGAGCAAATGGAGCAATGCTATACAGGTATTCAACATTGGTCATACAATGATGTTGTGCATTACAAAGCAGCATTGTGTGCATGGGCCTTCAGTGTGGGTGTAGTTGGCGGTGAGAGAACTGCCAGTGTGAGAAAGAGCACTGTGTGAATACGAATGTGCCATCCAACTAAGGAACCACTCTTAATGCTCTGTGTGGATCTATCCTACATGAACTGGCTAAAGTGGGACATGGTAATGGTTGCTAATGAGGGAAGAAGCTATCAGAGGACTGCAATGGAAGACATTTCTATGTAACTCTCTTCCATCACAATGGACCCAGTCTAAGTCTACTGTACATCCTGGTCCAGTTACTGTTACTAATGGAGCCTTCCCAGAATCCTCTCTGTTGTAGGGTCCAACTACCGATATGCTCTAGACAATGGGCGGTACCAATCGCAGTGCTATCGATCTCTTTGATCAGAAATTGACATCTCAAAGGAACTGACAATCACAACCCTCAACAAGTGACCTGTTGCATATTTATAAACCTCCTCTAGTTACAAATCTCCTTTAGTTACAACCTCATCCATTCTGTGAACGTGATAGTCCTAAACATTGGTCTTTAGCTGTGATATACCGTATTACTTTTCTTAAATACAAGAGGACAAAATGAACAAAACTGTATAAATGTTAAACCCCCTCAGGCTGTCACTCTTTAGATTGGAATCTTCTTTGTCTGACAAGGACAAGAGAGATGGACAGTTGCCGTTGGCCACATAACAATGTCTTCTGTTTCACGGCTATACAGTATTTTGCTTGCAAACAAACCTATACAGCCCCATATGACCCTATACAACGTCATACATCCCTATCCAACCCCATATATCCCTATACAACCCTTTACATCCCTATCCAACCCCATACATCCCTATCCAACCCCATACATCCCCATACATCCCTATCCAACCCCATACATCCCTATTACAACCCCATACATCCCCATACATCCCTATTACAACCCCATACATCCCTATTACAACCCCATACATCCCCATTACAACCGCATACATCCCAATACATCCCTATTACAACCCCATACATCCCAATTACAACCCCATACATCCCCATACATCCCTATTACAACCCCATACATCCCAATTACAACCCCATACATCCCTATTACAACCCCATACATCCCCATCTAAACCCATACATCCCTATTACAACCCCATACATCCCTATTACAAGCCCATACATCCCCATACATCCCTATTACAACCCCATACATCCCTATTACAACCCCATACAACCCTATCCAACCCCATACAACCCCATACATCCCTATCCAACCTGATCCAACCCCATACATCCTATCCAACCCCATACATCCATATACAACCCCATACATCCCTATCCAACCCTATCCAACCCCATACATCCCTATCCAACCCTATACAACCCTATCCAACCCCATACATCCCTATTACAACCCCATACAATCCCATATATCCCTATTACAACCCCATACAACCCCATACATCCCTATCCAACCCCATACATCCCTATTACAACCCCATACATCCATATACAACCCCATACATCCCTATTACAACCCCATACATCCCTATCCAACCCTATCCAACCCCATACATCCCTATTACAACCCCATACATCCCTATCCAACCCCATACATCCCTATTACAACCCCATACAACCCCATACATCCCTATCCAACCCTATCCAACCCCATACATCCCTATTACAACCCCATACATCCCTATCCAACCCCATACATCCCTATACATCCCTATTACAACCCCATACATCCCTATCCAACCCCATACATCCCTATACATCCCTATTACAACCCCATACATCCCTATCCAACCCTCCTCCAATGGAACTGAAAACTGTGACTGAGCATTATCCTCTCTGGAATGTATCTTCACTGTCCCTTTATTTCTTCTTTCTTTATGTGTTCTCTCCCAGCTGTTACACTGTCCAACTGTGACCTTGATGGGTCAGTGAGAGGAGTGTGTGTGTGTAGGCTTGGAGCAGAGCAGAACAAAATGTGCTGTATACAACCCATCTGGCTCTGATGGCTTTAGCCTCAGTGCTGTGACAGGTGTTCCATAATATGTGTAATAATAATGTGATCAGCTTTTCTCAATGAAACGGACAACTCTGTTGTGACACGGTGTCATTAATTAAAGTGTTATGTCTTACCTCATCCTGAGCAGATCTGATGTCTGGTGTCTCTGTGTGAATGAGGGAGTGTTAGCGCAACGAGTGGGTGTTGGGAGTGTTTGAGTACAGTAGCCTATAGAACACTTTAAAAGAGCTAGAACTTAGAAACAAATGGCCTTTACTAGGACTGCACATTGATGCTTTACAAATCAGTTCTAATGTCACAAAGGGTGATATAACAGATATTACATCTAGAGCTTTGCCAAATGTGGCATGATCTTTATAAAACCCTTTATACTGTGACATCTGCTTACAAATCATTTGTGGAGCATGTATATATGTCTGATAAAGGACTAATAAAGGCTTCAACTTTAGTTTGTTTATTAGTGTGTTCAGCCTCTAGATCCTATGCTCTCACATACACAGCCAACCCAATTATAGTTATCACAATGGGGTCTGGTCATGTGTGGATGAAGTTTTGAGAGAGTTTTTAAATCCCTCACGCAATTAAGACATTAATATAAGTACCTCTATCTTCTTATTCCACTGAAGAAAATCTTTGTGGAAAATGAAATGAGAAAAGTATGAAGGGTAAAATCCTCCCGTATCGGTGTGCATGCTGTGTGCATGCTGTGTGCATGCTGTGTGCGTGCATCTCTGGACTCTGCACTCATAAAAATACTTTTAATCAGTGCACAGAGTAGTGAGGCAGAGAGAGGCCATAAACGCAAATCAATGTCACAGACACACAGAGGAAAAGCCAACAAGCTCTCACAGTCTCACTTCAAATGTAGACGTTCATCCATGTTTCTTAAACATCAAATGTTGAAGTGTTTGGTTACTTCTCTGTATCATTCCAAGGTTTAGTATAGGCATTAACTCAGAATTATTAAGGTTAAGCAATAACTCAGAATTCTAAGGTTAGGCATTAAAGTGGAAGTGACAGCATTTTAGCAACATGAAATCTTATTAAAAATCTGTTCATACACACCCCCAGGAAGAATATGACACTTAAAAAAGAAAATCTGACAAGCGATCACTTAGATGTGGCCATTTTCACAATTTGTAGTTATCCAACTTTGGGAATTCAAGTTCTGCTAACATATATTCCTGAGTTATCTCAACACATTTGTCAATGTTGAGTAAACTAGAAATAGTACTGCAGCTAGTTGCCTTGATTTTTTTTTGAACATTGAATCAACTTTTGATTTCAAGTCCTCTCAACTTAAAGATGTAAGGGTATCAGATGAACTATACATTTATGTTGGATGAACTATAATATAGATGTTTCCTCAACTATGGAATTACTTTGTTATTGACAGATGGCTCTTATTTTTCTATTTTGTTTCAGACAAGCATGTTAACTTTGCACTTACAATCCCCTTTGACTAATTTCTATTACTGGACCAGAAAGTTTTTTTTCTTTCAAATACTTTCTGACTAACCCCAGAATACGTCCTGACTAACCCCAGACTACGTCCTGACTAACCCCAGACTACGTCCTGACTAACCCCAGACTACGTCCTGACTAACCCCAGAATACGTCCTGACTAACCCCAGACTACGTCCTGACTAACCCCAGACTACGTCCTGACTAACCCCAGACTACGTCCTGACTAACCCCAGAATACGTCCTGACTAACCCCAGACTACATCCTGACTAACCCCAGACTACATCCTGACTAACCCCAGACTACGTCCTGACTAACCCCAAACTACGTCCTGACTAACCCCAGACTACATCCTGACTAACCCCAGAATACGTCCTGACTAACCCCAGACTACGTCCTGACTAACCCCAGACTACGTCCTGACTAACCCCAGAATACGTCCTGACTAACCCCAGACTACATCCTGACTAACCCCAGACTACGTCCTGACTAACCCCAGACTACATCCTGACTAACCCCAGAATACGTCCTGACTAACCCCAGAATACGTCCTGACTAACCCCAGACTACATCCTGACTAACCCCAGACTACATCCTGACTAACCCCAGAATACGTCCTGACTAACCCCAGACTACGTCCTGACTAACCCCAGAATACGTCCTGACTAACCCCAGACTACGTCCTGACTAACCCCAGAATACGTCCTGACTAACCCCAGACTACGTCCTGACTAACCCCAGACTACATCCTGACTAACCCCAGACTACGTCCTGACTAACCCCAGACTACGTCCTGACTAACCCCAGACTACATCCTGACTAATCCCAGACTACATCCTGACTAACCCCAGAATACGTCCTGACTAACCCCAGAATACGTCCTGACTAACCCCAGACTACATCCTGACTAACCCCAGACTACATCCTGACTAACCCCAGACTACGTCCTGACTAACCCCAGACTACGTCCTGACTAACCCCAGAATACGTCCTGACTAACCCCAGACTACGTCCTGACTAACCCCAGAATACGTCCTGACTAACCCCAGACTACGTCCTGACTAATCCCAGACTACGTCCTGACTAACCCCAGACTACGTCCTGACTAACCCCAGACTACATCCTGACTAACCCCAGAATACGTCCTGACTAACCCCAGAATACGTCCTGACTAACCCCAGACTAGACAATCAGGTACAATAATCTCACTAATGGTTCGAACAAATCCACTTTTTGGCTATATCTGGTGCAATGCATCATATTTTAGTCTATATGTTATAATTGTAAACTGTCCCTGACAAGTATATTGACTAAAATAATGCAGAATACATCTTGCTAAAAGGCACTCCAGAAAACATGTTAATGAGACATGTATTTTAAGCCAACACAGTATTTTAAATTGGGTTTTAGCAAACTAAACTCTTTTGTGTGATCAACTCAGCTATATGTGTTGCAAAGGTAAACTTCAATATTTAAGTTCACACAACATTGTTTTTCAAATTCAACTCACATTGAACAGAAATCATTGGGTTAAAGGAGAATTTCATGTCAAGTCAACATTTCCCCAATTTTAAGTCCAGCCAACTTGAATATTTAAGCAACATGGAATTTTCCTATTTGCATTTTTTTAAAGTGTAGGTGGAATTGAAGAGGTAGGATGAAGTGGAGGGAGAGGAGGGAAAGGGCTGGGGGTAGTCGAGGACCTCTTGTCCCCATACAACCTCTGTTCTACAGAGCACCCCTGTGCCTCTCCATTGAGATGTTTTGTGTAGTGTGTAGTGTGTAGTGTGTAGTGTGTGTGTGTCCTAGCAGATGTGGTGCCCCCAATGCCAATGAAGGCAGTTTGACTGGAGCTCAAGAGAGAAGGCTTAATGAATGTTCACAATGTCACCATGGAAACATTTGTTTGATACTTTTTAGGCCAGAGAACGTGCAGTTGGCACTCTCTCTCTGTGTGTGTATGTGCGTGTGTGTGCACGCATGCACGCACGCGTGTGTCTATGTCTGTGTTGGGAGAAGGCACTAGAACAAAAAGGTCCTTTTGTGTTAGAGAGGAAGTTAGAGACGCCACCTTTTGGTTGAAGTGAAAAGTCATCAGTTTACTATCAACGTGTTCCACAATATTTTACAGTTTTCTTTTCTATCACTTTAGTACTGTTTTTACAAGTAATGTGGTGATGTTTTTGGGGGGCCCAGTGGCCCTGTCTAACTTAGGTGTTTTGATAAAAAAAATATCATTATCTGGCTAATAACGGGGGCTTCAAGGGAAACAAATGGGCCGGTATGGTAGAAATGCCAGGGCCGATTTCTGGTCCCAGTCCGCCCGTGTATGTGCGTCCGTGCTTGCGTGTATGCATGTGTTGCATACTGCTCATCAAGCTTTGATTGTTTTAATCATGCATTATTATAATACAAGGGCAAAAACCAAAATGTGCACCCCTTGGGGTCCCAAGGACCGAGTTTGGGAAAGCTGTAAGAGTTGAGTACCCATGGTATAAAGAAAGACAAGAATACAACAGAAAGTGCATTTTTGTGGGGAAGGGGACTACACGTGTGAATAGGTGACTATTGAAACATTCCTCTGCCTTTGTGAGACTTTACTTTCTGACTGCACTTCTTTAGTATCTTTTTAGGTGTCTTTGACACGGAAAAGCCTGCGGCTATATTAAGATTCATAAGCCAAATGATCGTTTGTAATGTAACACACATATTGATACAGACAGATGTCTAGACTGCCTCCACATGTACCCTCTCATATTCTCATACAGACATATCCTCCGGTTGCCATGGTGATCCTTAATTATACTGAAGTAAGGCTTCATTGTTGTGGCCAAATAAAGTGCTCACTATTGATTGCAATTAGGAAATGTATCTATTATTACCATTGATTTTAATAAGGTAAGATGTCTATGCATTGATGAACGAATATGACTAGGTGTCACACACCAATACAAATACACTTTGTGTAGGCTATCACACGCTTGCTCGCGCACGCAGGCACACTTATAATGCAATTCTTAATAATACGTGCCGAGTAAAGCAACTCAGGCACATGGTTGAAGAGGTGGTGGTTAGGGCTGGGCTGGGCGATAAATCAATATCAATAATTATCGAGGTAATTACTTCCCTCAATAACGATATAAAGACGTTTAGATTCATTTTCGATAATGTCGATGTAGAATAATTAGGTACAGCAGTCCATTTCACCTCTGACGCAGCAGGACATGCGGAGAAGTGACTATGCATGTGGAGAGGTATACGCCCACTAAAAACCACTTGGCACCTCGAGTGATGGAGGAGCCGCTATTAACCACAAAATGAGTGATGTAGGGGCAAACAGCGATAGCCATGGAGAAGGAGAAGCTTCCAACGAAGAAATTATTGATAAAAAGGGTTAAACTGTTTCAGTAATTTGGAAGTGGTTTGGCTTTTTGAAGTCCGAGAAAGAGCAGAGCAATTTTCGGTGCAAATTGTGTCGTGGACAGGTGGCTACGAAGTCTGGTAAAACTACACACCTTTTTCCTCTGAAGCAAAATCACTCTTTGGAACATGCAGGAAGTTTGAGTTTGCGCCACGGTATTGATAAACGCCCCTCAAGCTCCAGGTCAATCTAGGGAGTTTTGCCCGAAGCAGTCAACATTATGCCCTACAAACATCGAAAAGACAAAGACATCACAAATGCTATTATGCATTGTATTGCTAAGGACATACTACCAATTAGCACAGTCGAAAAGGAAGGTTTCAAGAGCCTTATCAATTTAATTGACCCCAGGTACGTGCTCCCTGGCTGCAAACATGGAACAATTTTCCTTCAAGTATAATTTTATGTGTAGTCACATAATATATATATTTTTTAACCTTTATTTAACTAGGCAAGTCAGTTAAGAACAACTTCTTATTTACAATGACAGCCTATCGGGGAACAGTGGGTTAACTGCCTTGTTCAGGGGTTGAACAACAGATTTTTACCTTGTCAGCAAAACACCAGTCTCAACGTCAACAGTGAAGAGGCGACTCCGGGATGCTGACGTTCGAGGCAGAGTTCCTCTGTCCAGTGTCTGTGTTCCTTTGCCAATCTTAATCTTTTCTTTTTATTGGCCAGTCTGAGATAGGTTTTTCTTTGCAACTCTGACTAGAAGGCCAGTATCCCGGAGTCGCCTCTTCACTGTTGACGTTGAGACTGGTGTTTTGCGGGTACTATTTAATGAAGCTGCCAGTTGAAGACTTGTGAGGCATCTGTTTCTCAAACTAGACACTCTAATGTACTTGTCCTCTTGCTCAGTTGTGCACTGGGGCCTCCCATTCTTCTTTTTATTGTGGTTAGAGCCAGTTTGCGCTGTTCTGTGAAGGGAGTAGTACACAGCGTTGTACAAGATCTTAAGTTTCTTGGCAATTTCTCACATGGAATAGCCTTCATTTCTCAGAACAAGAATAGACTGACGAGTTTCGGAAGAAAGTTATTTGTTTCTGGCCATTTTGAGCCTGTAATTGAACCCACAAATGCTGATGCTCCAGGTACTCAACTAGTCTAAAGAAGGCCAGTTTTATTGCTTCTTTAATCAGAACAACAGTTTTCAGCTGTGCTAACATACTTGCAAAAGGGTTTTCTAATGATTAATTAGCCTTTTAAAATTATAAACTTGTATTAGCTAACACAACATGCCATTTGAACACAGGAGTGATGGTTGCTGATAATGGGCCTCTGTACACCTATGTAGATATTTCCTAAAACTAATCTGCCATTTCCAGCTATAATAGTCATTTACAACATTAACAATGTCTACACTGTATTTCTGATCAATTTTATGTTATTTTAATGGACAAAAAATTAGCTTTTCTTTCAAAAACAAGGACATTTCTAATTGACCCCAAACTTTTGAACGGTAGTGTATGTGCTGAAAATATTAAATACATTTTACTGTATGCATCCATGTGTTTACCTTGTGACTGCTAAAAAGATAATATAAATATTGAGGAGACTTAGAAAGACGTGAAATCACCACGGCGACAACAAGAAGAGGACGATAACAATAAAGGCTGTCAATGGACATGGACTGAAAATTAGCAAGACAAAGAGGGAAAGACAAAGAGAGAGAGAGGGATGGTCTTTTGACGGCGATTCATGCACATTGGTTATGACTGCCCTGTGCCAGGAACATAATGAGTCAACTGATCAATGACCCGGTCGATGCGAGCTGTTTTGACATTGTACATTAAGCACTAACTAATTGCTAGATTGCTAAATGCTTTTAAAAAAACATATCCAGAACAATCAATAATGCAATCTCTCACACTCACACACACTTGAGCACACACACACACACACACACACACACACACACACACACACACACACACACACACACACACACACACACACACACACACATACACACACACACACACACACACACACACACACACACACACACACACACACACACACACACACACACACACACACACACACATATAATACTGCCAGGGACAGGCAAGGAGAGAGGAGTTGTTGTGGTCCATGAACATGAGAGTTGTGGTTTAGGACTAACTGTGATTTTGGTTGGGTTTCATTCTCAGTGGAATTGTTGATTTGGTTCACAGCTTGGGTTGACCACCATCCATTTAAAGAGCTCAATGGAAGTGAAAGGTGGTTTAACGTTAAATGTGTTTAATGTACATAGTGTGTGTGTGTGTGTGGTTGCGCGAGTGTATGAGTTCTTGATAATTGCGTACTGATGATTTCGTAGGTCAGGGAAAGTGAGAACATGATTTATCTCAGAGTAACAAGGTCAGTGTGAGTAAGATAGTGTGTTTGTGTGTGTAATATGGTGAGGGACATTGTGAATGATAATCCAGTCAATTACTTTCCTTACAAGAAAGAGGAATTAAAAAATCCTTGTCAATTCATTCAATTGAAATTCACTTCCTGGATGGAAAATTGCCCATTGTTTTCTATAAGGCTTGATCGAATTGAACATTTCATTTACTCCACCTTGCTTCATAGTGTGGCTGACATTTTTTATTTTCAACATGTGAAAATAGTGTAAAGTCCTGTGTTGCCGTCTCAGCATGTTCTGATCCGTACAACAATCGATGAAGCCCCTCCCATCACAAGCCACCCATCACCACGCTCACTATCTGTTACCCTCTTCGTGTTATGGTTGAGTTCCATATGAAATTGGATCATGTGGTCACCTGGAACACTGTGAATCAAATCAAATCAAAGCAGAAGAAGCAGACAGAAGATTGATGCCAAGCTGAAGAAAGCTGCACACTGGAAAACCACCTAACCACTGCTGCCCTGGGAGAGGGAGGCTTCATTAAACCCACACAAATAACACTGATCCACGGTCAGGTACAAGAGGATCACAGGAGTGTGATGAAAGGAGAACCACACTTTTAGCACTGACTTCGGGTCAGATATCAAATGGATCACACAGGTTTATTCATAAAGGTCCAAAACAAGCACACAACACTGACTTGGCTCTATAATAGGCCTTACAACAATAACCTTGCTAATGTTGATGTAACGTTGCTATCCCCAGGTCCCCCCTCCCTTGTGTGCCTCTCCCCACAGCCCCCCTCTCCCCACAGCCCCCCTCTCCCCGCAGCCCCCCTCTCCCCGCAGCCCCCCTCTCCCCACAGCCCCCCTCTCCCCACAGCCCCCCCTCCCCACAGCCCCCCTCTCCCCACAGCCCCCCTCTCCCCACAGCCCCCCCTCCCCACAGCCCCCCTCTCCCCACAGCCCCCCTCTCCCCACAGCCCCCCCTCCCCACAGCCCCCCTCTCCGCACAGCCCCCCCTCCCCAAGCTCCAAGTTGTCTCCCGTGCCTTCCTTCCTCCCATCTCCCTCCAGTAGCAATTACACAGATAAATTATTAATCATTATGATAATCAATCAATAATGCTCTTTCTATAGCGCTTAATAATTGACATATCCAGAAAGAACCTCTACCCTTCGTAGAGTGTGTGTGAATTTGTTCAATGCTATTTTAAGCTTAAGGGTAAGGTTTTGGGGTTAAGGTTAGGGTTTTGGGGATAGGGTTTGTCTTAAAGTTAGATTAAGGGGTAGGGTTAGGTTTAGGGAATATGGATTTTTAATGGTCTAACATTTTTACTCACAAAAAGTCCAGAAATGTCATGAAAATAAAGCAGTGTGTGTGTGTTCATAAGACAGTAAATGTTTCCAGAGTAATAATGTGATCATTCTATAGTATGGCTCTAGGCCACATAAACCAGGGCCAGAATAAAACCATGACACAGATGCAGGTTTCTCTAATCACAGCCAGCCTTTCTCACTCTAACCGTCTAATCTGAGCAACAAACCCATGCACAAACATCCATCTCTAGAGACTAGACTTGCCCTCTCTATCTACAGTACCATCATGGTTTGTTTTGGAGGTACTGCATTGGCTCTTATGAGGAGTGCCAGACACCTTAGATATGACAAACATCAAGGCCTGTATGCATAAAGCATCTCAGAGTAGGATCTAGAAGTCTGGGTAATCAAAAATAATCTTGCTCAGGTATCCCTCAACACTGACCTTTTTAAACTCTTAACCAAACACTGTGATATCTAACGCAGTGAAAAGGAGATGACACTTGGACACCCTCAGGGGGAGCAGAGGCTTGTGAGAGATTAGTGTTGTAATGACGGGTTCCTCTGGGGCTTCCTGTCACAACTAAACAACTGGAGGCTCAAGGAGATTTCAGCACCAATACCAACGCCTCTATCAGAACAGCTTGCGGTAAAAACAAACATGTCCTCTCATTGACTCTTGTCGGCTTAATCATGGGGCGTCTGCCCAAGGTTGCAAATTCATGGGGTGAATAGTTATATTGCTGCAAACTGTGTGTATGGGGCCTCTGTCCCTGACCCCTCAACACTGCACCCTAAATGACCTACTAGCAGGACCTTTCAGACAAGAATGTTAAGCTCAAACTATGGTTCTGATTGTTGTGACTTGTTGTGATGGAAGTGAAGAGTTATTGATTGACAACCCTGTAATTCCTTACTAAACATACTGTATTTCTTTCACCTGTCACATGTCCAGCAGCTATGCTCTTCTTCCCTCACCTGTTATTCTCTGGCCAGTTAAAGACCTGCACATGTTTGATAGGGCTGGTGGTGGGAGTGGGTGTGAGAGAGTGAGTCAGTGTGAGTGAGTCAGTGTGAGTGTAAGCGTGAGAGAGAGAGAGAGAGAGAGTGAGATGCTCTCCGTTACTCTCGAAGTCTATCAGTCAAATCAAATAAAATCAAATTTATATAGCCCTTCTTACATCAGCTGATATCTCAAAGTGCTGTACAGAAACCCAGCCTAAAACCCCAAACAGCAAGTAATGCAGGTGTAGAAGCACGGTGGCTAGGAAAAACTCCCTAGAAAGGCCAAAACCTAGGAAGAAACCTAGAGAGGAACCAGGCTATAAGGGGTGGCCAGTCCTCTTCTGGCTGTGCCAGGTGGAGATTATAACAGAACATGGCCAAGATGTTCAAATGTTCATAAATGACCGGCATGGTCAAATAATAATAATCACAGTAGTTGTCGAGGGTGCAACAAGTCAGCACCTCAAGAGTAAATGTCAGTTGGCTTTTCATAGCCGATCATTGAGAGTATCTCTACCGATCCTGCTGTCTCTAGAGAGTTGAAAACAGCAGGTCTGGGACAGGTAGCACGTCCGGTGAACAGGTCAGGGTTCCATAGCCGCAGGCAGAACAGTTGAAACTGGAGCAGCAGCACAGCCAGGTGGACTGGGGACAGCAAGGAGTCATCATGCCAGGTAGTCCTTAGGCATGGTCCTAGGGCTCAGGTCCTCCGAGAGAGAGAAAGAAAGAAAGAGAGAATTAGAGAGAGCATACTTAAATTCACACAGGACACCGGATAAGACAGGAGAAATACTCCAGATATAACAGACTGATCCTAGCCCCCCGACACATAAACTACTGCAGCATAAATACTGGCGGCTGAGACAAGAGGGGTCAGGAGACACTGTGGCCCCATCCGATGATGCCCCATCTGATGATACCCCCGGACAGGGCCAAACAGGCAGGACATAACCCCACCCACTTTGCCAAAGCACAGCCCCCACACCACTAGAGGGATACCTTCAACCACCAACTTACCATCCTGAGACAAGGCCGAGTATAGCCCACAAAGATCTCCGCCACGGCACAACCCAAGGGGGGCGCCAACCCAGACAGGAAGACCACGTCAGTGACTCAACCCACTCAAGTGACGCACCCCTCCTAGGGACGGCATGGAAGAACACCAGTAAGCCAGTGACTCAGCCCCTGTAATAGAGTTAGAGGCAGAGAATCCCAGTGGAGAGAGGGGAACTGGCCAGGCAGAGACAGCAAGAGCGGTTCGTTGCTCCAGAGCCTTTCCGTTCACCTTCACACTCCTGGGCCAGACTACACTCAATCATAGGACCTACTGAAGAGATGAGTCTTCAGTAAAGACTTAAAGGTTGAGACCGAGTCTGCGTCTCTCACATGGGTAGGCAGACCATTCCATAAAAATGGAGCTCTATAGGAGAAAGCCCTGCCTCCAGCTGTTTGCTTAGAAATTGTAGGGACAATTAGGAGGCCTGCGTCTTGTGACCGTAGCGCACGTGTAGGTATGTACGGCAGGACCAAATCGGAAAGATAGGTAGGAGCAAGCCCATGTAATTCTTTGTAGGTTAGCAGTAAAACCTTGATATCAGCCCTTGCCTTAACAGGAAGCCAGTGTAGGGAGGCTAGCACTGGAGTAATATGATCAAATTTTCTGGTTCTAGTCAGGATTCTAGCAGCCGTATTTAGCACTGAAGTTTATTTAGTGCTTTATTTAGTGCTTTATCCGGGTAGCCAGAAAGTAGAGCGTTGCAGTAGTCCAACCCAGTCCTACTTTAACTCGCAGTAACTATGCTCATGAGAGGGTGTGTGTGTGTGTGTGTGTGTGCGCGCCAGTGTTTCTCTTGGAGCCTACTTGCCCCCTGCTTTAACCTGAAGGTTATTGCTTTTAACTCAGACGGTGTCCATCGACATCCCAGTCGACCTGGAAAGGACCCGCTGACATAGGACTAGCCCGTCAGTCATCAGCTAATGTCCATCAGTCACTCACTCCATCACTAACATCCCAGCTAGTACATTTGGAAGTTGTGGGAATGGAACGTTTTTTTAAACGTTCTGAGAATGGAATGTATGTTTTGACATAACATTCTTAGAACATTCTCTGAACGTTACTAAAGTTCTCTTGTGGTTTTTAAGTCAAGTTTTCTTAACGTTCTCTGAACAATTTGAGAACATGGCTTTAAATAGAATCATGAGGAAACGTTATGGTGAAGTACTGAAATTCTCACAGAAGAACGTTGTTTCTTAACGTTCTCTGAACTATTTGAGAACATGCCTAATTTCAAACTAGTCGGAAAACATTTCTAGATCATTACCAAAAAAGTAACGAAATATCAAGAAAATTGTTTTTGTCAATTTCCTTAAATATTCCAAAGCCAAACAACTATCCTGCACCATTACCAGAAAGTTGTGGGAAGGTTGTATGCAAAATAACCATAATAGGACAAACACGCTTTCACCAAGCTCGAAGAAAACATACGGATTTCAGAACGTTATTGTCACGGACGTCGTATAAAGTGGACCAAAATGCAGCGGGAGTCTGTATACTCATCTTCTTTTTTATTGGCAGAAAGAAGGAAAACCAAAACACACGTATACAAATACAAAAACAACGACAAACAGTCCTGTAAGGCATACAGCTATACACGAAACAACTACCCACAAAATCCCATAGAAAAAACACCCCTCTTAAATAGGACCTTCAATTAGAAGCAACTAGGAGCAGCTGCTTCCAATTGAAGGTCAACCCAACAAACACCACATAGAAATAGACATACTAGAACTGACATAGAAATAGACTAACAAGAACATAATCCAACAAACCCCGAAACACTCTAAACAAACACCCCTCTAAAATAAGAACATAGCCCAACAAACCCCGAAACAATTACACCCCTGCCACGTCCTGACCTAACTACAATAACAAATAACCCCTTATACTGGTCAGGACGTGACAGTTATGTGCTATATAGGATACACGTTCCTTTTTCTTCGCCCTCTCTCTTTGGCACTCACACTCTTTCACATCTCAACATTGTCCTCATACGTAAATGTGAGTTTGACCTCTGGTACCCGAGACATTGGAAAGACTACAGAATAAATAACCAGCCCCTGGGTAATACATTGTCTCATGAGTCTGTTTTCAACAGAGTTATAAACTAGGGCACAAAAATACTACAGTATGTCAGTCTGTATGTTATTATTTTTAACTGTCCCATCTATCACCAGGCCAGTGAGAGCTCTGGCTATAGGGCACCACTTCCTGTTCTCCCACAATGACAACCTGATATGCCCGAGAGAGAAAGAGGGAGAGAGACAGAAAGAGGGAGAGAGAGAGATAGAGGGAGAGACAGATGCACACAGACAGCCCCAGCTCTTTTTATTTTATTTACCTTTATTTAACTAGGCAAGTCAGTTAAGAACAAATTCTTATTTTCAATGACGGCCTAGAAACAGTGGGTTAAATGCCTTGTTCAGGGGCAGAACGACAGATTTTTACCTTGTCAGCTCGGGGATTTGATCTTGCAACCTTTCGATTACTAGTCCAACACTCTAACCACTAGGCTACCTGCAGCCCCAGGTTTGCACATTTGCACATTACAAAATATAAGTAGTGTTTGTACTATACTCTAATGTAGGGAAACTTAAATCTGTTTTACCTCATTTCTACCAGCATGTTACATATGCAACCAGAGGAAAGAAACTCTAGACCACCTTTACTCCACACACAGAGACACATACACAGCTCTCCCTCGCCCTCCATTTGGCAAATCTGATTCTTGCTTACAAGCAAAAACTAAAGCAGGAAGTACCAGTGACTCACTAAATACAGAAGTGGTCAGATGACACAGATGCTAAGCTACAGGACTGTTTTGCTAGCACAGACTGGAATATGTTCCGGGATTCATCCAATGGCATTGAGTAGTACACCACATCAGTCACTGGCTAAATCAATAAGTGCATCGATGACGTGGTTCCCACAGTGACCATACATACATACCCCAACCAGAAGCCATGGATTACAGGCAAAATCCGAGCTAAAGGGTAGAGCTGCCACTTTCAAGGAGCGGGACTTTAACCCGGATGCTTATAAGAAATCCTGCTATGCCCTCCAACGAACCATCAAACAGGTGAAGCGTCAATACAGGACTAAGATTAAATCCTACTACACCGGCTTGCAAACCATTATGAACTACAAAAGGAAGCACAGCCGTGAGCTGCCCAGTGACACGAGCCTACCAGATGAGCTAAATGACTTCTATGCTCGCTTCGAGCAACACTGAAGCATGCATGACAGCACCAGCTGTTCTGGACGACTGTGTGATCACACTCTCCAAAGCCGATGTGAGTAAGACCTTTAAACAGGTCAACATTCACAAGGCCGCAGGGCCAGACGGATTACCAGGACGTGTACTGCGAGCATGCGCTGACCAACTGGCAAGTGTCTTCACTGACATTTTCAACCTGTCCCTGGCCGAGTCTGTAATACCAACATGCTTCAAGAAGACCACAATAGTCACTGTGCCCAAGAGCACTAAGGTAACCTTCCTAAATGACTACTGACCCGTAGCACTCACGTCTGTAGCCATGAAGTGCTTTGAAAGGCTGGTCATGGCTCACATCAACACCATTATCCCAGAAACCCTAGACCCACTCCAATTTGCATACCGCCCCAACAGATCCACAGATGACGCAATCTCTATTGCACTCCACACTGCCCTTTTCCACCTGTACAAAAGGAACACCTACGTGAGAATGCTATTCATTGACTACAGCTCAGCGTTCAACACCATAGTGCCCTCAAAGCTCATCACTAAGCTAAGGACCCTAGGACTGAACACCTCCCTCTGCAACTGGATCCTGGACTTCCTGACAGGCCGCCCCCAGGTGGTAAGAGTAGGTAACAACACATCTGCCACTGATCCTCAA
Organism: Salmo trutta; assembly: GCF_901001165.1. NCBI lineage: Eukaryota > Metazoa > Chordata > Actinopteri > Salmoniformes > Salmonidae > Salmo > Salmo trutta. Next base: position 29,254,633 of record NC_042983.1, on the reverse strand, counting down.
CACGGGGGCCTCTCAGGGCTGTGAGCAGCGATGAGACAGCCTATAGGGAGGTCAGAGACCTGGCATTGTGGTGCCAGGATAACAACCTTTCCCTCAACGTGATCAAGACAAAGGAGATGATCGTGGACTACAGGAAAAGGAGAGCCAAGCACACCTCCATTCTCATCGACGGGGCTATAGTGGAGCAAGTTGAGAGCTTCAAGTTCCTTGGTGTCCACATCACCAATGAACTGTCATGGTCCAAACACACCAAGACAGTCGTGAAGAGGGCACGACAACGCCTATTCCCCCTCAGGAGACTGAAAAGATTTGGCTTGGGTCCTCAGATCCTCAAAAAGTTTGACAGCTACACCATCGAAAGCATCCTGACTGGTTACATCACCGCCTGGTATGGCAACTGCTCGGCCTCCGACCGCAAGGCACTACAGGGGTGCGTACGGCTCAGTACATCACTGGGGCCAAACTTCCTGCCATCCAGGACTTCTAATATCAGGCGGTGTCAGAGGAAGGCCCTAAAAATTGCCAAAGACTCCAGCCACCCTAGTCATAGACAGTTCTCTCTGCTCTCTGCTACCACACAAGTCTAGGTCCAAAAGGCTTCTAAACAGCTTCTACCCCCAAGCCATAAAACTCCTGAACAGCTAACCAAATAGCTCCCTGGACTATTTGCATTGATTGCATTCATTTCAAACTCCACATTTCTCTAGTAAAGGCTACTTATCGTAATGAACGATGTCAGCAAAATGCCTGTGATAATTAATCGGTATGATCGGTGTCGATCATTTTCGGTTTATCGTCCCAGCTCTAGCCTGTACCCCATCCCTATCTCATTACCACAACTCACGTTCCTGTTCCATTCACATCCCATTTTAAGGGCCTGTTGCATTCACATCCCATTTTAAGGGCCTGTTGCATTCACATCCCATTTTAAATGGTCTCGAGAATTGGGTTTATTTGCATATGCATGTGAATAAGGATCACATCGGAGGAGAGGGGGATAGAATGCAGATGGAGAGAAAAGAAAAACATTTGTGAGGAGGCTGAATGAATAACACGCTGGACGGGAGTAAGCGCGTCCTAGAAAATAGGTCTACAGTTACCGTGGCAACGTGAGGTTGAAGTCAGCTCCGCTTTCCACATAACCAATTATGCCCATGTGAGAATGTCAGAGAGGAAGTGTGTGTGTGTGTGTGTGTATTTTTTTTAAGCTTATGTTGAAGGTCTGATGGCCAGTTTGGCAGGGACAAAGTATACAGTTGGGCACGGACACTTATGTTAATTGCCCATGTCGTGGAAGGGCCTCAGCTTAGGCCAATAAGAGACTGTGAGACTGAAAGCCGTGCATGGCGCCCAAGTGATGTGTGTGTGGGTGTGATGAACATGGCGATCTTCGGCAGCAGCTGAATGCCCCCCCCCCATCGTCAGACAGAGAGAAGCCGGAACTGTAATTGGGTTGGGGGCGGAGGACGTCTTTTAGTTCTTTCACCCCATTTCCGAGCGTGTGATTGACACTGGGGAGGGCAGGCAGAAACAGGAAGTGGGGCGTAGGGCTGAAAGAGGAAAGAGGCTGTTGATGCTCTGCATCTCTGATTAACATTTTCCTCCACTACTACTCCTCCTCCTAACACAAGGCTCTCTGTGTCCTGCAGCTTTTCTCTTCTCCTCCGCTGTCACTTTGCCCATCAGCGGCACAATGCGATAACATAGAGAGGTTGACTGCATGTCCTCCAGACAGGTGGCTCTTTGGCTGATTTATTGACATGCACACTGTACAAATGAATTAATATGCTCTGTCTTCAATGACTCCTCTTTCCAATGTCATGGTGCCTGTGGGTCGTTGGTTTGGAGACACCACCCTCTCTCCATGTTTCCCCTGATGAACTTTGACCTTCTCCATGAAGCTTTGTCTAACACAGAGAATGAGAGGGCTCTAGTGGCCAAAATGACTTTTTAGCACGGGCAGCGCCATAGAGGGCCTCCACCATGCTTCTGCCATTTTAAAGTAGTCAACTGGGTGGGGATTCCTATGGGTTGTAGCCTCAATGGCGCTGCCCTTGCTATCACAGACGCTATAATGGCACAGAAATAAAGAGGAGTCCACTTTCTGTATCTATGGTCTGACCTCAGATATGCATATACAGCCAGAGGGGCATTAGCGGTGGGCACACACATCACTTGCACTCAAACAGAATCAACAAACACCTCTAATTAAAACACCCCACACACAAAACACATCCTTCAAAAACAAAATACCCACACACGGGCTCAACATTCACATGATTAAATGGATAATAATACACCGCAAAATGATCCAGATATTTTCACATTTATTTCCCATGATTTCATTGCAAGCTTTAACTTATTTGTGTTACAATCAAATTAAAAAGGTTTAGTCAGTTTTCTTTTTTTACTCCCACAATCACAGAGCGTATGGCTGCCCAGTTCTATGGTGGTCTAGCATTTCCATCTACTACACACACACACACACACACACACACAGGGTAGGGTGCGTCTCACAAATAAAATAAAAAACATAATAAATAAGAAAAAGAACATTAAAATAGCCATGCACCGACTGTACAAACACAACCAAAACTTAATACCTACTTACATCTAGAAAAAATACAAGTAAAAAAAAAAGATATATAAAAAATGTCTCTAAACTACTCCCAAATAGCACCATCCTTTCTAAAACTCAGTACCATTGCATTGTACGACAACCAACCAAGCTTACAGGCAGACTAGAGAAATACATGTACTTCTCAGTAGCACAAAACAGATCCACAACATCAATGTCAGTTTTGTCCTGAGCTTTTGACCTTTTACTGTGAGGTGAGGATTGTAAAAGTGCCTTTTCTTCTGCCCTGTACCTCTGTGTTCATGCGTACGGTATGCATGTTGATGTGTTACATGTGCAAATGGTTCTACTTTGCTTGCTACCTTTCTGGTATGCCAATTGTGCGCTACTGTTATTAGTAGGTCATTGAGACATACTGTACTATTTATGCAAATACGACCAAGGTGTACATTCCATCTCAACTTGTGTCTAACCATAGAATTACCTATAGACATACGTAAATAGAGATTTAGTAATCCTCTTTGTGTAACACTTTTCATGACAAATGGCGACATTGCAACAAAACCTTTGTTAACTTGTGTTATTTGTCTAATGTGTCTATTCATTCTATAACGCTCTAAATCTGCATGAGATATGCAAGGCAGATATCGCATGGATGTGGTATCCATGACGCACCAAGGCCAGAGGGAGAGGAGTAAGTAACTTCAGAGCAAAATAGGGATATCTGGTTGGGGTTGGGTCGTGATCAGGGGGTTTGAGCTAGGTGAGTGAGTCTGTTGGACTCGGAGTCGGAGAGGTGATTGTCGTGGGGTTCGGCGGTGTTGGGGTCGTTGTCGGGTTCGTCGCCACTCTCGGCACTGTAGTCCACCTCCTCCATGAAGGATGCCTCTTCATCCTCCAACAAGTACGTACTCGGGTTGCTGCTTGACAACACAACACACAGACAGCCCATCATTCTAGGCAGGCTCAATATGTGAAATTGGACTAACATAAAACACCCACCAAATTATTAAAACACACAAAGTATTTGAAAGAAAACAACAAATATTTGACCACGGGTCTGGACAGAAATTAGGTATAATGATTTATACGATTTCAGAAAGAAATTCAGAAGATAAAACTAGTGTTCAGGCAGGTAAAATAATACTAACCCAACGACAAAAATCGGATCAATCAGTAGTTGTGCTACGTTTTTGATAGAGACATCTCTTCTGCATTGGTTTAGTGGTTTAATGGATAAATGTCTCAGATGTTTAGTGGTTTTTACGGTTTTTAATGGTGTGAGGTCTTTGAAAGAGGATCCTGTGGAGACAGTGGATGGGGGGGTCAGGCATTGACCCCTGCCCCCCACCCCAACCCTCTCTCCGCCCCAGAAAAAGGTAAAGTGGATTAGGAGGAGGGTGTGACGGGTTGTAATGGGATGGACAGAGTGCTGTCTGGAGAGGAGTATTAAGATCCCAGAGTGAGAGAGCTTGAGCCATTACAGTCCATTAGAGAAAGACTGCAAGGGCCGCACTTACACCGGACCGGCCACACACACACACACACGTGCATGCACACAAAGGCCACACACACACACACTTGCACTGTACACATACAGGGCCTAGTGAACATCTACACAGCCCTTGCATAGGCTTCTAATTTTGTTGCCTTAAAATTAAATCTAAAAAGGGAATACATTAGATTTTTTGTCCACAACCTAGCAATGTTGACAAAAACAATGTCCCTGAGAGTTGGTAGAATATTATTGAAAAGTATTCACAGCTGTAATGGCAAAAGGTGCTTCTACCAATGTATTAACTCTGGGGTGTGAAGTCATACGCAATCAATAAGTTCTCATTTTGTGTTTTTAGTCATTCGGAAAATGTTTTATCATTTTTCTTTCACTTTGAAAATGTGTAGATTGTAGGGGAAAAAACTAATGTCATTACTTTTTAGATGACATTTTATGGCAGAAAAATGTGAAGCCTATGCAAGGGGCCTTTCACAGAAACACAGAAACACATGCGCACAGAAACACATGCACTAAATTCCAATCCTATTGTTATGATATCATTGGTCTGATGATTAAATATTCAATGAGAAAAAGCATAAAGCTGTGATGAGCCTATAGCCAAGCCCTGAGGTCTCTAACCTGGCTACTTGATGGGAGTCAATGAATACAGTGCATTCGGAAAGTATTCCACATTGTTACATTACAGCCTTATTTTAAAATGGATTAAGTCATTTTTTCCCTCATCAATCTTTTTTTATTTTTTATTTATTTCACCTTTATTTAACCAGGTAGGCAAGTTGAGAACAAGTTCTCATTTACAATTGCGACCTGGCCAAGATAAAGCAAAGCAGTTCGACAACATACAACAACACAGAGTTACACATGGAGTAAACAACATACAGTCAATATTACAGTAGAAAAATAAAAATAAAAAAAAATAAGACTATATACAATGTGAGCAAATGATGTGAGATAAGGGAGGTAAAGGCAAAAAAATGCCATGGTGGCAAAGTAAATAAAGTATAGCAAGAAAAACACTGGAGTGTTTTTATCTACACACAATACCCCATAATGACAAAGCGAAAACAGTTTATTTTGGAAATGTATATAAAAAAATGTTTAAACTTATTTACATAAGTATTCAGACCCTTTGCTATGAGACTTGAAATTGAGCTCAGGTGCATCCTGTTTCCATTGATCATCCTTGAGATGTTTCTACAACTTGATTGGAGTCCACCTGTGGTAAATTCAATTGATTGGACAAGATTTGGAAAGGCACAAACCTGTCTATATAAGGTCCCACAGTTGACAGCTTATGTCAGAGCAAAAACCAAGCCATGAGGTCGAAGGAATTGTCCGTAGAGCTCCGAAAGAGGATTGTGTCGAGGCACATATCTAGGGAAGTGTACCAAAACATTTCTGCAGCATTGAAGGTCCCCAAGAACACAGTGGCCTCCATCAATCTTAAATGGAAGAAGTTTGGAACCACCAAGACTCTTCCTAGAGCTGGCCGACTGGCCAAACTGAGCAATAAGGGGAACAAGGCCTTGGTCAAGGAGGTGACCAAGAACCCGATGGTCACTCTGACAGAGCTCCAGAGTTCCTCCGTGGGGATGCGACAATCTTCCAGAAGGACAACCATCTCTGCAGCACTCCACCAATCAGATCTTTATGGTAGAGTGAACAGACGGAAGCCACTCCTCAGTAAAAGGCATGACAGCCCGCTTTGAGTTTGCCAATGAGAACCGAAAGGACTCTCAGACCATGAGAAACAAGATTCTTTGGCCTGAATGCCAAGCGTCACATCTGGAGGAAACCTGGCAAGATCCCTACGGTGAAGCATGGTGGTGGCAGCATCATGCTGTGGGGATGTATTTCAGTGACAAGGAGACTAGTCAGGAACGAGGGAAAGATGAAATAGGCAAAGTACAGAGAGATCCTTGATGAAAACCTGCTCCAGAGCGCTCAGGACCTCAGACTGAGGCGAAGGTTCACCGCCCAACAGTACAACGACCCTAAGCACACAGCCAAGACAACGCAGGAGTGGCTTCGGGACAAGCCTCTGAATGTCCTTCAGTGGCCTAGCCAGAGCCCGGACTTGAACCCGATCAAATATCTCTGGAGAGACCTGGAAATAGCTATGCAGCGACGCTCCCAATTCAACCTGACAGAGCTTGAGAGGATCTGCAGAGAAGAATGGGGGAAAGTCCACAAATACAGGGGTGCCAAGCTTGCAACGTCCTACTCAAGAAGACTCAAGGCTGTAATCGCTGCCAAAGGTGCTTCAACAAAGTACTGAGTAAAGGGTCTGAATACTTATGTAAATGTGGTTTTCAGTTTTTTTTTTTTTAATACATTTACAAACATGTTTTTGCTTTGTCATTATTGGGTATTTTGTGTAGATTGATGAGGGGAAAACAACCATTTAATAAATGTTATAATAAGGCTGTAACATAACAAAATGTGGAAAAAGTCAAGGGGTGTAAACACTTTCCGAATGCACTGTAAATACATTAATTATACATGGATAAATCAATAAATGCAAGAAGAGATTTGTAAGGAGCCACATTTACATGTCATGAGGATTCCGAGGATGACAGCGGACGGTGCAGCTACACTACTGTCCTGAGTGTTGGCCATGCTGCAACTCTCAAACTAGTGTACCATGTATGGTTTATTGTTGGTAAGTGGGATTGTGTGTGTGAGCGTGTCTGTAAGTGTGCGTGTGAGTGAGTGACCTGGTGAGGGGGTGTGTGTCTGACCTGGAGACTTTGCAGTGTGTCTCCATAAGGTCACTCTCGATGTCCAGCAGGTGTGCGTGGTTCCTCAGCTTCAGGGGGGAAGTTAGTCTCTTCAGTCTTAGCAGAGCCACACAGAACTGGGCTCCCATCTCCTCTAGCTCTCTGGTGCCTATCTGAAGACCCTGGACACACACAATCACTTACTGTACAAACATTATATAAACACACACACAAGCATGCACGCACAGTGCACACACGTATTATTTTAGGGCTGTCCCTGACAACAACAAAAGAAACTATTGGTTGACCGAGAGTCTGTTCTTCCATTTTAAAATGTATATCTTTCCATATATAGACACATCCTACAGTGGGGGAAAAAAGTATTTGATCCCTTGCTGATTTTGTACGTTTGCCCACTGATAAAGAAAGGATCAGTCTATAATTTTAATGGTAGGTTTATGTGAACAGTGAGAGACAGAATAACAACAAAAATATCCAGAAAAACGCATGTCAGAAATGTTATAAATTGATTTGCATTTTAAATGAGGGAAATAACTATTTGACCCCTCTCAATCAGAAAGATTTCTGGCTCCCAGGTGTCTTTTATACAGGTAACGAGCTGAGATTAGGAGCACACTCTTAAAGGGAGTGCTCCTAACCGCAGCTTGTTACCTGTAAAAAAGACACCTGTCCACAGAAACAATCAATCAATCAGATTCCAAACTCTCCACCATGGCCAAGACCAAATAGCTCTCCAAGGATGTCAGGGACAAGATTGTAGACCTACACAAGGCTGGAATGGGCTACAAGACCATCGCCAAGCAGCTTGGTGAGAAGGTGACAACATTTGGTGCGATTATTCGCAAATGGAAGAAACACAAAAGAACTGTCAATATCCCTCGGCCTGGGGTCCATGCAAAATCTCACCTCATGGAGTTGCAATGATCATGAGAACGGTGAGGAATCAGCCCAGAACTACATGGGAGGATCTTGTCAATGATCTCAAGGCAGCTGGGACCATAGTCACCAAGAAAACAACTGGTAATACACTACGCCGTGAAGAACTGAAATGCTGCTGCGCCCGCAAGGTCCCCCCGCTCAAGAATACATATACATGCCCGTCTGAAGTTTGCCAATGAACATCTGAATGACTCAGAGGACAACTGGTGAAAGTGTTGTGGTCAGATGAGACCAAAATGGAGCTCTTTGACATCAACTCAACTCGCCGTGTTTGGAGGAGGAGGAATGCTGCCTATGATTCCAAGAACACCATCTACACCGTTAAACATGGAGGTGGAAACATTATGCTTTGGGGGTGTTTTTCTGCTAAGGGGACAGGACAATTTCACCGCATCAAAGGGACGATGGACGGGGCCATGTACCGTCAAATCTTGGGTGAGAACCTCCTTCCCTCAGCCAGGGCATTGAAAATGGGTCGTGGATGGGTATTCCAGCATGACAATGACGCAAAACACACGGCCAAGGCAACAAAGGAGTGGCTCAAAAAGAAACACATTAAGGTCCTGGAGTGGCCTAGCCAGTCTCCAGACCTTAATTCCATAGAAAATCTGTGGAGGGAGCTGAAGGTTCGAGTTGCCAAACGTCAGCCTCGAAACCTTAATGACTTGGAGAAGATCTGCAAAGAGGAGTGAGATGTGTGCAAACCTGGTGGCCAACTACAAGAAACGTCTGACCTCTGTGATTGCCAACAAGGGTTTTGCCACCAAGTACTAAGTCATGTTTTGCAGAGGGGTCAAATACTTATTTCCTTCATTAAAATGCTAATCATTTTATAACATTTTTGACATGCGTTTTTCTGGATTTTTTTGTTGTTATTCTGTCTCTCACTGTTCAAATAAACCTTCTATTAAAATTATAGACTGATAATTTCTTTGTAAGTGGGCAAACGTACAAAATCAGCAGGGGATCAAATACTTTTTTCCCCCACTGTATGTGTTTTAAATCAAATCAAATATATGCACTGAACTTGTCAGATGCTTTCAGCGCACTCTTTGATTAAATAATTAAGACACAAATTACTAAATGGAGTCCGACTGCAATTGATTTGATTGTGCTGGGCCAGGCTAAGACTTGCTGCGCTGTGTAAAAATCAAAATGACAGCGAGTGACTGTGTGATTAGCACCCAATTGTCTCTGTCACCCCAGTCAGATGTGTGCTATAAATGTGACTATTTGTGGAAAATACTGGAGATGAAGAAAAAGAAGGTAATGAACAAGCTCTGCCTGCATATTATGTGTCAAACAGGTGCTGTTAGATTACAATATCATTTTTCTGACCGTTTGGAACAATGTAAACACAAAATCAAGTATAAGCACTTTTTTGGTGAAGCCTTTACTACAGCAAAGAGTAAAAACTGTCACATTCATTCATGAATGCAATTTCCGAAATGGAACAGTTGGTTTACGCTAATTATTCAATAGTCGCTTTATTATTTTATTTAAAAACTAAAACGCTTGATTGCATTTCAAATCATGAATGACTCGTATGCTGTGAGATGACATGAACAAATGAATGATTGATTGATAGATACAGTACTGTAGCCTATAAAAATAGTATTGAAATATAGGCCTCAGTAAGTTACGGTAGTAAGCCTAACAGGAAGCGCTCTGAGGCCTACAGCTCCATGGTGGTTATACAAGGCTGCTATGCCAATCCTACTAATGATAATGACATGAGTTATTATAATGATGATCATAACAATAAGATCAAGAAAATGGAGGGTTATTATTTTTAATAGTATTTATAATTGATTTAATAATATCAGGCTGTTCTAACGAAAAAAAGCATTTATTACAGAATAGCAAAGATTATCTGCCATGTTGTTGCGTGAGGCTTGGTGCTCACGGAATCAGTACACTATTAAACAAACACTCAGACAGGATCTGTCTTATTTCTGTAGCTACATATATACAGTAGGGATGATTTATAAAGCCAGACACATTTAACAGTTAGGCTATTGATTATAGATCTAATAAAGTTGGGGTTTCTTCTCTCCTCACTTTTCTTAGACAATTAAGGCAAGGGCTGTTTTCTAACTCTGCTGCTGCCTCCGCTGCATTGTTCTCAACACCAATACGCTGGTTAACCTTGCCATTATGCACATAGCAACATGGTCTAGGAAAAGGTGCCAATTCAACAGCGCACTGATGTGTTTCAGAACCATGGACAGCGACCACTATCCAACGCGGGAGAAAGCGCATCTGTAATAAAATAATATTTTTTATTAGTGTTGCACCATTGTTCTTACGTAATATAACCATATACAATTTCAGTAGCACGTCTTAGAGTGATGGACTGTGCCACCCCCACGGCCTCCACAATGGATCAGTCCACTCAGACAGGCGCCAAATCAGACAGGTGTCTTGTACACCAATGATTATTTTTTGCTACTGCTTGACTTAAGAAATCTCGGTCGACCAACAGCCTATCGACCAAACAATCGACCAGTCCTCTAAATGAAGTCAGCGCTGTATTATTTACACTTAAAAACATATCTCACACACACACACACACACACACACACACACACACACACACGTCTGTCCCATGTGCAATCTCCAGTGGGCTTCCAGTAAAATGGTTGTGTTGTGGAGCGTTGTGATTCAGAGAAGAGGCAGGTAGCCTAGTGGTTAGAGCGTTGGACTAGTAACCGGAAGCTTCCCTGTGGCTCAGTTAGTAGAGCATGGTGTTTGCAACGCCAGGGTTGTGGGTTCAATTCCCACGGGGTGGCAGTACGGAGAAGAAAAAAAATAATAAACAAAATGTATGAAATTAATTGAAATGTATGCATTCACTACTGTAAGTCGCTCTGGATAAGAGCGTCTGCTAAATGACTAAAATGTAAAAATGTTTCAAGATCGAATCCCCGAGCTGACAAGGTAAAAATCTGCCGTTCTGCCCCTGAATAAGGCAGTTAAACCACTGTTCCTAGGCCGTCATTGAAAATAACAATTTGTTCTTAACTGACTTGCCTAGTTAAATAAAGGTAAAAAATATATGGCGGGAGCATGACAAATAGAACGTCAACAAAATGGGCTTCCTGCACATCTGTCCAAACACTTTCCCCATAAATACATAACCCAATCAGGAAGGATGAGAAAAAGGGACCATACCAAACTGGCAACCCGAGCCTGCCCCTGGGCTCTGCAGATGTTGACATTGGCAACTCCAGTGCTGAGAGAGGGCTAGGAGCTGCCAGAGGTTTCTACACTCACTGACAGACAGGCAGAACATCAGCTCACTCAACTCACACACGTTTTTTCTACCTTCCTAGTGGGGGCCAAACAATTTTCCCTAACCCTAATTGTAACCCCAACCCTAAAATTGCCTTTTTCATTGTGGGGACAGGCGCATGTTTTACAAGCCTTGTGAGGACTTCTGGTCCCCACAGGGACAGTAAAACCACACACACACAGTTCTGTCCTGTGTTTAGTGGATATGACATAATAAGCCTGATGATGCTGCTTTTAGTCACTAACAGCATGATTTACAGGACTATAGCTCCCCCTGCTGGTTGTTAGTCCACACCCCCCCCACCCCACCTTGTATTTGCCCTGGTCACAGCCGCAGAGTGTGCTTTCCATTGTGTAGCTGCGCTGGACTCCGATCTCCCTCCACACCACCACGCGGGCCGTGGCCTCCTTGGAGCGCTCCACCACAAAGCTACAGCTGGCCATGCTGAAGGCCGGTGCCATCTGGGACAGGATCTTAGGCAGAGTCTGAGGGACGGAGTACGGGGGAAGAGTTTGAGCGCAACACCTAGAGACAATACACAATGAGGGCATGCCTGCGGATGGATGTACGTGAGAGGATCTAAAAGAGAAACAGTCGGTGTGTGTGTGTGTGTGTGTGTGTAACTATCCACTGTGTCCTCATTGTTTCCAGGTGGCCTGGTCCCGCCCTGTATGCAAATTATTTGAGAGATATTGTTGCTGAGTTGACCTGAGCAAAATTGAACAGCCATGAAAGTACCATGAAAAATGTGGAAAGCATATCCAGAGATTCCTATAAGAGGGATCACAGCTGTACTGATGGTAATCTGTTCTGATTTATCATCAGGGTTTCATTGGCTAAATGCAAGTAATATGTTTCTGAGCCAGAGCCTTAATACATTAACGAACATAAGGGAAGATAGTGTGTGTGTAGGGCTGGCACGATTACCGAGCATTTGTGCGGTTGACTCCGTTTCTGTAGTGACATGGACTTAACAAGGTGATGAAACTTTGTTGGTCCTTTCTGAAACAAGCAGGGTGTTGTAGCAAAGCATAGAAATAGAATGAATAGAACGGGCTTGGAACCTCTAACCCTGAAAATTTGACTGATAAACTCATAGGTACACTCGCAATGGCTGCCTGGTATTGTGATGCAATAATTTCCATGGTAATGTAGAATGTTCATTCAAATGATGTTAACTGATGTGGCTCATGCAATGGAATGTATTTTTTGTAATGTCAGTTGAATCGACAAATCACAGCACATATTGATGGGTACGCTCCCTGCTTTGCTCCTATGTACACTTGCAATGGCCGCCAGTCCCACCCATTATGCCATCATTCACTTGAATGGGGACGCCCGTTCTATTCATTCTATTTCTATGGCAGCACATGCAGTCAGGACCGGAGAAAATGCCCCCCCCCCCCCCCCCCCCCCCCAAAAGAAATAGACGTTGTTTTGCTATTCAAACGGTAATTATGGAGACCGCAGTCATTTGGCCGGCCAATTACTGTCATCCAAAATTCAATGACCGTCACAGCCCTAGGTGTGTGTGTGTAGGTGTGTGTGTGTGTTCTCACCCTATAACCAAGGTCTTCATGTAGCTCACAGGATGTAGCGCTGATGTTGGTCTCCCATACGGTCTCCTTCAAACTGCAACCATACATAAACACATTCTTCTTCCGGGAGTGACCGTGGTAGTCACAGAACACCTACATAGAAGAGGGAAGGAGAGGGCTCAGACACACAGGGAAGGAGAGGGCTCAGACACACAGGGAAGGAGAGGGCTCAGACACACAGGGAAGGAGAGGGCTCAGACACACAGGGAAGGAGAGGGCTCAGACACACAGGGAAGGAGAGGGCTCAGACACACAGGGAAGGAGAGGGCTCAGACACACAGGGAAGGAGAGGGCTCAGACACACAGGGAAGGAGAGGGCTCAGACACACAGGGAAGGAGAGGGCTCAGACACACAGGGAAGGAGAGGGCTCAGACACACAGGGAAGGAGAGGGCTCAGACACACAGGGAAGGAGAGGGCTCAGACACACAGGGAAGGAGAGGACTCAGACACACAGGGAAGGAGAGGGCTCAGACACACAGGGAAGGAGAGGGCTCAGACACACAGGGAAGGAGAGGGCTCAGACACACAGGGAAGGAGAGGGCTCAGACACACAGGGAAGGAGAGGGCTCAGACACACAGGGAAGGAGAGGACTCAGACACACAGGGACAGAGATTGTGAATGTATGAAGACAATCAAACTTCATCAACCTGGCCTTCCCGTCACGACTGTCAGGGAAAGACAAAAGGTTAAGATAATGGCTAGGGAAAGGGTTTGCGTGACAGAGTTAGCCACGTGCGACCAGCGCTGTAAGGGAGTCGGGCTATGGCACATATGGCGGGTACAGTATGTAACCATGGGGCTCACCAGTGGCGCCCTCTGGATGGCAGCGAGGTACTGCAGCAGGCTCTTAGTGTGATAGATGGTAGGATGCAGCTCAGGACTGGGGTTCTGCCATTGTCGGTTCAGATCCTCCCCGCTCAGAGAACAACGGTGACTGGAGGGAGCGGCGGGAGAAATGGAATGAGAAAAAGAGAAGTTAATCAACTTGAGTTTGTGTGTGCACGTGTCTGCTATATAGCATTGGTTGTGTGTGTCTGTGTGTTCGTGTGCGCGTATGTTCATACGAGCATTGTGTGTGTGTGTGTGTGTGTGTGTACACTTACTTGCCGTTGACCACTCCGTCAGGGTTGAGCATGGGGACTATCTTGAAGATGTATGCCTCCCTGAGACTGTGTGCCAGGGGGCTGCTCCCCATCAGGAACTCCAGGGTGCCCTTCATCACCCAGCTGGCATTGGTCTCCCCTGGGTGCACCCGCGATGACAGGAACACCAGCGGACGGTTCCCTGGACACACACATCACACAGTAAATAGAAATACAGTCAGCAGCACCCCCCCCCCCCAGAGAAGGAGGAGACGGTAATGTGACAGACAGTGATATCTTTAACTCAGTTCAGGTCAGTGTTCCTACCCCAGTAGTCAGTCAGTACTCACTGAACTGGAAGATCTGGTCGTTGCTGGTGGACTCGGGCATGGCGGTGATGGTGAGGAGGGGGCAGCTATTGCCCCCCAGAGTCTCACACAGGACGTCTTCGCGCAGGTAGGTCTGAGGGGTCCTCAGCGCCTCCAGCTTCTGCAGGTGCATCTGGGCAGGAACACAGGCACATAAGGAGGCTTTACACACCGGTGGAGCTCTGTTGTGCTAGTGTTGCGCAAACGTCAAAACAGTGAAACAACTTGAGTTTTTTCCAGAGTTGATTTAGCTTTTATACCTTTAGAGTACAGTAGGGGTAGTGCTACGCTGGGCGGCATGTAGCCTAGCGGTTAGGAGTGTTGGTCAGTAACCGAAAGTTTGATTTATAATTGGCTGGTTTTGGATTGCGTAAACAACAACAGTAATAGTATGATGGCGGGGATGCAGGGTTCTGTTCCAAACAAAACAACTGCAAGTGTACTTGCTCTAGTTCCTCAACAGCACAGCTAGGAGAGTTCAAAATAGCACCTTATAGTTGAAGACTCTTCTTTGAATCATAAAAGTGCATTGAAATGACTTAGGAACTGTATACACTTTGGAGAGGTGTGTGTCCAATTAGAGACACCAGTTAGTCCTCTCACTCAAACCCTTGTCATTGTTTTGTCTCATGTTGCACCTACCCCACATTATCCAGAAATATTCTTATGTTACTGAATGTATCCAGAGAATTTTCAGATTTCGTTATCAACAAATGCGTTAAAGTACCGTAAATGTAAAATTGACATGAAATCAACAGTGTAACGTAGAGATTCAGTCTTAAATTCTACAGGCCATCCATTGGTGAGCTGAAGCTGAAGGGCAGCTGGGTCATGCAGCAAGACAATGATCCAAAGCAAGTCTACATCAGAATGGCTGAAAAGCAACAAATGTAAAGTTTTGGAAATGGCCTAGTCAAAGTCCATACCTAAAACCGATTGAGATGTGGCAGGACCTGAAATGAGCAGTTTATGCTTGAAATCCACAAATGGAGTGGAGTTACAGAAGTTCTGCATGGAAGAGTGGGCCAAAAGTCCTCCACGGTGATGAGAGAGTGATCAACAACTATAGGAAGCATTTGTTGCAGTTATTGTAGCTAAAGGTTGCAAAACCTTAGAGTAGAGTAAGTGTAGGGGTATACAGTACCTTTAGAGTAAGTGTAGGGGTATACAGTACCTTTAGAGTAGAGTAGGTGTAAGGGTAGTGGTATACAGTACCTTTAGAGTAGAGTAGGTGTAAGGGTAGTGATAAGCGAAGTAGCAGACATCGTCCTTGTGGTTGAAGGTCATGCTGAAGGTCATGGTGTAGTAGGACTTCCCCTTCTGACCGCCTGCTGCTATCGAGCTCCTGGAGAAGTGGTTTCTGGGTAAAAGGAGGTTGAGAAGTTCACAAAAGCTTGATATAATAACATACAGAAACACATTCACATGACACCGGTATCTATGGAAGTGACCAACAAGTAACCTATTTCATGGCCCTGTTCAAATACTTAAAACTACAAAATGCACCCTTCCTTCCTCGCTTCCTTGAGGTAAGCACAGACCTAAACTCAGCAAAAAAAGAAACGTCCTCTCACTGTCAACTGCTTATTTTCAGCAAACTTAACATGTGTAAATATTTGTATGAACATAAGATTCAACAACTGAGACATAAACTGAACAAGTTCCACAGACATGTGATTAACAGAAATGGAATAATGTGTCCCTGAACAAAGGGGGGGGGTCAAAATCAAAAGTAACAGTCAGTATCTGGTGTGGCCACCAGCTGCATTAAGTACTGCAGTGCATCTCCTCCTCATGGACTGCACCAGATTTGCCAGTTCTTGCTGTGAGATGTTACCCTACTCTTCCACCAAGGCACCTGCAAGTTCCCGGACATTTCTGGGGGGGAATGGCCCTAGCCCTCACCCTCCGATCCAACAAGTCCCAGATGTGCTCAATGGGATTGAGATCTGGGCTCTTCGCTGGCCATGGCAGAACACTGACATTCCTGTCTTGCAGGAAATCACGCACAGAACGAGCAGTATGGCTGGTGGCATTATCATGCTGGAGGGTCATGTCAGGATGAGCCTGCAGGAAGGGTATCACATGAAGGTGGAGGATGTCTTCCCTTTAACGCACAGCATTGAGATTGCCTGCAATGACAACAAGCTCAGTCCGATGATGATGTGACACACCTCCCCAGACCCTCCACCTCCAAATCGATCCCACTCCAGAGTACAGGCCTCAGTGTAACGCTCATTCCTTCGACGATAAACGCGAATCCGACCATCACCCCTGGTGAGACAAAACTGTGACTCGCCAGTGAAGAGCACTTTTTGCCAGTCCAGTCTGGTCCAGCGACGGTGGGTTTGTGCCCATAGGCAACATTGTTGCCGGTGATGTCTGGTGAGGACCTGCCTTACAACAGGCCTACAAGCCCTAAGTCCAGCCTCTCTCAGCCTATTGCAGACAGTCTGAGCACTGATGGATGGATTGTGCGTTCCTGGTGTAACTCAGGAAGTTGTTGTTGCCATCCTGTACCTGTCCCGCAGGTGTGATGTTCGGATGTACCGATCCTGTGCAGGTGTTGTTACACGTGGTCTGCCACGGCGAGGACGATCAGCTGTCCGTCCTGTCTCCCTGTAGCGCTGTCTTAGGAGTCTCACAGTACGAACATTGCAATTTATTGCCCTGGCCACATCTGCAGTCCTCATGCCTCCTTGCAGCATGCCTAAGGTACGTTTACGCAGATGAGCAGGGACCCTGGGCATCTTTCTTTTGGTGTTTTTCAGAGTCTGAAGAAAGGACTCTTTAGTGTCCTAAGTTTTCATAACTGTGACCTTAATTGCCTACTGTCTGTAAGCTGTTAATGTCTTAACGACCGTTCCACAGGTGCATGTTCATTAATTGTTTATTGTTCATTGAATAAGCATGAGAAACAGTGTTTAAACCCTTTACAATGAAGATCTTTTGAAGTTATTTGGATTTTTACGAATGATCTTTGAAAGACAGGGTTGTTTCTTTTTTTGCTGAGTTTATAAGTGATAGGATAAGTTACAACCCTATTACTTTCACCACACTAACCTATTTAGGTCTGGGGTTACTTCAAGGTACAGGTCGGAAGGATGCATTTCTAAAGTATTGGAACGGGGCTCATTTCTCCTGACAGGTGCACTACTTGTCTGGTGGGCTGTGTGATTACTGCCTCTGCTGGCGGGGTGAGGGAGGACAGTCACACCTACTTGTAGTAACAGATGTCCGTTCCGGTGCGAACCCAACGGGGCCTCCCGATAATGGCCTCCTGTACAGAGTACATCAGAACCTGCATACCTGAAGACAAGGAGACGTTAATTCCATACACACAGAAAACTGAATTAGCATTTCTATCGAAACACAGAAGCTTTGCCAAACATCATTTGCTAAATAATGCAACAAAAATGACCATGTCATTGAGTCAGTCAGTCACTTACCGTAGTTGAACTGGCTGTTGGACTTTTCACAGTTGATGATGTTGAAGCGATAAGGGGGTCCCACGCGCATGCCGCTCACCTCAAAGTAGAACCACTGGTGGTAGTGGTTACTGTTGATGTCGGAGTTTAGGACCAGGTCGTACTCAAACCTGGAACAGACACAGATCACATCAGCTCAACCTTTAAGCAAACCAAATGACCCATACATGTGGGCAAAGACAACTGAATACAACAACTACTACTACTATTTTTATTTAACTCTTTACAGTTGTGGGAATTAGCCTATATGGACATGGCAAAATTAAGAAATATGAGAAGCATATGCATAACCATGGTAGCAATTGAAAGAGAACAGTTTGGAAACAATGGGAAAATGATTAGACCAAAGGTGAGCACACAACAGTTCACCTGAGACAAGACTGAATCCAAACATTACATTGTTGATTTTATGTGCATTTTACATTTACTGTACTTTACCGCATTTGTTGATAACGAAATCTGAAAATACTCCGGATACATTCAGTAACATGATAAGAATATTTCTGGATAATGTGGGGTAGATGCAACATGAGACAAAACAAGGGTTTAAGTGAGAGGACTAACTTGTGTCTCCAAGTGGAAACACACTTCTCCAACGTGTACACAGTTCTGCACTTTTATGACTCAAAGAAGAGTCTTCAACTATACGGTACTATTTATTTATAGCTCTGCTAGATATACCATTGAGGAACTCGAGCAAGCACACTTCTAGTTGTTTTGAACACAATCCTGCATCCCAGCCGTCACACAATTACTGTTGTTGTTGTTGACGCAATCCAAAAAAACTCTAAAAATCTGGGTCAGGTGGGCATGATTTGAAAGCTTGTTCTATAGACCCCTTCCTGTGTTTGCAAACATTGCCACAAGTTGGTGGCAGAACAAAGGGAAGTTCTTATAGAACGCCAGCAAAAAAGCCTCTATTTACATGTTGAATTATAAATTGGATTTTAAGGCTTGTATGAATGTCCTGCTTAATATAATGTTTGCGTCATCATCGCAAATCATCTGCATTATACTTCAAAACATTTAAAACTTCAACCAGTAAAATGGCTCTTTGGCTAGGTTTTGCTACAGCCTATATCAATGAGGGTTAGCATTCTAGCTAACAACTGCTGCATCTAAAATAGTTATTTTGCAAAGACCACAAACAAATATAATCTAAGCGACTATTCAAGCAAGAATTAAAACATCACTGTAAGCGTATGAGAACCCCAAAAAGTGATTTTGTTTAGAAGTAATAAAAACATTCATCTAGGCGATGTTGAATGGGCGCAGCTGGCGATGGTTTTTACTGCCTCCAAGAGTCGCGGGCATCTGTACCTGACGTCAGTGGGTCGTGTACTGGAAAAGGGTCTATTGCCAACATGACTAGCTAAGTTACAAAATACGATATTACAGTTTTAGGCTTTCATAAGGTAATTCAGAGAAACAGATCATCGTAGTGTGAATAGAAAGGAGTCAATGCTTTATTATTTAAATGTTGAAAGTGCGTGTGCGAGGGAAAGAAGCAAAATGGTGTAGTTTCAGGCCATGTGGCGGAAAGTGATGCGGGCTGGAGATGTGGGTTTGAGCAGGTGGATCTGGGAAGGGGTGGATAGGGTCATTCTGTTCAGAACAACCCAGTGTATGATGCCATGTTGTCTTGTAACTGTACATCAAATACAGTGATCATAAACACTGACACTGTATAGGACATGAGTTTTATCAGATGGAAATGAGAAGTACACATTTGGACTCATGGGTGTTTGGCTGCTTGTACGACATCAAAGCAATATGCATTATAATCCTCAATGTCTTATCTTTCAAAATACATAGTCATCTTCATTTACAGCATTTCCCTCACTCTGACAACAAAAAATGTGCAAAAGTTGCCCAATTAGCATGAGTGATCGGAGGATCATCTTGTCGCGCTCGGTGCTCAAGTTCAGAATGGCTGTCAGTGAAAACCCACACAGCACTGTGAAGCGCAGAGCCTGAGCTCTGGAAACGCTCCACCCTAGCGTAACAGCCACTACGTTCAAACTTATTAGTGCCCAAATCTGCCATTCTGAACCCGTATACAGGTATGACTAAACGGTCTACATTAATGAAAAAAATATTTTTTTTTAATCCCAGTTTAAGTAACAATGGGACACAACACTCACTTTCTGACTTGAACTGCTTTCCTCAGGTTGCCAGACTCAAACTGAGAGTTGAACTTCAGAGATTCGCCGCCGTCAACCACTGGACAACTGAAACACACAGGGCCCACACCGTGAGACACACACACACACACACACACACACACACACACACACACACACACACACACACACACACACACACACACAGTTCCCTGGACGGACGATGGTGCTCACCTCTGTATGTCCAAGTCGTAGACCACTTTATCCAGGATGTCGTTGGGGTGGATCAGCCTCTCAATGTCCTGGAAGATCTTAGTCCTGAAGGGGGGCAAAGGACTGAGTGACATCATCACACAACAGCAGCAGTAAAACAACGGGGGGGAGGGGCAGACAGTCATATAGATCCTAGATCAGTGTCTAGGGGTCTCACCTCTGCACGCCGTAGACCCTCTCCAGGATGTGTTCTCGGAAGGTGGGCGCCACGTGGCCAAAGTAGTCTGGGTAGGCCACCTCGGAAAACTGTGGCACAGAGCGTGTGCTCTTCACCATCTCAACGTACAGGTCAGGGTCGTGGAGCGGCAGGAGCAAGGCCGTGTCCGGCGCCTGCAGCACTACCCCCTCGCCACTCTCCTCCTCCTCAGCCCACTCCTCTGCTAACATCTCCTCACCCTCTCCCCCCCGTCGGGCAGCCACACCCCCAGCCAGTATTGGGGGCTGTCTATTGTGCTTGTTGACCCGTCCTCCTCCGCCCTGAGGCCCAGTTCCATCCAGGGCCACCCGCTCCAGTCCCTGGACCAGCTCCTGCTCCAGCCCCGCCCCAGGGTGGGTTCGGCTGTGGGTGTGATCACTGCAGCCATCTCGGTCCTTTGTGATGTTGATGGTGTCAAGGTCCAGGGGAGGGACTGGGGCCGGATGGGGGCACTCCCCCTGAAGGGGGGTAGCAGTGGGGGTTTTCGGTGGCAGGGCCTGGGCGGTGGGAACGATGATTGGGCGTTGAGACTTGGGAGCTGCTGGGGTGGCCGTCACACCTCTCTTTGGGTTGTCAACGTTAAACACCTGCATAGACACAAAGGAGATTGGACTTCAGGCAGCTTTCTGATCACCTGGTCCCCAGGTTAAAAACACACTTCTGTAAGTTTTAAAATGGAATGTTGAAAATGGAAGCTTCGAGGTTAGGGCGTTGGGCCAGGAACCAAAAGGTCACTGGTTCAATTCCCATAGCCTACAAGGTGAAAAATCGGTCACTGCGCCCTTGAGCAAGGCACTTCACCCCAATTGCTTCAGGGGTGCTGGACAATGGGGTCCCTGGCCGTGACCCCACTCCCTGCAGGTGTCTCAGGGGGAGTTGCAAGAAACATTTCCATTACACACTAGTACAAGTGTATACCGGAAATATAAAAATACCCCCCAAAATACTATTATTAAACTAAAGACACAAAAAGGTGTACTGCATTACCTGGAAATCCTCTGAGAGCTCCATAAAAAATCTCTCATAGATCTTCAGCTCTTCAAACGGCCTGCTATGGGTCTCTTTGGGTCTCAGTTTGTTGATGTCCGTTTCTATGTCATCATTCTGCAGAGGGGAGAACATCATCATCAAACACCTGAAAAAGCAGGATCCCAATAGAAAACCCTCTATTAGATTGTTTTTACTTCGAGACAGAGGTCAGAGAGCAGCTGTGGTTGTGGTCAGTATATATGTTTGCATATTGTGTCCGTCAGTCTGGTCACTGCAGTGTAACCTTTCCTGTGGTCATTCTGCGGTCAATCAAACAAGGCGAGGTTTAAATTAAAAGGCTGCGGTCAAGGTCACTGTACCCCAGCGTGATGGTCCTTCTCCTCCACCTCGTTCTCCGTGTCGTTCTCAGCCTCTGCATCCTCATTATTGTCGCTCTTGTCCACCACATCATCCACTGGCAAGCACACACAGGGAGGGTTGCATTTCTAATCAGTCAATCCAGGATTTAAAACAGACATTACAGTTTACTTCCTGAATTGAGCCCAAGGCGTAACCTGACTGGTTACAGGGTGTAGCGTTTCCAAAAAACAAAGACAATCTTAAGTCCATTAGTAAACAAAGGATGAACAATGATCAATGCTTAGTTAAATAAAGGTTAAATAAAATAAAAAAATGCTCAAGATGATATTTATGATTTCTGGAAACTCACCCCTGATTGGTTGGTTGGATTGTGCACTAGAGAAAGGTGACTGTGAGAATAAGCAGCCAGGAGTGAGATGAGAGAGTGAGAGAGAGAGAGCGCGAGAGAGAGCTGGTGTCTTGATTGGCTTGTTGAGTGAGGTGATGTCAATGAACAACTAAATAGTGTGAAAGTTCTCGAGTTACAGATCCTTGATGTAGGACAGGGTGTATTATACTGTTAGCAGTGTGACAGACTGAGGAGTGTGACTCAGTAGTGGTTAGGCTGCTGCTATTTATTGTGACAAGTCTTACCCCATGGGGGCTTGGTGTAGAACTGGTAAATGGGTCCTCCTGAAAGGGACGTGTGGAGCGTGAGAGTTAACTGTGTGCAATGACCAGTGGGGTGATTTAAGTGGCTCACAAGTATTGTGAGTGTAGAATGTGTGTGTGTGTGTGTGTGTGAGCCTCACCCCCCAGTGGCTGGTTGTAGAGCTGAGCGACTGGTCCTCCTGCGGGTACACGAAGCAGCTGGTGGTGAAAGACACTCTTGATGGTGGGCAGAGGGAGGCGGTTCTTGGGGAAGCACTTCCTCATGACGAGGCTGGAGGTGTTGATCAGAGGGTCCAGAGTCCTCACTGGCAGGCACTCCTAACAACAACACATCACCAACATTAATATTTACCATCATCACCACCATAATCATCCGTGTTGGTGTAATGTAAAAGCTGAGACTCAAGGTGGGGGTGTTGAAGACAGCATTGGGGATAAAGCTAGGAACATAGAGGGTGGCTGAGACGGCTCAGGTTTTGGTAATGTTGTCACCCTACTCACAGTGGAGGTGTTGTAGAGGATCCTCATCCCGTCAGCGTCGATGAAGGCCTTGCGGCCCAGCTTGATGTTGGTGATGTTCTTCAGGCAGCCCAGGATGCCCTTGCGGATGAGTATGTGGCGGTGGCGCGTATCGTTGCGGTGCCAATCCTGATAGATGTACAGCAGGACAGGCACATGGACCACCGCCCGCTGGGCGTTCGTCTCTGAGGAATGGAGAGGGAGGGAGGAAGGGAGTGAGGGAAGGAAGGATGTAAGGAGAGAGGGGGAGGGAGGGGGAGAGAAGGGGAGAGGGAGGGAGAGAGAGAGACTGGTTGATAATAGCCACTGACAATAGCACTGTTATTGAAGAACCATGACAGGACATCGTCCTAATCACTGCAGAGCGAGAGAGTGGGGGAAGAGAGAGAGACACTTACTGGATTTGAGCAGGGCCCCCAGTGTGTCCAGGGATACTCTGTTGAGTAAAAGACAGCCAGAGAAAAGGGTCAAAAACAGCAGCACACACACCACTCATCCTCAACACATACACACACCACTTACTTCAGCAGACTGGTGTTCTTTTTGCTGTAGGGTCCAATGATTTTGAACATGAGCTCCACCACTCCATTCTTCCCCAGGGACACAGCATTCACAGCTGAAGGCAGACAAACCTCAATGCCCTCAACAATACCACCAGAAAGTAGTTGGCTGTAGTTGAAGTCACACTACAATAGGCTGGGTTAGTAACTGTCAGATGTATGGTTCCTATGGCAACATCAGGTTGGGTTAGTAACTGTCAGTCAGATGTATGATTCCTACAGTATGTAAGGTCAGACTCACTGTTGGAGGAGTAGACCCGTAGAACCAGCAGACAGGGCAGCAGCAGCTTGTGGTTCTGCAGGTTTTGTTTGAGCAGGTTCACAGTGACGTTCAGAGCTCCGTTCAGACGGGCTTTCACACCAAACTTCCTGTCTGGAGAAAGACAGACGTGAAGGGGTGTACGTGCTAAAACTGGTATGGATTTAGTTTGTTAGAAGTTTGAATGATAATGTTGGGGCTCCTGGTACCTTTTGGTCCAACCTTGGCCAGGACTGAGTGGAGCTGCAGCATGAGCTCCTCGCTAGGGGGAGACACTTTACTGGCACTGATGACCAGCTGCAGCAAGATGCCTGTGCCACCCTTGGACACAAACACACCAATCCTGCGACCCCCACCTGGAACAGAGAGAGAGACACACACACACACAAACACCTATTACTACAGCCTCCACAAATTGATCAATCACCATTTAAATTTTCACAAGTCAAATGATCCCCATCAGTTTCCACAAAATCAACCTATCAGTTCAGCTGTTATTGAGCAGAGTTCACACAAGCCATGTGAGAAAATCTAGTCTGATCTCAACTAGATTCCATTGGTCTGGCAGTGTGACCGGGGAAGAAAAGACAACGAACAAAATCCTGTTAACATTTTTTTGGAAAGATTCTTGATCAGTCTCAGATTTTGTGTGCACAGGTTCCCAATTTCTACAACCTGACAATCTACACAAGTTGAAATGAGTCTAAATTTTCTCAGATGGTCTGCGTGAACTCAGCACTGCAGTCAAAACCTACCCAATCAAAGCACTGTTTCCACCCAAGACAATTGGCACTTGTCAAATCAGAGAGCAGGACACTCAAACAGAACACCGTTTACCCCCATTATCCAATTACAGAGCGGTTACCACTTACCCACGGTTAACAGCTCATTCAGAATGTACAAAATGTTCAGGATAGTTTGCAGATCCTGTGTGTTCTATCAAAAACAGAGAGCATGCTGGGTATTACCAACACACTCAATAACACGTGAGCATGGACAAACACATTCGTACATGCACACAGACAGACACACAGCCATTCATGCACACACCACCAAATCTACGCATACACACAAACCTTCTCACTTAGGTTTCAGTCTCTACAAATAGGAATGGCTTTTCCCCAACTCATAAATTAATCTGTCATCAAGTGGTATATAAAGACATAGGGAGATATAACTAGACAGGGAGATTTAAAAGCCATTGGCAAAACCAAGTGTGTGCTATGTAAACTGCATCTCGGGAGGACAATTATTTCCAATACTTTTAGGATACCATGACGTTGATAGTAGGGCTGGGTGATATGGCCAAAATATTATATCATGGTATTTTCAAAACAATTGGACGGTATGACGGTATTTTTAGTTTTTGAATAATTAAAGTTGTACATTTGCTTTATGAGTAGTGAGAGATCCTAGGGTAGCAACACATACATTATAAGTGAGTCTTTCTCTATTCTGATTGTTTTATACTGTTCAATTCAACTTCAACCTTAACACATTTCAGAACTTTTATCATTTCTGCATTTCCTGCTCTCAATTGCAGTGATGGAAAAATACCCAATTGTCATACTTGAGTAAAAGTAAAGACATGTTAATAGAAAATGACTCAAGTAAAAGTCACCCAGTAAAATACTACTTGAGTAAAAGTCACCCAGTAAAATACTACTTGAGTAAATATCTAAAAGTATTTAGTTTTAAATAAACTTAAGTATCAAAAGTAAATGTAATTGATAAAATGTACTTAAGTATCAAAAGTAAAAGTATCAATAATTTGAAATTCCTTATATTAAGCAAACCAGACGGCACAATGTTCTTGTTTTTTAAATTTATGGATAGCCAGGGACACACTCCAACACTCAGACATCATTTACAAACGAAGCATTTGTGTTTAGTGAGTCCTCAAGATCAGAGGCAGTAGATGACCAGAGATGTTCTCTTGACAAGTGCGTGAATTGGATCATTTTCCTGTCCCGCTAAGCATTCAAAATGTAACGAGTACTTTTAGGTGTCAGGGAAAATGGTCCAATTCATGTAAAAAGTACAGTATTTTCTTTAGGAATGTAGTGAAGTAAAAGTTGTCAAAAATAAAAAATAGTAAAGTACAGATGCCAAAAAAAACGACTTAAGTAAAAATACATTCAAGTACTACTTAAGTACTTTACACCACTGCTCAATTGAGATAACTTCCACACTGCCACGTAGGGCTGCACTATATGGGTAAATAATCTAGGACTTATTTTTAACCAAATGTTGCAATTGCGATTTGACTTGTGAATTACAGCAAAACTACTGAAATCATGGAAATAGAATGACTATTCTAATTCTATAGTTAGAATATAATAGTGGGCACTTTGAATACAGTGTGTTTGAGACAATTAATTAAAATGCCAGGGAGGAGTTATTGTGACATGGAAGGAACTAAAGTGTTGATAAGTGTTTCCTAGGGGACCCTATAAGCTTTGGCTATATTACATGTTTTCTCTTAGCTACTTCATGTAGCTAACATATTCTTGCTTTGCATATTCCTCTTTGATTTAGAAGATACTGTTGCACAAACAAAATGCTGATTTAGGTCTACACCATCACTGGTATTATCAGGCTGTATTAGCTAGCTACGTTTGCTCTTACTCAGTACATTTATTAGCTAGCTATTAGCATTAGCGGCTATCAATTAGCATCTCACAAGATTTAAGGAAACATGCTATGAAAAGACAAACTAGCTGTTTGCTGATGTAAGAAACACAAACTAATAGTGTCATTATAGAACGCTAATGGATTTATATTAAGAAGCAAAGAGAAAACAGCATCGTTGCATGTGCTGCATTGACCATGCAGACTGAATGCAAGTGTCTTGTGGTTGAGAAACATCAAATGCACTCCTTGAGTGAAAGGGGGCATGGCTAGGTCTGTGTGGAAAGTGGCAAAGAGAGAAAGAGATGACTCAAGTAGCGAAATAAACTATAAAAATGTACATTACACATGGCGTATCACATTTAACAAACCAAACATTCAAATACCGTTCTAGAAGGTAAAGTAAAAACCCATACCGCCCAGCCCTAGTTGATAGTTATTGTTATAAGTGAGTTGTACCCTTTTCACACTACTGAACCAAGCTGTACAGTACTGGCCTGGTTACGCATCCATCATACTTGCTGGACAAGTGCTAAAAAAGGCAACGTGAAAAGAAAATAGTAACGCCAGCACAATATTCCTTGTTATGAATGTGTTAGTCTCCTTATTCCCTCTCCTTATTATGTTGTGGTATTGTACAGTAGCAGAATATGGAGTTAAATTAGTGACACGTGAGCTCGATTTTTGGCACCAACTTAACTCTATAGTGGAATGTGGCGGGAACTCACCTCCAACGTCGCCAGGACAACCTCCATGCCACTGGAGGACATGATCTCCCGTGTCTTCTCTGTAACACAAAGAGGGACCTTAGTTACATTTCCCTCCACTATGTTAGCGTTTACAAATAGGCTACTGTAGTACAAGTGATCATCATCATCATCATGCTGGCCTTTTTACCATGCAATTTCTTAATCAAGTAGTAGTAGTGTATAAGCAAAGATAAAAAACAACATTCAGTGCCTTCGGTGCCTTATTCAGACCCCTTTACTTTTTCCACATTTTGTTATGTTACAGCCTTATTCTAAAATGTATTAAATAGTTTTTTCCCCCTCATCAAGCTACACACAAGACCCCATAATGTCAAAGCAAGAACAGGATTTTATAAATTTGTGCAAATATATATATTTTTTAAATAAACTGAAATAGACCCTTTACTCAGTACTTTGTTGAAGCACATTAGGCAGCGATTACAGCCTCAAGTTCTTGGGTATAACGCTACAAGCTTGGCACACCTGTATTTGGGGAGTTTCTCCCATTCTTCTCTGCAGATCCTCTCAAGCTCGGTCAGGTCGGATGGGGAGCATCGATGCACAACTATTTTCAGGTCTCTCACGAAATCTAAGGAAGTCTCTCGATTTTTTTCGCCTGAAGTAGAGTATCTTATGATAAACTGTAGACCACACTATTTGCCAATTGAGTTTTCATCTATACTTTTCGTGGCTGTTTATTTACCACCACAGACGGATGCTGGCACTAAGACCGTACTCAGTCAGCTGTATAAGGAAATAAGCAAACCGCTCCTCCATAGGCGGCGCTCCTAGTGGCCGGGGAATTTAATGCAGGGAAACTTAAATCAGTTTTACCAAATTTCTATCAACATGTTAAATGTTAAACCAGAGGGGGAAAAAATCTAGATCACCTGTACTCCACACACAGAGACGCGTACAAAGCTCTCCCTCACCCTCCATTTGGTAAATCTGACCACAATTCTATCCTCCTGATTACTACTTACAAGCAAAAATTAAAGCAGGAAGCACCAGTGACTCGGTCTATAAAAAAGTGGTCAGATGAAGCAGATGCTAAACTACAGGACTGTTTTGCTATCACAGACTGGAACATGTTCCAGGATTCTTCAGATTGCATTGAGGAGTACACCCCATCAATCAGTGGCTTTATCAATAAGTGCATTGAGGACGCCATCCCCACAGTGACTGTACGTACATACCCCAACCAGAAGCCATGGTTACAGGCAACATTCGCACTGAGCTAAAGGGTAGAGCTGCAGCTTTCAAGGTGCGGGACTCTAACCCGGAAGCTTATAAGATATCCTGCTAAACCCTCCGACAAACCATCAAACAGGCAAAGCGCCAATACAGGGCTAAGATTGAATCGTACTACACCAGCTCTAACGCTCGTCTTATGTGGCAGGGCTTGCAAACTATTACAGACTACAAAGGGAAGCACAGCCGCGAGCTGCCCAGTGACACGAGCCTACCAGACGAGCTAAATCACTTCTATGCTCGCTTCGAGGCAAGCAACACTGAGGCATGCATGAGAGCATCAGCTGTTCCGGACAACTGTGTGATCACGCTCTCAGTAGCCGACGTGAGTAAGACCTTTAAACAGGTTCAACATTCACAAGGCCGCGGGGCCAGACGGATTACCAGGACGTGTGCTCCGGGCATGTGCTGACCAACTGGCTGGTGTCTTCACTGACATTTTCAACATGTCCCTGATTGAGTCTTTAATACAAACATGTTTCAATCAGACCACCATAGTCCCTGGGCCCAAGAACACTAAGGCAACCTGCCTAAATGACTACAGACCCGTAGCACTCACGTCCGTAGCCATGAAGTGCTTTGAAACGCTGGTAATGGCTCACATCAACACCATTATCCCAGAAACCCTAGACCCACTCCAATTTGCATACCGCCCAAACAGATCCACAGATGACGCAATCTCTACTGCACTCCACACTGCCCTTTCCCACCTGCACAAAAGGAACACCTACGTGAGAATGCTATTCATTGACTACAGCTCAGCGTTCAACACCATAGTACCCTCAAAGCTAATCACTGAGCTAAGGATCCTGGGACTAAATACCTCCCTCTGCAACTGGATTCTGGACTTCCTGGCGGGCCGCCCCCAGGTGATGAGGGTAGGTAGCAACACATCTGCCACACTGATCCTCAACACTGGAGCCCCTCAGGGGTGCGTGCTCAGTCCCCTCACGACTACATGGCCAGGCACGACTCCAACACCATCATTAAGTTTGCAGACGACACAACAGTGGTAGGCCTGATCACCAACAACGACGAGACAGCCTATAGGGAGGTGGTCAGAGACCTGGCGGTGCCAGAATAACAACCTATCCCTCAACGTAACCATGACTAAGGAGATGATTGTGGACTACAGGAAAAGGAGGACCGAGCACGCCCCCATTCTCATCGACGGGGCTGTAGTGGAGCAGGTTGAGAGCTTCAAGTTCCTTGGTGTCCACATCACCAACAAACTAGAATGGTCCAAACGCACCAAGACAGTCGTAAAGAAGGCACGACAAAGCCTATTCCCCCTCGGGAAACTAAAAAGATTTGGCATCGGTCCTCAGATCCTCAAAAGGTTCTACAGTGCGTACGGCCCAGTACATCACTGGGGCTAAGCTGCCTGCTATTCAGGACCTCTACAACAGGCGGTGTCAGAGGAAAGCCCTAAACATTGTCAAAGACCCCACCCACCCCAGTAATAGACTGTTCTTTCTACTACCGCATGGCAAGCGGTACCGGAGCGCCAAGTCTATTACCAAAAGGCTTCTCAACAGCTTTTACCCGCAAGCCATAAGACTCCTGAACAGGTAATCAAATGGTTACCTGGACTATTTGCACTGTGTGTGTGTCCCCCCCAACCCCTCTTTACACTGCTACTAATCTCTGTTTATCATATATGCATAGTCACTTTAACCATTACCTGCATGTACATACTATCTCAATTAGCCCGACCAACCGGTGCCTGAACATAGCCTCGCTACTGTATATAGCCTCGCTACTGTTATTATTCACTCTTTTTACTGTTGTTTTTTATTTCCTTACGTATCTATTGTTCACCTAATACCTATTTTTTACTTGCACTGTTGGTTAGGGCCTGTAAGTTAGCATTTCACTGTAAGGTTGTTGTATTCGGCGCATGTGACAAATAAACTTTGATTTGGGCAAACTCCAAGCGGGCTGCCATGTGACTTTTACTGAGGAGTGGCTTCCGTCTGGCCACTCTATCATAAAGGCCTGATTGGTGGAGTGCTGCATGGCGGAGTGCTGCAGGGATGGTTGTCCTTCTAGAAGGTTCTCCCATCTCCACAGAGGAGCTCTGTCAGAGTGACCATTGGGTTCTTGGTCACCTCCCTGACGAAGGCCCATCTCCCCCAATTGCTCAGTTTGGGGAAGCGGCCAGCTCTAGGAAGAGTCTTGGTGGTTCCAAACTTCTTACATTTAAGAATGATGGCAGGACACTGTGTGCTTGGGGACCTTCAATGCTGCAGACATTTTTTGGTACCCTTCCCCAGTTCTGTGCCTCGTCCACAGGTGGACTCAAATCAAGTTGTAGAAACATTTCAAGGATGATCAATGGAAACAGGATGCACCGATGCTCAATTTCGAGTCTCATAGCAAAGGGTCTGAATACTTATGTAAACAAGGTATCTTTTTAATTTTTTTAAACCTGTTTTCGCTTTGTCATTATGGGGTATTGTGTGTAGATTGATGAGGAAAAATATGAATTTAATCCATTTTAGAATAAGGCTGTAACGTAACAAAATAAGCAACATTTTCCTCCCCAATGATGGGTTGAAGTCAAACCTGGACAAGAAACTCCAGCAACCTTTCCGTGACGGCTCCTCAACAATTTGTAAAAATACTAGCGGGGTCTCACTCTCTCACACACACACACACACACACACACACACACACACACACTAAAAACCAACGGAGCAAAAACTCAAAACACCAACTAAAACTAATTTGTGTGCCCCAATGTATACCCTCCGGTGTAGAAACCAACAGAAAGTCCAGGAACGCAAACAAAATAAGGCCTATAAAACTCAGTCAACAGCACCCAGGGCAGCTCATATCCCATCAAATAGAGTCACACCACCCGGACCAATAAATGGTTGATGGAGCGGCCCTTATGAACACCAGGATGAATGGGAATATAGAGATGAAAAGTGTGAAACATCCCCTCTGATTTATAGGCTCATAAATAAAGCACACGTCACAAATCAGGTTTCAGCACTGGGGCAGCCAACGAGCTCAAACATGTGCATACACAGACCAGACGTGCACCCACACAGACGCCCTGGTGCATAATTCAACTTCTCAAGACCCGGTCCAGTCTCTCATCTTTGCCCCAGCGCACACACACACTTCAACAGTCAGTGGCTATGCGAAAAAATGACCTCTAAAAACATTTCTGTCATACTAGACTTTTTCAAGCTCTTCGAAAACAAAAACAATAGCTCACAGATCCTGAAAACCAAAACAAAATAAGAATGCAAATACCTATCAAAAAAATGCATCAAGTAAAATAAACTTAATGGTTCAAATCAAATGTTACTATTGATGTGATGACTGACATTCCAATGGCTTTACTGTAACAGTCTTGTAATAGGATAGTAAGGAACTCTATTATGGGTACTACCTATCCAGTATTATGGTATTCATGTTGTGTTATCGACACAAGAAATAACCAATACAAGGGTTTTATTGGTTATTGAAGTAATCTACAGGATAATAGAATACAGTGGGGTTTACACTGAATTATTGGCTGGCAAGGTGAACCGTAAACACTTCAGAAATCGGTTAAACTTTTCACAACTTTATTTTATTAACAGAGTAGTGATTTTATTTTGTGCAAATACAAGATTTGCATATTCTATAGAAACCTTCGTCCCATTGAACAGTAGCCTAGCTGCACAAACTGCTCAAAGCAGTAGCTACAGTAGCTGTGGTAGATCTAATGGTGTTCTGCACTACAGGGGGCTGCAGAACTGTAGTACTTTTCTTCCTCGTCCCCCAGTCTCAGTCCAATTTCTTACCTGGGGAGGTGGATCGCTCTGCGGGCTCCTCCAAGCGGCTAGATCTCTCGGTGTATCTATATTCCATCTTCCCCAGAGGTAGGATCCACCCAAACAGCCAGGAGTACACTGACGCTAACCGCCCACAAGCCCAACCACCAGACCAGGATAGAACACAGCTCTTAGCACCTCCTCCTGCACGTGCACTCTAAAAGTTTAGACCTAGAAGGCTACTACACTACCCAGAATCCACTCTACCTACTCAGCATTCAAGCTCAGACCGACAGACAGGCAGACCAGACTGCGTTCCAGCCATGCAGACAGCGAGCACAATACCCAGGCATGGATAGATAGGAGGCAGTTGTCCTTTTATCTCGCTCTCCCCCCCCGATGGATACAGTTCCATATCACAATATTATTTTGGACGATCTTACGTCGATACTTTGACTGCAAATGTATTTCGTTTTTGCTAGGTAGCGTTAGCTAGCGTTAATCGGCTGTACCTGTGCAAAAACACATATTTTTCATCCTATAGCTTGTTCTCCATCTTCTTTTTAAAATAGCAAGCCAACATGTTTTCAGCACTTATTTCCCTGACTGATTATGGAAATAAGTGACGCGTCTCTCTGCAGCAGACATATAGAGAGCAATATCTTTGGAACATCAAATTGCAATAAAATTAACAGTGTCAAATCGCCAGTGTTAACACTGCAGTCATTTATCTTTGGTGCTGCGCCACGGCACAATTGTTGCCACCACGCCTATAAAATATGTAACATGAAAAAATGTTTCTGCTTGAACATTGACTTTATCAGCAAACAAAACGAGTAACGAATAGAAAAATCAGATTACCCCATAGTAGACTAGTTTAAATCTACAGTATTTACTTAGAACACACAACAACAAGCCGACCTATGCAAGATAAATATTCCTCGAGGCACATTCAAGTTATGAGTGCCATAGGGAGGGAAACGTGCAGTCAATGCACAACAATTCTTGCAATCACGGGGAAACAGACGTTTTAAAACAGCCTTTGTTAAAAAGAGGGGGATCCCAGCTTTCCATTCCTACTTTATTTATTTCTCAACTCCTAAATATGCTCCAACTGTACTATTTTAAAGCCAGTTTTTATCAGCAGCATGGTAAGCATGTTACTGCACAGCAATTTTCTGTGAGTGCATAGGGGAGAGGGGCTAAATGTAACATGAGCCAATTGTAGTATATCTTCGGTTAAAAATGCCACCCTACTTCAAAATGACTGTTTTGGAGTGACTTAAATTGTGATGAGACAGATTACATTTTTAGTTAAGCAAGAGTAGTGGCAACAATGGAAAGTGTTGGGGGAAGAAATGGTGACATGAAGAGGTTTCTGTGAGAAGTACAGGCAGGGAGCATGTTACCCCGGGTTGCGAGTTACCCCTAGTTAGTCTAACAGGTAGGCCTACAATATAGACTGTGTTTATGCAAGTTTTTTGGGACATAAAATTAATCAATAGGATGCTAACTAGTCAAAAGATCACATTTGGGATCTAGCTAATTATTTTACTTAACTAGGCAAGCCAGTTAAGAACAAATTCTTATTTACAATGACGGCCTACACCGGCCAAACCCGGACAACGCTGGGCCAATTGTGCGCCGCCCTATGGGACTCCCAATCACGGCCAGTTGTGATACAGCCTGAATGTCCTTTTAAAAAGTCCCCAGAACTGTCCTTCAGTACTTCTGTATAAAAATTCGGACCTGCACCCCCCCCCAAAAAAACTTTGAGAGGAAACTGGAGGATTATTTTTTTACTTAAATAATTGTCCCATTGTTATTTGTTAGTAATTTTTACTCATACAAACTTTTCTTGTGTGACTTTGTCATACATCTGAGCGTACAGATTTATGAGCCATTTGGGTGCGACCACAGTATGTGACCTCCTGTGTCTACAATCGGCAGGAATTTAGCTATGTGGGAATTGCACAGAGGAACAGAGAATGGTGGCGATATCAGCTATCTTGATCTGCACAGATGAGCCAAATTATTTCTTACAACTCTGTTCCCCTGCCCTGTTTCTGCACATCTGCTAACTGTCACATAGATAAGAGGATGTACTTTCTATAAAAGGAGAGAGCCAACTTTATTCGTTGGGCTTTCAACTCTGAACTATTTGATGTGATTGTTGATTGCTCCATTTTTGCAAATCTTATAAAGTTGTTTGAAGAATCTACAGTCTCTCTTTAGAATTTCCACGACAAAACAATCTAATCGCAATACATATAGCACTGTGAGAAAAGCAATACATATCGGCACCAAATTATCATGATTATATCATATTCCGAGGTCCCAGACAATTCTATGCCCTAATGATGACTGTGTGAAACAGGTCTGGATGTCTCCCAAGTGGGGCTGACCGTGTCAGGGTGTGGCTGGAGGCCGAGCTGTAGCCTGCCGTGCGTGCAGGAGTCAGGACCACAGAGATTTATCACTGCAAGAGAGACGTCCCACCAAGAGAGACACGCTCACATTTCAACACGTACCGCTGCTCTGATTTCAGCTAGGTACTACAGCTGTGAGACAGCATTCCCTCTCTAGAATACTATATTTCCATAATAGACACATACAGTATCATGTTTTTTCGATTGAAAACCTATTTGAGCAACAACAACCAAATAGATAATGTGATGGCCTTGAATTAATCCAAAAGTGCTGAAGTGTGAATTCTACTGGCTACATCAGACATTGGAAAGTATGTGCTGCCCATGTTCAAAGAAACAGATCTAAAACAAAAGGTGTAATGGCTGAAAGCCAAGTTTTGCTAAGTGGCTATGAGCTTAGAATGAAGAACTTGATCCAGCCAAGTGACCTCTACATCAGTGAAGGCTGCTGAGGGGAGGACAGCTCAGAATAATGGCTTGAACGGTGTGAATAGAATGGCATCCAACACATGGAAATCATGTGTGATGCATTTGATTCCATTCCACTCCAGCTGTTATACATGAGCCCGTCCTCCCCATTAAGGTGCCACCAACCTCCTGTGCTCTACATCTAACTCAACTTGGCACGACAAACCAATCCATGTGTCAATGCTGATCTTAAAGTGACCTTCAATCAATGTTGACGTCCAGTTCTCTCGTTTCCATTTTCAAAGTCTCAACTTTGCTCTAGCACCACCGGTCCACCCCTGACCCTTGTCATCGCAACAGATGTCTATATATGGACGTGAGTGTCCACAACAGAGCTGTGTCATGCGAGTCTCTGACATTTATATTTCTAGCTATGCCATTTATCTCAATAGCAAAAGGCCAATGTGTTTTTTGTCCAAACAGTATCACATTGCTGACTAATGAACGAAGTGACGGGATCTCACTTTCTCCATCAGCTGCTGACCCAGCAGTCTTCACTCTGGAATGATGTGATACACCAGATTAGTTGTAAGGCTTTTCTTTTTTCTGAAGCAGTCGCCCTGTACAGCATAACGACATGCAAATGTTTGTTATTCACTCAAACCAGGACCTGTGTGTGTGTGCGCACACACTCGATGGCCTTCCTCAGTGCAATATGTCTGGGAAGATTCACTGAGGGGTGCTGGCTGGGTAATTATAAACTGAGTGAAACAGCTTTTCCTCAAATGTCAGATTCTCTGTGACGTAAGAGCCAGCAGGGGGGTGGGAAGGAGGAAGGATTAAGATGAACTCTCGTTGGTGAGGGAGCAGGGCAGTCCAAGAGGGGTGGAGGGGGTCAGGTATCACTCCCAATGGGGCAGAGAGCTGAGCATTCACTGGGTGGGGGGGTCCAGTTACAGAGCTAACTGTCCCTCTGCTAAAATGTTTCCACCACTAAAGACATGCAACATGCCATCCTAGGACAACCACCCAAATATCTACCCACTAACATCCCAACACCCCTTTCACCCTTGGAAATCTCCCCTGACCAACTGAAACACATACCCTTTGATGTCACCAAACATCTACTTAGCCGCCCAAATACCTTTTGACCTATTCACATATCCTATAGGCTGTCACGTGACCACCGTCCTCATCTACCCAGAGATGCTAAAGACAGGCTACAGGACAGGACAGTAAGTGTGGTCAGCTCTACATCAACTTTACTGACTTCCAGAAGGCTTTTGACAGCGTCCACCACGAAAGCCTGTGGAAGAGCTTAAGAAGTTATAGCAATCCTACCCATATTGTGAACATCATGAAACAGTTCTACAGAAAATTGTTCACCCACACAAACACAAGCTTTGCTGTAAAGTCCGGAGGTCGTCAGGGATGTGTGATGTCAGCACTACTCTTCAACCTTGAAATAGACTGGGTCATGCGGCAAATAACATAATTAAATTCAAATTCAAATTTGAAAAAAAACAAGATCAGGTAAGAGGAATTACGATGGACCTTGTATTCAACTACAGAAGACCTTGACTTTGCCGATGACCAGGATGTTTTATCACACACACACCACAAAACTCACCAACAACTACCCTACAAGAAAAAAAACTGAGATGCAAGTCAGACTGGTTATTAACTGCAAGACAATGGTCATGCCCATCAACACAGCAACAACAAAAAGAAAGAAAAGAAACATGACCTGGAGTTATGTTTTACATACCTAGGGAGCACCATCGGCCATGACGGTGTACCAGCACTAGGATCAAAAAAGAACAAACGACTAGTGATGACGATATATCGCATTGATAATATCGCAATATCCTTTTTGCGCTAGTTGGCTGTACCTACACCAAAACAGTATTTTTCCTTCCTAGCTTGTTCTCAATCTTCTTTTAAATAGGGAGCAAATTTGTTTTCAGCACTTTTATTTCCATGACTGCTCAAAACTTTCTCAAGGCTCTCTGTCTTGTCCCTCTGCAGCCAACATATGGTGAGCAACATGTTTGGAACATCGAATCGCAATAAAATCACATTATCAAATCGCAATACCTATTGTAACGTCACCTAAGTATCGTGATAATATTGTATTGTCAGGTCGCTGGCAATTCCCAGCCCAACAAACAACCTTCACAAAGTTCAAACTAATTTTAAGATCAAAACAACAAAAACTCAATATCTACCAGAGCGGTTTACTTACAACAGTTCTAGGAGCAGGCCTATAAGGTTATTCTAAGTGCTGAAATTACTAAATATATATACCTTGTCTCCGAAGAATCATGAACGGCATATGAACTCCAGAAGGAAGGCCCAAGACAACATGGCGGATAACCATAGAGAATGAGCTACAACAACATCAGCACTAGAGTTGAGGTACAGAGGAGAAGATGGCCAAGACAACCTTTGTTGATGCTATATGCGCCAGCTGGAATAACAGGGGTGAGTGAGTGAACGTCATGTGTGCATAATACTGTAAGTAATGAGAGTAATACTGTAATGGGTTTGAGCTGAAGGGAGGTGCAGCCATGAGAAGAATACAAATAATGTTGAAGTGTTGTTATGAGCCGTTGTTGGGGCTTGGCGACACAGGTGAGGTAGAGGTTTGGTGCAGGTGTAATGCAGCCACAAAGGTGCAGATGTAGGATCTTAATTTCAGCCAGTTTGCTACAGCAGGGAAATAATCCTACAGCAACAGAAAATGTGAATTATTATTTGGATTATAATTAAATTGACATTTTTGTAGGGGTTGATACATTTTTCATTTGGGAAAATCAAGTCTGTAGCCTCAAATACATTACAACATTAAAATGTCCTGCATTGCAGGAATGTTATACTACAACAGGGTGATCAAATTAAGATCCTACATCTGTAGCACAAGTGCCTCAACTTGACTTGTTTGAGTGGTTCCACAAAGACATGCGATACAGGTATGATCAGACATGTCTGTGATACAAATATAATAGGGTGCAGCTATTATCAGGCTGTATTGCCAGCAATCATTCAGTGTGAGCTAGAGATGCTGTCAAATTCCACCAGAGCAGACTGGCAAAATGTGTGCAGCTTAATTATACTTTTTTTGAACAAGCGTTTATTAGAGGCCAGCGTTTATTTGCTAAAATGTGAAATTATACCCAGCTATTACAAGAAACAGGCACTTGTTGGAGACTCAGCGTTTAATGGAAGTTTGCTGACTCTAATATAGGATATTATTTTCCAATTGGCCTTTATGGCATGGTTTCAGCAACTATAATGAGTAACAGGCTAGCTTGGTCAGCTAGGCTCAGTGAGTGTGAAAGGGGTAGTATACAGTAGGCTAAAACTCTTCTCACCTTGAGTCTGTATGAGGTGAAGGATCTTGGCAGTGATCTGCCTGGCGGTCTCAGGGTCCACCAGCATGGACTCCCTGTTCATCTTCTCCAGCTGGCCAAACAACATCAGCACCCTGGAGTTACTGGGAACACTGGGAGAGAGAGAGAGAGAGGTTTAATACTTGACACATAGCCAGACATGATCAGCCCATGCTCTCATAAAGCAAATATTTTCCGTAGTACACCCTAATGAACATGACCCTGCTCTATGGTTATATTAAGCTCATAAGGGGCAGTGAGGTCAAAGGTCACTTTGGAATGACAACAGCCATGGGAGAGAGAATGAAAATGTAGAAATAGACCCAATGTCTCTCATATGACCTTATAAAGACAGAGTGAGAGATACACACAGACAGAGAAAAAAGAGAGAAACTCACAGACCAAAATACAGTGAGAGGGAGATGGAGTGAGATACTGCCCAAACAAATCTACCAAAGCAAAAATACACATGCACATAAATATACCTTGATGCATTACTAACACACTCACAGACACATTAGTTAGGCTAAAGAGAACAAACATTCACACTCAGTCAAACATTCTACCAAGGCCTTACAAGAGGGTAAACATTATGGCTGTTTTCAGAGTTCATAGCTTATCAAAATGTTGCCTAGAAATTGTGCTTTGCCATTGAAATGTTAGGCCTTCTTACTATAGGGAAAAAAAGCTAATGATTACAGGTGGAGAAGCAAAAATAGGCTAGCTTCTGCCTCAGTGTCTGGTGACGCAAGACTAAGGCTATAGTGACAATAGGCTAGTTATTACAAGGCCCCAAAAAGTGATTGACCCCAAACAGTAATGTTTGACAGAGGAACCCAACACAATAGCTAGGGTCAAGATGGCATCATGACAGGCCCTAGCAGGTTTAATGATCTGTGGTGTTGCTGTCCTAAGACTGACCTTACAGTGTCACAAGACATAGAGCAAACAAGAGTGTAGCATATGAGGGCAAGGGGCAATGTGTGAGAGAGACTAAGAGAATCTGTCAGAAACAGTTGTGTTCACACACACACACACACACACACACACACACACACACACACACACACACACACACACACACACACACACACGTGTTCAAGACAGTGGTTACTCACCCTTTCTCAGTGATCATTTTGTGCTTATTCATTTTTTCCTCACACGTCAACATTTCATATCAACTGCAAGTAAAGAAACGCAAGGATCAGCAATGCAATTCAGGTGTCATTCCCGGTTTCGGACTTGTGTGTTCACCCCTGGAAATCAGTCTATCCTTTCTATTCTCTCTAGCTGTCCTGTGGCAAGATGAGATCAGCAACATAGAGAGATGACCATGAATGAACAACCCATACCGGTATATGCAATGTAACAAAATAGGGCCAGTTTTGCTCTATCCAGCTCAACTTGTTTAACCAAAACAAAAGGGTGTCCAGCAGAGTTAAATGGCTCCAGTGTCAGGCAACAAAACAGCCCTGACTATATAATTAAGACACTTAATCAGTGCAAAAGCATGACAAGCCAACAGGAGAAATACACTAGTAAAGAGATACAAGACAAGAGTGTAGACGTGTGTAGATACAGTACTTGACCGGTGTCATTAATGAGTTATTACCATTCATTATGTCATTGATGATTTTGTGTAGCCTATCCATGCACTATTCCTGGATATGAAATTGGAGGCCATAATTTTATTACAAGGATGTAACTAGTGGGACTACATGTACAGTCGATGCAGTGCATGCTTGTTGTTGTTAGCCCAGCTATCTAGCTAGCTAACTTGACCCAACTGATGTAGCTAGAAGGGCCTAATCAAGCTGAACAGTGTAATCTGGCCAGGCTGCCCATCT
Source organism: Salmo trutta (assembly GCF_901001165.1). Classification (NCBI taxonomy): domain Eukaryota; kingdom Metazoa; phylum Chordata; class Actinopteri; order Salmoniformes; family Salmonidae; genus Salmo; species Salmo trutta. Next base: position 29,214,614 of record NC_042983.1, on the reverse strand, counting down.
GTCAAGTGTGTTGCAGATCTTCATTGACAACAACAGAACTAGAGTTAGCACAACGGTGAAATCAGCTAGACAGCTAACTAGCAGTGACTGACTGGTTTACGAGATGACTGGCTGGCGAGTTAAGGACTTCACAGCCCACATTGCACCTGCTCAGTCAGTGTCCATTCAGTTTGCTAGCTGACGTTAACGTAGCTAGATAACTTAACATTCCTGCTAATTTGGCTACCTAGCTAGACATACATTTGTAAACAATGACAGGGACATGTACGAGCTATGCAAAATCCTTAAAACAAATACATTTTCCAAACCTATATTGAAAGGAATTGTTGTCCCATTAGGGCGAGCCAATCCATAGACGTATTTGTGTTGCCTGAAAAGCCCCGACGTTATGATACAAACCCCCTACTCCGTTGGAGGAATTAGGGTCCGGACCTTGACTTGGGCTGTAGAAACGAGGGCTATTAGCCCTTGACGAGAACAGGAGAAATCGAAAATCTAACAGTAATCTGCACCACACAGTCATGTTGTCAACAAGGCAGCATGATGCATTGTTCAGAAACATACATATATTTTCCATAAAATATATGTTCGAATTTTCAAACTAGTTTTAATTGTATCACCGACCCGTGTGAAAACACAGAATCCTACCAGAGAAAGAGGCAAATCGAGAAGTTTAAAATCTGTCCACGAAAATAAGACAACGAAGTGAGGAAATGTTGTATGGAGGTTAATTATAGTGTCGAATTTGGTTAAAAACATGAATTTCTAATTTGCTACATGAGGCTTATTTGATGGAATATAAGTTTCGTATTGTACTGATATAAGTGGACGCAGGTGTCATTTCGGCAAATTCGGGGAAAAAAACTACTTTATATCAGGTTGTGCCTGTTGTCATAGAGATAGAGGATTCATCATGGCTATAACCTGATTTAGCATGTACTTTGCCAAATTATTATAATTTTTTTAACTAGGGAAGTCAGGTAAGAACAAATTTAAATTCGTATTTACAATACCGCCATACCCGGACGATGCTGGGCCAAATGAATGCACTGATATAAGTGGACGCAGGTGTCATTTCGGCAAATTCGGGGAAAAAACTACTTTATATCAGGTTGTGCCTGTTGTCATAGAGATAGACGATTCATCATGGATATAACCTGATTTATACTTTTAAACAGCTTAGAAAACTCCAGAAAATGATGTCATGGCTTTAGAAGCTTCTGATAGGCTAATTGACATCATTTGAGTCAATTGGAGGTGTACCTGTGGATGTATTTCAAGGCCTACCTTCAAACACAGTGTCTCTGTGCTTGACATCATGGGAAAATCAAAAGAAATCAGCCAAGAAAAATGGAGACCTCCACAAGTCTGGTTCATGCTTGGGAGCAATTTCCAAACGCCTGAAGGTACCACGTTCATCTGTGCAAACAATAGTACGCAAGTATAAACACCATGGGACCACACAGCCGTCATACCGCTCAGGAAGGAGATGTGTTCTGTCTCCTAGAGATGAACGTACTTTGGTGTGAAAAGTGCAAATCAATCCCAGAACAGCAAAGGACCTTGTGAAGATGCTGGAGGAAACATGTACAAAAGTATCTATATCCACAGTAGACCATCATTATGTTTGGAGGAAAAAGGGGGAGGCTTGCAAGCCGAAGAACATCATCCCAACCATGAAGCATGAGGGTGGCAGCATCATGTTGTGGGGTGCTTTGCTGCAGGAGGGACTGATGCACTTTACAAAATAGATGGCATCATGTGTAAAGAAAATAATGTGGATATATTGAAGCAACATCTCAAGACATCAGTCAGGAAGTTAAAGCTTGGTCGCAAATGGGTCTTCCAAATGAACAATGACCCCAAGCATACTTCCAAAGTTGTGGCAAAATGGCTTAAGGACAACAAGGTTAAGGTATTGGAGTGGCCATCACAAAGCCCTGACCTCATCCTATAGAACATTTGTGGGAAGAACTGAAAAAGCATTTGTGAGCAAGTAGGCCTACAAACCCGACTCAGTTACACCAGCTCTGTCAGGAAGAATGGGCCAAAATTCAGCCAACTTATTGTGGGAAGCTTGTGGAAGGCTACCCAAAATATTTGACGCAAGTTAAACAATTTAAAGGCAATGCTACCAAATACTAATTGAGTGTATGTAAACTTCTGACCCACTGGGAATGTGATGAAAGAAATAAAAGCTGAAATAAATAATTCCCTCTACTATTATTCTGACATTTCACATTCTTAATATAAAGTGGTGATCCTAACTGACCTAAGACATGGAATTTTTACTAGGATTAAATGTGAGGAATTGTGAAAACTGAGTTCAAATGTATTTGGCTAAGGTGTATGTAAACTTCCCACTTCAACTCTATGTAAGATTATGGAACATATGATTACGGAGAGGCTAACTTACTTCCTGGAGAGCAGGGGGCTAGTATTGCCACATCAGAGTGGCTTTAGGAAGGGTAGGGGAACTATGGACCCAGTGCTCTGTTTAGAAGCAGAGCTGTCTTTTTTGATGTGGAGAAGGCATATGATATGATGTGGAAGGAGGGGTTGTTAATCAAGCTTGATATTATTGGGGTAGGATGAACGTAAAACTAGATAAAGGATTTGCTGTTTGGAAGGTCTATCCAGCTGAGGGTGGGGAAGTCTCTATCAGGCAGCTACCTGGAGGATAACGGTACACCACAGGGGAGCGTGATCTGTTGTTCTCAATCCTCCTCCTGGGCGGCAGGTAGCCTAGTGGTTAGAACGTTGAGCTAGTAACCGAAAGGTTGCTGGATTGAATCCCTGAGCTGACGAGGTAAAAATCTGTCGTTCTGCCCCTGAACAAGGCAGTTAACCCACTGTTCCCCGGTAGGCCGTCATTGTAAATAAGAAATTGTTCTTAACTGACTTTCCTAGTTAAATAAAAATAAATGTGCCATACAAAGTCAGGAAGCTACAGGAAGCAATTGATGAGGTAGAGTGGTGGGCATTAATGTGGAGATTCAGGTTCCCTGTAGAGAAAACGCAGTGTTCTTTACCAGGAGGAAGGTGGGAGATGAGGTTATATGGGAAAAACTTGGAGTATACCCAGGTTCCTTGAGGTATACTTTGACACTAGACTAACCTGAGCACAACACATTGAGAGAGTTGTGGGAAAATGTAAGAAGGTGCTAAACGTGATGGCTGTCTGACAGGGAAGGAGTGGTGGGTTGGGTGTTCCTCATTGATCCGATATGTAATAGACTATGGCAGTATAGCGTATGGTTCGGCAGCCCGGACCTCATTGGAAAGGCTAGATGTCATACAGAAGCAAGGATTCAGAATATGTAGTGGGGCGTTTCGAATGTCCCCAGTGGCTACACTACAGGTGGAGATGGGGGATATGCCATTGCAGATTAGGAGACAGCAGCAGGCAATGAATTATTGGGTCAACCTACAGGGACATGGGGTGTCTCATCCTGCGAAAGGGATTTTACAGGCGCACTGGGAACATGAGCAAAGACAGAACACGAGCTTTGGGTGGGTGGGTAATACCCAGGCGAAGGAGATGGGACTGTATGGAAGGGAGTTTAGTCCAATGGTAGCTATTCCTGTGAATCCACCATGGCTGCTCCTGCCTCCAGTAGTTGATCTAGAAGTGTTGGAGAGACTACAGAAAGATAGGGAGGGTGTTGATCCATCTGATTTGTTTAAGATACACAGTATGCAAACGTATCAGGATTTTGTTGCCATTTACACAGATGGTTCAAAAGATCCAAGAACAGGACGTACTGGGTCAGCATTTGTAGTGCAGGAATGTGGGGTGGAAGTCAGGAAATGTAAAACAGATCATCTAGCTGAATATATGGCAGAGCTGATGGCCATACTGTTGGCCTTGCAGTGGGTGGAGGAAGTCAAGCCAGACAGAGTAGTTATTTGCTCTGATTCGTGTGCAGTGTTAGAGTCTCCAGTCCAGCTCACGTAGCAGACAAGACCTGCTTTATGAGGTGCTACAAACCCATGGCAGGATTAGACAGATGGGTTACAGATAAGATTTACTTGTGTCCCAGCCCATATGGGGTTGGAGGGGAACAAGGCAGTTGATTTACTGGCTAAACAAGCATTTAGTAGTGGGGATGTTGATGTTGTAGTTTCAACGAGCAAGGCAGAGGCAAAAAGCCTGATATGGACAGTGATGGTGTAGAGATGTCAGGAGCAGTGGAATAGAGATACTAAGGGCAGGCATTTAAAGGAAAGTCGGGTGGGGGGGGGGACAGCAGGAAGGGACAGAAGAGAGGAGGCTATTTTTACAAGATTAAGGGTGGGACGCAGCCAGTTGAATAAGACCTTAAATATGATAGGAAAGCATCCAACAGGAAAGTGATTGCCAGGAAACAGAGACCGTGGAGCTGGTATTGCTACAGTGTGGGCAGTATCAGAGGGAAAAACAGAGGCTGAGATCTATGAGAGAGAAGGGGATACGGGAAATTGGTTTTAAGAGTATTTTGAGTAAAACATCATTAGATATGTTGTTATATTTTTTAAGAGCAACGGGGTTGGCAGGTAGGATGTAGTTTCTCCCGTTCCCTGTCTCACACTCCGGTACAGTAGATGGCGGTAATGCACCATCACGTTGAATGCCAACCGCCGATAAACCCCACCGAAGAAGGAGGAGGAGCCTCGGACGACTATCTAGCAGCTAGCAAGGTATGTAGTTATGTGATTTTACAACGCAAAGATCCCATCAAATGTCCCCAAAATATGCCAAAATGTTTTATGCAATTGCGTAATATGTATGATTAAACATTTGTGTTGATGCAGAGAGACCAAACTAGTTAACGTTAGCTAGTCTCAGTACTAGTACAGTATCGTCAATATTAGCCAGCTCGACTGATTTATTATGCTCCAACTAGCAAAGAACCGTAGCAAAGATATTTAGCATAACTAGCTATTAACACTGGCTAGCTTTTGAAATGACAGCAGACTCTGGTGCCTCATTACAAATTGCGGTTAGCTAGTTATCGTATTGAATGAATCCACAGACCTCACAGTCAGCTCAGACTGGCAGAAATGATAGCCTGCTGAGTTCCCCTTGGACCCTCCCTCGGTGACAGAGTTAAACTGTTGTACTCCATCAGAACCCATATAACCTTGTTTTACTCAAATGATGTTTGTGAACAACGTACATGTCAACGAACACTGTATAGTCTCAACACATGGGTAAAATTATACATTTGATATCATGGATGGTCAGTCCTTGCATCAATAGCTCTATACATTTCTATCTTATTTGAATTTGACAACCTACTGGTTTTACTTTCAGCTGTAACCATGGTGATGAAGTCATCAGTAGAGGATGAGGATGTAGGATGGGGACTGGGTGTCCCGGAGAAGATGAGGAACAATGCAAACTGGGTGGACGTTACACATGAATTTAAAGGAGCATGCAAAGGTACAAACTCAGTGTGTGTCTGTCTGTCTGTCTGTCTGTCTGTTACTTGCGTTAACACCATTTTTCAGGATGTGCTGATGATTTGAATTGTCTCGGGGGCTTATGATACTTGTTCCTCTCATTTGTTTGCTGGACAGTTCTGAAATGCCTTCCCTGGTAAATCAGGTTTCTCATCAAAAGATTGGTGTAAATCTGCACAACCAGTAAAAGAAAGGCCAATACAGTAAAGTCATTCTTAATGTAGACCCAGTGATTTCAGCTCTGGGAATTTGGTGCCACTAGTCTGAAATGCAAGCTGGATGGCACAGGTTAGCATGACCTGCTGACCCCATTGACAACAGCACAAGACTAAGTAAACATTTTACTTAAGTAAAACTTAGGATTCACACCTTAGTCAAACTCCTGTTTGAGGATGAGTTCCTGTGTACCTCTTCATACATACGGGTGTTATACACTGTACTACTGTAACACAAATATACTGCTCTGATTTTTATAACTATAGTTCAGATGACTGAGTACTCTTGTATTTGTTTTCTCATGTGTTGTATTTACAGAGCTCAACCTTGGGGAGTTGCTCCATGACAAGTTGTGAGTATGAGTGTATCTGTTTGTTTCTCACACTGTTCTCTGGGCCATTAATTCAAATGTGTTGTGTTAGTGAAATACTGAAGTGCTGCAATATACATGCATCTATCTATCACTAGCCAACACACACACAGCTTTAGGTCTTTTAATGGCAGCGTTTTCAGCAGGTTTGGCCTGTTCGAGGCTATGTCTGCCATTGAGATGATGGACCCCAAGATGGACGCAGGGATGATTGGCAATCAGGTCAACAGGAAAGTCCTCAACTTTGAACAGGCAGTCAAGGTATGGCTCTGAGTCCTGGAGTTTCAGACTGTTGGTTTTATGTTGAACCTTTAGTGAGGTGCATTATAGTCCATTAAGACTCTCCCCCACCTCTCCTTCTTTTCCTCTCTGTCGCTCGCGCTCTCTTCTCCTTTTTTGTCTCTCCTCTCGTTCTCTCTCTAGGATGGTGCTATCAGAGTGAGGGACCTCAGTCTTCCTGAGCTGATTGGGATCATGGACACCTGTTTCTGCTGCTTGGTCAGTTGTATTTCCTTATCAATACCAAACTGCATCAACCCACTATGCATAATAATTACCAATCAAAACAAACGTAAGTACGTTTAAGTTGTTTGTGTGTGTGTAGATCACCTGGCTGGAGGGTCACTCCCTAGCCCAGACAGTGTTCACCTGCCTGTATGTCCACAACCCCGACCTGATCGAGGACCCTGCCCTCAAGGCCTTCACTCTGGGCATCCTCAAGGTGTGCGACATCGCCCGCGAGAAGGTCAACAAAGCCGCTGTGTTTGAGGAGGTAAGCCGTTTGGTCTCTTTGGGCTTTTGCACGGAACACATTTTTTCTCTCTCTCTCTCTCTCTCTCTCTCTCTCTTCTCTCTCCCCCCCCCCCCCCCCCCCTCCCCTCCCCTCCAAAGAAATTGGCAAGACACCACCAACAGATCTGGGACCAGGTTAACGCAAACTGTCTCTATACCTCCTATAGTCCCGTCTATGGGACACAGTCAAACTACAGTGCATTCGGAAAGTATTCAGACCCCTTGACTTTTTCCACATTTTGTTACGTTACAGCCTTATTCTAAAATAGATTGTTTTTCCCCCCTAATCAATCTACACACAATTCCCCATAATGACAAAGCAAAAACTGTTTTTTATACATTTTTTCAAATATATATATATGAAATCACATTTACATAAGTATTCAGACCCTTTACTCAGTACTTTGTTGAAGCACCTTTGGCAGCGATTACAGCCTCGAGTGTTCTTGGGTATGATGCTGCAAGCTTGGCACACCTGTATTTGGGGAGTTTCTCCCATTCTTCTCTGTAGATCCTCTCAAGCTCTGTCAGGTTGGATGGGGTGCGTCACAGCACAGCTATTTTCAGTTCTCTCCAGAGATGATCGGGTTCAAGTCCAGGCTCTGGCTGGCCCACTGAAGGACATCCCGAAGCCACTCCTACGTTGTCTTGGCTGTGTGCTTAGGGTCATTGTCCTGTTGGAAGGTGAACCTTTGCCCCAGTTTGAGGTCCTTAGTGCTCTGGAGCAGATTTTCATCAAGGATCTCTCTGTACTTTGCTCTGTTCATCTTTTCCTCGATCCTGACTAGTCTCCCAGTCCCTGCCACTGAAAAACATCCCCACAGCATGCTGCCAATTAAATCTTGGTTTCACCAGACCAGAGAATCTTGTTTCTCATGGTCTGAATCCTTTAGGTGCCTTTTGGCAAACTCCAAGTGGGCTGACATGTGCCTTTTACTGAGGAGTGGCTTCCGACTGGCCACTCTGCCATAAAGGCCTGATTGGTGGAGTGCTGCTGAGAATGTTGTTCTACTGGAAGGTTCTCCCATCGCCACAGAGGAACTCTGGAGCTATGTCAGAGTGACCATCGTGTTCACCTCCCTGACCAAGGCCCTTCTCCCCGATTGCTCAGTTTGGCTGTGTGGCCAGCTCTAGGAAGAGTCTTGGTGGTTCCAAACTTGTTCCATTTAAGAATGATGGAGGCCACTGTGTTGGGGACCTTCAATGCTGCAGAAATGTTTTGGTATCCTTCCCCAGATTTGTGTCTCGGACCTCTATAAACAATTCCTTCGACCTCAAGGCTTGGTTTTTGCTCTGACATGCTCTGTCAACTGTGGGACCTTATATAGACAGGAGTGTGCTTATCCAAATCATGTCAAATCAGTTTAATGTACCACAAGTGGAAACATCTCAAGGATGATCAATGGAAACAGGATGCACTTGAGCTCAATTTCGAGTCTCATAGCAAAGGGTCTGAATAAATAAGGTATTTCTGTTTTCTTATTTGTAATACATTTGTAAAAATGTCTAACCTGTTTTCTCTTTGTCATTATGGGGTATTGTGTGTAGATTGCTGAGTAAAATGTTTTATTTAATCAATTTTAGAATAAGGATGTAACTTAACAAAATTTGGAAAAAGTCAAGGGGTCTGAATACTTTCTGAATGCACTGTATGTCCCCTGTTCCTCCTAGGTCTTCTGATCTGAAACACTTAGTTCTAGGTATAATATTTAAGATCCTGTTCTATGTCCTGTCTCTAGGAAGATTTCCAGGCCATGACGTACGGCTTCAAGATGGCCAACAATGTGACAGACCTGCGGGTTACAGGTGATTTTCATATGGTGGCTTAATTTCCATGTTTGGCATTGCAGGTATAAAATAATAATGTAGTGATGTGTGTGTGCCAAGTTAACTTTATACATGTCAATGGCACCAACAGGTATGCTAAAGGATGTGGAGGATGAGTTACAGAGGAAAGTTAAGGTACATGCATACTACTGTCTTCACCATCCACTGACACGTGAACTCTCACAACCGGTGCGAATACAGCTAACAACTGAACACGACTAGACTCTGGCAGAGTGACGAAATACACAACTAAATAATGTATCTGATACTTAGCTGAGATGGCCGCTAGTGTATACAACTCTTTGTGCCACTAACGTAACTCCACAGCTCGTCCGTCACACGTTCTCCTCTTCCTCGCTCTCCTTACCCTCTTTTTTCCCCCTCTCCTTCATCTCCTGTAGAGCACACGCAGTCGCCAGGGTGAGCAGCGGGACCCGGAGGTAGAGTTGGAGGTAAGACTATCAGTCACTCTGTCTCTGAGTATAACCCCATCATCTCTCCCATCCAATAGATGCGGTAAAGCTGTCAATGGAACTCAAACCAAACAATAGAAATGCATGGGGGAAAGATCCTGAATCTCCTAACTGCCCCCAGTAAAATGTGCCTACATTTAGAAACAATAGCCTATGTGTATTCCACACTATGTTGAGGTAAACATCTCAGTATAAATCTGGTATGGATGTCAACCCCAATACATGTCAGCGTCACCAATCAAATGCATTACAGTTAAAAACTACTTTGTCTACCACCACCGATTTCTGAATGCTAGCTATGCTACCAGCTTATAAGAACGGGAGTTAGCATTTAGCAATTACTTCTTCTAAACCTGAAAAGGAACAACTTCTAAATGTTATGCAGCGAAAATAGCCAAATATCAAAATCTGACTTTAGTATCCACTTTGTGGACCTGTTGCAATACATCAATCATGACGGATATGACATATCTATCCACTTTGTTAGATTTGTTGAATGTTTGCCAATCCGGCATCCCCCTTCTATCCCCCATGGTTTGACCTCTTTACTGCATCTATGGCCAATCTCAAATCAACCCCTAAACCTTATGCACTTGTGGAGATCTATGGAGGATTTGATAGGTGTTAGCAATATGGTGAGATTCCCTCCAAACCTATCAGAGGACAACTTATAACCTTATCTCTACATCTAATTCTGTCAGAGTGCATAGGCTACAGTGTAGGGTCCATTTGGGATTAGCAATATCTATTACCTCTGCCTTCTGCCTTGGCCAGTCCACCAGAGCGTGGGAATGAGGCAGCCTTTCATTGAGACAAGTCTGGAATTTGCAGCTGTAAAAAAATAAAAAAAGCACCAATCCCCCAAAATGGAGAGGTCTCTAGATGGTCGAAATCGACATTTTACGACAGAGCTAAATCTGTGTCCCTAGTGCCTACAAAGATACTGAGAGTACAAAACATTATGAACACCTTCCTAATATTAACAATTCGTCGGGGCGTGGACTCTACGAGGTGTCGAAAGCGTTCCACAGGGATGCTGGCCTTGTTGACTCCTATGCTTTCCACAGTTGTCAAGTTAGCTGAATGTCCTGTGGGTGGTGGAGCATTCTTGATACACAGGAAACTGTTGAGCATGAAAAACTTAGTAGTGTTGCAGTTCTTGATAAACTAAAACCGGTGAGCCTGGCACCTACTACCATACTCTGTTCAAAGGCACTTAAATATTTTGTCTTGCCCATTCACCTTCTGAATGGCACACATACACAATCCATGTCTCAATTGTCTTAAGGCTTAAAAATATTTATTTAACCTGTCTCCTCCCCTTCATCTACACTGATTTAATAGGTGACATCAATAAGGGATCATAGCATTCACCTGGATTCACCTAGTCAGTCTGTCATGGAATGAGCAGGTGTTTCTAATGTTTTGTACACTGTATAGTGTGTGAGTGACTTGTGTTGTTAACCTGTTTCTCTGCCTCCTTTCTCAGCATCAGCAGTGTTTGGCACTTTTCAGTCGGATCAAGTTCACACGCCTTCTACTGACAGCGCTGATCGCCTTCACGAAAAAAGAGGTAACACACAAATAAAATGTATTCATAAAGCCCTTTTTACATCAACAGATGTCACAAAGTGCTTATACAGAAACCCAGCCTAAACCCAGCCCAAAGAGCAAGCAATGCAGATGTAGAAACACACCACACACTTTTAGCTTAGCTTTACTAAAAAAGGAACAAATGGTTGATTTATTTTATTGATCATGTGATGTCATGTTGGCTCTGTCAGACCAGCTCAGTGAGTGAAGCTCAGAAACTCATGCAGCAGGCGGCAGATCTCCTCCCAGCCCTCCGCTCCAGCATCGAACATGGCATTCAGTCCCAGAACGATACTACTAAAGGAGGTAACACCCACACACTCCACAATGGCACCAAGGCCCAATGTGTCACTCACTACCATAAAATGAATTCTACACTCACTTAGAAAAACTCTAACTGCAAGTGAACCAGTCACAGTTGTGAACCCTGACCTCCCCCTGCGTTCCAGATCACCCGATCATGATGGGGTTTGAACCACTTGTGAACCAGAGACTGCTGCCCCCCACCTTCCCCCGCTACGCCAAGATCATCAAAAGGGAGGAGATGGTCAACTACTTCAGCAAGCTCATCGACCGCATTAAGACCGTGTGCGAGGTCATCAACACAACTAACCTACATGGAATTCTGGTACTACATCTGTAAATACTACAAGAATAATTTTGACAATACTATTGTACTTCAATATTACATTCTGACCATACTTCTGTAATGGTTTGCCTGTTCGAGCATTTGTTAAAGGTTGTAGTAATGTTGTTTAAATATTCTTTCAGGACTTTTTTTGTGAGTTCAGTGAGCAGTCCCCCTGTGTCCTCTCCAGGTCTCTGCTGCAGGTAAGGAACATTCTCCCTCATGATTGGTGCATCTGGACAATTCTCTGATCCAGTTCTGATGAATCCTCTCCCTGTCTCTAGACAACGTTTCTGATCGATAATAAGAAAGTGTTTGGGACCCAACCAATGCAGGACATGATCAAAGATGCTCTGAGGTACTTTGTCAGCCCACCAGTGCTCTCCTCCAAGTAAGTCATAGAAGATTGGAGTGCTTCTTTCTATGGCCCTACCTTCAAATGCTTTAGAAATGCATCCTTCCTTCCTAGAAGTCGTTAGAGATCTGAATTGGTATTTGTAAAACGGTGGCAATCTTGCGTTCAAATATCTCAAGGAAATAAGGATGCATTTCTGAGGTATCCGAGTTCAAGCTCTACCTCTGTCTTTGGAACTGACTGATCCATGCGCTGCCTCTGCAGGTGCTGCCTGTATAATAACCACCAGGCCAAGGACTACATTGATTCCTTTGTGGCACACTGCTCGAGGGTAAGTCACCTGGCTGCGTTCCAATACACCTTCTCTATATTAATGCCACAATCCTTCATTTGTTTTTTCCAGCCCAAATGGCATCCCCTCCACTTGGTTAGCATAAGGGGAAATGTAACCACTCAAATGCATAGATGAAGCTGTGGCTCTGACAGTCCTTAATATCAACATAATATTGTTTCCAAACAATGGAGTAAAACAACCCTGGACTGTTTCCCTGCAGCCCTTTTGCAGTCTCATCCAGATTCACGGACACAACCGCGCTCGGCAGAGAGACAAACTAGGCCACATCCTGGAGGAGTTTGCCACACTGCAGGATGAGGTGTGTGTGTGAGAGAGAGACCGTATGAGTATGCATTGCTGTTTAGCGATGTAAATGATCTAATGTGTGTGTGGGTGTGCTCGACTGTATGTTGCTGTTCTCCTGTGGTTGACTGTGGTGTGGGGGCGCCCCCTGCAGGCAGAGAAGGTGGACGCGGCGCTGCACAGCCTGCTGATGAAGCTGGAGCCCCAGAGACAGCACCTGGCCTGCCTGGGCACCTGGGTCCTCTACCACAACCTGCGCATCATGATCCAGTACCTGCTCAGCGGCTTCGAGCTGGAACTCTACAGCATGCACGAGTACTACTACATCTACTGGTGAGCGTGTGCCATGTGTACACTTGACCGATTTGTGCTGTAAGAAAATATGTTCGGTGTTCACTTGATTGAGGTATGCTTGACTGAGGTGGTGTGTAGGTATCTGTCAGAGTTCCTGTATGCATGGCTCATGTCCACTCTGAGTCGGGCGGACAGCTCTCAGATGGCTGAGGAGCGCCTCCTGGAGGAGCAGCAGAAAGGGCGCAGCAGCAAGAAAACCAAGAAGAAGAAGAAGGGTCAAGGAGGTCAGGATTAAATCATACATTATTTACATTGAATTTAATCCATCTGGTACTACACTGCTGCCACCCATCCGTAACATGCTCCTCAATAAGGATGTGTTTTCGCCTGCAGCTCGCCCCCTCAGCAGAGAAATCACCATGAGCCAAGCCTACCAAAACATGTGTGCTGGCATGTACAAGGTAAGTGTACACACACACACACACACACACACTTGTCCTAAAAATGTTACGTGTTCTCTGTCCTGGCTCAGTTGCAGTCCCATTTTCTATCAAGACTACACACACACACACACTGAACTCCTGTCTGTTGGTGCAGACTATGATAGCCCTGGATATGGACGGAAAGGTGCGGAAGCCGCAGTTTGAGTTGGACAGCGAGCAGGTGCGCTACGAGCATCGCTTTGCCCCCTTCAACAGTGTGGTCACTCCCCCGCCAGTCCATTACGTCCAGTTCAAGGTACAGTAGTGTTACTAACCGTTGCTAGCTCTGATTGTGTGCATTCCAGGTTGACTTAAATTGCAGACATGCTGCACAGAATATCTCAGGAATGACATGTTACAGCGGAAATTAAAAAGACGACCTGTGCCTCTCGGTTTATGTCGGCTGTAGGAGATGTCTGATCTGAAGAAGTACAGTCCTCCTCCTCAGTCAGCTGACCTCTACATGGCGGCCAGTAAACACTTCCAGCAGGCCAAACTGATCCTGGAGAACGTCCCCAGCCCTGACCCAGAGGTCAGTAAGCCCTTTAACACCTAATAGTGACAGAGGTTGTGCCTCAAGTTTGTGGGTCTAAATGTGTTTTTTTTTTGTGTTGCTAATTGTTGCAGGTGAATCGCATTCTAAAAGTGGCCAAACCCAACATTGTGGTCATGAAGCTACTTGCCGGCGGGCACAAGAAGGAGACAAAGGTAACAACAATGCGAGGAGCAAAACACACTACAAAATATATTGGGAAATTGAAACATTATGATCAAATGGTACTCCCCATTTCTAGGTACTACCGGAGTTTGATTTCTCCACTCACAAGTACTTCCCTGTGGTCAAGATCATCTGAATCAGAGCCCTGCATTACTATGACAACTCATACCCAGTACCCACCTCCCTGACCCGGTCTCCGTACACCAGCTTTTTCCATCTGGGTAACTGTGGTCGCTATGATAGGACAGAGGGAGACAGTGTCTGAAGTTGGTTGACCAGGACAAGATCATCCTTTACCCAATTGTCTTTTTGGTCCTGACCTACAAAGGACTACAAATACCAGACATCCCAAAGGACAGAAGAACTACATCCTTCACAATACCAAAAACAGACTTGTCTGACTATGGTATTAAAATGATTTATTTTGTCATCCTTCTGTGCTACATTTCCTCAATAAAAAAACAGATTATTTAACAGTTCAGTAAGCAACAGATCCATTGTAACAATCTAAATAGAAAAAAAAATCTAACCCATGTTCAACCATAATTTCCATTTGAGTCGGCTATATAAAAAAAAAAAAATCGTATCTGAAACATTTACAGTAGTGGGTCTGCCTGGTACACCAAGGATGCACAGAGGCCACATTTACCAACAAGTTACAAAATAGTTATTCTATGGTGTGCAGGACACATAACCATCAAGCTTTGACTATGCAGGGTTGAATGATCCCTGCAAACATTTCCAATTTTAAAACAAAAACATTATTCACATTGTCATACAGCATGACATCTCATTTTCTATTGGTTTATGAAACTACTGTAAGAACTGCTAAGTGTAACTAACTGCACATGAAGTCATTATCAAGACTAAAGAGTGAATCAGAATTGCTGATTAGATGAGTAAATCGGAGTACAGTTCTCTAACAGCACGATCTGGGTTGTTATCACATACAAACTATCATTTCACATAGCAGTTCTGAGATCCAAAGTCTGTTTTTATACATTCACTGCAGAAGACTTAAGTATATTAAGGCGAACCGTGAGATGCTTTCACTGAAAGAGCAGAAGTCTTACACAGACTGTAGTCTTGACAACAGTTCTGTTGAGAAGCTGTAGTCCCTCCCTGGTTCGGTAGTGGATTGTGAATGGAGGAGGGTCTTAGCTCCCACCTTTCTCCAACCACCTAACAAGACCAAAAATGAGATATTTATCTCTAAAACAGACTGTGTATGTGTTACCTCAGAACTGAGCAAGCTCTGCCTGTTTGTCAGCCTCAAACTCTCCTTCATTCTCGTCGTCTCCGTTGTAGTCCGCCAGCTCTTCCTGCATTTCCCGTTCAGCCTCCTTATCTACGAGTGAACACATCAGCATCTTTACTATACATTAGAGCTGGGACGATACACCGACTATACCAATCACTTATCGCAGGCATTTTGCTGACATCGTTCATTACGATAAGTAGCCTTTACTAGAGAAATGTGAAGTTTGGTTAGGACCCCCCACCCGAGTGGGATGGTTAGGACCCCCCCCACCCGAGTGAGATGTTAGGACCCCCAACCCGAGTAGGATGGTTAGGACCCCCAACCCCACCCGAGTGGGATGGTTAGGACCCCCCCACCCCATACGAGTGTGACCCACCTATGTTCTCAGCCATCTGGTTCCGTTGGTCTGGGTAGACCCCGCCCACTATCGGCTTGTCTGCATCGTAATCCTCCTCAGGATCCTCCACCTTCTCCTGACCAATAGGAGCCTCTTCTTCCTTCCACTGGCTAAGCTGAATGTCATCAGCACCAGGGTCGGCATCTGGAGGGGAAAAAGATTGGCGTCCGTTTACATTTCTCACATCTTTGACTCTAAAGGCAAAAACCTTGGCAATACTAGGTTTCACTATTTCCCATTTTAGATACTTTCACACAAAGTATACTATTTTATAATTATGACGGAACAAACTGGCTTATCCTCCCTGGACTTGTGGAACGTCTGGTATGGAGGAGGTTGTACAGTTTGAGATGGTGGGTGCAGGGTTGAGGCTGTGCGAGTCATACCCTCCATCTGAGGCTCTCCTCCGTGTGTGTCCATCACCTCCAGCTCCGTGTCCTCGGACAGGTTATTTTTCTGGGGCTTACTGGCCCCCTCTACAGGCCCCGGTTGGTCCCCCTTAGCATCAGCGGAGGGCAGGGACTCTTTAGGGGATAGCGCAGGAGTGTCGAGAGCTAGACAAAGGGCAGCATCCAGTTCGTATCAGACAACATACACATGTCAGCCTCTCAGAAACAAAACTACCAATTCAAGACGTGTTGTACTTGCCTAAGGGGTAATGGTGAATATGACTGTGGTATAAATGGTGTGTATGTAATGTCATGTCAAAGATGAGTTGATAAGGAAGTGGGAGAGCTGGGATGAAATTGTCTTATTGGCCCAGATCCTTCCACTCTCAATGAGAGCAGCCATCTTGTCCTGTACCTTTGTCTACTGCGATCTCATTGGTCTCCAGCTCTGAGGTTTTGAGGTCCACTGCAGGACCTTTGGCCGCTGATGGTTCAGGGGTGTGGCCGTGGACAGGAGTGGTCTTAGTGTCATCCAGCCCTGCCTTCCCAGGCCCCTCTTTATCTGACACGCCCACCTCAGTGGAGCCAATTTTCTGTGTGGGTGCGGCATTTGTCTGCAGGGAAAATACAGTCAAAGTTGTATCCAATTTCATACCATCTTGTGTATCTTTTATTTACCAAACAAAACCACTAATGACAGTGGCAAGAAATTGTATTAAGTCATAAGACAAATTGTATTTTTCTTGTCTATATTGATACATAACTTAAACATTCACAGTGTAGGTTGGGAAAAGTATGTGAACCCCTAGGCTAATGACTCCTCCAAAAGCAAATTGCTGCACTGTCGGGAACTAGAAGCACAAACATGTCGCTACACCCGCAATAACATCTGCTAAACCAATAAAATTTGAATCAGGAGTCAGCTAACCATGCCTTGAACAAAAGATCTCAGAACACCTAAGATTAAGATTTGTTGACTTGCATAATGTTGGAAAGGGTTACAAAAGTATCTCTAAACGCCTTGAGGTTAATCAGTCCACGGTAAGACGAATTGCCTATAAAAGTTCAGCACTGTTGCTCCTCTCCCTAGGAGTGGCCGTCCTGCAAAGATGTAAGAGCACAGCGCAGAATGCTCAATGAGGTTAGGAAGAATCCTAGAGTGTCAGCTAAAGACTTACGGAAATCTCTGGCCCATGCTAACATCTCGACGAGTCTACGATACATAAGACTAAACAAGAATGGTGTTCATGGGAGGACACCACGGAAGAAGTCAACGCTGTACAAAAACAACATGGCTGCACGTCTGAAATTCGCAAAAAAGCACCTGGATGTTCCCAGCGCTACTGGCAAAATATTCTGTGGAACTAAAGTTGAGTTGTTTGGAAGGAACACACAACACTATGGAGAAAAGAAGGCAAAGCACCAACATCAAAACCTCATCCCAACTCTAAAGTATGGTGGAGGGAGCATCATGGTTTGGGGCTGCCTCAGGGCCTGGACAGCTTGCTGTCGTTGATGGAAAAATGAATTCACAAGTTTATCAAGACATTTTGCAGGAGAATGTAAGGCTATCCATCCAACAATTGAAGCTCAGAAGTTGGGTGATGCAATGGCCCAAAACACAGAAGTAAATCAATCACAGAATGGCTTCAACAGAAGAAAATACGCCTTCTGGAGTGGCCCAGTCAGATTCCTGACTGTAGCATGACATCGAGAGCAGTTCACCCCAGACATCCCAAGAATATTGCTGAACTGAAACAGTTTTATAAAGAGGAATGGTCCAAAATTCCTCCTCACCGTTGTGCAGGTCTGATCCACAACTACAGAAAACATTTGGTTGAGGTTATTGCTGCCAAAGGAGGGTCAACCAGTTATTAAATACAAGGGTTCACATACTTTTTCCACCCTGCACTGTGAATGTTTACACAGTGTGTTCAATTAAAATTTATAATTGTTTGTGTTATTAGTTTAAGCAGATTGTTTGTCTATCGTTGTGACTTAGATGAAGATCAGATCATGACCAATTCATGTAGAAATCCAGGTAATTCCAAAGGGTTCACATACCTTTTCTCACCACTGTGTGCACACACACACACACAGGTCAGCCAAGCTATACTGCATGAGGGTCTTAACAGTGGTGGATCGATACAAAGAACTAAACTCAGTATGTCAGATTATGGAAATTGTGTTGGGACTTTTGCCAGGCAGCCACTGTTCAGGGTCATGTCGGGTAATGTTCTGATTGTGAGTCAAATTCCTGGATGTACTTAATGAGTGAGCCAGTTAATGGGGGATAGGTAAGGTCTATAACAGGGTTCTCCAACTGGCGGCCAGCGGGCAAAATTATTTTATTTGGCCCCTCAAGTTGAGCAAAACATTTTGTTATAGCACCAATTGATTTTAATTTTGTTCAAGTATTCCCACGCGTAATAGATAGACGTGAAATATATTTTTTGTCAAATATGATCTGTTTGGGCTTCTTGCGGTCAATTTGCAGTCTACAAATTATTGTGTTCCGACCATCCGCTCAAGAAAAACCTTGTCCCACAACTAAATCTAGTTGATGTGAGCGTTGAACATGGTTACCGGTTTACCTGGGAGGACACTGCTGGGTTCTTCATCTCCAGTTTCTTTTGAACTTCCTGCTTGGCTGCAGCCACCATTTCAGCACAGTCCTCCCTCTGTGCTAGTATCTGAGTGTTACACTGAGTCCTACACAAACACCACATGTTATTACTTGCACATTAAGATTTGATCAATTACCTCTGACAAGGTCACATAAGACCGTAAAAGTGTGATGCATGATTATCTGTCATACACGCTCCATAAATGGCTGGACTGTGTATAATAGAGGGCCTTACATGTCATAGGTGAGTTTTTTGTTCAGGGTGTTCAGATTGCCTTGGCAACTCTGGAACTCTTTCTGAACTTTACCCAGGTCCTCATTTAGCTCATTTAACTGACCTGCAGAGACAAATTCACAGGTAGTATTAAGTCCTGACTGGGGATAAAAAAAATAAACTTTGGTGGATATTAAGAGAGTGAGATTTCACAACACTGAAGACAGAAAAGAGACAGGTAGGCAGAAGCACAAAAAAAAAAAAAAAAAGCATCTTACTTTTCAGGTCCTGTATTGCTTTGGTGCTGGAGGATATATTTATCAGTTGGCTTGCCTAAAGGAAAACAGACCACTCATTTTTTTTTTATCTGTATGTGTGAACCCAGTAGGTACTCAGATGGTCACAATTTCCTTTCCATGATGCCATGGTATCACACCTTTACTGGGAATTCACACACAAACACACTCCATAAACAATAGGTTCCTTCATCTGTAGGTCAGTGTACCTATCTGAGTGAGGGAAACTCAGGACTGGCTACCAGCAAGGTGGCGTATACAGTATGGGCAACTCAGTACAATCCTTGATCACGAAGAAACTGATAGTACTAATTTTAGAGGCCCCATTTTTTTTTACATTATCAAGCCAATTTCCTGCAATTCTACAAATTTCTACATGGAGCTGAGAGGAACGTTC
This sequence comes from Salmo trutta, assembly GCF_901001165.1. Lineage (NCBI taxonomy): Eukaryota > Metazoa > Chordata > Actinopteri > Salmoniformes > Salmonidae > Salmo > Salmo trutta. The sequence continues at coordinate 29,195,204 of NC_042983.1, read as the reverse complement.
AAAACTACAAAGTGAATTTCCTGCAATTCTACACATTTTGCCATGGAGCTGAGAGAAACTGTTGCCGTTTTAAAGCAAATGTCCTGCAATTCACCCTGGCTAATGCGGTGTTCTTTTACGCAAAAATAAAATCAATACTGCTAAATTCCTTGTTTTTGGAATTTTCAATTCTCCCAGTCTAACTTTTATTTAGGTGATTGTAAAATCTCAAAGATTAATATAGAAAAATATATAGGTAAGTTATCTTTTCTACATATTTCATCTCTGGTTTAAGTCATTTAAGTTTACAGTGTTTTTCCAGCCTGAAAATGTATCAGTCTTTTATTACACCGTTTAGACTTTTCAATGGCAGAAAAATCCCTAGCAGTGATTCAATGACGTTTAGAATATACAAATGTGTTGGTCACACTTTACATGTTGCGTTGTCCTGAGGGTTGCGTGTTGATGAACAACTGTGTGTGTGCGCAAGTTAGAAGTGGTGTTGTGCTCAGGTGTGTATTATGCGTCCATCTATGATGCAGTGCTCAGGTGAGTACACACCAGTACAGTAAACTACCTTTTCCTGGCTACAGGTGTTGTGGACTCCCTCCAGCCTCTTGTTCAGGCTCTGCATGCGGCTGCTCTCCTCTTTCAGCCGCTGAATCTCTTCTTGGAACTCGTTCTTCTTCACCTCCACTGCACCACGCTCTGACGCCGCCCGACGCATCTGCGCCTCCAACTCGTACAGCTTTGTCTGCCCGCCGCCACAGCACACACAGGGTGTCACAGGGTCAGAGTAGCATCATTCAAAACAAAGGCTTGGAGAATCAAACCCTGTTCTTTAAACACTTAAAAAGCCTTACAAAATTAGCTTACTCATTCTGCTCTCTGTGACATGGCCCTTGTTCAAATCACATACTTCAGCTTACCATATTCATTCATCTAAACAGCTTGCCTTTCTCCATACAACTTCTCCAACTGGCTCGGCCTTGTTTCCAATCCACTTCAAAAACACAGACTGTAACCCTGGGATTAGTTTATGCCCTTCTCTAAACCTAAACCCTAACTCCAGCCATTAGTTACACCCCCCCACTGTAAACAACACCGATTAACTATCTTGGTTTAGTTATAAATATATTTGATTAAAGATCACACACACCTGTAACTCCAAGATCCGCGAGTTCGATACCCAGTAGTTGAAACCCAGGACGAGGACACAAGCGATCAGAGCACCAATCATAAGAGGAGGAGACCGCCCCCCTCGACGACCATTACCCAACCCCCCCATTGCCTCCTGAAGACGAAGGGAGAGTGATTGGTTAAACACCTAAAAAACAGAACCCTAGTGACAACAGGGCATAAAATCTGTCATGCAGTTCAGTGAAAATTTAAAGGGATACTTGAGGATTTTGACAATGAAGCCCTTTATCTACTTCCCCAGAGTCAAGATATACTCGGAGGTCTCTGCGTGCAGTTTGAAGGAAATTGTTAACTAGCGTTAGACCAATGACAAAGTCTATGGTAACTGCTAACATGCTAGTATATACACGATGGACTTCGTCATTGCGCTAACGCTAGTTAGCATTGACTTGCAAAATTACCTCTAACTTCCTTCATACTGGATGCAGAGACAACATAAAAATTGTATCATGAGTTCATCTGACTCTGGGAAACTAGATAAGGGGCTTCATTGCCAAAATCCAGAAGTATCCCTTTAAGTCTGGGTGTCTACAGTCCTTGGGTGTGCTGTGAAATAGGTTTGGGTAGACCTTTTTTACATGAGTTCTTGGCAGAAGGTTTCGGGTTTCTTGCATGTCATAAGCTGTGTTGTGTCAGGTCTGTACTGTGTGTCTGCCTCTCAAGTTAGTCAATGCAAATAACTGGTACAGGAACAGCTTTATTGTCAAGATCACTATTGTTAGTATCCGGGATTATAGGGAGCTGATAATGCAAGACAAGAGAGACTAACTAACCTTACTTGCATGAAACCAACTCAACTGGAAGAGCATGCAAATCATGCTTCACGATTAACAAATTACCTACCTCTGTCAAACCATATCTACATAGGTAATGATAGATATCCGATTAGCTAGCTAACAATACTGCTAATGGGGCTTGCTCAAACCACGGTAATGTCAGGAGAAAGTAGCCACCTCACCATACTTAATATAAACGCAACATGTAAAGTGATGGTTCCATGTTTCATGAGCTGAAATAAAACATTTCAGATATGCACAAAAAGTTAATCTCTAAAACTGCACAAATTTGCTTACATCACTGTTAGTGAACATTTCTCATTTACCAACGATATCCATCCAACTGACAGCTGGGGCATATCAAAAGGCTGATTAAACAGCATTTTCATTACACAGGTGCAACTTGTGCTGGGGACATTAAAAGGCCACTAAAATGTGCTGTTTTGTCACAACAATACCACAGATGTCTCAAGTTGAGGGAGCGTGCAATTGGCACGCTGACTGAAAATGTCCACAAGAGCTGTTGCCAGAGAATTTAATCTTAATTTCTTTACCATAAGCCTCCTGCAATGTAAATTTAGAGAATTTGGCAGTATGTCCAACTGGCCTCACAACTGCAGACCACGTGTAACCACACCAGCCCAGGACCTCCACATCCGGCTTCTTCACCTGCGGGATCATCTGAGAACAGCCACCCGGACAGCTGATGAAACAGTGGGTTTGACCAACCGAATAAATTCTGAAACCGTTTCAGGGAAGTTCATCAGCATGCTCGTAGTCCTCACCAGAGTCTTGACCTGACTGCATTTCGGTGTCGTAACTGACTTCAGTGGGCAAGTGCTCACTGGGACGCTGGAGAAGTGTGCTCTTTACAGACGAATCCCGGTTTCAGCTGTACCGGGCAGATGGCACTCTGGCGTCGTGTGGGCGAGCAGGTTGCTGATGTCAACGTTGTGAACCGAGTGCCCCATAGTGGCGGTGGGGTTATGGTATGGGGAGCCATGAGCTACGGATAATGAACACAATTGCATTTTATCGATGGCAATTTGAATGCACAGAGATACTGTGACGAGATCCTGAGGCTGTCGTGCCATTCATCTGCCGAGATCACCTCATGTTGTTTCAGCATGAAATGACATGCCCCATGTCACAAGGATCTGTACACAATTCCTGGAAGCTGAAAATGTCTTCCATTGGCTGCATACTCAGACATCTCACCTATTGAGCATGTTAGGGATGCTCTGGATCGACGTGTTCGACAGTGTGTTCCAGTTCCTGCCAATATCCAGCCACTTCGCACAACCATTGAAGATAAGTGGAACAACGTTTCACAGGCCACAATCAACAGCCTGATCAACTCTATGCGAAGGAGATGTGTTGTGCTCCATGAGGCAAATAGTGGTCACAACAGATACTGACTGGTTTTCTAATCTACGACCCTACTTTTAAAAAGGTATCTGTGACCAACCTATGCAGATCTGTATTCCCAGTCATGTGAAATACGTAGATTAGGGCCTAATGAATTTATTTAAATTGACTGATTTCCTTATATGAGCTGTGAAATTGTTGCATGTTGCGTTTATATTTTTGTTCAGTGTATATACTACAAGGACAGTAAAACAACCAGTTCAAGCTAGCGCGAGTAAGAGACTCATAACCTCGTACGAACCATCCTGATCTCGCGAGCTCACATTGTTTCGCGTCAAGGTATCCGAAGTCAGAATGGTTCGTACGAGGCTAAGCGCCTTTAACAGTAGCTGATTAAACTCAACGATATGGGTTATTGTGTGGCCTAATGTATTGGTCGCTAATTAGGTCAGATTAATCTGATTTGTTTAAAGTAATTAGAAAACAGTGATCGGACATGATAAAAAAAAACTATTTTTGAATAGTTGGCAGAACAGACAAATTTGTTACCTAGTTATGTGGCTAAAAACGGCAAACGTTAGCGCTAAGCATGATGTAGCCTAGTTAACGACGTTAGTAGCTAGCTAGAATATAATATCTGGATATGGTTACAACTTTAGCTTAGCTAACTATGATATTTTGAATCAGTGAAATGTATTCTGTAAAGTGAGGGTAACACAGAGCAAATCTCAGGTCATCAACATCTGAGTCTGCCTCTGATAAATACCTATGTACCTCTAATTCATGTACAGTAGCCAACCTTTATGCTAGCTAACAACAGTTTAGGCTAGCTAGCGTAGCTAGTTGTTGACAAATCTTACCTGAAAGCTGCTTCACTGTTTAAGCAAGGATATGTTTTGACAGTGAATGGTCCGTCCACTTTATAAGCTAGCTACGAGACTCTTTACATAGCTAGTTCAATTAATATTCAGCACTGTTGCAGTCTGATTTCCATTCTCGTTGGGAGGGGGCGGAAGCTGTGATGTTTAGCTGGCTTGCTTGAAAACGCGGAAGTGGAGTCTAGTGATGCCAACCACTGCAACAAGGGTTAGTGCTATTCGATTTCCTTGGGACGTCCTTAACCTACTTTAATTGGGTAACCTCAGAGTGGGTACGTACCCAATATCCCGGATACCACCGATCCTGCTAAAAGTAGCAGGCAGCCATCTTTGGAAGCTGTATCAGCCCTTCTCTGCAAGTAGTAGTCCCATGGAATGTGTATACAACCACGTTAGAGACAAACAAAACAAGAAAATGGCATGGATGCCAAATTGAAAGGACATATTTTATCAACTGTACCTTTAGTACAATCTTTTTTTGAATTAATTTTTTTACTTTTCCTCCCAGACATTTTGAGGAGACTTACACTTCTGGTTTTCATTATTCCCCTCGAATCAAGGACGCCCTTTTCGCTCTACTGCGCTAAACCATAGAAATTGATAGCAGTGGAAGAAAAAGTACCCAATTGTCATACTTGAGTATAAGGAAAGATACCTTAACCCTCCTATTATGTTGCGGGTCAATTTTACCCATTTCCACTTTTGAGTTGTCTAAAATACTAGTCTCTTTTTCTCCATGGAATTAAATGAGTTTTCCTCATTTAAGGTCATGAGCCTAACTTCAAAATGTAGACACACTGATGTGTTGTGGAAAGTCTGTGTAGATTTTGTACACAAACATGTTGTGGGTCATTTTGACCCGGAGGCTTTCATCTGTATAGATATTTCCACAGGTCCAAATTAAACAAGTGTCTTTGATGTAATTTGTTTTTACTGGTTCTGGTTGCATTTTTATCATTATGTTTGGGTGAAAAGGAGCTTTCCCAAGCTTCTCTTTCTGTGCGCGATCTCTGACACAGACACTCAAAAATGAGCTCCAAAAGATTTTCAGTGAATGAAGCCTAATCACAAATTCTGGACTGTGACAGTAAAATAGAAGAGGTTTCAGAGACAGAGGACATTTCAGAGATAGAGGACAATGCTGTTGATGATCCAGATTGTGAATTTTTCTTTGGTGAAGAGGATTCAGGGGAGTCTGCCATACCATCCCCTCCATCAGATGAGAGAGCATGCAACAACCATCATCCAGAGAAGAGAGGACATGGAAGTCTAAAGATGGTAATATAGAATGGACATCGTCACCACAACAAAGTCAAGGTAGACTGTCAGCTTCCAATGTAATCAAAATTGTTCCGGGGCCTACACGATTTGCTCTGCCACCCTCGACAAGACAGTAAAACCAGCACCACTTGTGTATAATGCAATAAATACACCTGCAGAAAGAACACAGGCACATTGTGTTCAACATGTGGAGAGAAAGACTGAAGGGATCATTTTGACCAATAGGGTCAAATCACACCTAAGTGTTACTGTTACTGGGAAATACAAGAAAAATGTCTACTTGGGGAAACAGAAAATGCTTGTTTGTGAGAAGGAAATATGTTTAACAAATAGGTCTTAAATGTTGAGTTTTTGAAATAAAATGTTGTATTTGTTCTTTCTGAAAGCTCTGACAAGACAAAATAAAGTTTGGGCAGTTTTTACTTTATTCTTTGACTGTCATGAGTGTGTTTAAACATACTTATTTTTCAGCAAAGCACAAGGGTTAATAGAAAATGACTCAAGTAAAAGTGAAAGTCACCCAAGAAAATACTACTTGAGTGAAAGTCAAAGTCTTTGGTTTTAAATGTTATTAGGTACAGTGGTGGAAAAAGTACTCAATTGTCATGAGTAGAAGTAAATGCTATTTATAAAATTCCTTATATTAAGCAAACCAGATGGCAAAAAGTTATTACTTTTTTAAATTTATGGGACAGACAACAGTACATTCCAACACTCAGACATTATTTACAAACATGGTATTTGTGTTCAGTGAGTCTGCCATATTGGAGGCAGTAGTGATGACAATGCCTTATATTGATAGGTGCATGAATTGACCCATTTTGCTGTCCTCCCTGAGCATTCCAAATGTAACGAGTATTAAGGTGTCAGGGAAAATGTATGGGAGTAAAAAGTAATTTTTTTCTTTAGTAATGTAGTGGAGTAAAAATGAAATTTGTCAAAAATATAAAATAGTAAAGTACAGATAGGTTTTATGTATTAGTTTACAATATCAAGGTCTCATTCCCCTTGTCAGACGTTAGGGCGGAGGACAACGTGGCTTAGTTGATATGTAAAATACCTATTCAGGTTTAAGGTCTGGCATGCAACAAGACCCATGTTATTTAAATCTGGTGCCCGACTGAACAGTCAATGACTTTGCATTTAACCATTGATTGACGCATGCAACGTCTGAGCTGGGCGCGCGACTCCAGACTGCCCTATGAGCTGAACCAAACCAACCGAGCCTAGGTGTACTCCGCTGGCCTGGTTAAGCATCCGCCATAATTGCTGGAACTGTGCTGGAAAGGGCCATGTGAAAAGTAAATGTTCGGGCGGCACCTTTGGGTGAAAAGGGTACAGGGGAGCACAAATAACTACCAGGTTGAAATAAAAACAGTTGGGCTTGTTTGAGTTGTAAGGCTAAAGCAACAGACTGCAGAAAAAAGTCGATGAATGAAGTCGGGGGAGGTGCCTATGTGATAACCGAAAGTCAGACACTAAAGTGGTTTTCCAACAGCAAGGCTCAGATCAACATTGCAGTGTTGCCATTGTTTATTCAAGTTTTTCTTTATAAAGTTTGTTGAAATAAACATTCGCGCGGGTCAAACAAAAACACCCTAATGACTGGTTGATAATGGAGCCTCCCACAATGCATGCAATGGCTGCAGCATTACGTTGGTGAAGAACCACTTAAGAAACTTGCAGTCAAAACTAAATTACCCTTGATCACATGATTTATGTAAAGTTCATGCAGTCTACATGTAGGCGCAAGTCGGAAATATTTTATCCCCATAATGCAACACACGTTGAAAGGCAGTGACCAGCAATGGCCACAGACTTGACAAAAGTGATCCGCTTGAATGAGCCCATTGTTTTTGACCCCAGGAATAGCCCTGTAAAATGACAAAGATTGATTTTTCCCATAACTTTTTCAAGTGTAAACAAACATATGTATGGTTGAACAGTCTAAACAAAGTAGTGACCTACAATCAATGTAAATAAACTTTTTTTATACAAAGTTTATTGTAGAAAATATATATATTTACAAACAGTATAAAAAAGTCACGGTTTTAAAAAACTAAAAAGCCCCAAAAGTATTAATCTAACAAAAGGCTAAAATCACATTTAAGATTAGGCATCATTAGTACAATAACCTTTTAATAGTACTCCAATTTGGCACCAATGGCACAAGAAAGGTAAACACAGATATAACGAAAAAAAAAAAGAAAAAAAATCAACAAGGGGCAGAGTTGTGGGTTCAGAACCCATCATCAGACTCGCCACCCATGCTCCCAAGAAAGCAGATCTGTTCCAGCATCTCAAACTCTGAATAGCGTTTCACCTCTGTGCTCCTGACCCTACCCTGCCCCCTCCAGAAGCCTTTGACCCCAATGACCCAACAGATTCCAAACGCTCACTCATGTCACTCAGACTGGACCTTACAGAGCTGTTACTATGGAAGCTGTCGCTGTGGATGGAGCTGTAGGCATGGGAGCAGTTGCTGTAATTAAAACTGTAACCATGTGAGCCTTTGCCGTTACTGTGATGAGAGACATTACGACCACGGGAAACTTTGCCATAGGAATCGCTACCCTGAGAGTCATTCCTAAGGGAGCCTTTGGCATACGAGTCATTTCCATGGGAGCCGTTGCTATGGATACTGTTCTCAGTCCCTGACACCTGTCGCCCCTCCGGTTGTGAGGGCGAGGGATCCTTCTGCTGATTCTCTCCACCAGACTTCGCCACACAGGGCTCACTGGCTAACTCACTAGCAGGGACGGGGGGCACTTTCTGTGGATCACCCTCTGGCGAGAACCCTCTGAGAGTGGCTGGAGCTCCGGGGGTGAATCCATTGGGCTGGCCCTCTGATGAAGCACTGGGGCCGTCGCCTCCCTGGAAAGACAACCCAGAGAATGAGATTGAATAGGACCCAAGCTACTGACAGATATTCACCACCGACACTTGAATATCACTATAACACTCGAATATCTAGCAAAGAAACACCATTCCTGACGACAATCTTAGTACATACATACTGTACACCACCCACACTGCACTGAGACTGTATTTACAGAAGGTGCCGCATCAACCTTATCTCCCGTGTCCTGGTCCCCTGCCCCAACAAGAGGCCGTCCAACACTGGAGGACAGCTGGGGTCGCCCGAGCGGGCCAAAGTCAGACTGGTCAATCCCTGCCATGGAGGCCAACTGGCCCAGTCTGAGAGACATAGCAGAGCATAGGGTACGTGTTAGAATACACAGGATAAACACTGGAGAAGCAGGATAATCATTACACTACAAGTAACATCCCCTCACATCTAAACCCTCCAATGGGAAAGTAAGTCTCAATATTTGTCCCATTGAGGTAAAACTCCACACATTCGAAGAGAAACTGTCCATTTCTTTCTTTACCGAGGAACTTAATGAACCCACCAATACATATTTTGCCAGTCACAAGGCTTACCCAGCATCCTTGAGCAGGTCCAGGAAGGCGTGGAACTTGCCGAAGGAGCTCTCGATGCTGTCCAGAACCGCATCGTCCTCCAGAACACTGGAGGGGCCAGTAGCAGGAGCATGCAGTGCCTCCGACAAGGAGAAGTTGATACTGCGCAGCCGAGCGTTCTCCAACTCATACTGAACAGACATAGCAGTTGATCGACAATTAAAACACACACACACACACACACACACACACACACACACGATAAGAATAAAAAAAGGGGCATAGGTTACATACAGTACCAGTCAAAAGTTGGGACACCTACTGATTCAAGGGTTTCTTTATTTTTAATATTTTCTACATTGTAAAATAATAGTGAAGACATCACAACTATGAAATAACACATATACAATAATGTAGTAACCAAATTTCATTTTTACTCCACTACATTCCTAAAGAAAAAAAATACTTGGTCAAAAGCCCTTACACAGCCTGGAGGTGTGTTTTGGGTCATTGTACTGTTGAAAAACAAATGATAGTCCACTAATCGCTAACCAGATGGGATGGTGTTTGGCTGCAAAATGCTGTGGTAGCCATGGTGGTTAAGTATGCCTTGAAATCTAAAGCCCAAAGAAAGCACCCCCACACCATCTCCTCCATGCTTCACTGTGGGAACCAGACATGCGAAGATCATCCCGTTCACCTACTCTGCATCTCAAAGAAACGGAGGTTGGAACCAAACATATCAAATTTGGACTTAGACCAAAAGGAGAGATTTCCACTAATGTCTAATGTCCATTGCTCGTGTTTCTTGGCCCAAGCAAGTCTCTTCTTCATATTGGTGTCCTTTAGTAGTGGTTTCTTTATAGCAATTCGACCTTGAAGGTCTGATTAACGCAGTCTCCTCTGAACAGTTGATGTTGAGATGGATCTGTTACTTATTTGGGCTGCAATTTCTGAAGCTGGTAACTAATGAACTTATCCTTTGCATTAGAGCCAGTTTCAACATAGCGCTTTGTTTTTGCGACTGCACTTGAAGAAACGTTCAGTTCTTGAAATGTTCCGCAATGACTGACCTTCATGTTTTAAAGTAATGATGGACTGTCGTTCCTCTGCTTATTTGAGCTGCTCTTGCCATACATCACTAAAGCTGGAGACTCTTACAGTGAGGGAAAAAAGTATTTGATCCCCTGCTGATTTTGTAAGTTTGCCCACTGACAAAGAAATGATCAGTCTATAATTATAATGGTAGGTTTATTTGAACAGTGAGAGACACAATAACAACAACAAAAAATCCAGAAAAACGCATGTCAAAAATGTTATAAATTGATTTGCATATTAATGACGGAAATAGGTATTTGACCCCCTCTCAATCAGAAAGATTTCTGGCTCCCAGGTGTATTTTATACAGGTAACGAGCTGAGATTTGGAGCACACTCTTAAAGGGAGTGCTCCTAATCTCAGCTTGTTACCTGTATAGAAGACACCTGTCCACAGAAGCAATCAATCAATCAGATTCCAAACTCTCCACCATGGCCAAGACCAAAGAGCTCTCCAAGGATGTCAAGGACAAGATTGTAGACCTACACAAGGCTGGAATGGGCTACAAGACCATCGCCAAGCAGCTTGGTGAGAAGGTGACAGCAGTTGGTGCGATTATTCGCAAATGGAAGAAACACAAAATAACTGTCAATCTCCATCGGGCCTGGGGCTCCATGCAAGATCCCACCTCGTTGCGTTGCAATGATCATGAGAACGGTGAGGAATCAGCCCAGAACTACACAAGAGGATCTTGTCAATGATCTCAAGGAAGCTGGGACCAGTCACCAAGAAAACAATTGGTAACACACTATGCCGTGAAGGACTGAAATCCTGCAGCGCCCGCAAGGTCCCCCTGCTCAAGAAAGCACATATACATGCCCGTCTGAAGTTTGAATCATTCAGATGTTCATTGGCAGAGGACAACTGGGTGAAAGTGTTGTGGTCAGATGAGACCAAAATGGAGCTCTTTGGCATCAACTCAAATCGCTGTGTTTGGAGGAATGCTGCCTATGACCCCAAGAACACCATCCCCACCGTCAAACATGGAGGTGGAAACATTATGCTTTGGGGGTGTTTTTCTGCTAAGGGGACAGGACAACTTCACCGCATCAAAGGGACGATGGACGGGGCCAGGTACCGTCAAATCTTGGGTGAGAACCTCCTTCCCTCAGCCTGGGCATTGAAAATGGGTCGTGGATGGGTATTCCAGCATGACAATGACCCAAAACACACGGCCAAGGTAACAAAGGAGTGGCTCAAGAAGAAGCACATTAAGGTCCTGGAGTGGCCTAGCCAGTATCCAGACCTTAATCCCATAGAAAATCTGTGGAGGGAGCTGAAGGGTCGAGTTGCCAAACGTCAGCCTCAAAACCTTAATGACTTGAAGAAGATCTGCAAAGAGGAGTGGGACAAAATCCCTCCTGAGATGTGTGCAAACCTGGTGGCCAACTACAAGAAATGTCTGACCTCTGTGATTGCCAACAAGGGTTTTGCCACCAAGTACTAAGTCATGTTTTGCAGAGGGGTCAAATACATTAAAATGCAAATCAATTTATAACATGTTTTTCTGGATTTTTTTGTTTGTTATTCTGTCTCTTACTGTTCAAATAAATCTACCATTAAAATTATAGACTGATCATTTCTTTGTCAGTGGGAAAACGTACAAAATCAGCAGGGGATCAAATACTTTTTTTCCCCTCACTGTACCTCCCTACCTAGCTTTAAGCACCAGCTGTCAGAGCAGCTCACAGATCACTGCACCTGTACATAGCTCATCTGTAAATAGCCCATCCAATCTACCTCATCCCCATACTGTATTTATTTATCTTGCTCCTTTGCACCCCAGTATCTCTAATTGCACATTCATCTTCTGCACATTCTACCATTCCAGTGTTTAATTGCTATATTGTAATTACTTCGCCACCATGGCCTATTTATTGCCTTACCTCTCTTATCCTACCTCATTTGCACATGTTGTATATAGATTTTTCTACTGTATTATTGATTGTATGTTTGTTTATTCCATGTGTAACTCTGCGTTGTTATATGTGTCGAACTGCTTTGCTTTATCTTGGCCAGATCGCAGTTGCAAATTAGAACTTGTTCTCAACTAGCCTACCTGGTTAAATAAAAGGTGAAAAAAGAAAGACTTGGTCTTTTACCAAATAGGGCTATCTTCTGTATACCACCCCTACCTTGTCACAACACAACTGATTGGCTCAAACGCATTAAGGAAAGAAATTTGACAAATTAACTTAACAAGGCACACCTGTTAATTGAAATGCATTCCAGGTGTCTACCTCATAAAGCTGGTTGAGAGAATGCCAAGAGTGTGCAAAGCTGTCATCAAGGCAAAGGGTGGCTACTTTGAAGAATCTCAAATACAAAATATATTTTGAATTGTTTAACAATTTTGTATTTACTACATGATTCCATGTGTTATTTCATAGATTGGATGTCTTCACTATTATTCTACAATGTATAAAATAGTACAAATAAAGAAAAACCCTTGAATGAGTAGGAGTGTCCAAACTTTTGACTGGTACTGTACATGTATGCAAGTCATACCATCTCACAAAAACGGTAGAATATTGTATACTCTGCATTTTAGTCTTACTAGTACAAAAAGGTTGGGATGACAGTCCGTACCTCCATGAGGCGAGTGTCTGCCTTCACTCTGGCCCTTCTTTCCCCTGCTAGTCTGAGCCGACACTCCTCCAGCTCCACCTGTAGGAAAAACAGGAGAACTGCACTCCATCACTGTCAAATCAAAACACCAGTGTCGGTATGTCTGCCTGCCCTTCAGTCAGTGGGAGAGAAAACATGCCTGGTGTTTGTGGGGCTTGTCAATCAGGATGCACCTCAGTTTGAAGTTATCCCTTTTCAAAACGCCCCACTAAGTACAGTATGTGCACTGTCTGCTACCATATGGGCTTTACCTGTACACGTCTGTACTGTCTGACAGTGATCCTCTCACGAAGGCTAAGTGGTGACAGGCTTTTTGTCTCAACCACTTCCTCCTCTCCCTCTCCCTCTCCCTCTCCCTCCTCCTCCTCCTCCTCTGACTCAGTCTCCATTGTGACCTTGACAGTGGCAGCCCCCTGAAGAAGACCATATACTAGACATCAACAGAACATATGACCACAACACAGGTCAGGCACATAGGGATTACATGTGGCCAGAAAGTGTCAGAATTAATCTGACTGTGTTAGACAAATGGATGGCTTACCTCAAAGCTCTGCTCTGCCACTGTATTACCTGGAGGAAGTCCTCTGTCAAGATAGGAGGACATGAAAAGAAGAGGATATTCAACCACTCATGGAGGACAATGGAAGTTGATTTTAGTCTTTATTATTGAAATGAAGATAAATAAAGGCGTTTCATCTTGTAGGAGGAAGATTCCTGTAGTCATTCTCCAAGACGACTGCCCTTACCTCTGTCGTCCAGCACGTTCTGCAGTGCGCCATGGGATACACCTGCTGGAGCTGGAGTGTGGCTGCTGGGCAACAACTGGACTCCGCCTACCGGCCAACGACAACCTGCGAGGACCTGGGGCAGGACCATATATGGTCAACGCCGGCAGGAAATGATGAGGTCGGCAGTTGAAAAGAATGTGATTATTAATAGAACATCACAGGTCCATTAGTATGGTAACTACATGGGGAAGTTTCATTACAACACGCTATGAAAGTGGATACGTCACACACGTCAAACTGAAAGCATTACGTACACTGGTAGCAAGCAAACTAACTATAAATAAGTGAATTGTTTAATTCCACAGTTAGCCAGAGTTAGTTACATGTATTTACTGTTGGTTAACTACCGCTATTAGACTTGTAGATAGCGGGCAACCGTAATGCTACTTCCTGGCTCCAGAAAGGATGTGGTGGCTCTAGTTACATTTAGCCATTTGTGAAATATCCACTGTTATAGTGTATAGTACCACAGGGTGACTGTGTGTTTGGAGGCTTAGTATTGAGAGGCTGATGGCTAAGGGAGAGTTAACAGTGACCTGGATTGTGTTCATTATGGAAAGCAACCGGAAACAAAATAAATGTTTCCTATTGGACAAGTTTATGTGGGCCCTCTATATTTCAGTCCATTGTCTTCCGTTTGGAGCCTATAATGAACACGACTGTGGGCACTTCTCTGCAACACTGGGGTGGCAAAGGTCAAAGAGAGAATGCCTTGGAAACAAATATCTACTCCCTTGAGAGTAGATGATCAAAAGTACCTATCCTAAATGTTGCTTTTCGTCTAGCTGTATTTCCCAGTATTCTTCTCTTAAGGATTGGAGGTTTCTGTGAGTCTTTGAGGGCTGGGGGCTTGATCCAGGAGTACTACAACATAAAACACGGAGCACATACTGAGAAACCACCATCATGAACCCCGAGATACTAATACACATCTTCACACGTATAATACAGTATGTGTCGTACCACTTTGCGTTAACCATGGACACACAGCTCCCAATGTTTACTTTAATAGCCAGATAGGCCAGGAGAAAATGTATCCCTACCTGAGAGGATTGACCATTAGCGTTCATGAGAACTCTTTCTATCACGGACTTCATCAGGTCGTTGTCTGTGCGAGGAGGAGAGGAGTAAGAACCCCTCGTGTTAGGCCTATAACAAACTCTCAAAGGAAAAACTGCAACCCGAGTAGATATGATCATTCTGAGATGTCTACTTCCAAAATATACCCTTTTGACAGGCGCCATGAGTAAAACAATCCCATCCAATCAGAGCAGTGTCAGTTGGAACTTACCCACCAAGGGGTTCCTCCTGATATCCAGGACACAGAGAGTGGAATTGGACTTTAGAGCCTCCAGCAGAGACCGTGTCCCATCGTTGGACAAACCACACTTCTGCAGATCCAAGGCTAGGAAAACAATGCAAAAAACTACAGTCAATACCACCATTAACAAAGAAGTTTTGATATAGTGTTCCTTAATATACACAACCCTGGATTCAAGCCCAAGGAAAGGTCCTGAAAAACTGACTTGAAAGTGGGTCAATGAGAGACTGAACATGTCCTCTGACCTTTGACCCAGAGGTCCTCAGCCAGTTCCTGTGCGAGGGCAGCCGCCCCTCTGTCTCCCACCAGGGTGTTGCAGTTGAGAGTGACCCGACGGAGGCCTCCCATGCCCTCGAATTCAGGCCTCCTGTACCTCAGAGACTCGGCCCAGGCTGCACTGTGCCTCCGCATTGCCTGATGCTGCAATGCAGGGGAGAGGTCAGTCAACTGGAGCTCACACACAACCCCAAACACCACACAATAAGGATGCACGATTCTGCCCAATTGTTGAATGTGTAATGACTTCAATACAGATCTTCTCTGAGTATGTCATACTGACCATCCCCACTAGAGGGAAACAGAGCTCACTGTAATGACAGTCACAGATGGCACACATACGCATTCCATTTATCAATTGTGTCAAGGCTTAAAAATCCTACTTAAACAGGTCTCTTCACAGTCATCTACACTGACTGAAGTGTATTTAACAAGTGACAGCAATAAGTGATCATAGCTTTCACCTGGATTTACCTGGTCGGTCATGCAAAAGGGAAGTGTTCTTAATGTTTTGTATACTCAGAGTATATAAACCCTGGATTGCTGGCCATTGTGAGGCTTTGAAGCCACCGGTTGGCCATATTGGTGCTCCCCGGTAGGAGCGGTCCTCCACAGGAATTAATGGAATTCTACAGTATTTCAATTAAATGTATTAAAAGAAAAAAATGACATGTAATACTTTTTTGTTATAGTGGGGACAGGAACATTAGTTCTCAAAAAAATTATACTTTAAGGAAAATGTGTGAATATACAGTACCAGTCCAAAGTTTGGACACACCTACTCATTCAAGGGTTTTTCTTTATTTTTACTATTTTCTACATTAGAGAATAATACTGAAGACATCAAAACTATGAAATAACACATATGGAATCATGTAGTAAGCAAAGCAGCCACCCTTTGCCTTGACAGCTTTGCACACTCTTGGCATTCTCTCAACCAGCTTCATGTGGTAGTCACCTGGAATGCATTTCAATTAGCAGATGTGCCTTGTTAAAAGTTAATTTGTGGAATTTCTTTCCTTCTTAATGCGTTTGAGGCCATCAGTTGTGTTGTGACAAGGTAGGGATGGTATACAGAAGATAGTCCTATTTGGTAAAAGACCAAGTCCATATTATGGCAAGAACAGCTCAAATAAGCAAAGAGAAACGACAGTCCATCATTACTTTGAGACATGAAGGTCAGTCAATGCGGAATATTTCAAGAACTTTGAGCGTTTCTTAAAATGCAGTCGAAAAAAAATAATGGCGCCGGAGATGGCTGCCGTTTTATGTGCTCAAACCAACTGTGCTATTTTGTTCGCTTTTTCGCGTTGTTTGTAACTTATTTTGTACATAATGTTGCTGCTACCGTCTCTTATGACCGAAAATAACTTCTGGACATCAGAACAGCGATTCCTCACCTCAACAAAGATTTCTTCTTTAACGAGTCTGATGTGAAGGAACTACTGCTTTCTCTGGAACGGGCCAAAATCCCTGTCATTTGCGTGAAGAAAAGACGGAGAAAAATGGGGTGGCGGTCGGGCTGCCTTCTGAGAATTCATAGGGAGTGAGTAAACGCCCACTGCCATCCGTTCTATTGGCCAACGTGCAATCATTGGAAACCAGAGGGAAAAAAAAAAAAAGAATAGACCACATTTACACACACAGAAACTCATACAAAGCTCTCCCTCACCCTCCATTTGGCAAATCTGACCATAATTCTATCCTGATTCCTGCTTACAAGCAAAAACTAAAGCAGGAAATACCAGTAACTCGCTCAATACGGAAGTGGTCAGATGATGCGGATGCTACAGAACTGTTTTGCTAGCACAGACTGGAATATGTTCCAGGATTCATCTAATGGCATTGAGGAATATACCACATCAGTCATTGGCTTCATCAATAAGTGCATAGACGATTACAGGCAACATTCGCATCGAGCTAAAGGCAAGAGCTTTCAAGGAGAGGGACACTAATAAGAAATCCCGATACGCCCTCAGACGAACCATCAAACAGGCAAAGCATCAATACAGGATTAAGATTGAATCCTACTACACCAGCTCTGACGCTCGGCGGATGTGGCAGGGCTTGAAAACTATTACGGACTACAAAGGGAAACCCAGCTGTGAGCTGCCCAGTAACGCAAGCCTACCAGACGAGCTTAATGCCTTTTATGCTCGCGTCGAGGCAAGCAAAACTGAAGCCTGCATGAGAGCATCAGCTGTTACGGATGACTGTGTGATAACGCTCTCGGTAGCAGATGTGAGCAAGACCTTTAAAACATGTCAACATTCACAAAGCAGCGGGGCCAGACGGATTACCAGGACTGGGACTCAAAGCATGCGCTGACCAACTGGCAAGTGTATTCACTGACATTTTCAACCTCTCCCTGACGGAGTCTGTAATACCTACATGTATCAAGCAGACAACCATAGTCCCTGTGCCCAAGGGAGCGAAGGTAACCTGCCTAAATGATTACCACCCCGTAGCACTCGCTTCGGTAGCCATGAAGTACTTTGAAAGGCTGGTAATGGCTCACATCAACAGCATCCTCCCGGATACCCTAGACCCACTCCAATTCGTATACCGCCCAAACAGATTCATAGATGACGCAATCTCTACTGCCCTCCACACTGCCCTTTCCCACCTGACAAAAGGAACACCTATGTGAGAATTCAGCATTCAACACCATAGTGCCCACGAAGCTCATCACTAAGCTAAGGACACTGGGACTAAACACCTCCCTCTGCAACTGAATCATGGACTTCCTGACAAGCTGCCCCCAGTTGGTAAGGGTAGGCAACAACATGTCTGCCACGCTGATCCTCAACACTGGGGCCCCTCAGGGGTGTGTGCTTAGTCCCCTACTGTACTCCCTGTTCACCTACGACTGCGTGGCCAAACACGACTCCAACACCATCATAAAGTTTGCTGATGACACAACAGTGGTAGGCCTGATCACAGACAACGATGAGACAGCCTATAGGGAGGTGGTCAGAGACCTGCTAGTGTAGTGCCAGGACAACAACCTCTCCCTCAATGTGAGCAAGACAAAAGGAGTGGATCAAGGACTACAGGAAAAGGCGGGCCGAACAGGCCCCCATTAACATAAATGGGGCTGTAGTGGAGCGGGTAGAGAGTTCCAAGGTCCTTGGTGTCCACATCACCAACAAACTATCATGGTCCAAACACACCAAGATAGTTGTGAAGTGGGCACGACAGGAGACTGAAATGGGTCCTCAGATCCTCAAAAGGTTTTACAGCAGCACCATCGAGAGCATCCTGACCGGTTGCATCACCGCCTGATATGGCAACTGCTTGGCATCTGACCGTAAGGCGCTACAGAGGGTAGTGCATATGGCCCAGTACATCACTGGGGCCAAGCTTCCTGCCATCCAAGACCTATATACTAGGCATGGTCAAAGGAAAGCCCCAAAAATTGCCAGACTCGTCACCCAAGTTATAGACTGTTCTCTCTGCTACCGCACGGCAAGCACTACCGGAGCACCAAGTCTCGGACCGAAAGGCTCCTTAACAGCTTCTACCCCCAAGACTGTTGAACAATTAATCAAATGGCCACCCGGACTATTTACATTGACACCCCCCCACAATTATTTTTTTTACACTGCTGCTACTCACTGTTTATCATCTATGCATAGTCACTTCACCCCTACCTACATGTACAAATTACCTCGAGTAACCTGTACCACCGCACATTGACTCGGTACCGGCACCCCCTGTATATAGCCTCGTCGTTATTTTCTTGTGTTACTTTAGATTATTTGGTAAATATTTTCATACCTCTTTCTTGAACTGCACTGTTGGTTAAGTGCTTATAAGTAAGCATTTCACGGTAAGGAATACACCGGTTGTATTCGGCGCATGTGACAAATAAAGTTTGATTTGAAAAAACCAAGCGCTATGACGAAACTAGCTCTCATGAGGACCGCCACAGGAAAGGAAGACCCAGAGTGCTCTGCTGCAGAGGATGAGTTCATTAGTTACCAGCCTCAGAAAATTGCAGCCCAAATAAATGCTTCAGAGTTCAAGGAACAGTCACATCTCAAAATCAACTGTTCAGAGGAGACTGCATGAATCAGGCCTTCATGGTCAAATTGCTGCAAAGAAACCACTAATAAAAGGAGACCAATAAGAAGAGACTTGCTTGGGCCAAGAAACATGAGCAATGAACATTGGACCGGCGGAAATCTGTTCTTTGGTCTGATGAGTCCAAATCTGAGATTTGTCTTTGTGAGATGCAGAGTAGGTGAACGGATGACCTTCGCATGTCTGGTTCCCACCGTGAAGCATGGAGGAGATGTGATGGTGCTTTGCTGGTGACACTGATTTATTTAGAATTCAAGGCACACTTAACCAGCATGGCTACCACAGCATTCTGCAGCGATACGCCATCCCATCTGGTTAGCGATTGGTGGGACTATAATTTGTTTTTCAAAAAGGACAATGGCCCAAAACATCTCCAGACTGTGTAAGGGCTATTTGACCAAGAAGGAGAGTGATGAGTGCTGCCTCAGATGACCCGGCCTCAACCCAATCGAGATGGTTTGGGATGAGTTGGACCACAGAGTGAAGGAAAAGCAGACAAGTGCTCAGCATATGTGGGAACTCATTCAAGGCTGTTGGAAAAGCATTCCAGGAGAAG
Organism: Salmo trutta; assembly: GCF_901001165.1. Lineage (NCBI taxonomy): Eukaryota > Metazoa > Chordata > Actinopteri > Salmoniformes > Salmonidae > Salmo > Salmo trutta. Next base: position 29,175,546 of record NC_042983.1, on the reverse strand, counting down.
CTGATTGAGAGAATGCCAAGAGTGTGCAAAGCTGTCATCAAGGCAAAGGGTGGCTATTTGAAGAATTTCAAATACATTTTGATTTGTTTAACACTTTTTGGTTACTACAAGATTCCATATGTGTTATTTCATAGATTTGATGTCTTCACTATTATTCTACAATGTAGAAAATAGTAAAAAAATAATAATAAGAATGTACGTACACTGCCGTTCAAACGTTTGGGGTCACATAGAAATGTCCTTATTTTTGAAAGAAAAGCACATTTTTCGTCCATTAAAATAACATCAAATTGATCAGAAATACAGTGTAGATAGTTAATGTTGTAAATGACTATTGTAGCTGGAAACAGCAGATTTTTTAATGGAATTTCTACATAGGTGTACAGAGGCCCATTATCAGCAACCATCACTCCTGTGTTCCAATGGCACATTGTGTTAGCTAATCCAAGTATCATTTCAAAAAGGCTAATTGATCATTAGAAAACCCTTTTGCAATTATGTTAGCACAGCTGAAAACTGTTGTGCTCATTAAAGAAGCATTAAAACTGGCCTTCTTTAGATTAGTTGAGAATCTGGAGCATCAGCATTTGTGGGTTCGATTACAGGCTCAAAATGGCCAAAAACAAAGCACTTTCTTCTGAAATTTGAAGGCTATTCCATGCAAGAAATTGCCACTACTCCCTTCACAGAACAGCGCAAACTGGCTATAACCAGAATAGAAAGAGGAGTGGGAGGCCACGGTGCACAACTCAGCAAGAGGACAAGTACATTAAAGTGTCTAGTTTGAGAAACAGATGCCTCGTAAGTCCTCAACTGGTAGCTTCATTAAATAGTACCCGCAAAACACCAGTCTCAACGTCAACAATGAAGAGGCAACTCCGGGATGCTGACCTTCTAGGCAGAGTTGCAAAGAAAAATACATATCTCAGACTGGCCAGTAAAAAGAAAAGATTAAGATGGGCAAAAGAACACAGACATTGGACAGACGAATCTAAGTTTGAGGTGTTCGGATCATGAAGAACATTCGTGAGACTCAGAAAAAATGAAAATATGCTGGAGGAGTGCTTGACGCCATCTGTCAAGCATGGTGGAGGCAATGTGATGTTCTGGGGGTGCTAAAGTTGGAGATTTGTACAGGGTAAAAGACCCTTCCTTCTTCAAGACCCATCACTCCATTTTGCAAAGCCATGCCATACCCTGTGGACGGCGCTAAATTGGAGCCAAATTCCTCCTACAACAGGACAATGACCCAAACCACAGCGCAAAACTATGCAAGAACTATTTAGGGAAGAAGCAGTCAGCTGGTATTCTGTCTATAATGGAGTGGCCAGCACAGTTACCTGATCTCAACCTTACTGAGCTGTTGTGGGAGCAGCTTGACCGTATGGTAAGCAAGAACTGCCCATCAAGCCAATCCAACTTGTGGGAAGTGCTTCAGGAAGCATGGGGTGAAATATCTTCAGATTACCTCAACAAATTGACAACTAGAATGCCAAAGGTCTGCAAGGCTGTAATTGCAGCAAATGGAGGATTCTTTGACGAAAGCAAAGTTTTAAGGACACAATTACTTTTTCAATTTAAAATCATTATTTATAACCTTGTCAACGTCTTGACTATATTTCCTATTAATTTTGCAACATTTCATGTATGTTTTCATGGAAAACAAAGGACATTTGTGACCCCAAACTTTTGAACAGTAGTATATAACTTCGCAAAAAAAGTAACATCGTCACTGTCAACTGTGTTTTTTTTCAGAAAACTTAACATGTGTAAATATTTGCATGAACATAACACGATTCATCAACTGAGACATAAACTGAACAAGTTCCACAGACATGTGACTAACAGAAATTGAATGTGTCCCTAAACAAAGGGGGGGTCAAAATCAAAAATAAGTCCGTATCTGGTGTGGCCACCAGCTGCATTTAGTACTGCAGTGAATCTCCTCCTCATGGACTGCACCAGATTTACCAGTTCTTGCTGTGAGATGTTACCCCACTCTTCCACCAAGGCACCTGCAAGTTCCCGGACATTTCTGTGGGGGGGGGGGGGGGGAATGGCCCTAGCCCTCACCCTCCGATCCAACAGGTCCCAGACATGCTCAATGGGATTGAGATCCGGGCTCTTCGCTGGCCATAGCAGAACAGTGACATTCCGGTCTTGCAGGAAATCACGCACAGAACGAGCAGTATAGCTGGTGGCGTTGTCATGCTGGAGGGTTATGTCAGGATGAGCCTGCAGGAAGGATACCACATGAGGAGGATGTCTTCGCTGTAACGCACAGTGTTGAGATTGCCTGCAATGACAACAACCTCAGTCTCATGATGCTGCGACACACCACCCCAGACCATGACAGACCCTCCACCTCGATCCCACTCGAGTACAGGTCTCGGTGTAATGCTCATTCCTAGTGGCAGCGTAGCCTAGTGGTTAGAGCGTTGAACTAGTAACCGAAAGGTTGCAAGATCGAATCCCTGAGCTGACAAGGTACAAATCTGTGGTTCTGCCCCTGAACAAGGCAGTTAACCCACTGTTCCTAGGCCGTCATTGAAAATAAGAATTTGTTCTTAACTGATTTGCCTAGTTAAATAAAGGTAAAATATAAACACGAATCCGACCATCACCCCTGGTGAAACAAAACCGCAACACGTCAGTGAAGAGCACTTTTTGCCAGTCCTGTCTGGTCCAGCGACGGTGGGTATGGTGAGGACCTGCCTTACAACAGGCCTACAAGCCCTCAGTCCAGCCTCTCTCAGCCTATTGTGGACAGTCTGAGCACTGATGGAGGAATTGTGTGTTCCTGGTGTAACTCGGGCAGTTGTTGTTGCCATCCTGTACCTGTACCGCAGGTGTGATGTTTGGATGTACCCATCCTGTGCAGGTGTTGTTACACGTGGTCTGCCACTGCGAGGACGATCAGCTGTCCGTCCTGTCTCAGGCGTCTCACAGTATGGACATGGCAATTTATTGCTCTGGCCACAGCTGCAGTCCTCATGCCTCCTTGCAGCATGCCTAAGGCACATTCACGCAGATGAGCAGGGACCCTGGGCATCTTTCTTTTGGTGTTTTTCAGAGTCAGTAGAAAGGCCTGTTTAGTGTCCTAACTTTTCATAACTGTGACCTTAATTGCCAACCGTCTGTAAGCTGTTAGTGTCTTAACGACCGTTCCACAGATGCATGTTCATTAATTGTTTATGGTTCATTGAACAAGCGTGGGAAACAGTGTTTAAACCCTTCACAATGAAGATCTGTGAAGTTATTTGGACGGTCCTGAAAAAGGGCCGTTTCTTTTTTTGCTGAGTTCACACACACAGTATAATTTTTCTATGCAGTGCCTTTGGAAAGTATTCAAGTCCCTTGACCTTTTTCCACATTTTTTGTTAGGTTACAGCCTTATTCTAAAATGTATTAAATAGTTTTTTTTACCCTTATCAAATCGACAGACAATACTCCATAATGACAATGCAAAAACAGGTTTAGAATTCTTTGCTAATTTATATATATTTTTAAACTGAAATATCACATTGACATTAGTATTCAGACCCTTTACTCAGTACTTTGTTGAAGCACCTTTGGCAGCGATTACAGCCTTTTGTCTTCTTGGGTATGACGCTACAAGCTTGGCACACCTGTATTTGGGGAGTTTCTCCCATTCTTCTCTGTAGATCCTCTCAAGCTCTGTCAGGTTGGATGGGGTGCGTTGCTGCACAGCTATTTTCAGGTCTCTCTAGAGATGTTCAATCGGGCTCTGGCTGGGCCACTCAATGAACATTCAGACACTTGTCCCGAAGCCACTCCTGCGTTGTATTGGCTGTGTGCTTAGGGTCGTTGTCCTGTTGGAAGGTGAACCTTTGCCCCAGTTTGAGGTCCTTAGTGCTCTGAAGCAGGTTTTCATCAAGGATCTCTCTGTACTTTGCTCCGTTCATCTTTCCCTCGATCCTGACTAGTCTCCCAGTCCCTGCTGCTGAAAAACATCCCCACAGCATGATGCTGCTACCCCCATGCTTCATTGTAGGGATGGTGCCAGGTTTCCTCCAGATGTGACACTTGGCAATTAGGTCAAGCAGTTCAATCTTGATTTCATCAGACCAGAGAATCTCATTTCACATGGTCTGAGAGTTTTTAGGTGCCTTTTGGCAAACTCCAAGCAGACTGTCATGTGCCTTTTACTGAGGAGTGGCTTCCGTCTGGCCACTACCATAAAGCCTGATTGGTGGAGTGCTGCAGAGATGGTTGTCCTTCCGGAAGGTTCTCCCATCTCCACAGAGGAACTCTAGAGCTCTGTCAGAGTGACCATTGGGTTCTTGTTCACCTCCATGGAAGAGTCTTGGTGGTTCCAAACTTGTTCCATTTAAGAATGATGGAGGACCACTGTGTTCTTGGGGACCTTCAATGCTGCAGAAATGTTTTGGTACCCTTCCCCAGATCTGTACTTCGACACAATCCTGTCTCAGAGCTCTACAGACAATTCCTTTGACCTCATGATTTGTTTTTTGCTCTGACATGCAGTCAACTGTGGGACCTTATATAAAACTGGTGTGTGCCTTTCCAAATCATGTCCAATCAATTGAATTTACCACAGGTGGTCTCCAATCAAAACCGTTTTTTTGCTGCGTCATTATGGGATATTGTGTGTAGATTGCTGAGGATTTTTATTTATTTAATACATTTTAGAAAAAGGCTGTAACGTAACAAAATTTGGAAAAAGTCAAGTGGTCTGAATACTTTCCGTATGAGCTACAAAAGTATTGGGACAATGACATTTGTTGTTGTTTTGGCTCTGTACTCCAGCACTTTGAAATTAAAATGATACAATGCCAATGAGGTTCAAGTGCAGACTATTAGCTTTAATTTGAGGGTATTTACATCCACAGCGGGTGAAACTTGCCTAACTTTCTCACTCATCATTATTCACGATTCATTCAGGACTATCTGTAATCATGGTAGCATCCACATTAACGTAGAAGTTTTTAGAGACATATTCTAAATAATAAACTTTTGTCTACTTCAATACACAAGTGAATTTGTCCCAATACTTTCGGTCCCCTAAAATGGGTGGACTATGTAAAAAATAAAGTGCTCTAATTTCTAAACAGCTCACCCAATATGTATGTAAATACCCTTCAATTAAAGCTAACAGTCTGCCATTTAACCTCAGTCATTTTATCATTTCAAATCCAAAGTGCTGGAGTAGAGCCAAAACAACTAAACGTGTCACTGGCACAATAAAATACAACAATTTCTAAGATTTTACTGAGTTGAGGTTCATATAAGAAAATCAGTCAATTGAAATAAATGAGTCTCTAATCTATGGATTTCACATAACTGGGAATACAGATATGCATCTGTTGGTCACAGATACCTTTAAAAATAAAAAAGGGTGTCAGCGTATCGCTGTACATTGAAATTTCCATCGATAAAATGCAATTGTGTTCATTATCCGTAGCTCATGGCTCCCCATACCATAACCCCACCACCACAGGGCAGTCTGTTCACAACGTTGACATCAGCAAACCACTCACCCACACGGCGCTATACACGTGGTCTGCGGTTGTGAGGCTGGTTGGATGTACTGCTAAAATCTCTAAAATGATGTTGGAGGCAGCTTATGGTAGAGAAATTAACATTCAATTCTCTGGCAACATCTCTGGTGGACATCCCTGCAGTCACCATGCCAATTGCACGGTCCCTCAAAACTTGAGACATCTGTGGCATTGTGTTGTGACACATTTTAAAAGTGGACTTTTATTGCCCCCAGCACAAGGTGCACCTGTGTAATGATAATTTTGTTTAATCAGCTTCTTGATATGCCACACCTGTCAGGTGGATGGATTATCTTGGCAAAGGAGAAATGCACACCAACAGGGATGTAAACAAATATGTGCACAAAATTTGAGAGAAATAAGCTTTTTGTGCATATGGAACATTTCTGGGATCTTTTATTTCAGCTCATGAAACATGGGACCAAAATTGTACATGTTGCATTTATATATTTATTTATATCTCATAATATAATTTAAAAGTATGCAGTAAGGTGTCTGTAATAGAATAAACGTGGAAAAACAAATGTAGACATTAATAGATGCATTTCCACAGCCAAAATATTTTTTACAAACAGTGAGGAGTGCCAAGATGGAGGCACAGTGGCTTCAACACAGCGCCTCCATAGTCATCTAGTGTATATATAAATATTTGCAAAGGAAGGGTTGGTAATACCAAGCTCATAACAGAGGTCCAGTACCTTGATGATGTTGGCTATATGCTCCGCTCCTCTCCAGGTCAGATTGCAGCCTGTGAAATCCACTGTCTTTATAGATGGAGAGTACTTCACACTCTGGCAGATAGCTGAACATTAGAAAACACCAAATCAGACAAAAAAAGATCACGTGGTCATAACTTGCACACAAGAACACATTTTCTCACTTTTCCCACTACGTCTCACTCACCTTCTAACCCCTCGTCTGCTATAGGACAGTGAGCCAAAGAGAGATTTTCCAAAGAGACACTTTTGGCTAAACCCTGGAATAACAACAAACTAGCATTAGTGGGTGCCCTGCAGAACCTTAAGTTGGTTCAGGTGAATCTGCAACTTGCTACCTTCGTAAGAGTGATAAGGTCTCTCTCTCTAAATGGAAGACCATGGAGTTGGAGGGTCTTGAGGTTTGGTGAAGCTGTCAGACACTCCCTGAGTGATTTACACAGTTTGAACGTCATCTCCTTGGAGCGGATGGCTGGGATCTTCTTCCTATTGCCAGCCCTGTACCTTTCTGAGAAGGGTAAAGAGAAGAGACCATACAAGGAATAAGGACAGGTTATAAAGCAAGGAGCTCCTACTTCAAGTTGTTTAGCCTACTTGATGTTTACCTGGCTCTCCGATGCCGAGACCGCTTTGGTAGCAGCTTCTGACTGCAACATGTTGTAGCTGTTTATTGATGGTCAGAGAGTTGAGTATGGGTGCCCAATCTGTCAGTTTGAGCCGATCCCCGTTAAAGTCAAGCATCCCTTGACTCAGGTTTGCCTTGACTGCTGACAATGGGACTGAGTCCTGCATAGCGCATGCATAATCATAATATGACTCGTAGTCTTGGGCACCTCTGCGCCGAATTTGGACAGTGTCCAACATTTCCAATCTAGTGGCAGAAAAAACTAAGAGTTAACTTAAAGGATGCAATATGGAGGTTTAGGAACTTGTCTGCGTCAAATTGTAGCTTGAATTTTTATTTAATATCATATAGATAATATTAATACATTTTATTTAATGAAACTAGCTATATAAATCCTTAGTTTTAGGCAAACATAGCTAATACTTTTGCTCATGCCTAGTCTGATTAATCAGGCTTTAATACACAAATGGGTGTATACAGCCTGAAACTAATGCCTGAAAAATCATGTAAGATGTTCTTTAGAAGCCAGAATGTTGAGTAAAATAACATTTAAACGTAATCTACCAGTTGTCTGTGCGGTTTGTCCTTCAGCTGCTTGAAATTTGAGACAAAATATCCACAGGAAAGTATTGTTTACTCAACTTTTTAGAGAGCTGGTAGGTATATGGTTCGGTTCAGTACAGGGGTAAAGTTAGTTTTATATTGGATATTCCATCCGCTCCTCAATAGCTATTGAGTCAACCACACCATGACATAGCCCTTGATCATGACTAGAGTTGCACATTTTGAGAAAATGTTGAGAGGAATATTCACAGGTGGAAACTTTCCGTGGGAATTAACAGGAATTGACGGAAATATACTGCTCAAAAAAATAAAAGGAACAGTTAAACAACACATCCTAGATCTGAATTAAATAAATAATCTTATTAAATACTTTTTTCTTTACATAGTTGAATGTGCTGACAACAAAATCACAAAAATAATCAATGGAAATCCAATTTATCAACCCATGGAGGTCTGGATTTGGAGTCACACTCAAAATTAAAGTGGAAAACCACACTACAGGCTGATCCAACTTTGATGTAATGTCCTTAAAACAAGTCAAAATGAGGCTCAGTAGTGTGTGTGGCCTCCACGTGCCTGTATGACCTCCCTACAACGCCTGGGCATGCTCCTGATGAGGTGGCGGTTAGTCTCCTGAGGGATCTCCTCCCAGACCTGGACTAAAGCATCCGCCAACTCCTGGTCAGTCTGTGGTGCAACGTGGCATTGGTGGATGGAGCGAGACATGATGTCCCAGATGTGCTCAATTGGATTCAGGTCTGGGGAATGGGCGGGCCAGTCCATAGCATCAATGCCTTCCTCTTGCAGGAACTGCTGACACACTCCAGCCACATGAGGTCTAGCATTGTCTTGCATTAGGAGGAACCCAGGGCCAACCGCACACGCATATGGTCTCACAAGGGGTCTGAGGATCTCATCTCGGTACCTAATGGCAGTCAGGCTACCTCTGGAGAGCACATGGAGGGCTGTGCGGCCCCCCAAAGAAATGCCACCCCACACCATTACATTTACATTTAAGTCATTTAGCAGACGCTCTTATCCAGAGCAACTTACAAATTGGTGCATTCACCTTATGATATCCAGTGGAACAACCACTTTACAATAGTGCATCTAAATCTTTTGGGGGGGGGGGGGTTAGAAGGATTACTTTATCCTATCCCAGGTATTCCTTAAAGGAGGTGGGGTTTCAGGTGTCTCCGGAAGGTGGTGATTGACTCCGCTGTCCTGGCGTCGTGAGGGAGCTTGTTCCACCATTGGGGTGCCAGAGCAGCGAACAGTTTTGACTGGGCTGAGCGGGAACTGTGCTTCCTCAGAGGTAGGGAGGCGAGCAGGCCAGAGGTGGATGAACGCAGTGCCCTTGTTTGGGTGTAGGGCCTGATCAGAGCCTGAAGGTACGGAGGTGCCGTTCCCCTCACAGCTCCGTAGGCAAGCACCATGGACTTGTAGCGGATGCGAGCTTCAACTGGAAGCCAGTGGAGAGAGCGGAGGAGCGGGGTGACGTGAGAGAACTTGGGAAGGTTGAACACCAGACGGGCTGCGGCGTTCTGGATGAGTTGTAGGGGTTTAATGGCACAGGCAGGGAGCCCAGCCAACAGCGAGTTGCAGTAATCCAGACGGGAGATGACAAGTGCCTGGACTAGGACCTGCGCCGCTTCCTGTGTGAGGCAGGGTCGTACTCTGCGAATGTTGTAGAGCATGAACCTACAGGATCGGGTCACCGCCTTGATGTTAGTGGAGAACGACAGGGTGTTGTCCAGGGTCACGCCAAGGTTCTTAGCACTCTGGGAGGAGGACACAAGGGAGTTGTCAACCGTGATGGTGAGATCATGGAACGGGCAGTCCTTCCCCGGGAGGAAGAGCAGCTCCGTCTTGCCGAGGTTCAGCTTGAGGTGGTGAGCCGTCATCCACACTGATATGTCTGCCAGACATGCAGAGATGCGATTCGCCATCTGGTTATCAGAAGGGGGAAAGGAGAAGATTAATTGTGTGTCGTCTGCGTAGCAATGATAGGAGAGACCATGTGAGGATATGACCGAGCCAAGTGACTTGGTGTATAGTGAGAATAGGAGAGGGCCTAGAACAGAGCCCTGGGGGACACCAGTGGTGAGAGCACGTGGTGCGGAGACAGATTCTCGCCACGCCACCTGGTAGGAGCGACCTGTCAGGTAGGACGCAATCCAAGCGTGGGCCGCGCCGGAGATGCCCAGCTCGGAGAGGGTTAAGAGGAGGATCTGATGGTTCACAGTATCAAAGGCAGCAGATAGGTCTAGAAGGATGAGAGCAGAGGAGAGAGAGTTAGCTTTAGCAGTGCGGAGAGCCTCCGTGACACAGAGAAGAGCAGTCTCAGTTGAATGCCCAGTCTTGAAACCTGACTGATTAGGATCAAGAAGGTCATTCTGAGAGAGATAGCAGTAGAGCTGGCCAAGGACGGCACGTTCAAGAGTTTTGGAGAGAAAAGAAAGAAGGGATACTGGTCTGTAGTTGTTGATATCGGAGGGATCGAGTGTAGGTTTTTTCAGAAGGGGTGCAACTCTCGCTCTCTTGAAGACGGAAGGGACGTAGCCAACGGTCAAGGATGAGTTGATGAGCGAGGTGAGGTAGGGGAGAAGGTCTCCGGAAATGGTCTGGAGAAGAGAGGAGGGGATAGGGTCGAGTGGGCAGGTTGTTGGGGGGCCGGCCGTCACGAGACGCGAGATTTCATCTGGAGAGAGAGGGGAGAAAGAGGTCAAAGCACAGGGTAGGGCAGTGTGAGCAGGACCAGCGGTGTCGTTTGGCTTAGCAAACGAGGATCGGATGTCATCAGTCTTCTTTTCAAAATGGTTGACGAAGTCATCCGCAGAGAGAGAGGGGGGGGGGGGGGGAGGAGGATTCAGGAGGGAGGAGAAGGTAGCAAAGAGCTTCCTAGGGTTAGAGGCAGATGCTTGGAATTTAGAGTGGTAGAAAGTGGCTTTAGCAGCAGAGACAGAAGAGGAAAATGTAGAGAAGAGGGCGTGAAAGGATGCCAGGTCCGCAGGGAGGCGAGTTTTCCTCCATTTCCGCTCGGCTGCCCAGAGCCCCCATGACTGACCCACCGCCAAACCGGTCACGCTGGAGGATGTTGCAGGCAGCAGAACGTTCTCCACGGCGTCTCCAGACTCTGTCATGTCTGTCACATGTGCTCAGTGTGAACCTGCTTTCATCTGTGAAGAGCACAGGGCGCCAGTGGCGAATTTGCCAATCTTGGTGTTCTCTGGCAAATGCCAAACATCCTGCACGGTGTTGGGCTGTAAGCACAACCCCACCTATGGACGTCGGGCCCTCATACCACACTCATGGAGTCTGTTTCTGACAGTTTGAGCAGACCCATGCACATTTGTGGCCTGCTGGAGGTCATCTTGCAGGGCTCTGGCAGTGCTCCTCCTTGCACAAAGGCGGAGGTAGCGGTCCTGCTGCTGGGTTGTTGCCCTCCTACGACCTCCTCCACGTCTCCTGATGTACTGGCCTGTCTCCTGGTAGCGCCTCCATGCTCTGGACACTACGCTGACAGACACAGCAAACCTTCTTGCCACAGATTGCATTGATGTGCCATCCTGGATGAGCTGCACTACCTGAGCCACGTGTGGGTTGTGGACTCCGTCACATGCTACCACTAGAGTGAAAGCACCGCCAGCATTCAAAAGTGACCAAAACATCAGCCAGGAAGCATAGGAACTGAGAAGTGGTCTGTGGTCCCCACCTGCAGAACCACTCCTTTATTGGGGGTGTCTTGCTAATTGCCTATAATTTCCACCTGTTGTCTATTTCATTTGCACAACAGCATGTGAAATTTATTGTCAATCAGTGTTGCTTCCTAAGTGAACAGTTTGATTTCACAGAAGTGTGATTGACTTGGGGTTACATTGTGTTGTTTAAGTGTTCCCTTTATTTTTTTGAGCAGTGTATATGCAAATTAAAATGAATACCATTTAAATGTAGATGTTTTTTGCATTGGATATATTTACCATATCATATGGAGACAGAAACATAAACCTTTTACCTTATTATAAGTAGACATAATTGCACATTATTAAATCCTTCCTATAGAAAAGAAAATCATAATTTAGTTACAAATTGAACTTTAATTAAATGAGTTGACTCTTCACATGGGATGATTTCACTCAACAACAAAAGGGAATACTGAATGATCCATCGCATCTCCCAAAAACATTTTCAACATACATCTGTAAAATGATGAAACTAAAGCTTTAAGTTGTCTTCCTCTCAGGCTTCCATGTCTTCTCCCTGGACCTCCTCAATGTCCACCTCTTGAACATCAGACTCTGAAGCCTCATCTTCACTGTCACTTTCCAACCTAGTTGAGGTTGGCTCGTTGTCAGGCTCAAAAAGCCTCAAATTTGCCTGGACGGACACCAATTTTTCCACCCTTGTATTGGTCAGCCTTTTGCGTGCTTTGGTGTGTGTGTTCCCAAACAAGGATCAGTTGCGCTCTGAGGCGGCTGATGTTGGTGGGATTTGGAGGATGATGGAGGCAACGGAAAGAGCCTCAGATCCACAAAGTCCCTTCCACCAGGTGGCTGATGAGATATGTTGGCACGACTGCCATATTGCATCTCCATCCCAAAGCCCTTGCTTGGAAGTGTAGTTCGCCAGACTCCAAAGAACCTTGCCCTCATCCAGGCCAAGGTGGCAAGACATGGTAGTAATGACACCATAGGCCTTGTTGATCAGGATTCTCTTGCCAGCATACTTGGGGTCCAATATGTATGGGCTTCAGGCAGAAGTATTCACGCTTTTTGATGTATTTCAGAACTGCAGTTTCCTCTGCTTGGAGCAACTGTGAAGTGGGCAGGGCAGTACGGATTTCTTCTCTTACATCTGCAAGCAGAGTCTGAACATCAGACAGGATGGCATTGTCTCCCTCAATCCGTGCAATGGCTACTGCTATAGGTTTCAGGCTGCTTACCACTCTCTCCCAAAATACATCATCCAGGAGGATCCTCTTGGATCTGTCCATATCGGCAGACTGTGATATGGCCATTTCTTGGAGAGACTCCTTCCCCTCCAGGAGACAGTCAAACATGATGACACCACCATCCCAACGGGTGTTGCTGGGCTTCTTCAATGTGGTGCTCTTATTTTTCTCACTTTGCTTGGTGAGGTAGATTGCTGCTATAACTTGATGACCCTTCACATACCTAACCATTTCCTTGGCTCTCTTGTAGTGTATCCATTGTTTTCAGTGCCATGATGTCCTTAAGGAGCAGATTCAATGCATGTGCAGCACAGCCAATGGGTTTGATGTGAGGGTAGGTCTCCTCCACTTTAGACCAAGCAGCCTTCATGTTCACAGCAGTGTCTGTCACCAGTGCAAATACCTTCTGTGGTCCAAGGTCATTGATGACTGCCTTCAGCTCATCTGCAATGTAGAGACCGGTGTTTGTTGTCCCTTGTTTCTGTGCTCTTGTAGAATACTGGTTGAGGGGTGGAGATGATGTAGTTAATTATTCCTTGCCCACGAACATTCGACCACCCATTAGAGATGATTGCAATACAGTCTGCTTTCGCTATGATTTGCTTGACCTTCACTTGAACTCTGCATCCAGCAAATGAGTACCGTAATTTCCGGACTATTAAGCGCACCTGAATATAAGCCGCACCCACTGAATTTAAAAAATATATATTATTTTCAACATAAATAAGCCGCACGTCTATAAGCCGCAGGTGCCTACCGGTACATTGAAACAAATGAACTTTACACAGGCTTTAACGAAACACGGCTTAAAATAAAAAATTAGCAGTAAGCTTTAGTTGTCTTTTTGCACTGAGTCAATTCCTCACGCTGCTGTTTCCAACGTCTTATCATTGACTCATTAAGACCAAGCTCCCGTGCAGCAGCTCTATTTCCTTTTCCAACAGCCAGATCAATCGCCTTCAACTTGAAAGCTGCATCATATGCATTTCTCCGTGTCTTTGCCATGATGAGGGTGACAAAATGACTACCGTAATCAGAATGATGGGAAGTTTGAGAGCGCTCGATTTAATCTAAACAGTAAACAAAAAAGTTGTTTGACCTTAACCCGTTCGGCAATTTCATTGGTCTAATGAAAGCTTCATGCAGCCAAAAAACTGAGCACGTCACAGAATGTGTTTTTTTGGAGAAAAAAAAATTGAAAGCGGGAAAAATCCATATATTAGCCGCGTCATTGTTTAAGCCGTGAGGTTCAAAGCGTGGGAAAAAGGTTGCGGCTTATAGTCCGGAATTTACGGTAGATAAAGCATGTCTGGTTGGAGGGGTGTATGCTGGGTGAAGAACATTCAGAAATCTCTTCCAATACACATTGCCTGTGAGCATCAGAGGTGAACCTGTTGCATACACAGCTCGAGCAAGACATTCATCAGCATTTCTCTGACTACGTTCCTCCATTGTGTCAAACAAACTTCTGATTCCAGGAGGATAATGAGCTCTTGCTATCAATAAGGTGTCTGATTCATCATTCTCACCTCGAATAGAACTAGAGGGACTTTTGACAGAGGTTGCTTGTTGTGAGCGCTGAGGGAACTTCATGCACTTGGCCAGATGATTCTGCATCTTTGTTGCATTCTTCACATATGATTTGGCACAGTATTTGCAAACGTACACAGCTTTTCCTTCTACATTAGCTGCAGTGAAATGTCTCCATACATCAGATAGTGCCATGTCATTTTCCTGTAAAGATTAGAAAACAAAACTAATACAATTCCTTGTACAGATAAATAGTTAAGCAGTTAGATTAAACCATTCCTTTGTATGATACATGTTTTAAGATGAAACATGTATGGAAACAGGTGAATTAACACTACTCAGATAGCAGGCAGAAATTGTTAACACGTTAGTGTGTTTAAATAATTTCTATGCTGTAGGCTACTATTTACTAGTTAACAAAAAAATCATGTATGTCATATAAAATATATTCACCCCACCCAGTATTGTAATAAAAACTTACCAGTAAGCATGTAATCCTTGTCTCAGACAGTGTAGTAATGTGATGGAAGAGTGCACTGCACATGTGATGGAAGAACGCACTGTGCATGCAGAGGGTTGCAATTCCATTGAATTGGGGATAGTTTAACCAAAATATGCCACAAGACCTAGAATTGCCTTATTTTAATCCCACAAAAAAGGTTCACTGTTATAAGCTAACTTTTTTGATGAATTTAAACAAAATTCCAGGGCTCAACTTCCCAAGGAAAATATCTGGGAAAATTCAGGAAATTTACTGGAAAGTTTTCGACCCTTTGCAACCCTAATCATGACTCTCAGTTCCATTATATTACAAATACTATAAGAGCCATATTACAGCGCTTTATGGAAACCAGACGGAAGACAGAGTGGACTGACTACCTGTGCTAATTAGCTATCTGCGTCTCCGAACACCTGTGTATGAACGGAAGATAGACGCAACAAACGAGTTGTCACTGAAAAATACTGTCGGCTGCAACTGTCTTAAAACCGTGTACAGGAAATATGTATTTTGCATTTGTGAAATTCGTTTGACGTGATATGAAAGCAGAGGGATTTCTGTTTCTAGAACCGTACCGCAATTGAAAATCGATTCACATTTAGATGGAGTAGTTGGCTGTTTTGGCTTCCAGAGCCAATTCACCTTTAAAACAGAACATGTAAGGTCCTTGGACTAAGGAGTATCGTTAGGCTTCTTTAGTCCAATATTATGCTAGCCATGATAATTAACATTTTATATTCTGAATCAGGGGAGAGTGGATAACAATTGACACTGTGTGAATTTATATATATATATGAATGTTTTTTTCGGATTTCAATCTTCAAAAAAGTGTGGATTGTTCTCCATCCTCCCCTTGATTGAGAATATACCATTTTCATTGATGAGAAAAACCTGAATATCCAATATAAAATTAACTGAACCATATACCAGCTCTCTAAAAAACATTGGGTAAACAATACTTTCCTGTGGATATTTTGTATAAAATTCAACATTCTGGCTTGTAAGGACATTTTAGTAGCACTAAAAACTAAAAGAGAATTGATACTTTATTTAACAACTTTATAAAGATAAAGAATATTATAAGGTGGAGCACATTAAGAAAATGTTGGAGCTTAAGTAAATTAATGTCAAGAACATTAACAGCCTACTGGTAAAAAAATATACAATTAAATGTAAAAAAAAATATCTATATTATTTTGATTGTATATTATTGTTTATTTACCGGTGCTATTGTTCAAGGATATGATTTTGAAATGTTTAAGAAAAGTCACTGTATTTTTGTTGTGTTGCACCAACAAATTGCACTGAAAAGGAAAAACAATCGATTGTGTATCCATAAAACCAGGGTCCAGTCTACTCACTAGAGTCCGAAGAAAAACAAATCAGATGAGTTAGAAAGTGTTGCTAGACTTCTACTGTGGCCAAACAACTTAGAAATGGGGTGCCTGGACACTATACGGTACAAATATAGCACTGTACAGAAAATAAAACAATTATTTGTGCCGATGTTAAAGTAGGTGGGGAGTACTTAGTAGGGTTTGTACAATCTATATATGGCGTCATTTCATTGGGCTCTGATTAATACGGAGTGTTGCTGGCCTTTTACTACGCCCATTACAATGGCCACAATGCAAATCACTGTATAGGCATTGCATACTGGCTAAGAGAGAAAAATATATAAATTTGTGCCAATATAAAAGTTGGGTGGGGAGTAATCAGTAGGGTCTGTAGAATCTATATATGGTGTCATTTCATGGGGCATCTATATATGGTTAAATGATGACATTTCACTGTCTGCTTTTGTATTTAATCTAAATCATGCATTTTATTGTACTAGGCACTAATTCATAGATTTTCAGATGTGTTTTCTTGCTTGATCAAGTGACATATGCAATTATCCTTGAAATAGAAGCCATGTGTGTGCGCCAACGATTTACACGGATGATGGCATGATGGCGCAACGTTTGTGTTTTGTTTTCATTTATGCACTTTTGCGCTGTGATTTTTTGGGAACCATGATATTTTAATAAACATCTTTATTTTGCATTCAAGCCTCAGTTTTGGATGTATTCCTTTTTTCTACAGTGTGCAGTCTCCATCTCTTCCAGCATCTAAATATGGTGTCATTTCATGTACACACAATCTATTGTTTTTCCTTCACAGTGCTATATTTGTACCGTATAGTGTTCAAGCACCCTGTTTTAAGCTGTTTGACCACAGTAAAAGTCCAGCAACAATCTGTATTATTCAGAACCCCATGAAATGACACCATATATACACATTCTACAGACCCTACGGAGTATTCCCTACAATAATTTTAGTGCTGCACCCAGAATAGTTTCTGCTTTTTAAGCCAATAGGTATTCCATATACAGTGATTCGCATTGGGGGCATTTAATTGACCTTTGAACGTGTTTTAAAACCCAAATCTAATGCAAAGGTCACTTAAATATGAACAAATATGAATCATTGTTAATGTGTAGACAATTAAGTTTCATATATCATGAATACAGGTTATTGGCACCCTTCTACTATTACCTGGGGACTTGTATTGTGACTTTTTTAATGTTGCTGATGTAGCTATAGCTAATTAACTTGCAAGTGGGCTAACTGGCTAATAATAACTAATTAGCTAGTTAGTAAAAAAAAAATTAAAATACATCAACCTTGACTAGCAGCACATTGTAGAGTACAAAAGTTGGTGGTAGCTGACTACGTTAACGTTACAACACTGATAGCATTTGGGTATAAGCTTCAGATGAGATGCCATCCAACGTTCCTACTAGTCGCTAGCCATGACAGCTTGCTAATGCTAGCTAACGTTAGTTAGCTGCAGAGTAGATAGCGAACAGTTAGCCAGCTATGGCCCCAGTTAAACCACAAGCTATCATTAATAAACATACATTCACTTTAAATTGTTGTAATGTCTTATGATTGTAAAGCTAGCTACCAAGATACACAACATGCAACAGCTCACCTGTCAGTTTCTCTAGGAGTTGTTTCCTTGGTTTCCTAACCGCGCCAACAGTCAAAACTGTGCAAAACCACCTTTGTTCCGCCAGCAAGAATAACGGCTATAGTACATAAGCAAGACATAGCAAGAATAAACCCGTGACCTCAGCGATTTTCTTTCGAAATAAAAGTCCCGCAAAGAAGATGGTAAAAAAGAATACAAATGGTCGAAATTTTTAACATTTTATGAAGTAATGTTAGCAGACTTAGAATGTTGTTTAACAAAATGAAAAAATGAATACAGTTAATCGCTGTTATAGCACAAATTATATTATAACATTGACATTATTGTTAACAGCATAAAAATGTATGATTACTATACTGAAAAACATAAACAGAACATGTTAAGTGTTGGTCCCATGTTTCATGAGCTGAAATAAAAGATCCCAGAAATGTCCATATGCACAAAAAGCTTATTTCTCTCAACTTTTGTGCACACATTTGTTTACATCCCTGATAGTGAGCATTTCTCCTTTGCCAAGATAATCCATACACCTGACAGAGGTGACATATCAAGAAGCTGTTTAAACAGCATAATCATTACACAGGTGCACCTTGTGCTGGGGACAATAAAAGGCCACTCTAAAATGTGCAGTTTTGTCACACAACACAATGCCACAAATGTCTCATGTTTTGAGTGTGCGCAATTGACATTCTGACTGCAGGAATGTCCAACAGAACTGTTGCCAAATATTTGCATTTTCATTGTCATGTGAAATCCATATATTAGGGCATAATTTATTTAAATTGACTGATTTCCTTCTATGAACTGTAACTCAGTCAAATATTTTAAATTGTTGCCTGTTGCGTTGATGTTTGTGGTAATGACAGTAATACAAATGACAAAACATGATTTATGCTACTATTAATAATAATAGTAATAACAATATGAATAATAATATTGTAATGATACATGTTAGAAAACACTTTTAAATCCCATTGTTAATTAGCCCACTCATATTGCACGATGTTCAGTACATTTTTCATGTTGGACATACTGTACATTGTGTCGTAGTAAAAGGGGGTCCATTCTGCTCAGGAGCACCTCTAGTTTCCAAAGGAGCGTATATACTCTATACTTCATATGAATTTAAGATGACCTATTCATTTTTAATGACTTGCATGAAATAAATCTTATGAATTATTAATGTTATATTTTTATATAAATTATTTAAAAAATCTATATTTTTATTTAAATGACTAATGAGATCAAGGAAGTCATGAATTAGAGGAAAATCACATTTTTTTAAATGCCCGATGTGTAATGAATGACTCATAAAATTAATTAGGTTATCTTGTCAATTGTACTGGAGGGTTTGAAAGAATCTTTATGGATCTTTTTGAGGTTTTGGATCTCTATAGTCAGCACGTGATGATACTGGAAAATAATTTGTTTATGTACTTTTCCAAGACTAGATGTGAAAGAATAATCATCTGTTGAATGTTATGGTGCATAATTCTCTGAAATGTCATTTTGTCTTTCAGGAACTGAAAGCCTGGTACCTTTGACATGTGATGTTCCTCTCCTTGTAAATATATTGTTTAAATTCATAACCATTATTCTACTTAAGACAAGTGCCACAGGGCTTGAATTTGTTTTTACATTTTTTTTTTACCTTTATTTAACTAGGCAAGTCAGTTAAGAACAAATTCTTATTTTCAATGACAGCCTAGGAACAGTGGGTTAACTGCCCTGTTCAGGGGCAGAATAAACATGAGCCTAGTTGCATGGCTCAATAATAGGTTTTAGTCCCATGCTGGAGGCCACTGGACACAGATATTTAGCAATTTAAGCACTAGATTACCCTTGAATAAGTGTAACATATTATTCAGTTGGTATGTAGTTCAATTAAACAAACAAGTGTATGGCACTTTGTCAAATGTCACAGAACGCCCAACCTTGGCAGGAGCAGACCTTTTCCTGTTCATAATATAACACAATCTAAAACACAGGGGCGATGGTATTAATCTGACCTGTGTTCAAGACGGAGGAAAGGTGGTAAGAAAGTAAAGAACTATTAACAAAATCTGTGCACATTCTTAAAAGGATGACAACCCAATGTCTTTGTATTTGCTTGGTAACCTTTTTTTTCCTGGTAAAATTTGAAATCTAGGGTTATAATTCTACATGTAAAATGATTTGTTCTGTATGCCTACTATATTTTGGAGCAGACTTGTCATGGAAAATTCCAACCCAGTAACATGACCAAACCAAAGGAAACATCAACGAGGTCATCAATAACTAATTCCATTAACTTTCACTCGATGTTGCTATTAATATTATGACCATGCCAATTAAATATTATTAATTTGCATATTAAAAGTACTCTAGGAAATTAGGGAAGTGCAGTATCCTGTCAATTACACCAGACAGGAAGCACAGCAACGCCCTATGATTTGAGTAGCTACCATTATGCAAATGTACACTATACAGTGCATTTGGAAAGAGTTCAGACCCCTTGACTTGTTCCACATTTTGTTACGTTACAGCATATTCTAAAATTGATAGTTTTTCCCCCTCATCAATCTACACACAATATCCCATAATGACAAGGCAAAGACAGATTGACATTTTAGCTAATTTATTTTGATAAAAAAAATCACATTTGCATAATGCAGGCCAAAGAGTTCAATCTTGGTTTCATCAGACCAGAGAATCATGTTTCTCATGGTCTGAGAGTCCTTTAAGTGCCTTTTGGCAGACTCCAAGCGGGCTGTCATGTGCCTTTTACTGAGGAGTGGCTTCCATCTGGCCACTCTACCATAAAGACCTGATTGGTGGAGTGTTGCAGAGATGGGAGAACCTTCCAGAAGGACAACCATCTTCACAGAGGAACTCTGGAGCGCTGTCAGTGACCATTGGGATCTTGGGCACCTCACTGACCAATGAATCAAATGTATTTATAAAGCCCTTCGTACATCAGCTGATGTCACAAAGTGCTGTACAGAAACCCAGCCTAAAACCCCAAACAGCAAGCAATGCAGGTGTAGAAACACAGTGGCTAGGAAAAACTCCCTAGAAAGGCAAGAACCTAGGAAGAACCTAGAGAGGAACCAGGCTATGAAGGGTGGCCAGTCCTCTTCTGGCCAAGGCCCTTCTCCCCCGATTGCTCAGTCTGGCCGGGCGGCAAGCTCTAGGAAAAGTCTTGGTAATTCCAAACTTCTTCTATTTAAGAATGATGAAGACCACAGTGTTCTTGGGACCTTCAATGCTGCAGAATTTTTTTCTACCGTTCCCCAGATCTGTGCCGCGACACAATCCTGCCTCGGCGCTCTGCTGACAATTCCTTCAACCTCATGGCTAAGTTTTTACTCTGACATGCACTGTCAACTGTGGGACCTAATATAGACAGCTGTGTGCTTTCCAAATCATGTCCACTCAATTGAATTTACAACAGGTAAACACCAATCAAGTTGTAGAAACATCTCAAGGATGATCAATGGAAACAGGATGGACCTGAGCTCAATTTCGAGTCTCAAAGCAAAGGGTCTAAATACATGCAGTACCAGTCAAAAGTTTGGACACACCTACTCATTCAAGGGTTTTTCTTTATTTTTACTATTTTCTACACTGTAGAAAAATAGTGAAGACATCAAAACTATGAAATAACTCATATGGAATCATGTAGTAACCAAAAACGTCTTCAACAAATATTTTAGATTCTTCAAAGTAGCCACCCTTTGCCTTGATGACACCTTTACACACTCTTGGCATTCTCTTAACCAGCTTCACCTGGAATGCTTTCCCAACAAGTGCTCCCACATATGCTGAGCACTTGTTGGCTGCTTTTCCTTCACTCTGCAGTCCAACTCACCCCAAACCATCTCAAATGGGTTGAGGTCGGGTGATTTTGGAGGCCAGGTCATCTGATGCAGCATCCATCATCTGATGCAGCATCCATGGTCAAATAGCCCTTACACAGCCTGGAGGTGTGTTTTGGGGTCATTGTCCTGTTGAAAAACAAATGATAGTCCCACTAAGCGCAAACCAGATGGAATGGCATATCGCTGCAGAATGCTGTGGTAGCCATGCTGGATAAGTCTTCCTTGAATTCTATATAAATCACAGACATTGCACCCCCACAAGCAAAGCACCCCCACACCATCACACCTCTTCTATACTTCACGGTGGGAACCACACATGCAGAGATCATCTGTTCACATACTTTGCGTCTCACAAAGACACAGTGGTTAGAACCAAAAATTTTGACTCATCAGACCACAGGACAGGACAGACCGGTCTAATGTCCATTGCTCGTGTTTTTAGGTGTGTCCAAACTTTTGACTGGTATTGTATGTAAATAATGTATTTCTGTGTTTTATTTTCAATACATATGCAAAAATGTAAAAAAAAACTGTTTTCGCTTTGTCATCATGGGTTATTGTTGACTTGGAAATAATGTTTTTAATCCATTTTAGAATAAGGCTGTAAATTAACAAAACGCGGAAAAAGTTATATATGTGGACATCCCTTCAAGTTAGTGGATTCGGCTATTTCAGCCACACCCATTGCTGACAGGTGTATAAAATCGAGCACCATGCAATCTCTATAGACAAACATTGGCAGTAGAATGGCATTATTTTTTTTAGCCCTTTTTTCTCCCCAATTTCGTGGTATCCAATTGGAAATGGTAGTAGTTACAGTCTTGTCTCATCGTTGTAACTCCCGTACGGACTCTGGAGAGGCGAAGGTCGAGAGCCATACGTCCTCCGAAACACAACCCAACCAAGCCGCACTGCTTCTTGACACAACGCACATCCAACCCGGAAGCCAGCCGCACCAATGTGTCGGAGGAAACACCGTACACCTGGCGACCTTGTCAGCGTGCACTGCGCCTGGCCCGCCACAGGAGGCGCTAGTGCGCAATGAGACAAGGATATCCCTGCCGGCCAAACCCTCCCTAACCCGGACGACGCTGGGTCGACTGTGCGTCGCCCCATGGACCTCCCGGTCGCGGCCAGCTGCGACAGAGCCTGGGCTCGAACCCAGAATCTCTGGTGGCACAGCTAGCGCTGCGATGCAGTGCCATAGACCACTGCGCCACCCGGGAGGCCCCTGTATGGAAAAACTTGACTGGCCTGCACAGAGCCCTGACCTCATCTCCATCGAACACCTTTGGGATGAATTGGAACGCCGACTACGAGCCAGGCCTAATTGCCCAACATCAGTGCCCGACCTCACTAATGCCCGTGTGGCTGAATGGAAGCAAGTCCCCACAGCAATGTTCTAACATCTAGTGGAAAGCCTTCGCAGAAGAGACAAACTCCATATTAATGCCCATGATGTTGGAATGAGATGTTCGACGAGCAGGTGTCCACATACTTTTGGTCATGTAGTGTATGTATCATTCATTTAATAGCTTTTGGGTAATAAGAGCAGGTAGCGGTATCCCACCGACCGCTTGTCTATTCGTTTGGTGGGATACTTTGGAGTCGCTTTTCTTCTGAGGACACTCCCTGCTACCACTGTCCGACGTCACCGGCTAGGAGTGGATGTCTCTGTTATAAAAACACACGGAGAATTGAGGACAGGGGAAGGCTGAACGAAAAACGTATTTTTTTCCAACTTTATTATAGGCAAAGGTATAGCAGAATAATCTAAGTTTCCCTGTTTTTGAAAGCACACGGATGACGAGTTTTTCCGTATTGGGAAGTAGGCTAACATGAGATTGGTGCGTTTTTTCTTGTGTTTTTCTTTCGTCAGAGAGAAATAACAGTATTCCTGCCTAGCGGATTGGAGTGTAAATCCGCCATATTCGGCTTTACCACGCCCGGGAGTCGACTAATGGAAATAAAGCGAGCACGTTTATTCATGTATTTTCTCATCGAATGGATTATGGGACTATTAGGATACGAAGACATACTTTAAAAAAATATGTGAAGAGGATGACTGGGCAAGAATGAGAATGCTTATCACATAAAACATTACGTATGATTGTTTTAAACGGTTCTGATTATCATATTTAGAAGGAAACTCAGACTTCCCAATTAGAATTTCTGACATTTAGTTAACTCCCCGAGCCACTGTTTGCTGACTGACAGTCCGTCAGAAAGCGAAACGAAACGGGGGAGGGGGGTCAACAATTTCTCAAATAGCCTATACATTTCTCTCCCCCCAGGCTATGCCGCTTTATAACGCGTCCATGTTTTTTTGCAGCTGTAATGGCGTGATTTGATATCCGTAAATTGTTATAACTTATCGCAACTGGAATCTGCGTAGTGCATAAAGAAGAAGGAAAGGTGATTTTAAAAGAATGACCCTAGACGCCATAATGGCGTGTTGCCTAAGCGAGGAGGCGAAAGAATCCAGGCGGATCAACGACGAGATCGAGAGGCAGCTCCGCCGGGACAAGAGGGATGCTCGCCGGGAATTGAAGCTGTTGCTTCTCGGTAAGCTAGTGGTGATGATGAGTGATGCAAATAAAGGCGAACATTCAATTTGGGTGGTGCTGCGCGAGTTACTCCTGAAAACCAGACAAACTTTGTAGCCAGCCACACATGCCAAATTGTAGCAGTTCTATCAATCGCAAGTGTTCCAAAGCATTTTTATTTTAATATTGCTACCTTTTTAGAATTTAACTAATCACTTCAATACGTCGTAACTAGGATGATAGACTTGTGGTTTCTGTCTGTTTACGGACGAGGCCAAAGTCTAGGCGTTTTATTGGTAGCAATTACAGGGTCGAGAAATCCTGAGCTAAACGAGTGTTTACTTGCACTACATATAAGACTTGTAGACGTTCTTGAATGTTTCGAGTCGGAACGTTTGGCCCAACAATCTGTGCACGCGACTCGCCCACGTCTCTAAATAAGACGGCCTTTTTTTTTAAAGGTACACTCTGGGATAAGGCTTTCTGTTCAATGGTCATTTCAATTCCTGACATTTAACCTACCCATTGACTCATGAAGAATATCATTTATGAATGCCTAATGCTTTTCTATCACACCCCCAAAATATAAAGGTTTATTCGTGTTTACAAACATGAAGACCTTAAGCAAGAAATAGGCTAATAGTTTTAAACATATTTTTGAAGGTATCATGTGGATGTCATGGATTGTCAGTCCTTGCATCTAGAGCTATGTCTATGAATTTGAGAGGGGTTACATTTCCCCAGCTCCATCCCTCAGCTTCTGTATAGGCCTATATCAGGAAAAGTGTCAGGGGAAAACGTTTTGTTCATTTTTTTATCCTAGAATGTAGGTTTAATGGACCATCTTTTACTAAGTTACTATTCATTATTCGAGTCTGTCTGTTTTGGATATAGGCCTGGCATACTGTATGATGAAAGTTACTTATGTAAAAAGGCTGGCTTGTAAATTGACTTGGTTTGAAAGGGGCAGATGTAATCAAATAATCTCCTAGCTGCCTGAACTGAAAGCCAGCTCTCATAGGACATAGGTCAGTAAACTGGATTTTCCGCACACTTGCTGCACAGCAGCAGCCGCAACAGTTCTTTGAAATGCAGTATTGGTAATTCACAGAATAAACAGGTCATTACTAACACACTAACAGTGATCGTTCATTTTAGTTTTCTGGGTGTATCGAAGAAGTCCAACAGTTGTTAAACGACTAGTGCATATACAGTGAACTTTAGCATTGTTGACCTTTTTGCTTCATTGACATTCTTTAAGAAGAATGTAGCTCAGTTAGCCAGGATAGCAATAGTGTGCAATTGCAGCTCACAATTCAGGGCGTTCCTGCATGTGGGCATTCCTTGCTAGCTAGCGGGAGCGACACCGGTAGACAGTGTCCTTTGCTCCTGCCTGCCAAACACCTGCCCTCACCGTCGTTAACAGAATTGCAGGAAAACAGTGCCCGATAGACAGTGTCCTTCGCTCCCGCCAATCGGTCGCCTCCCACTAGCACGGCAGGGGCGACACTGTGTGTTAGCTAGCATGCTAGTTAACTAGCACACGGTGTTGCCCTCGCCTCCCGCTTGCTGTTTGCCAGTGTAACCGATGTGAAATGGCTAGTTAGTTAGCGGTGGTGCGCGCTAATAGCGTTTCAATCGGTGACGTCACTCGCTCTGAGACTTGAAGTAGGGTTTCCCCTTGCGTTGCAAGGGCCGCGGCTTTTGTGGCGCGATGGGTAACGATGCTTCGGTGGGTGTCAGTTGTTGATGTGTGCAAGGGTCCCTGGTTCGAGCCCGGGTTGGGGCGAAGAGAGGGACGGAACCTACACTGTTACATTGGTGCCGTGACCCGGATCATTGGTTGCTGCGGAAAAGGAGGAGGTCAAAAGGGGGGTGAGTGTAACCGATGTGAAATGGCTAGTTAGTTAGCGGTGGTGCGCGCTAATAGCGTTTCAATCGGTGACGTCACTCGCTCTGAGACTTGAAGTAGGGTTTCCCCTTGCGTCGCAAGGGCCGCGGCTTTTGTGGCGCGATGGGTAACGATGCTTCGGTGGGTGTCAGTTGTTGATGTGTGCAAGGGTCCCTGGTTCGAGCCCGGGTTGGGGCGAAGAGAGGGACGGAACCTACACTGTTACACCAGAGTCCTCCTTAGGACTAGCTGGCTAAGCTAGCACACAGTGTCCTTCGCTCCCGCCTGCCGAAAACTTTCCTTCGCAGTCGATAACAGAACTGCGTGAAAACAGTGCCTAACAGCCGGGGGCGAAGGACACTGGCTACCCATGTACGGCTAGCTAGCTACCGTTGTCGGTCCCGCCCCTTCTGGCATCCAACATGCATTAACGTGCATTAACACCACCTACCGTACTGGAGAGCTTCCGCCTGTCCAAACTTAACATGTACCAATAGAAGTATAAAAAGGGGTTCCTGCATATGCAGGAACGCCCTGAAATGCGGAACACAATTGCATCCTTCTCCAGAATAGTGGGTTCCTAAGTCACTGTAAATCGCTTTGGATAAACACGTCTGCTAAATGGCGTAATTGTATTATTATTATATTGTAACTATACTAGAGCATTGGCCATGTGTCAGTTTCCTTACTTGAATGCAACCCCTCATACACCACTCAGAATACAGGGGGTCTCTAGAACCAGGCAAACCCTATAGAGTTCTGACACGTTGAGTGCGAACAGGTGGGGCCTCAGTCTGCTCATTGGCTCTTTGTCATCACAGAAGAAGTTAATTCCATTTGAATGTAAAATTCAGAAATGTAAAAATGTAATTTGTGTTACCTTCCTGAATTGACTGCCTTTAATTGGAATTGAGCCCAACCTTGCCTTAAAAGCGTCCACATGCTTCCCAGCCAAAACAGTTCAGAAGAGTTTGTGCATATATTATGAGGACGTTTTGGACTTTGGTGAGGGTTTTTTCGGCTGTCCAGGCACACCATTTGTTTTCTAGAGGCAAGCCGAAGTTCGGAGCTGAAGTCTACGCCCATTTGTTGGTGATTGGTCAACAGTAGGGATTCTTCAATAAAGTCTTTGTGGTCATTCAACGAGAGACTACTCCTTTTCATGCACGTTTTCATTGGGAAATACTGCACCAAACATCTTAGTTAGATGTAAAATTGCATGACTAAGATCTCCTCGGCAAAATGATGACATTAATGACCGATTCTTAAATTATCTTAGATTAATTCAGACTATTTTGAGGAACTGTATACTGGCTACGGCATCTCAAAATGGACAAACAATACTATTGCGTTTTTTCCCGTTTTTCAAGCGAAGGTCTTTTAAGAGAGTATGCCAGCACACTCGTTCGGTTCACCTAGCCGACTTTGACTAACCGCCAACCGAAATGAAGAATGCTGACGCCTTACCTAAAGTATCTTGATGGGACCACCCCTAAAGCAGTCCGTTTGTGAATTCAGGTGGGATCCTGGGTAACATGTATTCTATCACATACCATTTGGACTGTCTGGTGCAAGTGTATAGGATACTTCAGATGCATAATATAAGAACATCAATATTATAATAGAAAGCACTATAAATTAAATGTATTATGTTAGGCTACTTCATTATTATTGTATTTATCCTTGACCATCATTTTTGTTGTCTACAGCTACACGTCCTCATAGAAAGTAGATGCACAATTCACAGTTCAAAAAAATACAAGCAGTCTGTCTATGATGTAATATTTCCAAAGTTGCGTTAGTTCCCTAAAAAATGACTTGTGTCAATGTTATGATGTAATCCGTGTGAGAGAAGCTGGTAGAGTGATGGGGGAAGAAGACTGTTGCCTTGATACAGGCCAGCCTTATTCTGTGTTCGTAACCAAGTGGGAATTTACCACATACGACTAGGAAAAATCCACTTGAATGACCCTTCAACTGGTAATTACTAGTGGGAAACTTGTCGATCATCCCTGAGCTCCGATTTCTCCCACATGTGGAACTCAAACGTCACCTACTAAGGAAATTACCTCAAACAGCATTTTCGGCAGTTAAACGTAACAAAACAGTATTTATAAAAAGCTAACTATAAATGTGCTTTTTTTACTCTTTAAATTGCTTACTAGCTTGATAGCTGTACATTTAGGTTATGGTTTACGCATCTTGTTGGCCGTTAGTCAATCAGCATTTATCAACGACTTCAAAGCACGTGAATGCATGCAACTGGTATTTACAACTTCACAACTGGTAAATCCCACCTCCCACTTGTTTACAAACGGAGCATTAGAACACATTAGTACTGGTCTCTACACTGCGTGCACAATTATTAGGCAAGTGAATATTCTGATCTTATCATTGTTTCTATTCATATTTTTGAACTCCAAACCATATAAACTTGAATGCTTATTGGATTTAATCATTTTCAGGTGATACGTCTTTGTGTAATGAGGGAGGGTGTGGCGAAAGTGAATAACACCTTATATCAAGGTGTGCATAATTATTAGGCAGCCTCATTACCTCAGGTAAAATGGGCCAAATAAGAAATGTAACTGACACTGAAAAGCCAAAAATGTAAAATGCCTTTCAGACGGATGCGACACTCTTTAAATAGCTCTACTATTGAGGTGTGACCACCGGACATTCAAACGTTTTGTTGCGAATAGTCAACTGGGGCGCAAAAATCGCATGGGGAAGAAAAGGCACAAATTAACTGCAAAAGACTTGAGAAGAATTAAACATCAAACTACCAGGAACCCATTATCCTCCAGTGTCACCGTATTCCAGAACTGCAACCTACCTGGAGTGTTCAGAAGTACAAGGTGTCAAGTGCTCAGAGACATGGCCAAGGTCAAGAAGACTGAAACAAGACCACCACTGAATAAGATTCACAAGTTGAAGCGTCAAGATTGGGCAAAGAAATACCTGAAGACAGATTTTTCAAAGGTTTTATGGACAAATGAAATGAAAGTGACTCTTGATGGACCAAATGGATGGGCCCGTGGCTGGATCAGTAATGGACACAGGGCACCACTTTGAGTCAGGTGCCAGCAAGGAGAAGGAGGGTTACTGGTATGGGCTGCTATCATTGAGGATGAGGTAGTTGGACCTTTTCAGGTTGAAGATGGACTGAAAATCAACTCCCCAACCTACTGCCAGTTTCTGGAAGATTCTTTCGTCAAACAGTGGAAGAAGGAAGAAGTCCTCAGCATTCCAGAAGGCCATGATCTTCATGCAGGACAATGCTCCATCACATGCATCCAAGTACTCCACTGCTTGGCTAGCCAGCAAGGGCCTCAAAGATGCCTGAATAATGACCTGGCCCCCTTCCTCACCTGACTTAAATCCTATTGAGAACTTGTGGGCCCTTCTCAAACGTGAGATTTACAGTGATGGAAGACGATACACCTTTTTGAACAGCATTTGGGAGGCTGTGGTTGCTGCTTCAGCGAAAATTGATTGTGAACAGATCAAGAAACTGACAGACTCCATGGATGGAAGGCTCATGGCAGTTCTTGAAAATAAGGGTGGCTATATTGGTCACTGAATATTTTTGAAAGGCCAAAAATGTTAGATAATTGTCATTTTGTGTTACTTATCTGTTACACTTACTCTAAAAATTGAGAATAAACAAGTGAGTTGAGAGATTATTTTTGTAATTTAGTTGCCTAATAATTCTGCACACTTAATAGTTGCCTAATAATTGTGCACACTTATATATTTCCCTGAGAAAGACAAAACTCACTTTTCCTTTGTTAAACATTCAGGTTTGAGGTTCAATAACATTTTGGATTGACTGAGAGCATTGTGTTTGTTCAACAATAAAATTAATCTCGAGGAATACAATTTGCCTAATAATTGTGCACGCAGTGTATGGTTTAGGCCTGATTTACCTGCTGCTCTGTTTGTGACAATCACATCAATGCTCTATAGACAGTGGTGTAAAAATACTTTAAAGTACTACTTAAGTTGTTTTTTTGGGGTATCTGTACTTTACTTTAAGTATTTATATTTTTGACAACTTTTACTTTTACTCCACTACATTCCTAAAGAAAATAATGTAGTTATTATTCCATTCATTTTCCCTGACACTCAAAAGTACTCGTTATTTGAATGCTTAGCAGGACAGGAAAATGGTCCAATTCACACACTTATCAAGAGAACATTCATGGTCATCCCTACTGATGATCTGGTGGACTCACTAAACACGCATGCTGTGTTTTGTTAATTTTGTTTGAGTATTGGAGTGTGCCCCTATCTATCTGTTTTCAATGGTTTCGTCTGGTTAGCTTAATATAAGGAATTTGAAATGATTTATACTTTTACGTTTGATGCTTAAGTGTATTTGAGCATTTACTTTTGATACTTAACTATATTTAAAACCAAATACTTTTACTCAACTTGTATTTTACTGGGTGACTTTCACTTTTACTTGAGTCATTTTCTATTAAGGTATCTTTACTTTTACTCAAGTATGATTACTGGGTACTTTTTCCACCACTGTATATAGACCAGTGGTTCCCAAACTGTGGGTCGGTACTCACTTGTGGGTCACGGCAGGGGTCCAGGTGGGTCGCAGGAAGCAATTTTTTTTGTGCATTTCAAAAACAAATATATTTTGTTATTTAAAAAAATATATACATTTACATTTAAGTGTGAACTTAAATGACTAAAATAAAGTATGTAGAAAAGATAAGGGACTTACAGTGGGGGAAAAAGTATTTGATCCCCTACTGATTTTGTACGTTTGCCCACTGACAAAGAAATGATCAGTCTATAATTTTAATGGTAGGTTTATTTGAACAGTGAGAGACAGAATAACAACAAAAAAATCCAGAAAAACGCATGTCAAAAATGTTATAAATTGATTTGCATTTTAATGAGGGAAATAAGTATTTGACCCCCTCAATCAGAAAGATTTTTGGCTCCCAGGTGTCTTTTATACAGGTAACGAGCTGAGATTAGGAGCACACTCTTAAAGGGAGTGCTCCTAACCGCAGCTTGTTACCTGTATAAAAGACACCTGTCCACAGAAGCGATCAATCAATCAGATTCCAAACTCTCCACCATGGCCAAGACCAAAGAGCTCTCCAAGGATGTCAAGGACAAGATTGTAGACCTACACAAGGCTAGAATGGGCTACAAGACCATCGCTAAGCAGCTTGGTGAGAAGGTGACAACAGTTGGTGCGATTATTTGCAAATGGAAGAAACACAAAAGAACTGTCAATCTCCCTCAGCCTGGTGCTCCATGCAAGATCTCACCTCGTGGAGTTGCAATGATCATGAGAACGGTGAGGAATCAGCCCAGAACTACACGGGAGGACCTTGTCAATGATCTCAAGGCAGCTGGGACCATAGTCACCAAGAAAACAATTGGTAACACACTACGCCGTGAAGGACTGAAATCCTGCAGCGCCCGCGAGATCCCCCTGCTCAAGAAAGCACATATACATGCCCGTCTGAAGTTTGCCAATGAACATCTGAATGATTCAGAGGACAACTGGGTGAAAGTGTTGTGGTCAGATGAGATGAAAATGGAGCTCTTTGGCACCAACTCAACTCGCCGTGTTTGGAGGAGGAGGAATGCTGCCTATGACCCCAAGAAAACCATCCCCACAGTCCAACCTGGAGGTGGAAACATTATGCTTTGGGGGTGTTTTTCTGCTAAGGGGACAGGACAACTTCACCGCATCAAAGGGACGATGGACGGGGCCATGTACCGTCAAATCTTGGGTGAGAACCTCCTTCCCTCAGCCAGGGCATTGAAAATGGGTCGTGGATGGGTATTCCAGCATGACAATGACTCAAAACACACGGCCAACAAAGGAGTGGCTCAAGAAGAAGTACATTAAGGTCCTGGAGTGGCCTTGCCAGTCTCCAGACCTTAATCCCATAGAAAATCTGTGGAGGGAGCTGAAGGTTCGAGTTGCCAAACGTCAGCCTCGAAACCTTAATGACTTGGAGAAGATCTGCAAAGAGGAGTGGGAGTGGGACAAAATCCATCCTGAGATGTGTGCAAACCTGGTGGCCAACTACAAGAAATGTCTGACCTCTGTGATTGCCAACAAGGGTTTTGCCACCAAGTACTAAGTCTGACCCCTCATGTTTTGCAGAGGGGTCAAATACTTATTTCCCTCATTAAAATACAAATCCTTTTATAACATTTTTGACATGCGTTTTTCTGGATGTTTTTGTTGTTATTCTGTCTCTCACTGTTAAAATAAACCTACCATTAAAATTATACACTGATCATTTCTTTGTAAGTGGGCAAACGTACAAAATCAGCAGGGGATCAATTACTTTTTTCCCTCACTGTATATATTTTTGAGAACTTACAATCAACAAAATAAAAGCTAGACAATCAGGCACCGTTGATTTTGTTATAATGTTCGAGCATATGAACACAGCATTAGCCATGTCAAAATGCATAGCATTTGCTTAAAAACTGCAAAATTCTCTCAGCTCCATGCCAACATGTTTAGAATTGCAGGAAATTAGCTTTACAAATACATGTTTTCTCTGATGCCAGATTTACATGTTTTACTTATTATTTGGTCTGTGTATGTTTTTTCACCGCTCAACCCTTATGGTTGGTTGTGACTCAAAAGACACCTCAATTGGTGGGTCACGAAGCAAAAAAGTTTGGGAACCCCTGATATAGGCTGCTACCTTACCACATATATAAACTAGTCCAGTTGCCAACATTGGAACAACATATTCCCCGTCCTCTAAACTCCAATCTAATCACTAGTATCTCAGCAAGCTAAATTAAGTGCAGGTAATCTTCGGTCTTTACAAGATCAGTGTGGTTCTAACTCCATTTCCCAACATGCTGTATGTATGATCCCAAAACATTGTAGCTTTCTCTACTTCATGTGTTTCTGTGTTTGGGGGGACTCTGGGTTAGAGGGTACCACTTTACCACTTTCTGTAGGACCCTAACCGTATGCCTGGCAACACCCTTAGTCTGCAAAAGATCTACATGTACTTTACAACAGGACCAGCTGTCTGTAGTCCACTAGTTTCAGTCCCAGCCAAAGACCAGTTGATGGTTTCATGTCTACTATCTCTAGTTATCAGAGTCCTTCACCAGGGACGTGTTCTATCTCTGATCCAGAGTTGCTCCATTTCTCCCCCAGGATACACCTGCTTGCCCTCCCCTCTCCTTATTTATAGCTTCATGTAAATGAAGAGGTTCTTCTATCTCCTCTCAGAACTGTGTGGGGGGGAAGGGGGATGACGACGACTGTGTCCCTAATGGCACTCTATTCACTTTACAGTGCACTTTTATTTTTTTGTTTTTTTGACAAAGGCTCATTGGTCAAAATAAGTGCACTATAAAGGGAATAGGGAGACATTTGGGACACATCCTGAGTAATTCATCATTATGTTGTCCCTGTGTAGAGCTCGTATAGGATATTAACCTCCAGTTGTGGTTTGATGGAGATAAGATACATCATTATTATGTTGGCCCCGTGTATCAAATCAAATTCTTAGTCACATGCGCCGAATACAACAGGTGTAGACCTTACAGTGAAATGCTTACTTACAAGCCCCTAACCAACAATGCAGTTTAAAAAATACGAATAAGAAATAAAAGGAACAAGTAATTAAAGAGCAGCAGTAAAATAACAATAGCGAGACTATTTACAGAGGGTACCGGTACAGAGTCAATGTGCGGGGGGCACTGGTTGGTCGAGGTAATATGTACATGTAAGTAAAGTTATTAAAGTGACTATGCATTGATAATAACAGAGAGTAGCAGTGGTGTTCAGGAGTCTTATGGCTTGGAGGTAGAAACTGTTTAGAAGCCTCTTGGACCTAGACTTGGCGCTCTGGTACCGCTTGCTGTGTGGTAGCAGAGAGAACAGTCTATGATTAGGGTGGTAGATGTACATTTAGGTTCTGTTGAGTACCTCTGTCAAGGATCTCTCTAGGATCTAGAGCTCACATCACAATAGTTATTGTATCCATGGAGATGTTGTTCTTGGTCACAGACCAGGCCAAGAAATCTAAGGAGCTGGCAGGAGAAGCCGGGAAAGGAGATCGAGAATGTGTGCGTGTTTAAATGTGAATAGGGCTGTAATAGGTGATTATGGATTTTGGTTTGTTTGTCTTGACTCTGGGTCAGATGCTATCCTTGTCTGGATATAGTGCCTCGCACTTTTTCAATTACCCATTCCATTTCCAAGATGGCGTAGCAGTCAGACGTCTTCGTCTTGTCGTGTCCCGTGTGTGTATGTATGTGTGTGTGTGTAAACATACATACATACATACATACACACATACACACATACACACACACATACATACATACATACATACATACATACATACATACACTTTTTCTATTGTATTATTGACTGTATGTTTGTTTATTCCATGTGTAGCTCTGTGTTGTTGTTTGTGTCGCACTGCTTTGCTTTATCTTGGCCAGGTCGCAGTTGTAAATGAGAACTTGTTCTACCTGGTTAAATAAAAGTGAAATAAAAAAAAAAACATATATTCCTTCCTTCCCCATCCTCACCCCTCTCCCCTTTTACCAGGTACTGGAGAGAGTGGGAAGAGCACCTTCATTAAACAGATGAGAATCATCCATGGCGCCGGCTACTCAGAGGAGGACAAGCGAGGCTTCACCAAGCTGGTGTACCAGAACATCTTCACTGCCATGCAGTCCATGATCCGCGCCACAGAGACCCTAAGGATTCCTTACAAATATGAGCACAACAAGGTAAGGAGGGAAAGAGGGAATGGAAGTGTGTGTGTGTGTGTGTGACAGTGAGAATGAGAGAGATGTGTTACTGAGCATAATCTCCTCCTTTATGCTATCTTTCATGGAACAGTCGTCCACAATCACATCCTGTCTGTTTTGGCACTTCCTGTGTCTTCCTGTCACTCTCATCCAACCCCCTTCCATGTCATCCAGCCAAGGGTTTGTGTGTGAGTGAGAGGAAAGTCATGATCTGGTGTACTAAACCTAATTCTGCCTATTCCTTTGACCAAATAGTGGTGCTATCCCCTTCCGGTTACAAAAAGTTGGGTCTGCAGAAAAGAAAGTTCTCAAGTCACATCTAGAACTGCAGGTAATTCCACATAACTGGCCAATAGAGGAACTGAGACCCATCTGTTATCGACTGGCCATGTCTCATTTGAATCCCTAGGCCTGGTGTGACATCTGACCATGTAGTCTCATGTTGTTATTTGAGGAATGGATGGTTCCCTTATGTATGTTCAGTGGTTTCTGTTGTTCGTTAGTGTTCATATAGTCTTATTGATTAAATCACAAGTGGCCTGTATTGTATATGAAGCTTGTGGTATTTTCCTGTTGTGCTGGCTTAACGATTGGATACTTTCAACAGGGGGCAGTAGCATGTCATTCCCAGGTTGTCACCAGGAAAAAACAATCACTTCCTTTTTGGGTTTTGGTAACAAGGTACAGTAGAAATAAGTCATGAGGTGAGGCCAGATAAGGAAGTGAAGACAGTCATGTGACATAAGGGAATTCATTTTCCTTTTTCTAAGTAACATTAGAACATGATACTTCTGGAGTTGGGCTATGTGGTAGATTCATATTAGGCACGAAGAGTCATCTGTGGAACGGCATAGTGAAAGAAAAAGGCCGCGTTTTAGGCTCTTTTTTTGTAGGCTGTGCATCTCAGAAGATTCCTATATGATATTATTGGGCTTCCTGAGACGTTAATTAAACACCTCTCCAGGAGTCATGGGATCTGGTCATCTGTGCACTACAATTGCAAAATCGACCACCTGGAACGCAGCCATACTCATCAACCGTCAAGATTGCCTGCCTCTGCCTGGGTTATGCTTTAGTCCCATGTAAGACACATAGAACCTTGAATTGATGCCATTCAATTGATGTTTGTTTCTGTCGACTGAAAGTTTAACCTGGAGGAGTGTCTTAATCCGTTTTTTTTCCTCTCTCAGGGCAACGCTAACGTGGTCCGAGAGGTGGATGTGGAGAAAGTCAGCACGTTGGCAAACCCCTACATAGACGCCATCAAGTGTTTATGGAACGATCCAGGCATCCAGGAAGCTTACGATAGGAGACGGGAGTACCAGCTGTCGGACTCTACCAAATAGTGAGTAAATGAGATCTCTAACTCTACTTATGAAGGCCATTCCTGCGAGTTGCTAACTTCAATCTCAGACAGACAACTTCAATGGTCACGATGTTATAAATATTGTACTTTATCTATGGTCAAATAGTTAGTAAATAGTTAGTAAATAGGAGATTTCATGGTCGAATGTTCCCTAGGCTGCCAACTTAAAATATCTGACCATGTCTGGTCATTCTTTTTCTATACTTTCATATATTATCATCACCTGTCAGTGGGCACTCACAATACTTTTTTTGTCTCCTTAGTTACATGAATGCGCTGGACCGGATCGCAGAGGCCTCATACCTTCCCACCCAGCAGGATGTGCTGAGAGTTAGGGTCCCCACTACGGGCATCATCGAGTACCCCTTTGACCTCCAGAGTGTCATCTTCAGGTATGCCAACCATCAAGCTCACTGGGCTATTCTATTCTAACAAAGCAACAATGGAATAGAATGACACCCTGAGATGAAGGATTGTCTCAGTTCTCGCACTAGCCACTGATTATATGTACTATTCCACTTCCATATTGATGTAGTGGGGAGAACAGACCAGTGGGTAGAGCTCTATCAATTGATGTTATATTCTTGGGGCATCTACACTCCGTGGCCAGTTTATTAGGTACACCCATCTAGTACCGGGTTGGACCCTACCTTTTCCTCCAGAACAGCCAGAGTTCTTCAGGGGATGAAACGTTGCTCAGTTGGTATCAAGGGACCTAATGTGTGCCAGGAAAACATTCCCTTCACCATGACACCACCGCCACCAGCCTGTACCGTTGACACCAGGCAGGATGGGGCCATGGACCCATGGTGCTTATGCCAAATCCTGACTCTGCCATCAGCATGATGCGACAGGAACTGGGATTCGTCAGACCAGGTGATGTTTTTCCACTCCTCCATTGTCCAGTGTTGGTGATCGCGTGCCCACTGGAGCCACTTCTTCATGTTTCTAGCTGATAGGTGTGGAACCCGGTGTGGTCGTCTGCTGCAATAGCCCATCCGTGACAAGGACCGGCCAGTTGGGCGTTCCGAGATGCCGTTCTGCACACCACTGTTGTACTGTGCTGTTATTTGCACAATTCTCGCCATTCTCCTTCAACCTCTCATCAGCGAGCTGTTTTCGCCCACAGGACTGCCGCTGACTGGAAGTGTTTTTTGTTTGTCGCAGCATTCTCTGTAAACTCTAGACACTTGTGCATGAAAAGCCCAGGAGACAGACCGTTTCTGAGATAGTGGAACCAGCGTGCCTAGCACTGACGACCATACCACGCTCAGTCGCTTAGGTCACTCGTTTTGCCCATTCTAATGTTCAATTGAACAGTAAGTGAATGCCTCGATGCCTGTCGGTCTGCTTTTATATAGCATCTCAAGGCCACGTGAACACTGTCTGTAGGAGTGAACCATTTTGGCAATGGGGTGGTGTACCTAATAAATAGTGTGTAGTACCAGCTTGGAAGTTCACTAAAACAATGATCATGTAGCGAACACGAATAGGACCTACAGTATATTTCCATGCCAACTCTAGTGGTACTCAAGTCATCTGCACTTAACGCTGCTCCTCTGTTCCTATGACAGGATGGTGGACGTGGGGGGTCAGAGGTCAGAGAGGAGGAAGTGGATACACTGCTTTGAGAACGTCACATCCATCATGTTTCTGGTGGCACTAAGCGAGTATGACCAGGTGCTCGTAGAATCTGATAACGAGGTGAGCGTTGTTTTTGTCAACTTAACACACACACACACACACACACACAACAGGGCTGGATTTATGGGTAGGCCTTAGGGGTTCTGCTCTACCGTACTTCGTTGCCTGTCCAAATAAAATAAATATTGAAATATTTATAATTTTCTACTGAGACGAGCGATGACAGAAAGATAAAGCATCAAAGCGAGCTAAACAGTGTTCCTCTGTCTCAGTATGTGCCCATGTATCTGATGCTGTCTGGCTAAAAAGGGTTATGGCATGTCATACTCTTTTTGGCCATAAAGCATCAGGTACATGGGATATTTTTTATTTAACCTTTATTTAACCTTTATTTAAATTCTTATTTTCAATGATGGCCTAGGAACAGTGGGTTAACTGCCGTGATCAGGGGCAGAATGACAGATTTTGACCTTGTCAGCTCGGGGATTCGATCTAGCAACCGTTCGGTTACTGGCCCAACGCTCTAGCCACTAGGCTACCTTCCGCCCCGGATATATATAGTAAGACAGAGGGGTGCTGTATCGCTGGCTCAGATGCTTTCTCCGGTGATTTTCAGCTACTTGCGAATTAAAGGAAAGTTGGTGGGTGCGCAGTATGCTGTTCAGATGCTGGAATGATTTTGGACGAACGTGCGAAAGTAACCTACTTTTTGAAGTGATTTGTTTGACAATCAGATGAGAAAATGGACTGGTTGTGTTAATGCCACATTAAAAAGGTAATACATTATTACAGTTAAATTACATGTCTTTTACTATTAAACCCATTAAAAAAACATAGGCGGTCCCGTGAAGAAAAAAAAAAAGAAAAACCTTGCCCACCTATGGAAATCAAATGCCTGTCTAAATGATTTGTTCTGGCGCCGGCCCTGACACACAGAAAGTACACCTATTTGACTATTTAGTTAACAGCAGCACTTTGCATGAAGTTACATAATTTGACAATAGGACTCCGAATAATATCCAACAAAGCAAGTTAAATACAGGTCTCTGAAACATTGTACAATTCTGTCACTCAAATTACATTATTACAATGGACAACATAATGTGAATATCTGTGGCTATGGTCTTCTCTCTCAACTATGGTGTATTAGAGGCATACCTCTGCACTTTTGAAGGTGAAAGGCTTTTCCTAATTTAAAATAATGAAGATAAGACTGCTTTTTCCAGCTAGACTTCCCTTCCACTTGGAAAGCAGTTGTAAATGACTCCTGCAGCTGTTTTGAATACAGCCTCCGGGCGACAGAACTTCCTCGAAGGCACACCATCTGTTTGTTCCCAGCAGTTTCCAGCATGCGCTTGGCTTTTTCACTGTCTGTGTCCTTGGGGAAAAAAACTGAGACCTTTTAAAACATCATTAATGTTTATGGTGACAATACAATAGAAACAGCATAAGACCAGTTGGTTGGATGTAAAGCTGTGAAATTTTATCGTTTTGTCACCTGTACTTCAAACCTCCATGCAAATCTGAGAACTATGAGACCTGAAAGATTGCTTGTGGAGCACCGCACACAAATGAGCAGAGATTTGTGACAA
The DNA here is from genome assembly GCF_901001165.1 of Salmo trutta. Taxonomy (NCBI): domain Eukaryota; kingdom Metazoa; phylum Chordata; class Actinopteri; order Salmoniformes; family Salmonidae; genus Salmo; species Salmo trutta. The sequence goes on along the minus strand of NC_042983.1, from coordinate 29,136,452 downwards.
TACTCTTGCCTAAATGGATATGGCATCATAGAATGGACTTTGTGGATCACTTTAGGTGCGGTGTGTGTCTAGCAGTGAATGTAAAGGTTAAAAGAAAGTACATAGCAGCCCAGTGGTGAAATGAAAAGGCATCTGGAGGCCATCTCTCTCTCTATCGCTCTGATTTAAAACCTGTTCTTAACAGGATAGTGTAGCTGAACTTCCGCTTTTAATGAAAGCAGCTGGACTTAAACTGTTCTTCTACTCTCGTTTCTCTCTCAGAACCGAATGGAGGAGAGTAAAGCCTTGTTCAGGACCATCATCACATATCCCTGGTTCCAGAACTCTTCCGTCATCCTCTTCCTCAACAAGAAGGACCTCTTGGAGGAGAAGATCATGTACTCCCACCTGGTTGACTACTTCCCAGAGTTTGACGGTGAGTGGCCTCTGGGTGAAAATACAGTTTCCTTTTACTTAAAGCCCACTGGTAGAATGGTTTATGACTTGTTAAAAGCATTCATGAGCCTTTTTATAATGTGTAATAACAAGGCTTATAATATGTTTATGTCTCTAACATAGGTCCCCAGAGAGATGCCCAGGCTGGCCGCGAGTTCATCCTGAAGATGTTTGTGGACCTGAACCCAGACAGCGACAAGATCATCTACTCCCACTTCACCTGCGCCACAGACACGGAGAACATCCGCTTTGTGTTCGCCGCCGTCAAAGACACCATCCTGCAGCTCAACCTGAAGGAGTACAACCTGGTGTGAAACCATAGTTAGAATATTAGAAGGGACTTCAGCATGAGCACAGCAAGGCTGGGGCCCAGAGACCCTTCTCCAACTTACTCACTGTCAAATCTGTGAAGAAAAAATGAATGGTTACATAATATTAATTTATTGCCATTGTTGACCCTTTTCTTTTTTTCTATTTAAAAGAGAACATGATTGAAGGGTTTAGGGGGTTTGAAGGTCACTGTTGGATATGTAAAGCATAGTTCCTCCAATTATTCAAATTCTTTTTAGCGTTATCTTTTTTAAAGACACTCAATGTGGCTGCTGGGTTCTGTCCAATGCCTCTGAACTTGATTCCAAGGTGCTCCCGCCATTTAGTTTTTGATTTGATCTAGTCGGTCCATTCCAGCGCCAATCTGTGGTGTCCACTCTCCTGCTTGTCAACTAAGACCTCTGCAGTTCTAATTCATGAATGAACACATTTTTTCCCCCTGAAAGGGTGAAAAGTGTTGACACTGTGATTTCTTAAAATTATTGTTTTGATTATTGCATCCACTTTAGTACCGTTTGACCTGTACAATCAGACACACAGTAGGGCAGGAGGTCAGTCATTTAACTGGGCTGTATAGTGAGCGAGCATCATGATGCTCATCACCCATCTCAGTCCCTAGGGTCAGGAGGTCATTCATTTAACTGGGCTGTATAGTGAGGGAGCATCATGATGCTCATCAACCATCTCAGTCCCTAGGGTCAGGAGGTCATTCATTTAACTGGGCTGTATAGTGAGGGAGCATCATGATGCTCATCAACCATCTCAGTCCCTAGGGTCAGGAGGTCATTCATTTAACTGGGCTGTATAGTGAGGGAGCATCATGATGCTCATCAACCATCTCAGTCCCTAGGGTCAGGAGGTCAGTCATTTAACTGGGCTGTATAGTGAGGGAGCATCATGATGCTCATCAACCATCTCAGTCTCTAGGGTCAGGAGGTCAGTTATTTAACTGGGCTGTATAGTGAGGGAGCATCATGATGCTCATCAACCATCTCAGTCTCTAGGGTCAGGAGGTCAGTTATTTAACTGGGCTGTATAGTGAGGGAGCATCATGATGCTCATCAACCATCTCAGTCCCTAGGGTCAGGAGGTCAGTCATTCTGGAATCAAGTTGTGCTGTACCAGGCTTTTTAAGGTCCTATATATTGCCGATGCCAAAAGGATGTAGCGTTAACTCGAGGCTCCCTTTCACGCTGTTAACTAGAAAGAGTATTGGAGGCAAGACAGGACACAGCCTTTTGAAGGATCCAAGAGTTTACCGTGCGCATGTGTGACCTTTTTAAAGTGTTTCACCACGTTTGTGGTAAGACTTTTCTCCCCCATCTTGTATTAATTGTTGAATGCCAAAACCACTTGTTTGAGTCAGTAAGCCAAGCCTGACAAAACACTCATTCACTGGAGTCCATAGGTTCGTTGTTGTTAGGGCCAATCGTAGTGGCCAATCGTTTTGCGGCCATTGAGGATATTATAATACTATTGACAGTAGAAGCTGAACTCCGCTAGTGACCGGTTGTGACCATAAGCCCCTTTTTATTAAAGACTTGCGTTTGTAAGGATTACCAAAGTATGAAATGGTTATTTTCTTTTGCCTAGACAGAGGCAGGGACTGGCGGAGGGAGGACCTTGCTCTACTGATGGGTGACAGTCAGTTGTGAGAATCTGCCTATTGAAAGAGGTTATTCTCTCGTAGAGGGGCTGCTAGTCTTCTATCACTGCCTGGACTGAGCTGGGCCACTGCAAATGCAGCTATGGCAGCCAGTCATAGCTCCGAGGTCTCACGTAGACTGAGCAAACACAATGCAGCTGTGTCCTTTTGATTGTCCAATCACAGCACGGCTGTCTGACTGTTTTAGTTTGTTAGCAGTGGAGATGATTAGTTGTTTCCCATGTTAAAGGGGGCGGAGCATTGAGCACAATTTGTACCAAAGTAATCCCTCACTTCTGATTGGCTCCAGTGGCTCTGACCCCCACTTATTTCTGAATATATCAGTTTTTTGTAACAATGCCCTAAACATAAGCCTGTAATTGACATTGAGGCATAGTGCAATTATGAATGCTATAATCATTGTACATCTCTCTCTTATTTATATATACAGTTGAAGTTGGAAGTTTACAGACACTTAGGTTGGAGTCATTAAAACTCGTTTTTCAACCACTCCACAAACTTCTTGTTAACAAACTATGGTTTTGGCAAGTCGGTTAGGACATCTATTTGGTGCATGACACAAGTAATTTTTCCAACAATTGCTTACAGAAAGATTATTTCACTTATAATTCACTGTATCACAATTCCAGTGGGTCAGAAGTTTACATACACTAAGTTGACTGTGCCTTTAAACAGTTTGGAAAATTCCAGAAAATTAAGTTATGGCTTTAGAAGATTCTGATAGGCTAATTGACATCATTTAAGTCAACTGGAGGTCTACCTGTGGATGTATTTCAAGGCCTGCCTTTAAACTCAGTGCCTCTTTGCTTGACATCATTGGAAAATCAAAACAAATCAGCCAAGACCTCAGAAAATAAATTGTAGACCTCCACAAGTCTGGTTCATCCTTGGGAGCAATTTCCAAATACCTGAAGGTACCACGTTCATCTGTACAAACAATAGTACGCAAGTATAAACACCATGGGACCACGCAGCCGTCATACCGCTCAGGAAGGAGACGTGTTCTGTCTCCCAGAGATGAACGTATTTTGTTGCGAAAAGTGCAAATCAATCCCAGAACAACAGCAAAGGACCTTGTGAAGATGCTGGAGGAAACGGCCATAAAAATATCTATATCCACAGTAAAACAAGTCCTATATCGACATAACCTGAAAGGCCGCTCAGCAAGGAAGAAGCCACTGCTCCAGAACTGCCATAAGAAAGCCAGACTACGGTTTGCAACTGCACATGGGGACAAAGATTGTACTTTTTGGAGAAATGTTCTCTGGTCTGATGAAACAAAAATAGAACTGTTTGGCCATAATGATCATTGTTATGTTTGGAGGAAAAAGGGGGATGCTTGCAAGCCGAAGAACACCATCCCAACCGTGAAGCACAGGGGTGGCAGCATCATGTTGTGGGGGTGCTTTGCTGCAGGAGGTACTGGTGCACTTCCCAAAATAGATGACATCATGAGGGAAGAAAATTATGTGGATATATTGAAGCAAAATCTCAAGACATCAGTCAGGAATTTAAAGCTTGGTTGCAATTAGGTCTTCCAAATGGACAATGACCCCAAGCATACTTCCAAAGTTGTGGCAAAATGGCTTAAGGACAACAAAGTCAGGGTATTGGAGTGGCCATCAGAAAGCCCTGACCTCAACCATATAGAAGATTTGTGGGCAGAACTGAAAATGCGTGTGCGAGCAAGGAGGCCTACAAACCTGACTCAGTAACACCAGCTCTGTCAGGAGGAATGGGCCAAAATTCACCCATTTTATTGTGGGAAGCTTGTGGAAGGCTACCCGAAACGTTTGACCGAAGTTAAACAATTTAAAGGCAATGCTACCAAATAGTAATTGAGTGTATGTAACTTCTGACCCACTGGGAATGTGATGAAAGAAATAAAAGCTGAAAGAAATAATTCTCTATTATTCTGACATTTCACATTCTTAAAATACAGTGGTGATCCTAACTGACCTAAGACGGGGATTGTTTACTAGGATTAAATGTCAGGAATTGTGAAAAACTGAGTTTAAATGTATTTGGCTAAGGTGTATGTAAACTTCCGACTTCAACTGTATGGCAGCATCCATGTTGGCTTTGTAATCATGACTTTTTTGCCAGATTGAATGTGAAGTATTGAAAATATGTATGTCTAAAATATGGCTAATTCATTTGGGAAAAAAACATGTTTTTTAAGAGGCGAATGTATATATTTTTTTGCCAGTTAATTTTTCAACAAGAAACCAAGTGCAGTTTTAGATCTGCATAATGAGCAATCAATATGCTCTAACGGAACGGTATGCCAGAAGCTGCAATAGCTTTTGTTCATTCACTTTTGTATGAAAGACTGCAGACTCCAATTACAGGGCTAATTCCATTTGTTTAGACCAAAATAGTGGTTTCAGGAAATGAGCACTTGTCCTAAGTATTACTAGATGAGGGCCCTTTTTGAAAACACTTTATTTCTTCCTTTCCTCATTGGAGTAGTCACTGATCTAGCATGATTGGATATGTTAAAGCAAGAATCCCAGTGGTCACAGATGTCAGTTCAACGTTTAGATTTTTCATTTGTTTGAGTTGTCAACTAATGTGAAATCAACAATAAAACACCATGTCATTGGATTTAGGTTAAAAGTTAGGTGAAAAAAATACATTCTCTTACGATGACTTTTTTTCTAATCCAATCAGTTTTCCAAGTAGATTTTCCAAGTTTTAGTTGAAATCACTAAAACAACATCGATTTAATCAGTTTTTGTCCACTGGGATCCCACTGCCAGATCAGTGATTTCTCCAAGGAAGGGAGGCAGGAAGGATGTATGAAAGTATTCAAACAGGGCTTTGGTTTCCCCTAGTCCTCCCCACACTGGGACTACTATGTTCCGTTGGGGCTTATTGTTCAGGGGCCATTTAACGTAATGCTGCACCCCCTTCCAGTGTCGTTTTGCTGTCGAGGTTCCACGAAAACAACCCTAGATTAGAACCATCCCGAGTTCCTACATGCTTGAACCTATCCTGGGTTGTGTTCATTAGGCATGCAACGGAAAATGTTTTCGAAAAATAAAGAGTTTCTTATTGGACAAGGGCAGGTTTCAGTCAGTTTTATTCTATTTGGTGCCTAATGAGCACGACCCAGTTCTTTCAGCTCTGTAACATTGAAGGAGTAGGGGGCAGGGGCTAGGGAATGGGACGTGGGGGTGTCTTTTTAATGGCACTTGATTACCAGAGTGGGTGATTGGTTAGAATACAGGTAGGGGATCAAATGTGGCACTTACCATATTAGCACGTGCCCCACGCTCACAAGATGCTAGGCACACACATTTTGTTTAAATAGATTTCAAATCCAGTTGAGGAATGTACATTAATAGAAGCTTTTGCATTTGTTTTGATGGCTAATCATCAGAATGTACATTCTTTCAAATGTATTTATGAACTACATAAAAGTGATAGAAAAACATTCACATGTACATGTGCCTCCTGCCCTTATTTAATTAAGGAACACTTCATCATGTTTCCGCTCTCTAAATGAGTATGTATGACACCTGTATGAACATGTTTCGGTATTCACACCGAGACCAGAAGGCTATGTCATGAAGCCAGCCAGAAAGTAACAGGAAAGACAGCAAAATGTATATTGAGTGTAGATAGATTCCATAAAGTGTGGCAGATAGCCTAGCGCTTAAGAGTGTAGGGCCAGTGACCAAAAGGTTGCTGGTTTGAATCCCTGAGCCGACTAGGTGAAAAACATTTCCACTTGCCCTTGAGCAAGGAACGTAAGCATAATTGCTCCTGTAAGGCACTCTGGATAAGAGTTAAATTAAAATAATGAACTCCTTTCCTAGAGGTGCTTGACAGATATTTACCTTGTGACGTCACTGGCTTTGGTGCAATAGAGACCATGACAAGGAACAACTTGTGCAACATTTCTATAGGCTATGGAATTGTGTGACAAAACAGAGTGATGGCCTCTTTTAAAAAGAGGAGGTTTCCAACTGTTTTCTATAGGCTAGGCCTACTATGTTATTTCTCAACTTTTCCTAATATTAAGCACATTGCTTCTCTTTACAACAGTTCTATAGCCTACCTGGCTGACATGAAAATCAACCACGGGAAGTGTCCTCCATTTGCTATTTAAGTGCATAGATTAAATGTTGTTTTTTCCCCCTTGCTCTTGTTTCGAGACAGGTGCATGATAATGGTACATTCTAAATCAAAACAAATTTAACACATATTATTTAGTATATGTAAAGACAAAATTAAATCAAGAATAGTCTGATAGGTGACAATATTAGCCTATCACTTGTGAATTATATATTATCACTTGTGAATGATGACCAGCTTGTGTGCAGTAAGGCAAGAAACAGTGCATGCCTTTTTTTTGCAACTTTTTCAAATCATAGTCGCACACATCATGTACCCTAGCCCATAGGCCTATAAGTTTTGAAAAGGTTAGAATCACAACTAAAGTGGCCAAATGACTTCTTAAAATGAAGCACATTAATCTGCTTTACAACTGGTGTAGAGCCTAACTGGCATACATAAGCAGTGTGTGAGTTTCAAGTCTGGGGAAGATAATTTCAACATAAAAATGCACCTTTACAAAAAAAACATTACATGCATAATCGCATTCGTGGTGACTTTTGAGAATGGTGTTTTCCCATTAATGCAACATTTGCGCTTATAGCCTACTGCCATGTGGGCATTGCTGCGGTTATAATGTGAAGAAATAGCCTAATAGTTTATCAACATTTTAACGTTCTGATCTGTTGCGTCAGCCTCATTGCTTAAATATTTTTTTTTATGCTAGTGGTTGTATTAATTTGGGATCTATCACATCCCACATCTGTCCCAGACTATGTTTGGAATATTTATTTCTCGCACAGAATAGGTCAACTTTTGCACTATGGGGGATAGTAGATTGACATAGGCTAGTGCTTTTGCTGTTTGTTAGGCCAACTCATCTTGTTGGTTGACGAAAAGTAAATGTGGACAGTTCTTCCAATATCTTCAATATGCGCATCGGAATTGGATAAGAACACGCGCAGGTGCGTCCCAAATGTGTCTGTCTTCACTGGTCATGTGAGTGAGAGAGCCTTCGGAGCATGCAGCCGGGAGAAGGGATTTATAATTATTATATTCAGTCCAAGGGCACAACGGACCACTGGCCGTAAAAGGCATGGATTTTTTTTAGGAGGCCTTACGGCCACACAAAGGGGATGCCACCGGGAAACTCGAGGCATTATCAAGTGCTTGTCGAATTGTGAATGAGAGACTGATGAAGTGCATACAACCTGCGTAAAAAACTAAGCAGAGCTCATGCCTTTCAAGCAACTTTTTTCAAATCATCATGAGAGTCGCATCATGCAGACTTCAAATGTATTAAAAATCAAACCATATAGCCCAACGTTTGTATCATAACTTAAGTTACATGAATAACTCTAAATTAAGCATATTGGAGTATGTTTCTTTGTTAACTGCTCAACACAGAATAGCCGCATGTGCGCACACCCTCAAATCGTTTGGAGAAAATATTGTTTCTATTTTATTCAGCTTTGTTCAATTGTATTCTTTATACTATAAAATGCCACAGAATTCTAAGCAAATCTTGTCTGCTAAATGAACTAATGTAACCCAGAGCCATATGGCATAGCCAGATCACGGCCTCACATAACAACTCAAAGTATGCTATTCTGTTCTTATGAAATAGACTACATTTTCTTAATATCATGTTTCTTTAAACCTGTCTAAAATAATATTGGAATTATTGTGATGGTACATTTATAAAATGTAGACGTTCCAAAGGTCTGCCTCAGTGGCTTGTAGGTTATGCCTGGAAGGCAGCAGAAGCTAAATGTGTTTATGTTAATTAACGGTCAATTACTATGAGACTGGCAGTTATTTGCTTTACAATCACCTGCTGACAAAATTTCATGACCATCACAGCCCTACTCACAACCGCAGACCACATGTAACCACGCCATCCCAGGATCTCCACATCCGGCTTCTTCACCTGTGAGATCATCTGAGAACGGCCACCTGGACAGCTGATGAAATTGAGGAGTATTTCTGTCTGTAATAAAGCCCTTTTGTGGGGAAAAACTCATTCTGATTGGCTGGGCCTGGCTCCCCAGTGGGTATGCCTATTCCCTCCCAGGCACACCCATGACCATGCCAGTCGTGAAATCCATTGATTAGGGCCTAATGAATTTATTTCAGTTGACTGATTTCCTCGTGTAACTCAGTAAAATCAATGAAATTGTTGCATGTTGCGTTTATATTTTTGGTTCAGTTTTATTAGCCAAAATAGATAATTAAACTCATCTATTTCTAAAGCAGGAAGACTCTAAATTGGAAGTCTTGATTTAGTGTTACTTTTGTCATATGAGCCTAGGTATTATAGAAACATAACAGTGCCTTAGTCTCCTTGTAACTACAGGTAACTGCCAAAATATTGGAAACACCATCTTAATAGGGCGTTGGGCCACCACGAGCCGCCGAAACAGCTTCAATCGGCCTTGGCATAGATTCTACAAGTGTCTGGAACTCTACTGGAGGGATGTGACACCATTCTTCCATGAAAAATTCCATAATTTTGTGTTTTTTTTAATGGTGGTGGAAACAGTGTCTGAGGCGCAGCTCCAGAATCTGTTCAATTGGGTTAAGATCTGGTGACACACACACACACACACACACACACACACACACTTTAAACCCCCTATGCTCCTCTGAGATCTCTTGTTCTAGCCATGGTAGCCAAAATAATGATGGGATGTTTTAATTGCTTAAATAACTCAGGAACCACACCTGTGTGAAAGCACCTGCTTTCAATTTACTCAACCTGGTCTCAGGGATAGACATAACATACTGTAGTAAATGTAAATCCTGGACACTAATTAGTATGATATATTACTTTTCATATGGTATGTATTAATTTGTGGATGCCCATCATCCATATCGTATGATATGTTACGAATTACAATTCGTATGTTATGTTATGAATTGCAATTCATGCAATATGTTACGAATTTTCAGAACACATGACATTTTACAAATTCCAATTTGTTGTGGCTAACGTTAGCTAGGTGGCAAACATTAGCGAGGCTTGGAGTTAGGGGTAAGGTTAGGGTTAGTAGTTAGGTTACTAAGTAGTTGCAAAGTTGCTAATTAGCTAAAATGCTAAAGTTTCCTTGATGAGATTCGAAAACACAACCTTTGGGTTACTAGATGTTCGCTAGGAGTTAAGGTAAGGGGTTAAGGTTAGGTTAAAGAGTTAAGGTTAGGGGAAGGGTTAGCTAACATGCTAAGTAGTTACAAAGTTGCTAAGTAGCTAAAATGGTCCATGATAGGATTTGAACATGCAACCTTTGGGTTGCTAGATGTTGGCAGTATATGCCCAACCATCCACCCCACTTTCACTTTCGCCATAAGTAATCTTCTGTTTTATGTAACCATACCAAAAATAACATATCATACTAATTTGAGTGTCCTGGATTTACCTTTACTATATTAGGTCTAGTCTACGAGACCAGGCTGATACACTTTGTATCCCTCATTTACTCAAGTGTTACCTGTATGTAACTATTCAGTCGGGCATCTACTGTGTGTAAGGCGCGTCCGTCCCCGCCACGCCCCCGTGGAGATGCGTCCTCCTACGACGGTGGAGTTCAGGATGTACCAGAGCGCCATGTAATAGTGACTGCTTCAATGATAATCATTGCTCGTTAATTTTACGCCTGCAAAGTTTGGTTAATGATGGCTGGATGTTGTATGTCGGCCGAGGAGAAGGATAATCACAGAATCAATCAGGAGATTGACAGGCAGCTGCGACAGGACAAGAAAGACTCGGGCAGTGAACTCAAACTGCTGCTATTAGGTGAGAGCTGTCACATCTGTCAAGAAGTGCACACTGCTTAGTGCATAGCCTAGGGTCCTAGGCTACTTAGGTAAAGCCTGGACCACACTTGTAAAATCAGGTGAGGAAGGGAGCAGTAGGCTATCAGAGTGTTGTAGACATACCAATTTAAAGTTAGAATAATAGTGATATATGTAGTAATATAATCCCAATACTGTGCAGACATGGGAGCGCATTCGTTTTAATATTATTTTACTTTAATTTGGTGTCGTCATAGCGGTGTCTGATTTATGCTCAGATTAGTTTAGGTGAAACAAATTTGCGCCTTTTTTCAATGTTGAATTGAAAGAAATTGATGGCCTCACGTTCACTGTCGACAAAGACTAATACTAACTATCTGGGAAGCTTTTAATTACGAGATTCTAGTGGCTTGCGTTGGGCCTTAGCCACAACGAAGTTTTTGTAGTCGCAGGTAGTTGGTGTACCGGAGTTATGCTCTCATGCAAAGCCATGCAAATACAGCCGCGAGTCTCATATCAGTTTTGCCTGATCAACTTTCCTCGAAAGTGTGCTCTAAACTCAAACACAAAAGGCTAGCATGAAAAAAGAAGGCTTGCAATGCACATGCCCATGATAACAACTCGTATTAAAATGTCATAAACACTGGATATTTTATGTTTCTACTCCCATAAGGGGATTCCTATGTCTTCACCTGTTAATTACAAAAAACGTTATAAAGCCATATTATCGTAAAGAATACATCCAAATTGATCATGTTTATAACTTGAATATCTTTGTTTGCCATATAGCCAACAAACATAGGCCTAGTTATGCTTTAAGTGAATACCTTGTTCTGTGCTCTCCTGTCCTGTGTGTGAGCCACTACAGTTGAAGTCGGAAGTTTACATACACCTTAGCCAAATATATTTAAACTCAGGTAACAATTCCTGACATTTAATCCTAGTAAAAATTCCCCGTCTTAGGTCAGTTAGGATCACCATGTCACGTCCTGACCAGCAGAGGGCGTATTGCTTAGTCTTGGTCAGGATGTGGCAGGTGGTTTGTTTGTTTAATGTTGTGTTGGTGATTGGGACTTCCAATTGAAGGCAGGTGTGTATAGTTGCCTTTGATTGGAAGTCCTATATAGGTGTGTGTGTTTGTCTTTGGGGTTGTGGGGAATTGTTCTTGCACTGCGTTTGCATAGCCTGTGAGACTGTCCATTTTGTGAGTATTATTTATTGTTTTGCTTTCCGGTGGATGCTTTGCCTTTTACCATTAAAAGAAAATGAGTATCCACAATACCGCTGCGCCTTGGTCCTTCTCTATCCAGTATGACATTTTCAGCAACGAGTACGACATATTTTGTGACACACCACCTCATTTTAAGAATGTGAAATGTCAGAATAATAGTAAAGAATGATTTATTTCAGCTTCTGCCCACAAATTTTCTATAGGATTGAGGTCAGGGCTTTGTGATGGCCACTCCAATACCTTGACTTTGTTGTCCTTAAGCCTTTTGGCCACAACTTTGGAAGTCTGCTTGGGGTCATTGTCTATTTGGAAGACCCATTTGCGACCAAGCTTTTAACTTCCTGACTGATGTCTTGAGATGTTGCTTCAATATATCCACATAAATTTCCTACCTCATGATGCCATCTATTTTGTTAAGTGCATCAGTCCCTCCTGCAGCAAAGCACCCCCACAACGTGATGCTGCCACCCCCGTGCTTCCCAGTTGGGATCGTGTTCTTCAGTTTGCAAGCCTCCCCCTTTTCCCTCCAAACATAACGATGGTCATTATGGCCAAAGAATCTTATTTTTGTTTCATCAGACCCAAGGACATTTTTCCAAAAAGTCCGATCTTTGTCCCCATGTGCAGTTGCAAACCATAGTCTGGCTTTTTTATGGTGGTTTTGGCGCAGTGGCTTCTTCCTTGCTGAGCGACATTTCAGGTTATGTCGATATAGGACTCATTTTACTGTGGATATAGATACTTTTGTACTTGTTTTCTCCAGCATCTTCACAAGGTCCTTTGCTGTTGTTCTGGGATTTATTTGCACTTTTCGCAATAAAAGTATGTTAATCTCTAGGAGACAGAACGCGTTTCCTTCCTGAGCGGTATGACGGATGCGTGGTCCCATGGTGTTTATACTTGCATACTATTGTTTGTACAGATAAACGTGGTACCTTCAGGCGTTTGGAAATTGCTCCCAAGGATGAGCCAGACTTGTGGAGGTCTACAATTTTTTTTCTGAGGTCTTGGCTGATTTGTTTTGATTTTCCAATGATGTCAAGAAAAGAGGCACTGAGTTTGAAGGTAGGCCTTGAAATACATCCACCACAGGTATACCTCCAATTGACTCAAATGATGTCAATTAGCCTATCAGAAGCTTCTAAAGCCATGACATCATTTTCTGGAATCTTCCAAGCTGTTTAAAGGCACAGTCAACTTAGTGTATGTAAACTTCTGACCCACTGGAATTGTGATACAGTGAAATAATCTGTCTGTAAACAATTGTTGGAAAAATTACTTGTGTCATGCACAAAGTAGATGTCCTAACCAACTTGCCAAAACTATAGTTTGTTAACAAGAAATTTGTGGAGTGGTTGAAAAACGAGTTTTAATGACTTCAACCTAAGTGTATGTTAACTTCCAATTTCAACTGTACATGTCCCTAAAGGTATCATTAGACCTGTGACTGGCCACAGTAAAACTCATGGGAGACATTCAGCACATGATGAAAAGGGTTTCTGGTCCAGATCTACACATGATCACCATGTGTATTGTAACACTTTCATATTGCACAGTCAAGGGGCTATTTTACAGTAATGGAATTAAGCTTTGACTCAGTTCTTTCACTTTGAAATGTATGCCAAACAAAAACCATTGATTTCAAAGTGTATCAAACCATACAACTCTACGCACAAGGACAATGTTTTACAATTTCCACTGACAAATGTACAAAAACTAATTTAGTGGAAGAACTGCGCAGATGCAAACTTTCGTAACGAAATCACTGTAAAATCTCCTTCAGGTTTTTATAAGACCACCTTTTCCAATACCTGCTCCGAATTAAGAGTTAAAGATGTCTGCAGAAAGAATGGGGTGTCAGCTATGACATGTCACCTTGTAGAGTATAGTTCAGCACAATACACTACATTATACTTGTTTTTACTGTACTACTGTATCATATTGGACTGTGCTCTACTTACTTTCCATTACTGTGGTGTACTGTACTTTACTGTGCTCTACTCACTGTACTATCTAAACTTGATTGGTTCAGATTTAGTCCTGTCTGTGGATGTTAATATCAAGGCCAGTATGAACTGACCAAATTTCAACTACTTTTCAATGTCCATGGATGTCCAGTGTCGGTCGTGCTCAGTTGGTGAGGATTCTGATTACAGTATGTGGAAAGAGAGGGAGGGGGCTTATGGGTCAGTGAGAGCTGGGAAAGGTGACATTAACTGGAGAGTGAGAGGCAGAAAGAGAGAGAGAGGGAGGGGTTGTCCAGATTGTTTTTAACAGTCTTGGTTTGACCACCAGATGACAGACAAAAAAACAGTTATGAGCTGAAAATAACAGTATGCCAGTGGTAGCAGGTGACCCACCTGTGGTTTGTCAATATTATGATTTCCCATTTTAGCCAATACAATTTCAGTAATTCCATTACAGATTTTGGGGTAATTGGTAATGGGTTTTAATCACTTTGTAATTTATAAACAAAATGTAATATCAATAAAATCACTATAGCTACTTGGTTGGTCTACCATTACTTGTTACTTCTGTGAACGTTCATTATCCTCCCACCTGTAATCGGCCTGTGTGTAGCTGGTGTAGAGGAGTCAGGCGAAGGAGAGCAGAAATGAGTAAGGAACGTGATTTACTCAAGGAATCAATAAAATACAACACAATAAACCAGCCCACAATAACGGACCATATACATACAAACAATCACTCACAAAAAACCATGGGGGAACAGAGGGTTAAATAATGAACAAGTATTTGGGGAATTGAAACCAGGTGTGTAAAACAAATGGAAAATGAAAAGTGGATCGGCGACGGCTAGAAGGCCGGTGACGTCGAATTCCGCCCGAACAAGGAGAGGGACCGACTTCGGCGGAAGTCGTGACAGTAGCGCCGACCTCGGGGACGACCCGGAGGACGAGGCGCAGGGCGATCTGGGGGGAGACGGTGGAACTCCCGCAGCAACGAAGGGTCCAGGACGTCCTCCACCGGCACCCAGCATCTCTCCTCCGGACCGTACCCCTCCCACTCCACGAGGTACTGAAGGCCCCTCGCCCGACGCCTCGAGTCCAGGATGGCTCGAACAGCATATGCCGGGGGCCCCTCGATGTCCAGAGGAGGTGGAGGAACCTTCCACACCTCAGACTCCTGGAGTGGACCAGCCACCACCGGCCTGAGGAGAGACACATGGAACGAGGGATTAATACGGTAATCTGGGGGAAGCAGTAACCTGTAGCATACCTCGTTCAGTCTCCTCAGGACTTTGAATGGCCCCACAAACCGCGGACCCAGCTTCCGGCAGGGCAGGCGGAGTGGCAGGTTTCGGGTCGAGAGCCAGACCTGGTCCCCCGGTGCGAACACCAGGGCCTCACTGCGGTGGCGGTCGGCGCTCACCTTCTGTCGCCTCACGGACCGTTGCAGATGCACATGAGCAGCGTCCCAGGTCTCCTCCGAGCGCTTAAAACATTCGTCCACCGCAGGAGCTTCGATCTGGCTCTGATACCAAGGTACCAGAACTGGCTGATACCCTAGTACGCACTAGAAAGGGGAGAGGTTAGTGCAGGAGTGGCGGAGTGAGTTTTGGGCCATCTCTGCCCAGGGGATGAACGCCGCAGAAACCTACCCACATCCTGGTTTACTCTCTCCACCTGCCCGTTACTCTCGGGGTGAAAACCTGAGGTGAGCCTGACTGAGACCCCCAGACGTTCCATGAACACCCTCCATACTCTGGACGTGAACTGGGGACCCCGATCCTCAGGCACCCCGTAGTGCCGGAAGACGTGAGTGAACAGAGCCTCCGCAGTCTGTAGGGCTGTAGGGAGACCGGGCAAAGGGAGGAGACGGCAGGACTTAGAAAACCGATCCACAACGACCAGGATCGTGGTGTTGCCCTGTGAGGGAGGAAGATCCGTCAGGAAGTCCATCGACAGGTGCGACCACGGCCGTTGTGGAACAGGGAGGGGTTGTAACTTCCCTCTGGGCAGGTGCCTGGGAGCCTTGCACTGGGCTCACACCAAGCAGGAGGAAACATAAACCCTCACGTCCTTGGCCAAGGTGGACCACCAGTACTTCCCACTAAGGCAACGCACCGTCCGACCGATGCCAGGATGACCAGAGGAGGGTGACGTGTGGGCCCAATAGATCAAACTGTCGCGGGCAGCAGACGGAACATACAGACGCCCAGCTGGACACTGGGGAGGAGTGGGCTCTGTGCGTAACACCCGCTCGATGTCCGCGTCCAACTCCCACACCACCGGTGCCACCAGGCAAGAGGCCGGAAGTATGGGAGTATGATCCATGGACCACTCCTCTGTGTCATACATCTGGGACAGTGCGTCTGCCTTAGCGTTCTGGGAACCTGGTCGGTAGGACAGAGTGAAAACAAAACGGGTAAAGAACATGGCCCACCTTGCCTGGCGAGGGTTCAGTCTCCTCGCCGCCCGGATGTACTCCAGATTGCGGTGGTCAGTTCAGATGAGAAAAGGGTGTTTAACCCCCTCAAGCCAATGTCTCCACGCCTTCAGAGCCTTGACAACAGCCAACAGCTCCCGATCCCCCACATCATAGTTTCGCTCCGCCGGGCTGAGCTTCTTCGAAAAGAAAGCACAGGGGCGGAGCTTCGGTGGCGTGCCCGAGCCCTGAGAGAGCACCGCTCCAATCCCAGCCTCGGACGCGTCCACCTCCACTATGAACGCCAAAGAAGGATCCGGATGAGCCAGCATGGGAGCCGAGGTAAACAGAGCCTTCAGGTGACCAAAAGCCCTGTCCGCCTCAGCCGACCACTGCAGTCGCACCGGTCCCCCCTTCAGCAGTGAGGTAATGGGAGCCGCTACCTTACCAAAACCCTGGATAAACCTCCGGTAGTAGTTGGCAAACCCTAGAAACCGCTGCACTTCCTTTACCGTGGTGGGAGTTGGCCAATTACACACGGCAGAAATGCGGTCACTCTCCATCTCCACCCCTGAAATGGGATGGCCCCTCCTCCGGTCGCCCTAAGTGCAGCACCTCCCAACTCCATGGGCGTCGGAGCGGAGGTGCTGGGGGATGGAATTGACAGGCCCCGATTCAGACGTCCGCGGGCAGTCAGCAGGTTGTCCAGCCGGATGGACAGGTCCACCAGCTGGTCCAACGTGAGGGTGGTGTCTTGGCAGGCCAACTCCTGATGAATGTCCTCGCGCAGACTGCACCGGTAGTGATCGATCAGGGCCCTGTCGTTCCATCCTGCGCTGGCGGCCAGGGTCCGGAAGTCCAATGCAAAATCCTGCGCGCTCCTTGTCCCCTGCCTCAGGTGGAACTGTTGTTCACCCGCCGTCAAAAACTGCCTGAAAGCGGCGGGTGAACTCTGCGTAATGGTCCAAGAGGCAGGAGACGAGGGCGGACACACTCTCATGTCCCGAAGGAGCCGGGTGGATGGTCGCCAGGTAGAGCTCCAGCTGTAGTAGGAATCCCTGGCATCCGGCAGCCGTCCCATCATACTCCCTCGGGAGCGCGAGCCGAATCCCACTGGGACTGGGTGAAGGAGGGGTGGACAGTGGGGTCGACGGTAGTGGGGCTGGAAATCCTCCTCCTCTCTCCCAACGATCCATCGTCTGCAGCACGTGATCCATGGCGGTGCCCAGACGTTGCAACATGGTCGCGTGCTGCTGGACGCGCTCTTCTACCGCCACAGGGAAGGCGTCTGCTCCTGCTGACTCCATTCGTCTGGTGAGTGATTCTGTAATTGGCCTGTGTGTAGCTGGTGAGGAGGAGTCAGGCGCAGGGCAGCAGAAATTAGTAAGGAACATAATTTACTCAAGGAATCAATAAAATACAACACAATAAACTAGCCCACAATAACGGACCGTATACATACAAACAATCACTCACAAAAAACCATGGGGGAACAGAGGGTTAAATAATGAACAAGTAATTGGGGAATTGAAACCAGGTGTGTAAAACAAAGACAAAACAAATGGAAAATGAAAAGTGGATCGGCGATGGCTAGAAGGCCGGTGACGTTGACCGCCGAACGCCGCCCGAACAAGGAGAGGGACCGACTTCGGCGGAAGTTGTGACACCACCTCATGTATTTGTTTTGATGAGGGAGAGAAATTAGAACATACTTTGGTCATGTAGTGTATGTGGACACCTGCCCGTTGAACATTCCAAAATCATTGCCATTAATATGGAGTTGGTTCCCCCTTTGCTGCTATAACAGCCTCCACTCTTCTCGGAAGAATTTGCACTAGATGTTGGAACATTGCTGTGGGGACTTGCTTCCATTCAGCCACAAGAGCATTAGTGAGGTCAGGCACTCGCAGTTGGCGTTCCAATTCATACCAAAGGTGTCAGGGCTCTGTGCAGTCCAGTCAAGTTCTTCCACACTGATCTCAACAAACCATTTCTGTATGGACCTTGCTTTGTGCATGGGGCATTGTTATGCTGAAACAGGAAAGGGCCTTCCCCAAACTGTTGCCACAAAGTCGGAAGCATAGAATCGCCTAGAATGTCATTGTATGCTGTAGCGTTAAGATTTCCCTTTGTGGGGGCCTAGCCCGAATCATGAAAAACAGCCCCAGACCATTAGTGTATTCCCGGCGTCCACCAAACCCAGATTTGTCCGTCGGACTGCCAGATGGTGAAGTGTGATTCATCACTCCAGAGAATGTTTCCACTGCCCCAAAGTACAATGGCGGCGAGCTTTACACCACTCCAACTGATGCTTGGCGTTGCGCATGGGGATCTTAGGCTTGTGTGCAGCTGCTCGGCCATGGAAACCCATTTCATGAAGCTCCCGACAAACAGTTATTGTGCTGACGTTGCTTCCAGAGGTAGTTTGGAACTCGGTAGTGAGTGTTGTAACCGAAGATCGACGATCTTTACGCGCAATGCGCTTCAGCACTCGCTGATCCCTTTCTGTGAGCTTGTGGGGCCTACCACTTTGCTGCTGAGCCGTTGTTGCTCCTAGATGTTTACACTTCACAATAATAGCACTTACAATTGACCAGGGCACCTCTAACAGGGCAGAAATTTGACAAACTGACAAACTGTAAAGGTGGCACCCTATGACGGTGCCAAGTTGAAAGCCAGTAAGGCCATTCTACTGCTAGTGTTTGTCTATGGAGATTGCATGGCTGTGTTCTCAATTTTATACACCTGTATACAACGGGTGTGGCTGAAATAGCCAAATCCACTATTTTGAAGGGGTGTCCATAGGGTTGCACATTTTGGGGAATATTCAGAGGTTGGAACTTTCCGTGGGAATTGACAGGAATATATGGGAATTAACAGAAATATGTAAATTAATATTAATACCATTTAAATGTAGATGTTTTTTGCATTGGATATATTTACCATATCATATGGAGACAGAAACATAAATGTTTTACCTCATCATAAGTAGACATAATTGCAAATTATTAAATCCTAATAGAAATTTAAAAAAAACTATTTGAACTTTAATTAAATGAGTTGACTATTCACATGGGATGATTTCACTGAACAACAAAAGAAAGGGAATACTGAATGATCCATCGCATCTCCCAAAAACGTTTTCAACATAAAATGAGTCTAGAAACGAAAGCTTTGGTTGTCTTCCTCTCAGGCTTCCATGTCTTCTCCCTGGACCTCCTCAATATCCACCTCTTCAACATTAGACTCTGAGGCCTCATCTTCAATGTCACTTTCCAACCTTGTTGAGGATGGCTCGTTGTCAGACTCAAAAAGCCTCAAATTTGCCTGGACGGACACCAATTTTTCAACCCTTGTATTGGTCAGCCTGTTGCGTCAGCCAGTTGTGCTCTGAGGCGGCTGATGTTGGTGAGATTTGGAGGATGATGGAGGCAACAGGGGAAATAGCCTCAGATCCACAAAGTCCCTTCCACCAGGTGGCTGATGAGATACGTTGGCACGACTGCCATATGGCATCTCCATCCCAAAGCCCTTGCTTGGAAGTGTACTTCGCCAGACTGCCAAGAACATTGCCTCATTCAGGCCAAGGTGGCGAGACATGGTAGTGATGATACCATATGCCTTGTTGATCTCTGCACCAAACAGGATGCTCTTGCCAGCATACTTGGCATACTTACAACATGTATGCTGCGGCGTGTATGGGCTTCAGGCAGAAGTCTTCACGCTTTTTGATGTATTTCAGAACTGCAGTTTCCTCTGCTTGGAGCAACAGTGAAGTGGGCAGGGCAGTACAGATTTGTCTTACATCGGCAAGTAGAGTCTGAACATCAGACAGCATGGCATTGTCTCCCTCAATCCGTGTAACGGCTACTGCTATAGGTTTCAGGCTGCTTACCACTCTCTCCCAAAATACATCATCCAGGAAGATCCTCTAGATGGGGCGGTCCATATCGGCAGACTGTGATATGGCCATTTCTTGGAGAGACTCCTTCCCCTCCAGGAGACTGTCAAACATGATGACAACACCACCCCAACAGGTGTTGCTGGGCAGCTTCAATGTGGTGCTCTTATACTTCTCACTTTGCTTGGTAAGGTAGATTGCTGCTATAACTTGATGACCCTTCACATACTTAACCATTTCCTTGGCTCTCTTGTAGTGTGTCCTTGAGGAGCAGATTCAATGCATGAGCAGCACAGCCAATGGGTGTGATGTGAGAGTGGGACTCCTCCACTTGATTTCAATACAGTCTGCTTTCACTATGATTTGCTTGACCTTCACTTGAACTCTGCATCCAGCAAATGAGTAGATAAAGCATGTCTGGTTGGAGGGGTGTATGCTGGGTGAAGAACATTCAGAAATCTCTTCCAATACACATTGCCTGTGAGCATCAGAGGTGAACCAGTTGCATACACAGCTCGAGCAAGACATTCATCAGCATTTCTCTGACTACGTTCCTCCGTTGAGTCAAACAAACTTCTGATTCTAGGAGGACAATGAGCTCTTGCTATCAATAAGGTGTCTGATTCATCAATTTAATCTCGAATAGAACTAGAGGGACTTTTGTCAGAGGTTGCTTGTTGTGAGCGCTGAGGGAACTTTATGCACTTGGCCAGATGATTCTGCATCTTTGTTTCATTCTTCACATATGATTTGGCACAGTACTTGCAAATGTACACAACTTTTCCTTCTACATTAGCTGCAGTGAAATGTCTCCACACATCAGATAGTGCCTGTGGCATTTTCCTGTAAAGATTAGATTTTTTTTTTGTAAAAAAACCCCAAATACAATTCCATGAACAGATAAATAGTTAAGCAGTTAGATTAATTCTTACATCTAGACGTTCCGCTAGCGGAACACCTGCTCCAATATCCAATGATGGGCGGGGCGCGAAATACAAACTCCTCTAAAATCCGAAAACTTCCATTTTTCAAACATATGACTATTTTACACCATTTTAAAGACAAGACTCTCCTTTATCTAACCACACTGTCCGATTTCAAAAAGGCTTTACAGCGAAAGCAAAACATTAGATTATGTCAGCAGAGTACCCAGCCAGAAATAATCAGACACCCATTTTTCAAGCTAGCATATAATGTCACAAAAAACAAAACCACAGCTAAATGCAGCACTAACCTTTGATGATCTTCATCAGATGACAGCCCTAGGACATTATGTTATACAATGCATGCATGTTTTGTTCAATCAAGTTCATATTTATATCAAAAAACAGCTTTTTTACATTAGCATGTGACGTTCAGAACTAGCATACCCACCGAAAACTTCCGATGAATTTACTAAATTACTCACTATAAACGTTCACAAAAAAACATAACAATTATTTTAAGAATTATAGATACAGAACTTCTTTATGCAATCGCCATGTCCGATTTTAAAATAGCTTTTCGGTGAAAGCACATTTTGCAATATTCTCAGTAGATAGCCCAGCCATCACGGCTAGCTATTTAGACACCCACCAAGTTTAGCACTCACCAAAGTCCGATTTACTATAAGAAAAATGTTATTACCTTTGCTGTCTTCGTCAGAATGCACTCCCAGGACTTCTACTTCAATAACAAATGTTGGTTTGGTTCCAAATAATCCATAGTTATATCCAAATAGCGGCGTTTTGTTCGTGTGTTCAAGACACTATCCAAATGGTAAAGAAGGGTTACGAGCACGACGCATTTCGTGACAAAAAATTTCGAAATATTCCATTACCGTACTTCGAAGCATGTCAACTGCTGTTTAAAATCAATTTTTATGCTATTTTTCTCGTAAAAAAGCGATAATATTCCGACCGGGAGTCGTTGTATCCGTTCAAAGACGAAAGAATAAAAACATGGGGTCGTCTCGTGCACGAGCCTGAGTCCCATTGTCCGCTGATAAACCACTTAGCAAATGCGCTAATGCTTTTCAGCCAGGGCCTGGAATTACGTCATTCAGCTTTTTCCCGGGTTCTGAGAGCCTATGGGAGCCGTAGGAAGTGTCACATCATGCCAGAGATCCCCTGTTTTTGTTAGAGATGATCAATAAGGCCATGAAATGGTCAGAGAGAGCGCTTCCTGTTTGGAATCTTCTCAGGTTTTGGCCTGCCAAATGAGTTCTGTTATACTCACAGACACCATTAAAACAGTTTTAGAAACTTTGGAGTGTTTTCTATCCAAAACTAATAATTATATGCATATTCTAGTTTCTGGGCAGGAGTAATAATCAGATTAAATCGGGTACGTTTTTTATCCGGCCGTGAAAATACTGCCCCCTAGCCATAAGAGGTTAACTCCTTTGTAAGATAAATGTTTTAAAATGCAACATGTATGGAAACAGGTGAATTAACACTCCTCAGATAGCAGACTCAAGCAAGCTAAAACACACATGGTAGCAAAAGCTAACTAGCAGAAATTGTTAAAAAGTTAGAAATGATTTAAACACACTTTGCTGTAGGCTACTATTTACTAGTTAACAAAAAATGATGTATGTCATGTAAAATATATTCACCCCACCCAGTATTGTAATCAAAACTTACCAGAAAGCATGTAGTCCTAAGCGAAGACAGTGTAGTAGTGGGCTCAATAGCATCTCATTAGTGTGCAAGATGTTGAGAATCAGCTGTACATGTGATGGAAGAATGCACTGTGCATGCAGAGGGTTGCAATTCCATTGAATTGTGACATATTTTGGTTAAACTATCCCCAAGACCTAGAATTATGTGTATCCCACAAAAAAGGTTCACTGTTATAAGCTAACCTTTTTTGATGAATTTAAGCAAAATTCCGAAAACCATAGAAAATTTCTGGAAATTTACCGTACATTTTCCGACCCATTTTCCGACCCTACATTTTCCGACCCTATTAGTTGGCAGGGGTCTTTACGGCAACATTATTGTGTATTTCTGATACCTTTTAAGACTTTTTCTGGTATGTTTTCTAAGAGCACTGTTCTTTCTGTTTTTATCTAGAAATCAAAACCTTTACTTTTTGGGAAAATGGTTGGAAAATGTATCTATGCCTTCACTTCCCAAAAATATAGTCTTAGCTGTCATTTGACACACAATTTAATATTATCCTATGAACTTGTTGGTGCTCGATGGGAATTCCCCAAGGTAAGTGAACCACCACTGTTTTACACCAGCATCCGCTACAGCCTCCTCATGCTTCAGTGAGAGACTATACAGACTCTGTCACAGGGCTTTGTGTAGGCTACTGTCCTCACACCTCCTAAGAAAGAGGAAGTGTAGGTGTGTGTGTCTGTTCCTGTGGTCAATGGGGCAGGCTGGGTGGTTATGGTAATGTCTAATGCCTACAGCTAAATACTCCTCTGAGTGGGAGAGAGGCCAGCTGGGCAGACAGTCAGAGAGACAGACAGACAGAGAAACTGACTGGTGGTGGTAACCACATGGGTAATGGTATGGTAAATCAAATCAAATTGTATTGGTCACATACACATGTTTAGCAGATGTTATTGCGGGTGTAGTGAAATGCTTGTGTTTCTAGCTCCTACAGTGCAGTAATATCTAACAAGTAATATCTAACAATTTCACATACCCCAAAGAGAAGCCATGGATTACAGGCAACATTTCTATGTCACATAATGGCGCCGGAGAAGGCAGATGTTTTATGTGTCCCCAACCGATTGTGTTTTTTTGTTCGTTTATTTGTGTTTTTTGTAACTTATTTTTGTACTTATTTTGTACATAATGTTGCCGCTACCATCTCTTCTGACCGAAAATGTCACAGATTATGTCGTGGTGTTGTAGAGAGGACCAAAATGCAGCAGAGTTGTGGATACTCATTTTCTTTTAATTAAAAAAAAGAGGAGTAAGGCATCCACTGGAAAAACAATACACTAAATGATACTCACGACAGGACCAGTCTCACAGGCATACAAAAACGCAGTGCAAGAACAACTACCCACAAAACCAAGTGACAAACATACTCCTACATATATGACTCCCAATCAGGAACAACGATCCCCAGCTGTTCCTGATCAGGAGTCACAAGACCAACACAGAACATTCACACACACAAGACTGCCACGTCCTGACCCCAAAACTACTACAACGGCTCCATCTGCTGGTCAGGACGTGACAGAAAATAACTTCTGGACATCAGTACTCCAATTACTCACCACGGACTGGCAGAATCCTTTTTTCCTTTGAGGAGCCCGACGTGAACGATATACTGCTTTCTTGGGAACAGGCCCAGATCCTCGTGATTTGCGTGAAGAGGAGGCCAAGAAAAAGGGGCCAAAGGGCGGGCTGAGAATTCGTAGGCGATCGAATAAACCCCCACTTCCTTCCATTCTGCGAGCAAACGTGCAATCTCTGGAGAATAAAATAGATGACCTACGCGCAAGATTAAACTACCAACGGGGCACTCAAAACTGTAATATCTTATGCTTCACCGAGTCGTGGCTGAACAGCTGGCTGGTTATACACTGTACCGGCAGGATAGAACAGCAGCGTCTGGTAAGACAAAGGGCGGGCGGGCTATGTATTTTTGTAAATAACAGCTGGTGCACGACATCTAAGGAAGTCTCGAGCTATTGCTCGCCTGAGGTAGAGTATCTCATGATAAGCTGTAGACCACACTATCTACCTATAGAGTTTTCATCTGTATTTACTTTTCGTAGCTGTTTACATACCACCACAGTCAGAGGCTGGCACTAAGACAACATTGATAGTATAGCTGTATTCCACCATAAGCAAACAAGAAAATGCTCACCCAGAGGCGGCTATCCAAGTAGCCGGGGACTTTAACGCAGGGAAACTTAAATCTGTTTTACCACATTTATATCAGCATGTTAAATGTGCAACCAGAGGAAAAAAAACTCTGGACCACCTTTACTCCACACACAGACGCATACAAAGCTCTCCCTCGCACTCCATTTGGCAAATCTGACCATAATTCTATCCTCCTGATTCCTGCTTACACTCAAACTAAAGCAGGACGCACCAGTGACTGTTCAGGACTGTTTTGCTAGCACAGACTGGAATATGTTCCGATATTCTTCCGATGGCATTGAGGAATACACCACATTAGTCATTGGCTTCATCAATAAGTGCATCGATGACGTGGTCCCCACAGTGACCGTACATACATACCCCAACCAGAAGCCATGGATTACAGGCAACATCCTCACTGCCGCTTTCAAGGAGCGGGACTCTAACCTGGAAGCTTATAAGAAATTCCGCTATGCCCTCCGACGAACCATCAAACAGGCAAAGTGCCAATACAGGACTAAGATCGAATCGTACTACACCGGCTCTGATGCTCGTCGGATGTGGCAGGTCTTGCAAACCATTACAGACTACAAAGGGAAGCACAGCCGAGAGCTGCCCATTGACACGAGCCTACCAGATGAGCTAAACTACTTCTATGCTCGTTTTGAGGCAAATGGCCCATGAAACCTGCATGAGAGCATCAGCTGTTCCTGAAGACTGTGTGATCACGCTCTCCGCAGCCGATGTGAGTAAGACCTTTAAACAGGCCAACATTCACAAGGCCGCAGGGCCAGACGATTTACCAGGATGTGTACTGCGAGAATGCGCTGACCAACTGGCAAGTGTCTTCACTGACATTTTCAACCTCTCCCTGTCCGAGTCTGTAATACCAACATGTTTTAAGCAGACCACCATAGTGTCTGTGCCCAAGATCAGGCCTTGATAATGGAGTTGGAGCTGTGCGTGACCACTCAGTCATGGGTGAACAGGGAGTACAGGAGGGGGCTGAGCATGCATCCTTGTGGGGCCCCAGTGTTAAGGATCAGCAAAGTGGAGGTGCTGTTTCCTACCTTCACCACCTGGGGGCGGCACGTCAGAAAGTCCAGGACCCAGTTGCACAGGGCGGGGTTCAGACCCAGGGCCTTGAGCTTGATGATGAGCTTGGAGGGTACTATGGTGTTGAATGCTGAGCTATAGTCAATGAACAGCATTCTTACACTTGTGAGGCCCATTTTTAAGGTATTTGTGACCAACGTATGCATATCTGTATTCCCAATCGTGAAATCTACAGATTAGGGCCTAATTAATTCATTTAAATTGACTGATTTCCTTATATGAACTGTAACTCAGTAAAATATTAGAAATTGTTGCATGTTGTGTTTATATTTTTTGTTCAGTGTGTGTGTATATATGGGTAATTCATATTATCTTTCAGGTGTGAATGCCCTAATGAATGAATTTAAGTTTGTATGTTACAAAAAATGTATATAACTCATTGTATTTATTTGGAAAACTACATGCACATTCTAATCTCAATTGCAAAATGGATGGATCAACCCATCTTCAGTAAAGCGTTTAAAACATAAATAAATAGAACATTTATATTGTATCTCTATGGCTTATTAGGTCATGAGGGTAAGTGCAAACGCCAGCTCCCTCTCTGACTGCTTTGGTCAGTTATACATGCTCTCTCTTTGATTGGTCAACTTAATATTCACAAGTGCCTATGGCCTCTGATTGGTCATTGTCAGGCACAAGTCCCTGCCCATTATGTCTAGTGGGGGGGATCTGTGTGGGGTGGTGGCTTATTGAGTACACACTTTCATGTTGTTCTCATTAGAATATTGACTGGCTAGTTTTTGAAAGTAAAATTCATTAAATGTTTTAAAGCCTATGTACAGATGTCTGCAAATACAGTTTCCTTAGCAACAACTCATTTATTTGGTTTTAGTCTCTTGGAAACCCCCTAGAGCTCAACACATACAGGCACACTGTCCAATTACCTTGAAGAAGCATTTTCGAAGTCCATAGTCTTCCAAGGGTAGCTGAAAATGAATGTCTGGAAGGAGGGTGTGTGTTTCAGTGTGGTGCATTGGTGTTTAAGTCTTCATAGGAGACTAAAGACAGAGGAGACCCAGCAACAGAGAAACTGTGTTCTGTACCTGTTGGGGTCTGGTGTTTGTTGGCAACAATTATCCATGCTGACATGTTTAAATCCTCAGTGGCTCCAGAAATTGTGAATACATGGTGGCCAGGAATGAGCCTGTCTGACTTCCTCTCAGAAACAACGCAAAAAAGATTGCTGACCAACCTGGTCTCGGAGCATTTCATATATATGTACGTAAATCCGAGACAGTCCATTTAGTGTGATATGTTACTATATTATGTCTAGTCTATGAGACCAGGCTGAGCTGACCCCCTCTTTAAACAGCACACTTCTTAGGAACAGCCTCACTCTTCATCTATTTTTCACCTCGCCTATCCCGGTGATTTCCTCTGAACTAACAATCTGGTGGGTCATTTGATTTTTTATTTTTTTATCCTTATTTAACTAGGCAAGTCAGTTAAGAAATTCTTATTTACAATAACGGCCTACCCCGGCCAAACCCTCCGCTAACGACGCTGGGCCAATAGTGCGCCGCCCTATGCTGCCCTACCAAGCGAAAAGGCAGTAACTGCTCATAGCGTGGAACTGAGAAAAATTGCTTTTATTTACCTTGGTTTCACAGTAACTTTATGCAGTTACTGCTAACAAGACCCCCATTTTCTCCAAAACACAATACGAGGCAGGATACTTGTCCACATGATTAAGCATGTATTTAATGTATAAAAAAATGCCATTAACTCATTTTCAACCAAATTAGCAGTTACTGCCTTTTTGCTTGGTAGGGCAGTATGGGACTCCCGATCACGGCCGGTTGTGATACAGCCCGGGATTGAACCAGGGTCTGTAGTGACGGCTCTAGCACTGAGATGCAGTGCCTTAGACGCTGCACCACTCAGGTGGGTCATTCCACCTCAAAACGCACAAGAAAGAGGGTTGACACCCACCATCTCACATTGTGCTGAAATCGTTTCTGTGGTTAGAAACAAATGAGATTATCATTCCTGAAACATTATTTTGTTGAAATGTAATTTGATCTCTGAGAAATTAGGAAAATGAATTGCACCCAAATTGGCCATTTTAATTAAAAATATTCATATAATCTTCAATAAATATAGTACCCAACATCCGATTTGGACCATAATTCTTCCTAACAATGAGTAAGACGAGGAGTCCAATAAAATGAAAACCAATAGCTTTTGCTCATGATAAAATAAATTGTTTGGTCATCCTCACAATTCAAGCCAGTCCTCCATGAAAGCAATTCAGTTTGTCCTTCACTTAGGCTTAATATGTGTCCAGGAAAAAGCTCATGCTCAGCCCAGTTCAAGTTCTTCTCTGTCCTGGCACCCCAATGGTGGAACCAGCTTCCCCCTGAAGCTAGGTCAGCAGAGTCCCTGCTCATCTTCCAAAAATATCTGAAACCCTACCTTCAAATAGTATCTTGAATAATCCCCCCCCCATAAAAACCTTTTCGTGAACTAACTCACACTTTCTTTCTACGTTTGCTGATAGCTACTATTTTGAGTAAAAATGTACTTACTGTGATATGTGGTTGTCCCACTTATCTGTAAGTCGCTCTGGATAAGAACGTCTGCTAAATGACTAAAATGGAAAATATATAAAAAATCCCAAACACACACTGTATAGAGTTTTTTAATGGTATTGGGTTGGGTTTTAATGGTAAATGTCACTAATCAAACTACAGAGATATTTTCTAATCATGTTATTGAAAAACATTATCATCAAATATTTTATTATGGTTGTCACAACATTTTAGGCATAGCCTATTTCTCCCAATTTTTGGGCTTGTTGGAAAATGAGAATTGCACCATAGAGCTGCCAGTTGTTGGACTATTCAAAGAGCTGGGTTGAAGTATTAGGTTGCTAAGAGAAGGACAAATGTAATTGCTTTCATGGAGGACTGGCTTGACCACACAATTTATTTTCATCATGAGCAAAAGCTATTGGTTTTGTACCCAAAGCTGCAAAGAAAATGTGATCAATTTAATAAATGCAAGCGACCAGAAAAATGTATGAAAGGGTGTGGCAGTAGCAGGAACAGTGGCATTTAGTGGACAAAACCTAGTATTTTCACACTAATTTATGCTAAATAATGCTAACTACTTCAATTGCTAATTTCTCTAAACAGGGGAAAAAAACATGACCAGATTAACAGGTAATACATTACAAAGGATGAAGAAGCAAAAGTCCAAGCCGCACCATACTACTTGTCAGACATAGAGAACTGATACTGGTTGTTGGGTGGGATGTGGGGGGTCCGTGGGTGGCTTTTAACTATTTTATTGGATTCCTCATGTCTTACTCAATGGAACGAAGACGTTTGGTCCAAGTCAGATGTTGGGTCCTATATTTGCTTATATTTGGGCTCCCGAGGGCGCAGCGGTCTAAGGCACTGCATCTCAGTGCTAGAGGTGTCACTACAGACTGCCTGGTTCGAATCCAGGCTGTATCACAAGCGGCAGTGATTGGGAGTCCCATAGGGCGGAGCATAATTGGCCCAGCGTTGTCTGGGTTTGGCTGGGGTAGGTCATTGTAAATAAGAATTTGTTCTTAACTGACTTGCCTAGTTAAAAAAATATATATATATATATTCTGGTAGTCACTCCGTTTCAGAAAAACAAAATGTTTTGTGTCCATAACAGACAGGTTCTGTTATGGTGGTAGAGGTCCATTTAGGTTCTGTTAAGGACCCTTGTCAAGGATCTCTCCAGGATCCAGATCTAGAGCTCACATCACAATAGTTATTGTATCCATGGAGATGTTGTTCTTGGTCACTGACCAGGCCAAGAAATTCGAAGGAGCTGGCAGGAGAAGCCGGGAAAGGAGATCGAGAATGTGTGCGTGTTTAAATGTGAATAGGGCTGTAATAGGTGATTATGGATTTTGGTTTGTTTGTCCAGATGCTATCCTTGTCTGGATATAGTGCCTCGCACTTCTTCAATTACCCATATATTCCTTCCTTCCTTCCCCATCCTCACCCCTCTCCCCTTTTACCAGGTACTGGAGAGAGTGGGAAGAGCACCTTCATTAAACAGATGAGAATCATCCATGGCGCCGGCTACTCAGAGGAGGACAAGCGAGGCTACACCAAGCTGGTGTACCAGAACATCTTCACTGCCATGCAGTCCATGATCCACGCCATGGAGACCCTCAACATCCCCTTCTTGGAGGCCCAGAATAAGGCAAGAATCCCAGCCACATCACACCTCAGGTCTGCTTCCGCACCAGCTGATCACGGAGCCAAGGACTTTTCCAAAAATAAACTCAATTTTAGTTTTAATTTGTGAAGCGTTTTAAAGCATTTTGCCTTGCGTGCCCTAATGAACACCCCAACCATATTGTTTGCTCCCTCCCTCCCAGGGCTATGCCAGCATGTTGAGTGAGGTGGAGGTGGATATGGTGAATGATCTGGAGAGAGGCCATGTGGACGCCATCAGGAGCCTGTGGAGGGACGGTGGAGTGCAGGAGTGTTATGCCCGCCGCAGGGAGTACCAGCTATCTGACGCCGCCAAATAGTGAGTAGACATAAGTCATAGGGCAGGAGTTTTTCTTAACCTGATAATGATCAGGAAAACCACAGGCCCTGGTTATGGGCTATAACTAGGGCCTGGAGTTTTCCTGGTCAGGTAACAAAGACCACATCTCTATTGACAAAAGTAATTACACTATAATGTAAGACTGCAAAGCCGTTCAAAGAACCTTAATTAAAGATGAAATCTGTGCTGCTGCAATTGTTTCCCCCTGCATGTCCTGGTAGAGAACAAAATCAATCTTCACACTGGAATGTAAATTTGCTGCCAGCATGCTGTTATTACATGGACAATGTTAAGACTCTAGCTGAGTCTTTCTCAGGACTCTCTTTTGGGGGGCAAATGCTGTACCAGTCTGAAGTTTTTAATTCGTTGTTTGTAGTATCGTTGTTCTTTTTTTTTCTCTGGGTGATCACACAATTTCCATAAACATGTTATTTTTATGCTGTGTTGTTCAGTTATCTGAGTGATCTGGACCGGATCGCAAAGGCCTCCTACCTTCCCACTGAGCAGGACATCCTGAGGGTCCGAGTGCCGACCACGGGAATCATCGAGTACCACTTTGACATGGAAGAAGTAATCTTCAGGTGAGGGGAAACTTTGGTTCTGTCAATGGTTCTGGCACCTTCTCCAATCTCAACTGAGCACATGTTTTGAGGAAACACTTATCACCAACAAGCAACGCTCCTAACATTGGCTTGATGTGACAGGATGGTGGATGTGGGGGGTCAGAGGTCAGAGAGGAGGAAGTGGATCCACTGCTTTGAGAACATCACGTCCATCATTTTCTTGGCCGCGCTCAGCGAATACGACCAGGTGCTGGCTGAATGTGACGAGGTGAGCTCCCCGTCAGTCAGAGCAGTGTTCAGGCACTGGACATTTTACTGATACACCTGTGGGCCACATCCATGAGCAAACATGCTGTTGTGTAAAATTGGCAAATAAAAATCAATTGTATCTCACACATTATGTGAGATTATAAACTGGGTGGCTTGAGTCCTGAATTCTGATTGGCTGAAAGCCATGGTATATCAGACCGAATACCACAGGTATGACCAAAAAAATGTAGTTATACTGCTCTAATTACATTGGGAAAAAGTTTAAAATTGCAATAAGGCTCCTCGGGGGTTTGTGATATATGGCCAATATACCCTCAGCCGTGGTGTATTGACCATATACCACACCTCCTCTGGCCTTATTGTTTAAGTATGGGCTTTCATATCCGCTTACTATACATGCATTGTCTTTCCCCTAGAACTGTATGGAGGAGAGCAAAGCACTCTTTAAGACCATCGTCACATACCCCTGGTTCCAGCAATGTTCTGTCATCCTATTCCTTAACAAGACCGACATCCTAGAGGAGAAGATTACACGCTCCCACCTTGTTAACTACTTCCCAGAATACACCGGTAAGCTCTAGTAGTGTTTGTGTGACCGCTATTCTTATCAGTATAGTAAGAGAACCCATTAGTTAACACACATGACCAACCAGGTATCAAACCCAGATGGCCACATGACTCAATGCCATGTTAGCCCACTGAGCTAAAGCCTAGGCATTCGTTCTGGGAGCTAACACAGGTTTTCAGGTCTCAAGCAAGGTTACTCATCACATGAGGGTAGTTCACCGAAAAACCTCCGCTACGCATGCACACGCCATAACTAAAGCTGTTGTTTCCAGGGCCGCAGAATGACCCTAAAGCAGCCAGGGAGTTCATCCTGAAGATGTACCAGGAGCAGAACCGAGACAGAAAGACTGTTTACTCCCACTTCACCTGTGCCACTGACACGGAGAACATCCGCTTTGTCTTTGCGGCTATCAGAGAGACCATCATCAAAAATCACCTCAAGGACTTCGCCATTATTTAGAGGAGAGCTAAGACTCCTGTGAGGTTAGGAGACATCTAGCCTGGTACTAGATCTGTAGCATGTGCTCGAGAGACAACTCCTCTAACTGTCATTGACATGAGTTGGTTAAAGCACATACAGATCTAGGATCAGGCTTTGAGACTTGAGAGTATATGTATAGGGTTAAGTTGGAACTTTAGATTGTTGCGGTAGAAGAAAATGCTTTGACTGCAAGATTTGTAGCATGGGTTGGAACCAGTTCAGGGAACAGAACCGAAAACTGGAAAATAAAATTTTTCAAGGAACAGAAACAGAACTGGGAATGAAAGTGATCCATACTGTTCCGGAACAGAACCGTTATTTGAAAAGCATGGGAACCCGTTAATAACGTTATTTTACGTTCCAGGCATTTTTTGTTCTAGTCTCACAAAAAACACAACAATGCACCTATTCAAAGCCCTCACTCTGTCACTCAGAAACGTTTTCCAGTGTCTGCCTGCAAGCTGAGAATCTTTGACAGTGTGGGTACGTGTTTAGGCTACCTGCCCCTCCCCCATCAGAAGCATAGGATTCTGTACTGATGTTACAAACATGATTCAGAAGATGGGGAGAGAGATTTTTAATTAGCTAGAGAAGAATGGATTAACTTTTTCTATGCTAGTTAAGGATGTTATATGCATTGTTGTAACGTTTCACGTAGGATTTATTAACTACAAAAAGTGTTTAATTCTGGTGCCGCTCTGCACACTCAAGAGCTAGCTACCTCCAAGGACATTCAAAGTTCCTCCATAGAAGCCGCTCCTCCTAGGTATAATTCTGTGGACCTAATTCAGATAATGCATGTCATAACAAGATGCCCAGTGCTTCAAACCTCCTCCTCAACACGCTCTCTTCCCAGAGACCCTCAGTTGCATCTTGGTCCATAGGCTACACTTATCTGTCCATCACGCATGTAAACAACTAGCTTGCCTGCTCTGTCTGCACTGTTTGTTGAAGTACTTTAATGAGACTTGTACATACAAAACTGTTGATTTCAAAGATTAAAAAAAGGAACAGAAAGGAATGCAATAACCCTGTACTTTTTTGTGATTCGAACCGGTTCAGAACTTTATTTTTCTGTTCGGAACAGTAGAATGGAACAAAAAAAAGTGTGGTTCTGTTCAGAATGAAACGATTGGAAAATAATTTTGGTTCCAACCTGATTTGTAGTGCTGTTTTTCTGTCCAGGGTGCTTTGTTAGGTTCAGCATCTATACCATTTGGAAATAGTATCTGAATAAAAACCATCAGATCACTAAAGAGAAAATCTCCTGTACATATATTTTTGAAAGAAAGAAAAGTCTACTCACTGTGACGAGGATGCCAAAGTATTTTTTTTTTACATAAAATATATTTTTCTTGTATCGTCTTTGAAATGGATGACTTGAATTGATTTATCTTGTGTGGTTAGTATAGAGGAAGGAGTTAAGTATAGCACCTTTTGATTTATAAAAAAAAAACTGTAAAACTATGATCTATCTACAGGTTTGGGGAGTAACTGATTACAATTTTGGGCAGGTAACTACAAAAACTAACTGTAATCAGTTACGTTAACACCTAAAAT
The DNA here is from genome assembly GCF_901001165.1 of Salmo trutta. NCBI lineage: Eukaryota > Metazoa > Chordata > Actinopteri > Salmoniformes > Salmonidae > Salmo > Salmo trutta. The sequence continues at coordinate 29,102,724 of NC_042983.1, read as the reverse complement.
AATGTAATCAGATTAGATACTTTTGAAAAACTAGAAGACTACTTCTTTGATTATTTTAAAATTGAAAAGAGGCGCTAGATTAAGTTTGTTCCACCTGAGCGAGCCTGACCACAAGTCACAGACCACTATGACACACCAAATGCATTCGATGGATACTTTTTGTCTTCTTCTAATGCCTTTTTAAGGGGACAATAATTCAAAAGTATCTGAAAGTAATCAGATTATGTCACTGAGTTTGGGTAATCCATAACTTCAAAAATTGTAATCAGTTTTGGACAGGTAACTAGTAACGGTAATGGATAACATTTAGAAAGTAACCTACCTAACCCTGTCTAACACTCCTCAGTGAGCACTAGTGTGATGAGAGTGCACTTTGTTTTGTTTTCATACATATACTGTATTTATATATTATTTCACTACATCACCATATATCTAAACGGTGAAGCAAGCGTGCATGTTTTAGCCAAGTAATCTGTCCGAAGTGTCTTGCGAGAGGAATAACATAGGGACATTTACCTGAGACTTTAATTCATTTAGGAGCAAATCTTTCCACATAATTAAATTGTTCAGCTATGAGGATTCACCCCTAAGTGTATATATATTCTAACAATAACAGATTTTTGGTCATGAAAGAATTCTGTTCATAAATTATTGTGACTGTTTTCTTATTCAATATGTGCATCTGTCATTTCCTACATTGTTTCTTACAAAAATAAATTCAAAATACATTTGTTACGTTTCAATAAATTGTTACAGTAGTTAAATGTAGACTTTTATTGATATTGATTAATGTACTGCATTGTTGAGGGAGCTAGCACATAAACATTTCACTGAACCTTTTATACCTGCTGCAAACTGTGCCAAATAAAATTGTCTTTGATGTAAACTCTTTATTGGTACGTGTCAGTAAAAAAAAATGTCAAGCAGAACTGAGGGACAGACATATACAGTGCCTATAGAATGTCTACACCTCCTTGAACATTTTTTTCACATTTTGTGGCGTTAAAGTGGGATAGATATAGATTTAATTGTAAAAACAGTCATTGATCTACACAAAATAATCATTTTTCTATATATATTTACATTTTTAATTAATAGGACTTTTTTTTCTCTCCACATTTTGTTACAGCTTTATTCTATAACGGATAAAATAATTATTTTCCCTCAATCTACACACAATACCCCATAATAAAAAATAAAGGTTTTTATAAATATTTGCAAATTTATTGAAAAGAAAAAACAGAAATACCTTATTTACATAAGTATTCAGACCCTTTGCTATGAGACTTGAAATTGAGCTCCGGTGCATCCTGTTTCCATTGAACATCCTTGAGATGTTTCTACAACTTGATTGGAGTCCACCTGTGGTAAATTCAATTGATTGGACATGATTTGGAAAGGCACACACCTGTCAATATAAGGTCCCACAGTTGACAGTGCATGTCAGAACAAAAACCACCACCATGAGGTTGAAGGAATTGTTCGTAGAGCTCCGAGACAGGATTGTGTCGAGGCACAGATCTGGGGATGGGTACCAAAACATTTCTGCAGCATTGAAGGTACCCAATAACATAGTGGTCTCCATCATTCTTAAATAGAAGAAATTTGGAACCACCAAGACTCTTCCTAGTGCTGGCCGCCCGGCCAAACTGAGCAATCGGGGGAGAAGGACCTTGGTCAGGGAAGTGACCGAGAACCTGATGGTTACTCTGACAAAGCTCCAGAGTTCCTCTGTGGAGATGGGAGAACCTTCCAGAAGGACAACCATCTCTGCAGCACTGCAACAATCAGGCCTTTATGGTAAAGCGGCCAGACGGAAGCCACTCCTCAGTAAAAGGCACAAGACAGCCCGCTTGGAGTTTGCCAAAAGCCACCTAAAGACTCTCAGACCATGAGAAACAAGATTCTCTGGTCTGATAAAACCAAGATCAAACTCTTTGGCCTGAATGCTAAGCGTCATGTCTGGAGGAAACCTGGCACCATCCCTACGATGAAGCGTGGTGGTGGCAGCATCATGCTGTGGGGCTATGAGACTTGTCAGGATTGAGGGAAAGATGAACGGAGCAAAGTACAGAGAGATCCTTGATGATAACCTTCTCCAGAGTGCTCAGGACCTCAGACTGGGGCAAAGGTTCACCTTCCAACAGGACAATGACCCTAAGCACACAGCCAAGGCTTCGAGACAAGTCTCTGAATGTCCTTGAGTGGGCCAGCCAGAGCCCGGACTTAAACCTGATCGAACATCTCTGGAGAGACCTGAAAATATCTGTGCAGCAACAATTTAACAACAATTTAATCCATTTTAGAATTAGGCTGTAACGTAACAAAATGTGGAAAAATCCAATGGGTCAGATTGCGCTGTAGTTCTTGCATAAGTATTCACCCCCTTTGTTTAGGCAAGCCTAAATTAGTTCAGCAGTTACATTTGGCTTAACAAAACACATACGTTATATGAATTCGCTCTGTGTGAAATAACAGGGGTTGACATGATTTTTAAAGACTACCCACTCCTCTGTCCCCCATACATAAAACATGTGTAAGGTCCCCCAGTGAAATATAGAATTTCAAGCACAGATTTAACTAAAGACCAGGGAGCTTTTCGAAAGCCTAAAAGGGCAGTGATTGGTGGATGGGTAACAATAACAAATGAGACACTGAATATCTCTTCAAGCATAGTCAAGTTAATAATTATGCTGTGGATGATGTATTAAACCAGACATCACAGATGCATCCTTGTGAACTGAGCTGCAGGGCAGGAAACGTGATTTTAAAACAGCTACAGAGTTCAATGGCTGTGATGGGAGAACTGAGGATGGATCAACAACATTGTTGTGAGTGACTCCACAATAATGACCTTAATGACAGTGAACAAATAAAAATATACAGAATAAAAAAACAAGGCAAAGAAATATACTTTTTGGCCTAAATGCAAAGCTTTATGTTTGGGGCAAATCCAATACAACACATCACTGAGTAACTTCCTCCATATTTTCAAGCACGGTGGTGGCTGCATCATGGTATGGGTCTGCAAAGTCTGGGGAGTTTTTCAGGATGAAAAGAAATGGGATGGAGCTAAGCACAGGCAAAATCCTAGAAGAAAACCTGAATCAGTCATTGGGAAATTAATTCACCTTTCAGCAGGACAATAACCTACAACACAAAGCCAAATCTACACTGGACTTGCTTACCAAGAAGATGGTGAATGTTCCTGAATTGCCAAGTTACAGTTTGACTTAAATCTGCTTGAAAATTGGTGTAAAAAAAACTAAATATTTTTCTTCATCACATACACTGGATAGGTGCTGGTGTTGTTTTACAGGGTCATAGTATTACAGCACCCCCAGAGCAAATGAGGGTTTAGTGCCTTGCTCAAGGGCACAGACTGATTTTTCACCTTGGATATTTGAACCAGTGACCTTTCAGTTACTAGCCCAAAGCTCTAACCACTAGGCTACCTGCCACCCTAGCCATCTAACCATGAGCCCCAACACCTTGACAAGAGTTTGCAAGAATTTAGAAAATAATAAACAGGCAAATATTGCACAATACAGGTGTTAGGGCGGCAGGTAGCCTAGCGGTTAGAGCGTTGGGCCAGTAACTGAAAGGTTGCTGGTTCCAATATCCAAGCTGAGAAGGTGAAAAATCTGCTTTTATAATCTTTACCCAAGAAGACTCACAGCTGTGTTTCAAATATGTATTGACTCGGGGGTGAATACTTATCTAATCAAGGTTTTATTTTTCATTAATTTAAAAAAAGTTAGAATTTTTCGTCCACTTTGACAGTGTATGTTTAGATTTTTTACAAAAAAATGACAATTAAATACATTTTAATCCCACTTTTTAATGCAACAAAATGTGAAAAAAGTTAAAGGGGTTGTAGACTTTCTATATAGGCACTTTATGTACTGTCTAATGTCTTTGAAGATCCTATCATGACACTTTCTATATAGGCACTTTATGTACTGTCTAATGTCTTTGAAGATCCTATCATGACACTTTCTATATAGGCACTTTATGTACTGTCTAATGTCTTTGAAGATCCTATCATGACACTTTCTATATAGGCACTTAATGTACTGTCTAATGTCTTTGAAGATCCTATCATGACACTTTCTATATAGGCACTTTATGTACTGTCTAATGTCTTTGAAGATCCTATCATGACACTTTCTATATAGGCACTTTATGTACTGTCTAATGTCTTTGAAGATCCTATCATGACAAAAAGCGCCAATACCAAACATACCCTTCATTTTTCTGATAATGGCAGAATAATTGAATCTGCACCAGCGATTTTATACCGACTCATAATGAGAGCACTTGCTGACCAAACAGATACATTCTTGAATTACATGGATTACAATGACCCCAAATCAAAAGCAACCCTTTTTTAAAGTATAAAGGTAGCAGCAAACAATTTAGCGTTTCTTAAAATATATACTGTGTGTATGTATATATGTATATATATATTGGTATTAGTCAAAAGTTTGGACAACTACTCATTCAAGGGTTTTATTTAAAAAAAAATCTACATAGAATAATAGTGAAGCCATTAAAACTATGAAATAACACATACGTATCATGTAGTAACCAAAAAAGTGTTAAACAAATCCAAATATATTTTATTCTAAATAAATCACAGACAGTGTCACCAGCACAGCACCCCCACACCATCACACCTCCTCCTCCATGCTTCACGTTGGGAAACACATGCGGAGATCATCCGTTCACCTTGTCTGCGTCGCACAAAGGCACGGCGGTTGGAACCAAAAATGTCACATTTTCCACCGGTCTAACGTTCATTGCTTGTGTTTCTTGGCCCAAGCAAGTCTCTTCTTCTTATTGGTGTCCTTTAGCAGTGGTTTCTTTGCAGCAAATTGACCATGAAGGCCTGATTCACACAGTCTCCTCTGAACAGTTGATGTTGAGATGTGTCTGCTACTTGAACTCTGTGAAGCATTTATTTGGGATGCAATTTCTGGAGGCTGGTAACTCTAATAAACTTATCCTCTGCAGCAGAGGTAACTCTGGGTCTTTCTTTCCTGTGGTGATCCTCATGAGCCAGTTTAATCTTAGTGCTTTTATTTTTAGCGACTGCACTTGAAGAAACGTTCAAAGTTCTTGAAATGTTCCGCAATGACTGGCATTCATGTCTTAAAGTAATGATGGACTGTGGTTCCTCTCTGCTTATTTGAGCTGTTCTTGCCATAAAGACTTGATCTTTTACCAAATAGGGTTATCTTCTGTATACCACCCCTACCTTACAACACAACTGATTGGCTCAAATGCATTAATTCCACAAATTAACAAAACACACCTGTTCATTTAAATGCATTCCAGGTGACTACCTCATGAAGCTGGTTGAGAGAATGCCAAGTGTGTGCAAAGCTGTCATCAACGCAAAGGGTGGCTACTTTGAAGAATATGAACTATAAAATATATTTTGATTTGTTTAACAATTTAGTGTTTACGACATGATTTCATATGTATTATTTCATAGTTTTGATGTCTTCACTATTATTCTACAATGTAGAAAATAGTAAAAAAGTTTGGTGTCCAAACTTTTGATTGGTACTGTATATATATTTTAAGATCTCTCTGTTGTTTATGTCATTGCATACGTGCTGCATAAAAACATGAAAATCGCCAATGAGGAGACACAAGCCCACCCATAAATTTTAAAGGACCTGGCTGCAAATACAGAGTTTCTGCCCCCGCCCCTCTGGAAATCTATTTCTCAAAAGCTACAGATCCCATTCTGTGCATGTGTTATTTTACGCACACATTTTTTTCTACGTAGCTGCTGCTCACACGCCACCTCCCTCACTTTACACACCGTCTTCTGAACCATGATGTAGCCGGATATTCCTGAACAGCTGCAATGAAAACCCTTCAGCGATTTGAACAAACATTCAAGGCCATTATGAAGGCTACAACCTTCTCCATCTGTTGTAATGGATAATGCAGTCACACAAGCAGGACGCAGTCCCTACACATTGAATTGGAGCAAAAACTATCTGTGTTTTGGTGATGTGGTTGCTGCCATATCGTAGCCACTAGCGCCAGCACCTTCCAGCACCTTTCAAAGCTTAATGATTAGTTGATTATATGAATTAGCTGTGTAGTGCTAGGGCAAAAAACTAAACGTGCACCGAGTTTGGGAAACCCTGCACTGTCCACAGTTGCTGAAAAATAACTACTACTTTGACTGCCTGTCTGACTCCTGCTTAGCCAATGTTTGCAATTATGATTAAAAAAAACATTAAATCGCCAATAAGACTGCGTGTCTTGCTTGTGTTTGATATGCTGCCTAAAGAAGATGGCGCCGATAGACATGGCAGCTCTACTTCTAGCTCCTAAGCATTACTGCGTTGGAGCTAGGAACACAAGCCTTTCGCTACACCCGCAATATGTGTGTATGTGACCAATAACATTTTATTTGATTTGCCTAGTTAGCTGCATGTAAACTCCCCACTTAATTTGTGCATTGGGGCAAAAAAAGAAATGCGAAGGGGCCTCCCGAGTGGCGCAGCGGTCTAAGGCACTGTATCGTAGTGCTAGAGGCGTCACTACAGAGTTGGGTTTGATCCCGGGCTGTGTCGCAGCCGACCGGGAGAACCATGAGGCGGTGCCAATTGTCCGGGTTAGGGGAGGGTCTGGCCGGCCGGGATGTCCTTGTCCCATTGCGCTCTAGCAACTCCTGTGGCGGGCCGGGTGCATGCACGCTGACACGGTTGCCACTTGGCGGTGTTTACTCCCGACACATTGGTGCGGCTGGCTTCCGGGTTAAGCGAGCAGTGTGTCAAGAAGCAGTGCAACTTGGCAGGGTGGTGTTTCAGAGGACGCATGGCTCTCGAACCTTCGCCTCTCCCGAGTCCGTAGGGGAGTTGCAGCGATGGGATAAGACTGTAACTACCGATTGGGGAGAAAAAGGGGTGAAAAGTAAAAAAAACTAGAAAACAAGTTTGTATGACCATGTTGATCATGTTTGTTGTGTAGGCTACAACATGTAAATAGCTACATGTAGCCTAACCCCCCCTCCTGATAAAATAACATGAAATCATGCTTAATAGCCTACTGAGGGATGGAATGCAGTAGTTGGAACATGCGGAGTGGACAGCAGCTATGTAAAAAATTCCAACATGTGCAGTGAAATTGACCAGCACTTGCACTTGACCCCCCCAGCTCTGACTCTACTGATAGCTACATTATTGAGGAAAAATGTACTTTCTATGCCTGCGATGTGGTTGTCCCAGCTAGCTATCTTGAATGCACTAACTGTAAGTCGCTCTGGATAAGAGTGCCTGCTAAATGACTAACATGTAAATCTCTATCTGTAGCCACAGCAAATCAGGTTTCCAGAAAATCCAACACTGCTGCCACTCCATTACGCCCCCCCCCCCATTGCCTCAATTCGTCAGGGCATGGACTCTACAAGGTGTTAAAAGCGTTCCGCAGGGATGCTGGCTCATGTTGACTCCAATGCTTCCCAAAGTTGTGTCAAGTTGGGTGGATGTCCTTTGGGTGGTGGACCACTCTTGATACACACAGGAAACTGTTGAGTGTAAAAAACTCAGCAGCGTTGCAGTTGTTGTCGTAAACCGGTGCGCCTGGCACCTACTACCATACCCCGTTCAAAAGGCACTTAAATATTTTGTCTTGCCCATTCACCCTCTGAATGACACACATACACAATGCATGTCTCAAGGCTTAAACATCCTTCTTTAACCTGTCTCCTCCCCTTCATCTATACTGATTGAAGTGGATTTAACAAGTTACATCAATAAGGGATCATAGTTTTCACATGGATTTACCTGGTCAGTCTATGTCAAGGAAAGAGCAGGTGTTCTTAATGTTTTGTACACTCAGTATACACACCCACACACACTCCACTGAAATTAATGTAGAGCAGATAGACATATAAAAACTGCATTCGGAATTGTGTAGAAAAACAACCGTTAGTGATTTAGGTAGAGGTGGAATGGAATAGGGTGAGTCTTGGAACAGAATCATTAGCATCTTGGACTGGACTTCGCTAACAAGCTGATTTTAAAATGCTATATCAACAGTAAAATAATTGTTTAACATATACACATCAAGGCAGTTAAAAACAGTGCTCTGAGTCCCACAATGATACTTAAATTTGGCCACAATATCTTTACAAGCACGTCATTCAGTAACTGTCAATCAAATTGTAATGTGATGACAGAGCTCCATTAGGAAAGTCCCTCAGGCACCCTTCTTTTTCAAAGAAAATATAAAAAACAAACATGTATATTTAGGAAACGGAGACATTTCTGGCACATAATTGTGTACAATCAGAGCAGACAGTAGTGACATTCACACACATAGAAACACATTGTTTTACAGACACACACGGACTGCAACCTGACATGACTTGTCTTCTGATAGAGAAACACACACAGAATGACCCTAAAGCAACCAGGGAGTTCATCCTGAATATGTACCAGGAGCAGAACCTAGACAGAGAGAGAACTGTTTACTCCCACTTCACCTGTGCCAACGACACAGAGAACATCCGTGAGTAGTTTACTGCCTTCGAAAACTCCCACCACGGCCTCTTCTACAACCTCTGGCAGACCAAGCTGGCTTAAGGAAGTGCAAGGAGATATTTCTGCCACATGGTTGTGTACAACCGGAGCAGTGATAGTGTTAGCTAGTGCAGCCTGTGTGTCTGCAAGATGTCCAGACAGTCCGTGTGTGTGTGTGTGTGTGTGTGTGTGTGTGTGTGTGTGAATGAAAGAGCAAGTCTAACCTGAGAGTAAGTAGGTAGTATACTGACGGAGGCACACCCTACCCTTGCGCACACACACACACACACACAATCAGTCAACGTTGTACTTTTGCCATGTCTCAGTGCTGGTTGGTGGCCATATTGGAGTGACCAGTCAGTATTTGTGTAGACTCTCCCTGGCGTCCTCCAGCTTGGTAAGAACCCACTGTAGATAAACAAAACCACACATTTCAATACTAAACCATAGAATTACAGTTTGGTGTCATTTGCTGACAAATATTGTTTGGTGTGTGCAACGACAGCAACAAATGGCAGCAGTTTATGTTATGCTAACCCACCTCGGCTATTTCTGGACTTTTGAAGTTTATAATCTTCCCAAACTCTTTGGCATGAAACACAGACTTTACTCTCTCCTGAAACACATACAGGAAAGTTTTTTTTAAATATTTATTTTAGATAACACATGATTTCTGAGAAATAGGGGGCCGTACTATGATATAATGTAGAGGAACAAACTGTTTGGATGCAAATGAGTGAAGGGGTACTCCCTATGCAGGCGTTTCCAGCTAGAGGGAGATACTTCTTTGGAAACGGGGAGCGGTTTATTCAAATGGTTATAATAAGCAGTTTGGTTAAGATGAGTTTCATTCACGTAGTATCGGGTATTACTTTGTGTGTGTGTATCACTACAATGGGCAGATGAGGATACCTTTGCCTCTATCCGAAGCCTCCTCCCCTCCACGATCATGGGCTTCTTGGTGAACTCGTCAAACAGATACTGCCACTCACAGGTAAGCTGCCCAAATGTGCCTTTGGTCACGAAAAAGATTCCACTGGCGAGACGAGAGATGGAGCCTCAGAACATTCACAGACAGCCATTACAGTCTACATTTAATACTACAAACCCCAGCCAGCCTCTTACCTTTTGGTGATCATCAAGTAATCAGACTCGTTTACTTTGGCGTGAGCAAAGTATCTGTACTTGGCGAACTGTCCATTCTCAATTTTCTAAAAGAGAGGAATTTGCTTATCAGGTTATTTCAACACAATTCTAGAAAATAGGCACACGTCTTCATCAAATTGGACATTTAAACATACGATATGCTAAACTAAATGCTAAGTCTACTGCCGATATGATAAGAGAAATTTGGTACCCTTTTCACACTTCGATTAAAATGGCTTTGGGATGTTCACCATTCACACTGGCTCTGGCAGGAGATCTGATGAGTACCGTTACTGATCTACATTGATCTACATACTTCCCCTACGGATCTGACAATGGCTTGCATGCAGGACACATCCTAGGCTCTGTTTGAATACTTGATGAATGCATCCTTCCTTTCTCCATTCCTTGAAGAAATCCCTGATCTGACATGGTTGGATTGGAGAAAGTTGTGCTACAACAGTTGCTTACACACATACATTTGTGTTAGATCAGTGATAACTTCAAGGGAAGAAGGAAGAAAGGAAGGGTGTATTTTTGAAGTATTCAAACAGGGCCATCATCTTTCCACTTGACTTGTGGACCATCTGTCATGTGACCAGAGATGTCAAACCCCATCTGAATACTCCCCTGTGGTACACTGACTTCTTTACTGAGTCTAACGCAAACCTGTTATAAACCGTTTAACCTTTCATTATCACATGGTAATGAATGTTGATGAAGTGATAAGAAAAGGTTTGGATGAGAAGACGATGTAATAGATGTTTCAGTAGGAAGAGCAGTGTTGGATATGAGTGAAAGACTGTGCATAGCGGCAGAGTAGCCTAGTGGTTAGAGCATTAGGCTAGTAACTGAAAGGTTGCAAGTTCAAATCCCCGAGCTGACAAGGTACAAATCTGTCGTTCTGCCCCCGAACAAGGCCACTGTTCCTAGGCCGTCATTGAAAATAAGAATTTGTTCTTAACTGACTTGCCTAGTTAAATAAAGGTAAAATAAATACAAAAATGACTCTTCTGAAAGAGGGAGGGCCAAAATGCCATGAGGAAGGACTGCTGACTGACCATTACATCACTCCAGACCAATATGGGCTCAAATTACTGGCAATGCACAAACAATACTTACAATGTAATTATAGAGAAACTCAAAACTCAAAACTTTATTAATGTTTCAATGGAACTCACCCAAATAATTTATTGATTGAATTAAAAATCAATCTCCTCTAAATCACGGTTTCACAATTAATGGCACCCTTAAAGATAATTGTAAATAACATCTACCAAAATTAAACCAGGAATTACATTCCACTTATTTAAGTTTATCTAAGTCTTAAGAAACTATATTGAGCCATTACATCACTTCCTGTTTCACTAGGGTATACAAATGAGGTAACACGCATGCAATATTCCTTTGTCATCCAACACTATGAAGAAAACAAAAGAACTGGCAGTTTAAAAGAGACCGATGGTTGTAGACCTTCATAAATCTAGTAATGGCTACAAGAAGGTCCACAAACGATTGAATATACCACTGAGCTCTGTCAGGGCAATTATAATAAAATTCAAAAGATATGGAACAGTTGAAACCTCACAGGTAAAGGACGAAAATGCATTTTGCCCACCAGGATTGGGAGGATGGTGAGAGAAGCAACAAAATCCCCAAGAATCACTGTGAAAGAATTGCAGGCCTTGGTGGCGTCTTGGGGTCACCAGGTTTCAAAAAGCACCATCAGACGCCACCTCCACAACCACAGGCTCTTTGGAAGGGTTGCCAGAAGAAAGCCCTTTCTGACCCCAAGAGACAGACGCAAGCACTTGGACTTTGCTGAATTAGGACTAGAAGAAGGTACTCTGGTCAGACGAGACCAAAATTGAACGTTTTGGTCAGATACAGCATCGGCATATTTGCCGTCGAAACAGGGATGCATACAAGGACAGGCACCTCATACACACGGTGAAATATGGTGGTGAGTCAGTAATGTTTTGGGGCTGTTTTAATTCCAGAGGTCCAGGGGCACTGGTTAAGATTGATGGCATAATGAATTCCACCAAGTATCAGGCAATTTTGGTTGACAATCTGGTTGCCTCTGCCAGAAGGCTGGGACTTGGCCGTATGGGGACTTTCCAACAAGACAATGACCCAAAACATACCTCAAGATACACACAGAAATGGTTCTGTGACAACAAAATCAATGTTCTGCCATGGCCATCTCAGTCGCCGGACCTCAATCCAATCAAAAACCTGTGGGCTGAGTTGAGGGCAGTTGATAAACGCAAACCCAAGAATGTGAAGGATCTTGAAAGGATCTGCATAGAGGAATGGTCCAAAATCTCTCCAAATGTGTTCCTTAACCTTGTCAAACATTACGGAAAAAGACTCCATGCTGTTATCCTTGCCAGAGGTGGATGCACTAAGTCCTAAATGAGGAGTGCCAATAATTATGGAACCTTGATTTTGGTGAAATTTATATTGCATTAAATAATTGTATGATTTTGGTTGGTTCCATTGAAACATTAATAAAGTACAGTATTTCTCACATGTTGGTATTTTTGAGTTTCTCTATAATTATATTGTTTTAAGTATTGTTTGTGCATTGCCAGTCAGGGGTGCCAGTAATTTTGGAGCCCACTGTATTTCATATTAACTTAATATGAATAATATCTACTTTTCCCAAAGAAATCCTGGCTCTACGATAGCATAACATTACGGTAATATTTTTTTAATCAATTATATTATTATGATTAACGATTTCTGACTCCGCCCCCTTACATGATGGGGCAGAAGGTTGGATGACAGATGAAGGGTAAAATAAATAGAATGATGGTTTTACACGACAAAATGCAAGGGGGTCCTGCAGCAGCAGAATCCTGAGAATACATGTGTGTTTTATAAAAAAATGCCGGGCACATAAGAGTTAACAAAAAATAAAGAACAGACGAGAATGACAAACAGCCTGGCAGCTGGTTATTCAGGAGGCCTAGAGTGTTAAAATGTCCTGCTGGAGGAGGCTACACCCCAGTGACCGACACAAACAAACATATAGTACACAAAGCGTTAACTAGGACTTAGCAATTACACTCTAGCGGTCATCATCATCACTGCCAGTCCTACTCCAATCAGTGAAGGCCACCCTTTTCTGTAGACATGACAAGAGAGCAGACCAAGCCAATGTCAGGGCAGACAGACAAGCCCGTCGCTAATAATATCCAGCTCTACAAAAACATCTTGTTTCCATTGAAGCAAATTAAAACATCAGTACAGCGCAGCTTCAAGAACAACTATGAAAGACCAAAGCATTACCTGTCACACCCTAATCTGTTTCACCTGTCTTTGTGCTTGTCTCCACCCCCTCCAGGTGTCACCCATCTTCTTCATTATCCCCAGTGTATATATACACCTGTGTTCTCTGTTTGTCTGTTGCCAGTTCGTCTTGTCAGATCTTAGCAGCGTGTTTCCTGTCTCCCTGCTTTCTCAAGTTCTGTTTCCTAGTCTCCCCGGTTCTGACCTTACGGCCTGTCCTTCTGTAACTTATTGATTCTGCCCTGGATTACAGACCTCTGCCTGCCTTTGACCCGTCTTTGCCTGCCACCTTTTTGGGTCAATAAACATCTGTGACTCTAGCTGGGTCTTATCCTGAGTTCTGATATTACCTAGTGCTTATCAATTCCATTCTAGTTTTCATCATCCACATCAATAATAGTAACAATAATACATTTGATTTGTATAGAACTTTCTCATCATCATCACTGCCAGTTCTACTCCATTCAGTGTAGACCACCATTTTGTGGACATGACAAGAGAGAAGACAAAGCCAAAAGCAAGACAGAAAGACATACAGACAGAAACACAGACACATATTCAGAGACACAGACAGTACCGTGTCTGACGCTACTATTAATCTTCAACTCAACGAAAAGCTTGTTTGCATTGAAAATAAAATTATCCCATCACTTCCCCAGTGAAACAGCAATACAGAAGTACATTAAAGCTTCAAGATAAACTGTTGGTACTCCAGCAACACCTAGAACCCGCAACTACAGTTACACCAAAACTACACAACACAACATTATTATCTCAATGCCTTAGCTACAACTAAAGTTACACCAAAACTACACAACACAACATTATCTCAATGCCTTAGCTACAACTACAGTTACACCAAAACTACACAACACAACATTATTATCTCAATGCCTTAGCTCACAACATCTACAGTTCATGACGGTCCCATTCCATTCCAGCCCTGCAGGCCAAATTGATTGAATTGAAATCGATCCAAACTCTGGCCAACTACATTGCTGACACATGCCAGATGTTACAAAGCCTGGATAGGTATTTAACATATCAGGTAACCAAAATCACAAGTTATACCAATCTGATGCCTGTCTATGACGTGGAATGAAACAATTGGTTGATGCAATGCAACACCTGAGTATCTAGTCAGGCAGGAGGAACTCGACCTCCGCCACGCTCTGTTCTTACTGCAGGCCTTAATACTCAAATCAGTTTTGGAATACTGACTGTCCAAACAGCAAGTTACTAGTGAACAAATCAGAATCATGTGTTCAGACAGCTGACATGGCTACGCTAGTTGTCATAGTAATGACAGGTGTGTGCACAGTGGTGCAGGCTGACTGGCGGGAGTGGTGCAGGCTGACTGGCGGGAGTGGTGCAGGCTGACTGGCGGTGGTGGTGCAGGCTGACTGGCGGTGGTGGTGCAGGCTGACTGGCGGTGGTGGTGCAGGCTGACTGGCGGTGGTGGTGCAGGCTGACTGATGGTGGTGGTGCAGGCTGACTGATGGTGGTGGTGCAGGCTGACTGATGGTGGTGGGGCAGGCTGACTGGCGGTGGTGGGGCAGGCTGACTGGCGGTGGTGGGGCAGGCTGACTGGCGGGAGTGGTGCAGGCTGACTGGTGGGAGTGGTGCAGGTTGACTGGCGGGAGTGGTGCAGGCTGACTGGCGGGAGTGGTGCAGGCTGACTGGCGGGAGTGGTGCAGGCTGACTGGCGGGAGTGGTGCAGGCTGACTGGCGGGAGTGGTGCAGGCTGACTGGCGGGAGTGGTGCAGACTGACTGGCGGGAGTGGTGCAGGCTGACTGGCGGGAGTGGTGCAGGCTGACTGGCGGGAGTGGTGCAGGCTGACTGATGGGGGTGCTTCCTCTCACTCACACAAGTTTTTGTGTAGCAAGTTAAGGTGCCAACAATGCCTGTCTTGGAAGTTTCCCAATTGCTTTGAATTTTCAAAATCATAGTGTAAGAACACTTTTAAAGCCTCAAGGATAAGATGATCCAGTCCTTTTTGGCTAGCCACAACCGTCAACAAGATAGCTAGCTATTTAGCTTGTTAGCGCACTCACTAATTCGTTTGTAAACAATTAATAAGCTAGTTAGCTACCCCATGTTTTTGTCAAACTGTCAACAGAGTATCTAGCAAGCAACAAGATATGCCAAATAACAGTCAAAAAAAGACGTGAGGGCAAAGACATCTGATTTGACCATTCAGACAAGTCACATGGCCAGGAATCAGATTTGTATCTGATTTCAAACCACCTATGAATGTGGTTTGAATGTGATTGGAAAACATCTGATTCCATGTGCTTTTTGTCTGTTCAGACTGCAGGAAAAGATCTGATTAGAATCGGATGTGCCAAAAAATAATATTTGAGTCACTTCAAACTGCCAGTGAGAACAAGGCCTAACACCATTAAGGTTGGTTTTACACAGGCAGCCCATTCAGATCTTTTGCCAATTATTTCCATATCTGATACCTATCTGATATTTTCCCCAATGTGTAAACAGCAACAAAAACACATGGAATATGATCTTTTGACTTCCGATTTATATCACATCTTTATGTGGATCTCAATGCTGATACAATTCTGATGCTCCATATGTGACTCTCAAATCAGATATTTTTTTGCTCTGAGATGGGTTTTTTGCACATGACCTGCCAAAATTGAAAGCAACAGTGAAATGAAATGAGAATTGCATCTGTGCGCTGCTTCAGAGGCTACATCAGTGTGAATGCGCAAATAAGATATGGGTCACAACTTGATTGTGGACAGATGGGAAAAAGATTGGATATTAAAAAAAAATCTGAATTGGGTTCTTCGGGTGGCTGAACTCCACACACAGAGAGCTGCAACAGCCATGCTCTATAGGAGCACTATAGATCAGGTGGGTTAACGCACAGAAATCTGAGATTTAGGATGAAGGAGACAATGAAGATGAAAATCTATCTGGACTTTGAGATGCAATAAGGGGCTGAGAAGTGGAGTGAGAGAGGGAGAGAAAGGGGATGTTTCTATGCGAGGTCACACATTAACATGAACCCTGACACCTGGCCTTGTGGCATTGTGTTCATTAGGACACAAATGGAAAAACTATTTGGAACATGAAGGAAGATTAGCGTTTCTTATTGGAGTTCACATAATCCCTCCCAATTTTAGTTAGTTTCCTTCTATTTGGTGGCTAATATCAGAGGATATAAGGGTTAGTTTATGTTTTAAAGATAATTCCTGTTACCTGTAGCATTTGGCTGCCAACGCCTTCTCTCTCCTTATATGGTCGAATGACCCCGTCCTCATGAATGAAGCGAGGTGGACGCAGACTCTCCACATCCTGGGACGTCTCAGCCGCCCTCTTGATGCCCTGGAAAGTGCTGCTGGCCATGTCGATGATACCTCCTGTGGGTCTGGCCACAGCCCCCACCAGCCCCTTCCCGACACCCTTAAAGAAGCCTGCCACACCCTCCTTCTGAGCACCTCTAATGGGCATGGTGACGATCCCTGTGATCCCACTGACGAAGCCCTGAGATAGAGAATGGGAGTGTTACAGACAGGGAGAACAGGTCTGAGAGACTGTTTCTACTGCTCAGCTATACTGGTAAGATTCACATACAGCTGGATTGTGTTCTGTAGGCACCCGATGGGTGAAGACTGTTGAAATGGAGACTATATGAACTTGGTCATTAGGAAACACCTAGGCTGTGTTTACACAGGCATACCAATTCTGATATTTTGCCCAATTATTGGCAACAGTTTTGGGGACATATCCGCAAAGCATATCAAGTTAGAAAATTGTTTGTAAGTTCTGAGAATGGAGCCCTTTAAGTCCTACTCTTCTGGTTAAAAATAAAAACTATTCATAAATCTTCTTTAAAAATATTTATACAATAATACGTCTCTTAGGCTGTGTTTACAAAGGCAACACAATTCTAATATTTTGCCCAATTATTGGCAAAAGAGCTGATCTGATTGGTCAAAATAACATTTAGTGGAAAAAGATCAGAATTAGGCTGCCTGTGTAAACGCAACCTTATCTTCAACTTCCCCTGCAACGTAGTAGGTTACGTTGTACTACTGCACACATCTCGGTTCTGTTGTGCTGATGTTTCTGGGTTCGATTCTCGGACACCAGTTAGGCCGTACTGGGGTTAGTGTTCTATAGTGGGTCAGACTCACAGAGACCAGTCCTTTGCCTCCACGAGCCAGGCCCTCTCTTAGGCCGCTGGGCTGCTTGTTCATAGCCTCTCGTCTCTTCTGCTGGTATTCCTCATCCATCGTCATGGCAGCCACACCCTTCGCCATGGCGCCTGTTATCCTGGAGGCAGCGCCCGCAATGCCCCCTGGGAGAAGGGACATAGTGAACACACAGTAGCGAAGAGGAGAGAGGCAAAGGAGAAAGAAGAAACAAAAGGGGAGAGAGAAGAGAGAAGACAGGGGAGAGAGAAGAGGGGAGTTAGAAGACAAGGGAGAGAGAAGAGGGGAGTTAGAAGACAAGGGAGAGAGAAGAGGGGAGTTAGAAGACAAGGGAGAGAGAAGAGGGGAGTTAGAAGACAAGGGAGAGAGAAGACAGGGGAGAGAGAAGACAGGGGAGAGAGAAGACAGGGGAGAGAGAAGACAGGGGAGAGAGAAGACAAGGGAGAGAGAAGACGGGGGGGGAAAGACAGGGGGGGAGAAAAGACAGGGGGGAGAGAGAAGACAGCGAGAGAGACCCATAAGAGAAGGACAAAGAAGAGAGAGCGGAAGAGAGAGAGAGCGCGAGAGAGAAATGTCAGGGGGTAAATATAGTTAAGTAAGTCTGAAGTGGAGGGATGGCAATGAGGGAATTAAGGAGAATCAAGGTGAGCAGAAAAGAGATGAACGAGAACAGCACTTACCCACTGCTCCTCCAACCAGTGCCTTCACCCCCAGCGCCATCCCCTCCACAAACTCCTCTGGTCCTTGGATAGCTCCCTTGAGAACCCCAAAACAGAGTTACTCAGATACATACCATCTATACAAATAACTACCGCACTGTGTCAAGTATTACAAATTTATACTGGCAGTGTTTGGCACTATAAGTGATTTAGTTCATACGTAGTTTGACCTGGCATGGTTCATACTGGTTGCACTGGGGTCTTACCTGATAGGGCTCATAGAAGAAAGCCTCCACTCCCTCAGACAGACCTCGGATCAGTCCAAAGGGGTTTCCCAGCACGTCCAAGCCCAATACCAGCACATACATCTGCTTTATCGCCTGAGACATGGATGGGAACATGGCTCAGTTGTCTTGTGTATCATAGTAATTACATTATTTGTTAGGGGGGGGGGGGGGGTCCTAACTAGAGGAACTAAAAGTTTTCACATAAACCATTAATTGAAGTGAATGAGTGACTTGTTAGGATTTGGCCATTAGTTCCCACTTGGAGTGGAGTGTGTGTGAGATATTACCTGTTTCGAGTAGTGTCTGATGACCTCCCATTGTAGTTGCTGGCGAGTGCGAAACTGGAATGTCAGCTCGAAATAGGCCAATCTAGGGAAGTTACAGAAAATGACAGTGGGTCAGACGCCACTGTAAATGTATACAAAAAGGGGTATGGTAAAATAAAGCTTTGCCAAAAGCAAATAAATAGCATGAAGTGGTTTTGTAGAGTTTCTGTTTGGTGTGTGTGTGTGTATATATATGTATATGTGTGTATAGCCTAGTGGTTAGAGTGCTGGACTAGTAACCGAAAGGTTGCAAGTTCGAATCCCCGAGCTGACAAGGTAAAAATCTGTCATTCTGCCCCTGAACAAGGCAGTTAACCCACTGTTCCTAGGCCGTTATTGAAAGTAAGAATTTGTTCTTAACTGACTTGCCTAGTTAAATAAAGGTAAAACAAACAACAACAAAAAACCACTTCATCCTATTTATTTGCTTTTGGCAAAGCTTTATTTTACCATGTCCCCTTTTTGTAAAAAAAATTGAGTTTAAATGTATTTGGCTAAGGTGTAAGTAAACTTCCGAATTTGTGTGTGTGATATATACACACACACACACACACACACACACACGAAGTCAGAGGTTTACATACACCTTTTTTTTTTACAATTCCTGACATTTAATCAGAGTAAAAATTCCCTGTCTTAGTTCACCACTTTATTTTAAGACTGTGAAATGTCAGAATAATAGTTTAGAGAATGATTTATTTCAGCTTTAATTTATTTTATCACATTCTCAGTGGGTCAGAAGTTTACATACACTCAATTAGTATTTGGTAGAACTGCCTTTAAATTGTTTAACTTGGGTCAAACGTTTCGGGTAGTCTTCCACAAGCTTCCCAGAATAAGTTGGGTGAATTTTGTCCCATTCCTCCTGACAGAGCTGGTGTCACTGAGTCAGGTTTGTAGGCCTCCTTGCTCGCACACACATGTTCAGTTCTGCCCACAAATGTTCTATAGGGTTGAGGTCAGGGCTTTATGATGGCCACTCCAATACCTTGACTTTGTTGTCCTTAAGCCATTTTGACACAACTTTGGAAGTACACTTGGGGTCATTGTCCATTTGGAAGACCCATTTGCAACCAAGCTTTCATTTCCTGACTGATGTCTTGAGATATTGCTTCAATATATCCACATAATTTTCTTCCCTCATGATGCTATCTATTTTGTGAAGTGCATCAGTCCCTCCTGCAGCAAAGCACCCCCACAACATGATGCTGCCACCCCTGTGCTTCACGGTTGGTGTTCTTCGGCTTGCAAGCCTCCCCCCTTTTCCTCCAAACATAACGATTGTCATTATGGCCAAACAGTTCTATTTTTGTTTCATCAGACCAGAGGACATTTCTCCAAAAAGTACGATCTTTGTCCCCATGAGCAGTTGCAAACCGTAGTCTGGCTTTTTTATGGCGGTTTTGGAGCAGTGGCTTCTTCCTTGCTGAGAGACCTTTCAGGTTAAGTCGATATAGGACTCATTTTACTGTGGATATAGATACTTTTGTAGCTGTTTCCTCCAGCATCTTCACAAGGTCTTTTGCTGTTGTTCTGGGATTGATTTGCACTTTTCGCACCAAAGTACGTTCATCTCTAGGAGACAAAACGTGTCTCCTTCCTGAGCGGTATGATGGCTGCGAGGTCCCATGGTGTTTATACTTGCGTACTATTTTTTGTAAAGATGAACGTGGTACCTTCAGGTGTTTGGAAATTGCTCCCAAGGATGAACCAGACTTATGGAGGTATACAATTTTATTTCTGAGGTCTTGGCTGATTTCTTTTGATTTTTCCATGATGTCAAGAAAAGAGGCATTGCGTTTGAAGGTATACCTTGAAATACATCCACAGGTACACCTCCAATTGAATCAAATGATGTAAATTCGCCTGTCAGAAGCTTCTAAAGCCATAACATAATTTTCTGGAATTTTCCAAGCTGTTTAAAGCCACAGTCAGCTCAGTGTATGTAAACTTCTGACCCACTGGAATTGTGATACAGTGAATTGAAAGTGAAATAATCTTTCTGTAAGCAATTGTTGGAAAAATGACTTGTGTCATGCACAAAGTAGATGTCTTAACCGACTTGCCAAAACTAGTTTGTTTACAAGAAATTTGTGGAGTGGTTGAAAAACCAGTTTTAATGACTCCAACCTAAGTGTATGTAAACTTCCGACTTCAACTGATATATATATTAGTACTATTCAAAAGTTTGGACACACCTACCACACCACCTCATTCATGGGTTTTTCTTTGAGCGAATGCCAATAGTGTGCAAAGCTGTCATCAAGGCAAGGCTACTTTGAAGAATCTCAAATATATTTTGATTTGTTTAACACTTTTTTGGTTACTACATGATTCCATATGTGTTATTTCATAGTTTTGATGTCTTCACTACTATTCTACAAGGTAGAAAATAGTAAAAATATAGAAAAACCCTGGAATGAGTTGGTGTGTCAAAACATTTGACTGGTACTGTGTATGTATGTATGTATGTATGTATGTATGTATGTATGTATGTATGTGTGTATGTGTGTATGTGTGTGTGTGTGTGTGTGTGTGTGTGTGTGTGTGTGTGTGTGTGTGTGTGTGTGTGTGTGTGTGTGTGTGTGTGTGTGTGTGTGTGTGTGTGTGTGTGTGTGTGTGTGTGTGTGTGTGTGTGTGTGTGTGTGTGTGTGTGTGTGTGTGTGTGTGTGTGTGCCATTGTATGTGTCCATACTTGAAGACGACGTCCTGCACGTCAGTGAGGGTTGCTCCGATGCTCTTCAGCAGCAGATTGAGGGATTGGACAGGGATGACCTCGGTCTCCCTCTTCTCCTTATTACCATCCTCTCCTCCAGAACTCAAAGACAAACTTAGGTGCAACTGCCAAACAAACACACCTTGCTATAGCTACATCATCCCATGATAGAATCCCTTGCTATGGTGCATAACTGGCCAATAACAGTTCATGACTAGATGGCCTACTGGTCAAGCCATGCTGTCTGGAAAATCTCCTGGCCCTAACGTAATTTAGCATACACATAGTAAATGCACTGTAATGACACTGAAGCTCACCTTGATGGGAGAGATGTGGAAGTACTCATAGAGACTGATAGGGGACGTGTCAGCGGCTGAGATGTTGTTCAGCTCAGTCTTCAGATACTCAATGTCCTTCTCAAACAACTCCACCTGAACACCACCGAGGGAGAGGAGAGAGATATTGATGAGGAGCGGAAGTGAAACCAGGAACTCCAAAAGAACTTCAATTGCGTTTGTAAACAACAGCTGTTTCGTTACAGTTCTAAACTTAGTCTAGTTGTTTTCATAGTATTCGCAGGTAGGATGGTTCTTACGTCCGGGGACAAATCTATTTTAGAATATTAAAGTTGATAGATTTCCCAAAGAAGCATCGCAGCAGGCTGCATTGCCTGCATGAATAGTAATGTTAGCAGCAGGATGTGGGTACAAGGGTATGTTGTTTATCAAGTTAACTATATATTCTAGGTAACGTCAGCTAAGTAAATATAAATAGGATAGACAGCCATCCAATATTTGTTATTTTAATGAAACAAACGTTAGCTTGATCTGCTAAAAACAATGTTAGCTACCTAGATAGTAGCTAAGCTAGCTAGCTAATGAACAGATTTTCAGTCCCAAAGAGAGAACTATGACAAATTATACAAAAATGTTATATTACTTGAGAATAATGAAGCAAGTCCTAGTCTAATATCTATGTTTTCTAACCTCCGATACAGAGACCTGCGAACTCTGCAGATGAAGGTCACAAAGAGAGTCTCAAGTCCTGGAGAGACTGATGGGTATATCTCCAACGGGTTATATACACTGTTGTTTCTCTTGCTCCTAGAGATCTAGCTACTGGGTGTGTAGGTTTCTGTTCCAGCCCAGCCATTCTGCTTATTATTTCTATTAGACACTATTCATTTAACTATTCAATCATCTCTTGTTTTGGAGTAAGATGAATGTCTAAACCCATTAACTGTTTACATAGACGTTCTTTGTATGATAGGAAATACAGTGTTGATTCTTGAATTTAAGTATAGCGTATTTTTTGGTCAGTGAATATTCCCTGTTTGTCTCTTTTATTTGGTTGTCACTCACTCTCATTTTGTTTGATGATATTACACAGATTTGTAGCTGATGTCATTGATCATTGGTGTGGGTGTAACAATCCCTGTACATGGCTGACCTAAGATGCAACCCCTCTCTACAACAGCACTTCATACCCACAAAGCAGCATCCATTATCCTACCAAACCCATGATCTTGGTTAGGCTAGGATAACAGTACTTTAGGTCTCAGGGTGGGTGACAGCACCACATGATGACGTGGAGGTAGAGGCGTGGATCAGAAAACCAGTCAGCATCTGGTGACCCCCATTTGCCTGATGCAGCACGACATCTACTTCGCATAAAGTTGATCAGGCTGTTGATTTTGACCTGTGGAATGTTGTCACACTCCTCTTCAATGGCTGTGCAAAGTAGCTGGATACTGGCGGGAACTGGAACACGCTGTAGTACACATCAATCCAGAGCCTCCCAAACATGCTCAGTGGGTGACATGTCTGGTGAGTATGCACGCCATGGAAGAACTGGGACATTTTCAGCTTCCATGAATTGTGTACAGATTCTTGCGACATGGGGCCATCTGTGCATTATCATGATTAAACATTAGGTGATGTCGGCGGATGAATGGCACGACAATGGGCCTCAGGATCTCGTCACAGTATCTCTGTGAAATCAAATTGCCATTGATAAAATTTAATTGTGTTTGTTGTCCGTAGCTTATGCCTGCCCATACCATAACCCCACCGTCACCATGGGGCACTCTGTTCACAACGTTGACATCAGCAAATCGTTCGCCCACACGCCGCCATACGCTGCCATCTGCCTGGTACAGTTGAAACCGGGATTCATCTGTGAAGAGCACACTTCTCCAGCATGCCAGTGCCCACTGAAGGTGAGCATTTGCCCATTGAAGTCGGTTACGACGCCGAACTGCAGTCAGGTAAAGACCCTGGTGAGGACGACGAGCGCGAAGATGAGCTTCCGCTAGATGGTTTGTGCAAAAATGATTCGGTTGTGCAAATCCACAGTTTCACCAGCTGTCCGGGTGGCTGGTCTCAGACGATCCCGCAGGTGAAGAACCCAGATGTGGAGGTCCTGGGCTGGCGTACTTACACGTTGGTCTGCAGTTGTGAGGCTGGTTGGCCATACTGCCAAATTGTCTAAAAGGACTTTGGAGGCAGCTTAGGGTAGAGAAATTAACATTAAGTTCTCTGGCAACAGCTCTGGTGGACATCCCTACAGTTAGCATGCCAAATGGACACATCTGTGGCATTGTGTTGTGTGACAAAACTGCACATTTTAGAGTGTCCTTTTATTGTCCCCAGCACAAGGTGCACCTGTGTAATGACAATGTGTAATGATCATGCTGTTTAATCAGCTTCTTGATATGCCACACCTGTCAGGTGGATGGATTATCTTGGCAAATGAGAAATGCTCACTAACAGGGATGTAAACAAATTTGTGCAAAACATTTGAGAGAAATACTTTTTGTGCATATGGAAAATGTCTGGGATCTTTTATTTCAGCTCAAGAAACATGGGAACAACACTTTACATGTTGCGTTTATATTTTTGTTCAGTGTAGAAAGTGTTATTGTTTGGACAGTTGAAAAGGTCTATAGCAGGGGTCGGCAACCTTTTTTGTGTGGAGTGCCAATTTACTATTTATCCTAAGATTTCTAATGATCTGCGTGCCAGTTATGATTTTCATATGTGCATTACTACTAATTGTGTCTGTTGAATATCTAATTGCTCACAAACTGAAGATGCTCACAAACTGAAGAATTCCATAGCTCGCTAAACAGAGGCGCTGTTCAAGATTAAGCACTACGGGCTTAAGCACTACGGGCTTAATCTTGGAACACAGATTCTCTTGGTGAATGATACAGTGACATTTAACCACAAGGTGGCCAATCTTCAATCAGCTTTGTGAATCCTTTATGTTTCCACCATAGCGGAGGTACCGTCAGTTGTAATAGCGAATATGTTTTTAATAGACACCTCTCTCCTCAAAATGATCGGTGAAGGCTTTTGCTACATCCTCCCCTTTAGTAGTACCATGCATGGGTTGTAGACAAAGCAGCTCCTCACGTACCTGTTCTGAGTCACAGTATCCTATAGACAAAGCAGCTCCTCACGTACCTGTTCTGAGTCACAGTATCCTATAGACAAAGCAGCTCCTCACGTACCTGCTCTGAGTCACAGTATCCTATAGACAAAGCAGCTCCTCACGTACCTGTTCTGAGTCACAGTATCCTATAGACAAAGCAGCTCCTCACGTACCTGTTCTGAGTCACAGTATCCTATAGACAAAGCAGCTCCTCACGTACCTGTTCTGAGTCACAGTATCCTATAGACAAAGCAGCTCCTCACGTACCTGTTCTGAGTCACAGTATCTTATAGACAAAGCAGCTCCTCACATATCTGTTCTGAGTCACAGTATCTTATAGACAAAGCAGCTCCTCACGTACCTGTTCTGAGTCACAGTATCCTATAGACAAAGCAGCTCCTCACATACCTGTTCTGAGTCACAGTATCTTATAGACAAAGCAGCTCCTCACGTACCTGTTCTGAGTCACAGTATCTTATAGACAAAGCAGCTCCTCACGTACCTGTTCTGAGTCACAGTATCTTATAGACAAAGCAGCTCCTCACATATCTGTTCTGAGTCACAGTATCTTATAGACAAAGCAGCTCCTCACGTACCTGTTCTGAGTCACAGTATCTTATAGACAAAGCAGCTCCTCACGTACCTGTTCTGAGTCACAGTATCCTATAGACAAAGCAGCTCCTCACATATCTGTTCTGAGTCACAGTATCCTATAGACAAAGCAGCTCCTCACGTACCTGTTCTGAGTCACAGTATCCTATAGACAAAGCAGCTCCTCACATATCTGTTCTGAGTCACAGTATCCTATAGACAAAGCAGCTCCTCACGTACCTGTTCTGAGTCACAGTATCCTATAGACAAAGCAG
Source organism: Salmo trutta (assembly GCF_901001165.1). Lineage (NCBI taxonomy): Eukaryota > Metazoa > Chordata > Actinopteri > Salmoniformes > Salmonidae > Salmo > Salmo trutta. The sequence goes on along the minus strand of NC_042983.1, from coordinate 29,077,261 downwards.
CTCCTCACGTACCTGTTCTGAGTCACAGTATCCTATAGACAAAGCAGCTCCTCACGTACCTGTTCTGAGTCACAGTATCCTATAGACAAAGCAGCTCCTCACATACCTGTTCTGAGTCACAGTATCCTATAGACAAAGCAGCTCCTCACATACCTGTTCTGAGTCACAGTATCTTGCAACAACTGCCAGACGTGGAATGTCATTCACATCCACACTCTCATCAAGAGCCACACAGGTGCATCTTTTAACGCTACAGTATGCTGCTCCTTTACATTTTCAAGCATCTCAGTAACGCACCTTTCAACAGTTCTGGCAGACACAGGCGTCTTTTATCTTTCAGATGATTGTGTCTTTGTTAGGCAATCCATCAAATAAAGCCTGCAAACTACTGAGGAAAGCCTCCTTGATATATTCCCCATTAGTAAATGTTTTTCCATGTTTAGCAACGTTCAGCGCAACTTTGTAGCTCCCCTCTGTAGCTTGATTTTTGACTGCAAGTAGATTTGTAAACATAACTGCTTGCTTATCATACCTGGACACAGCCCTCTTGATTCCTTCAGCCTTTTCCGCCTCATCCTTCAAGTTTTTCTCACGTCTCGTTTCAAAATGACGGCGTACACTTGATGTCCGACAAACAACAGTTTTACAACAGAGAGCGCAAACAGCCTGGCCCTTACATATTCCTTTGTCCAAGAGGGAATAAATGAGTGGAAATCTGCCTTATTTTTCTTTGCTGATGACATTTTGCGCCCTGAACTTCTTTAAATAACAAAATAAGGCTTTCTAGCTCTCATCTTCAGTGCTGTCTTGGTTTTGAATTTGTCGGGAGAGGCGAGGCAGGTCCTCTTGCACTGAACTAATAATATGAAACTCCTGCAAAATCATGAAAGCACACTGGCTAATCAGGATTGACATACCTTGGGAACTACAACATTGCAGTGAATACCAATGCAATTTCGAAACCAGTGCATGCAATTTCAATAATTTTCTCCAGTTCATAAAAAAAAATGTACTGACCAAAATAAGTAAGATAATAAACATCAAGGCAAGGCTTAGCACGCCAAGAAAAAAAAGAAAAAAAGAATATATATATATATATATATATTTTAGTTTGTCTTTTTTGGGTGGGTGGCTTGCCAAGCGATAGCGTGCCAAGGCAAATACCCTCGCATGCCAAGGCGGGCACGCGCACCTTAAGTTGCCGACCCCTGTTTTGAAGGCTCTTTGCACTTGCTAGAGTGTGGAGGTCAATTGAGGGGAAGGTCAGGGTTGGGGAGGGTCTTACCATCTGCTCTGATGTCATCACGCTGGCGGTCTCCGGGGTGAACAGATCCAAGATGGCGTAGAGGAAACCCAGGTCCAACTTCAAGTCCATCTCCTGGATCAGCACCATGAAATACCTGACCAAGCCAGGGGGTGGAAGATATAGAGACAGGCAATGAGAAAGTTGACAGAAAGGAAGGTAAGGGAACAGAGAGAGAGAAGACACAGAGAGAACAGAAGAGAGAGAACAGAAGATAGAGAAGACACAGAGAGAGATGGAAGATAGGTGGGAGAAAATGAACTATAGCGTTGGACTCACTTGATGCGGGAGATATCGGAGTGTCCGGCTGCCCTGGTAACAATACTGATGTCGGTCAGAGGTTTGGGCTCTAAAGGAAAACGTGGAGCAGAAACACCCATAGCTATGTGTTTATCCAGAGTACTCCACTCTAACAATGTGTATGGTTGCGTCTGAAATGGCCCCCTTTTGGGACCCACTTAGGCCCATGTAAGTGTGACTGCACAACACCGAGGGACTTGGACAGAGTTTGGTACTGACCTGAGTCCATGGTGACAGACTTTGGTAGTTTTATTGGGTAGAAGACATAGGGAAAGATTGCTCCAGGCAGCTGATTCTGGATCTGTGGAAAAACAAAGGACTCAAAAAATGGATTCCAACCAAAACGTCAGCATGAAAGGAATGGCATTGAATTTAACTGAATAGTTGGCCAAATGACTAAATGGTAAATGTAAAAATCTATGGTATGATAGTCAGGTCGGGTGGGGACCCACCATACAGTTGGATTGAGTGCGCACTTTCCAACTCTCTGGAACCCACCTGTATGCGGTTGATCTGGACACGGTAGGCACTCTGGCGCGCCGATACGCTGTACTCCACCTTCACCCCCGGAAGGAAGTTCCTCCTGATTGGAGCATCATATGGCTTCATCATCCTCATGTCTTGCCTGTTTGGCGTCAGAGACACCTGATAACAGAGTTAGCCCACACACACACACAGGTTATGCTGGAGCTGTGCACAAAGTGAGAAGCACATCTACCTTTACAAATTGTATAATTTTCAAGGGGTAGGATATCAAGTGGATGGTACATGGTATCAGACGCATGGATACTGTACAGTGGCATATCCAGTTGCTGTCTGACCTGGAAGTTGCTCTCCAGGTCTAAGATGGTGTTGTCCACTGATTCACTCTCGGTGTACTCTCTGAAGTGGGTCTCCAGCAGCGCTGCATATTTAAAACTCAGGGGTTTCCAGCGAGACTTCTTCTTTGGCTTGAACTCCCACACCACGTCTGAACTACACACACACACAGGAGGAAAGCACCCTGAACATGCTGCTGTTCTGAAATTGGAACCACCTTTCCACTCACAGTACAACCAACTGTAGTACTATCATACCATAGTGAGTGAGTGTATATACCGTGTGTGTGTGTGTGTATACCTGGTAATGCCAATGAAGGACACCTCCTGGTGGCTGCTGTTGTTGACCAGGGAGACACCCACATCTTGCAGGGAGAGGATGATCTCCTGTTCAGCCAGCTCGGCCTTCTCACTCTCACACAGCAGCTTGTAGATCCGCCTGTCCTCGGTGAACAGCGCCACCCGCTGGAGGCCCTCGTAGAACGAGATGAGGTACAGCTTACCCTCCTCATTCACGTCCAACCGCAGGTCCTACACACGGATCAAGTGCACATCAGATGCAAAGAAAGCCTCAACAACTTTTTACACTATGCTTATACTACTGTACGTATTTTGTCTGTCTTGTAGAATTTTAAACTGGTTATCATGTTGCTTCCCTTGTAAAACTGCTCAGGTCATCAAACCAGTATAAGGGGGATAAAAATGCAGTAACACTTTCAAAGTTTCTGGTGGACTTACCTAAATCCTTTACTAAGCCTTTTGAGGATCGGAGCCTGAATAATGATCCGATTAAAGTTGTGTGATTATTGATGGACTACACCTTATTAAGCAGCTCTGTTAACCACTAAGCAGGAGATCCTAGTCTGTTTCATATCAGTTCATTTTTAGTGTGATATGTAATATGTATACATATAGCCTACATATTATTCTGAGGAGATACTATGGTTGAGCCTCACGCCTGTGTGTCATATTGGTCTGATGTACTCAATACAAAATGTGCATCACACGAATATGAAACACTGGTATAAATAAGAATGAACCATATTATCAATCAAACCGTGTGAGAATGTAACATATCACCACCGCTAGTGTGAATGGTGGTTAGGGTTGGGCAATCAACTTTTGTTCTATCGTGATTCTGTACATATAAAATCGCCCGATAGACGATGTTATCGCCCCTTAGAGGCCAGACATTTTTGTATTACATTTTTTTTTATAATTGAGAAACAGACAGAAAAAGTCTGAATAGACCGCTAGCGCAAGCTCGCATGCTACGGGAGGGACGAGAGGAATCGGATTCATGACAACATATTTAGGGGAGCTGAATGGGCCAAATCCGATGTTACAAGAACTGCCACAGACAAAACTCCAGGGGTTGCTAAAACGGCTGTCCTCAAAACAGTTTGTTATGGACTTGTGCTCATGTACAACGCACTTGAACTCACCTTACTGTCCGAGGGCTTAGCTTACAGAAACGTATCACCTCTATTGCCTATGCAGACAAACTGATCCACTACAGGAACCTTATCAACACAACAATGAGATCGAGGATCCAAATTCACTGTGTCTGCTTGATGTTTAAAATTCCACAGACCCCCCTCTTGCACAGTGGAACCTAGAACAATATGTGACAACTTAGTTATGGTATGGTCCTTTCAGCACCACGATTTGAAAATAACCCTCATCAAGATCTGTTGCCTATACCTAATAGTCATACTTACCACTTATTATTATTATTACAAATAGAAGATTATCACAATGGTGCTCGTTTAGTATAGTTAGATCAAAGCTGAATCAATATCTCACAAGATCACAATGATTCATTACTAGTCATTTATCTGAAGCTGAATAGTTAAAAAAAATCCTCAACACAGCAAGCTACTAGGCCGGATATACAGTGCCTTCGGAGTGTATTCAGACGCCTTGACTTTTTCCACATTTTGTTATGTTACAGCCTTATTCTAAAATGGAATTTCAATTAACAGGTGTGCCTTGTTAAAAGTATATTTGTGGAATTTCTTTCCTTCTTAATGTGTTTGAGCCAATCAGTTGTGTTGTGACAAGGTAGGGGTGGTATACAGAAGATGGCCCTATTTGGTAAAAGACCAAGTCCATCAACTGTTCAGAGGAGACTGCGTGAAATCAGGCCTTCATGATCGATTTGCTACAAAGAAACCACGACGAAAGGACACCAATAAGAAGAGACTTGCTTGGGCCAAGAAACAAGAGCAATGGACATTAGACCAGTGGAAATCTGTCCTTTGGTCTGATGAGTCAAAATTGAGATTTTTGGTTCCAACCGCCATGTCGTTGTAAGACGCAGAGTAGGTGAACGAATGATCTCTGCATGTGTGGTTCCCACCGTGAAGCATGGAGGAGGAGGTGTGATGGTGCTTTGCTGGTGACACTGTCTGTGATTGATTTAGAATTCAAGGCACACTTAACCAGCATAGCTACCACAGAATTCTGCAGCGGTACGTCATCCCATCTGGTTTGCACTTAGTGGGACTATCATTTGTTTTTCAACAGGACAATGACCCAAAACACTCCTCCAGGCTGTGTAAGGGCTATTTGACCAAGAAAGAGGGTGCTGCATCAGATGACCTGGCCTCTACAATCACCCGACCTCAACCCAATTGAGATGGTTTGGGATGAGTTAGACCACAGAGTGAAGGAAACGCAGCCAACAAGTGCTCAGCATATGTGGGAACTCCTTCAAGACTGCTGGAAAAGCATTCCTCATGAAGGAGGTTGAGAGAATTCCAAGTGTGCAAAGCTGTCATCAAGGCAAAGGGTGGCTACTTTGAAGAATGTCAAATATAAAATATATTTTGATTTGTTTAACACTTTTTTGGTTCCTACATGATTCCATATGTGTTATTTCATAGTTTTGATGTCTTAACTATTATTCTACAATGTAGGAAATAGCAAAAATAAAGAAAAACCCTGGAATGAGGTGTGCCCAAACTTTGGACTGGTACTGTATATATTTTTTTATCAATCTACACACAATACCCCATAATGACAAAGTAAAAACAGGTTTGCACATTCATAAAAATAAAAAATTAAATACAAATACCTTATTTACATAAGTATTCAGACTCTGCTATGAGACTCGAAATTGAGCTCAGGTGAATCCTGTTTCCATTGATCATCTACAACTTGATTGGAGTCCACCTGTGGTAAATTCAATTGATTGGACATGATTTGGAAAGGCACACACCTGTCTATATAAGGTCCCACAGTTGACAGTGCATATCAGAGCAAAAACCACCACCATGAGGTTGAAGGAATTGTTCGTAGAGCTCCGAGACAGGATTGTGTCGAGGCACAGATCTGGGGATGGGTACCAAAACATTTCTGCAGCATTGAAGGTACCCAATAACACAGTGGTCTCCATCATTCTTAAATAGAAGAAATTTGGAACCACCAAGACTCTTCCTAGTGCTGGCCGCCCGGCCAAACTGAGCAATCGGGGGAGAAGGACCTTGGTCAGGGAGGTGACCGAGAACCTGATGGTTACTCTGACAGAGCCTCAGAGTTCCTCTGTGGAGATGGGAGAACCTTCCAGAAGGACAACCATCTCTGCAGAACTCCACCAATCAGGCCTTTATGGTAGAGTGGCCAGACCGAAGCTACTCCTCAGTAAAAGGCATATGACAGCCCGCTTGGAGTTTGCCAAAAGGCACCTAAAGACTGTGAAAAGACATGAGAAACAAGATTCTCTAGTCTGATGAAACCAAGATTGAACTCTTTGGCCTGAACGCCAAGCGTCACGCCTGGAGGAAACCTGGCACCATCCCTTCGGTGAAGCGTGGTGGTGGCAGCATCGTGCTGTGGGGATGTTTTTCAGCGACAGGGACTGGGAGACTAGTCAGGATCGAGGGAAAGATGAATGGCGCAAAGTACAGAGAGATCTTTGATGAAAACCTGCTCCAGCGCGCTCAGGACCTCAGACTGGGGCAAAGGATCACCTTCCAACAGGACGACAACCCTAAGCACACAGCCAAGACAATGCAGGAGTGGCTTCGGGACAAGTCTCTGAATGTCCTTGAGTGGCCCACGCGAGCCCGGACTTGAACCCAATCTAACATCTCTGGAGAGACCTGAAAATAGCTGTGCAGCGACGCTCCCGATCCGACATGACAGAGCTCGAGAGGATCTGCCAAGAAGAATGGGAGAAACTCCCCAAAAACAGGTATGCCAAGCTTGTTGCATCATACCCAAGAAGGCTGTAATTACTGCCAAAGGTGCTTCAAAGTATTGAGTAAAGGGTCTGAATACTTCCGTAAATGTGATATCAGTTTTTTATTTTGCTTTACTTTGTCATTATGGGGTATTGTGTGTAGATTGAATTTTTTTTAATCCATTTTAGAAAAAGGCTGTAACGTAACAAAATGTGGAAAAAGTCAAGGGGTCTGAATACTTTCCAAATGCACTGTATGCTTGTATTGAAACAAAATGAAAGGCTATTTTTTAACACAATCTGCTCTAATTCGCTCACAAAACAGTAATTCAAGAAGATGTAAACTAATTGAGATAAAATGATTGGCATGCAGTTTGGACATTTCACCGGTAAAACTGAATTATCATTCACAATTAACAGTGATGGCGGCCTATTTTGAAATTAGGTATGCATAACTTGGTGTTTGAGGCCAGCATCCCGGAGTCGCCTCTTCACTGATGACGTTGAGACTGGTGTTTTGCGGGTACTATTTAATGAAGCTGCCAGTTGAGGACTTGGGAGGCGTCTGTTCCTCAAACTAGACACTCTAATGTACTTGTCCTCTTGCTCAGTTGTGCACCCGGGCCTCCCACTCCTCTTTTCTATTCTGGTTAGAGCCAGTTTGCGCTATTCTGTGAAGGGAGTAGTACACAGCGTTTTATGAGATCTTCAGTTTCTTGGCAATTTCTCGCATGGAATAGCCTTCATTTCTCAGAACAAGAATAGACTGATGAGTTTCAGAAGAAAGTTATTTGTTTCTGGACATTTTGAGCCTGTAATCGAACACAAATGCTGATGCTCCAGATACTCAACTAGTCTAAAGGCCAGTTTTATTGCTTCTTTAATCAGAACCACAGTTTTCAGCTGTCCTAACATAATTGCAAAAGGGATTTCTAATGATCACTTAGCTAATCCAAGTTTATCATTTTAAAAGGCTAACACAATGTGCCATTGGAACACAGGAGTGATGGTTGCTGATAATGGGCCTCTGTACGCCTATGTAAATATTCCATTAAAAATCTGCCGTTTCCAGCTACAATAGTAATTTACAACATTAACAATGTCTACATTGTATTTCTGATCAATATGATGTTATTTTAATGGACAAAAAATGTTATTTTCTTTGGTATTGTTTGACTTGTCATTCGTTTCCTCCTTGGTATTGTTTGACTTGTCATTCGTTTCCTCCTTGGTATTGTTTGACTTGTCATTCATTTCCTCCTTGGTATTGTTTGACTTGTCATTCGTTTCCTCCTTGGTATTGTTTGACTTGTCATTCGTTTCCTCCTTGGTATTGTTCGCTCAATTTCACTTATTGTGGCCTGAAATATTTGTCATTCAAAATAAAACTGTGATTGAGAATAGCCAAGCGAAAGACTACGACTTTCATAATTATTCCCATTTGAAAGCTGCAACTTCAGGACAAACACGTTATTATAATATTTGGGAAACACGCTTCATAACTTGTCATTTGTGATATTTCAGTTAGTTGGATTAGTCTGGGCTTTTGGCCAATTGGTTCGCAATGGCAATGAGGCATTCTTTCCTTTTTTCCTGTCATGCATGCTTAATTTCATTCTTATACTAGCCTACAAGCTTAATTATATACTAGCTTAATTATACTAGCCTACAAGCTTAATTATATACTAGCTTAATTATACTAGCCTACAAGCTTAATTATATACTAGCTTAAGTATACTAGCCTACAAGCTTAATTATATACTAGCTTAATTATACTAGCCAAAAGCTTAATTATATACTAGCCTACAAGCTTAATTATATACTAGCTTAATTATACTAGCCTACAAGCTTAATTATATACTAGCTTAATTATACTAGCCTACAAGCTTAATTATCTACTAGCTTAATTATACTAGCCTACAAGCTTTGCTCAACTGTAAGGTTTGTACAAAACAACTAATTTTATGTTTTCTTATCTTGCTATCCAGAGAGAGAAAAAAATAGCTTGAGGGATTGTGTACCCACATCTGCATACCACCCCAACACCACATTGCAAGCAAAACCTTTTAGCAGCTCCCCTCTTGATAGAGAGTATATTTCATGCAATTCTACACATTTTGATAATGGGGCGTAGAGAACATGTCGCAGTTTTAAAGCAATGTTGCAATTCTACACATTTTGATAATGGGGCGTAGAGAACATGTCGCAGTTTTAAAGCAATGTTGCAATTCTACACATTTTGATAATGGGGCGTAGAGAACATGTCGCAGTTTTAAAGCAATGTTGCAATTCTACACATTTTGATAATGGGGCGTAGAGAACATGTCGCAGTTTTAAAGCAATGTTGCAATTCTACACATTTTGATAATGGGGCGTAGAGAACATGTCGCAGTTTTAAAGCAATGTTGCAATTCTACACATTTTGATAATGGGGCGTAGAGAACATGTCGCAGTTTTAAAGCAATGTTGCAATTCTACACATTTTGCTTTGGGGTGGAGAGAAGTTTTTAATATGATATCTGAGTGAGACTGACTAACAAAATCAATTGGGGCTCCCCGGACAGTAATTTGAGTGACAATCAATGACAGACATACTGTAAGAGAAAATCTGCTGATGCACAACCAAATTTCAAAATTGCACCTTGTGTATTCTAATATTCTATGTTGATCCGAGGGCTTTCAAAAGTGGCCGCCAGTTGCCCATCCTCTGTCACATCACGATGTCATCATCATCGACGATGGCTGCTAATCATCCCCGATAGACGGTGCTATGGTAATATACCCAACCCTAGTAGGAGTGAATAGAAAGCTGTGTTACGGTACCTCTTCACTCTTCAGCTCACCACTGTAGCTGCCACACTGCCAGGCCAGGAAGCGTGACCCGGTGGGCTCAGCCCAGGTATAGTACACGGCCTTCCCAGGGCTCAGCTTGTCCTTCTCCTTCTGACTGCTACTCGTGCACACACGCACGCGCACACACACGCAACGGGAAAAAGTTAGAAAGCACACACACAAGACCACGCAATCCCCACCACTAGGAAGATGGCTGACAGTCAGAAAAAAACATGGATGATGGAAATGGGGGGTTGGGGAAAATGGAAGGCACTAGTAAGCAGAGTTCAGATCCCATTGCCATAGTCCCATCTAAGCAGCAGCAGAGTCCCACTATGAAACAAATTAACCTGGAATATAGGGGGTCAAAGGGCAAACAGTCATAACATTGTGAAGCCGGAGCTCCTCCTTGATCACTCCACGCTCTGTAGTTTGGTCACTAACAATCAGTTGACTCGTGGTTGTTGAACCATACAGTGATATTAATATGTAATACAATATTTTTAAGCATTTATATAATGCACATAATCTATTTTCTTGTGGAGTGGCATGTAAGGAGCAGATCCTCCTTCAGCACCAAAACCGAACAAAGGCTCTTCCCCTTCACCTGCGGTTACCTGGGGGTCCAGCTCTGACCACACTCTGACCACTCCTGAACCATGAAATGGGAACACAGCCTGCAAACACCACCGTATATGTGTACGTTCGCTCTATGGACCATGCCTTCTGCATTAGTCATTGTATGCTAGGGAGAGAATTTAAAGTTCCCCAATATGTCCACCCCATCTGAGGCAAGTCACTCATTCTGTCTGTTCCTACCCATATCCCTCTCCCTCCCCCCAGGGTCTGAGTGGGTGAGAGCCAGAGTACCCGTGGGGCTGGGTCCTGCTACCTGCGCTGGGTCTCCTCTAGTGAGAAGGAGAGTTCGAGCAGCTCGTCTGTCACGCATTTTGACGAGTCTCTCCGCAATCTGCCCGTCCAAACAAAACCAAACAAATCCATAAACACACACAAACTCTGTCAACAAGAAAGAGCACACATTCACATGTCAGACAAACAATGTGTCACTAGCAAAGAATTCTGACTTAAAGCAAAATAAGTGTCAATCACAAGTCACAAACCAAAGGAAATTCATCCATGCAAACAGGACAAATACAGACAAAACACAAATTGAAGAAAACAGAAACCCTGTATTAAAACAATTAAAAAGTAAGTGCAAACAACAAACAAAACCGAGGGAAAACAAGTAAAAACAAAAGATCGGGATGTATCCTGCACGCAGCACAGCCTGGGAAGTTTGCTGAACCTGAGGCTGTAAACATGCAGGTTTCATTCAGAAACCAATGAGGACAGCCTCAACACTGATTTTGTACTGTTTACTTATGTCCCCATAAATAAATCGCCACTATCTCAAGGACACTGCTAAAAGGCAAGTTGAGACATCCCACTTCAAGATAGACTAAGATTTATGAGGAATATAGGTTGTTTCAGTGCATTGCGCCTGTTTTAAGAATAAAATGTCACCCATTTAATCAAACATATTTCTGCTTATTGCTCTGTTTACCTCCCTCCCTCCCTCGCCATCCTTCCCCTCCTCCCCTCTCTCCTCCTCCCCCATCCACCCTCTCCCTCCAGTCTCTCCTCCTCCCCCATCCTTCTCCTCCTCCCCCATCCACCCTCTCCCTCCAGTCTCTCCTTTACCTCTGGCAGAACTCCAGCGTCTGCTCCTGGGTGTGGTTGATGATGAGGAAGGGGGCGGCTCCATCGTGGTAGTCCGAAAAACAGATAATGATCGAGTGGTCTGATAGGTTCACGTCCACAATGACTCCGCCCAGCTGGAAAATACAGGAAAGCCAAATTAAAAGTAGTAGTACTAGTACTTTAAAGAACCCAACTTGGAAAATGTATTTATCGCCACATCATTAGCTTATACAGTAGTTACCCACAAACACTCCAGTATAGTCCTTAAGTTTGTGTGTGTGTGTGTGTGTGTGTGTGTGTGTGTGTGTGTGTGTGTGTGTGGTGCAATTTCAGGCATTACTCACAGTGTTGTCCAGGTGCAGCAACAGGCAGTTTTCTGGTTTGGTGAAGTCCATGGTTTGAGGGGTTGACAGACAGCCTTCTACCTTGACTTTGAGCATCTTGGAGTCCTTCTCGGGCCAGAATGGGATGGCTGCCTGAGTAGCACAGAGAGAACGAGAGAAGCAAGTGAGAGAGAGAAGAGAGCGAGAGAATAGATTCAGAGAGAGACAAAAACAGAGAGGTCAGTTTCACTACATGGATATGATACTGTATGCAGGGTAGGGCTCCATTATTCCATTTAAAAATTCTGTAAATTTAGGAAAATAACTGATATTCAAGCCATGATTTGAACACATTTTTACTATCAGTACTTTTCATTGCACTTCCTGAATGGATTGAATTGCATTGCATTGGGGGTTGTAGGTAGCTCCAGTTGTGGTACCTGGTGTGGTCTGGCCTTGGTCCAGTGGTCCTGGCCCTCCTCTCCCACCCAGATCACATGCTTGGTCCTGTTCACCAACAGGTAGTACGGCACAAAGCTCACGATACGGGTCAGGCTGAAACTGCTGGGGTCGATCTTCACCCCGATCTTCAATCAAACCATAGAAAGCCACAATCAACCCAAATCAATCCACTCATCTGTGGATTGTTCAATGCTCAGAAAATCACACTCCATGACCAATCTGAAAGTTGTTGAAAGGGTGAACATCAACCGACACTATAATTCTGCTGGTGTCACTTCAAATAAACTCCCAGCAGGTTATCTGCTCGTAGTCTTGATTCACCACCACTCACCAGGTAATCTTTGAGCCTCCCTTTGCACTTCACTTCACCATAGCTACCCACGGTATCCAGGGAGAAATCATCAGACAGCTCGCTGTCCGAGATCATCAGCCGCACCTGCCACGGGAAGAGAAAAAGGTTAGAGGTCGGCGAGACAAGCAGTAAGGATTAGGTCTTTAAAATTAGGCATTATCATTTAAAAGCCCAGTCCTTGTTTAAATAAATAGCAGCCCCGCCATTTGGTTTGCGCTTTGACCAAAGTCAATCCCCACCCACTACCTTGTTGTTGTGCAGAAAATTGCGTGGCTTGAAGGAGAAGAGCAGGGGCATGTCATAGTCCATGGCGTGTTTGCGGTGGATGTCGTTGGCCTTGTATTGCAGCAGGCGACCCGTCTTGTTCACCATCCAGTAGGGAGAATGGATGGCCACCTCAGACAGGCCCGCATCGTACTTCACATGCACCGCAATGTCCAGCTCTGCCCGCTTCCTTTCTCCACCCTCCCCTAACCTAACCTCCTCCTCTTCATCGCGCAGGGAGCGGAACACAATGAAGGTGATCTCGTCCTGGTCGCCACGGAGACCATAGTGGGCCTTCCAATCCTGCCCCAGGTAGTTGAGGAGGTGGAGTTCCAGGCTGGACAGGTCCATGACAGCGGTGTGAAGCTCTGCTGAGTGGCCGTCTATCAGTGTGATGGGGGCGGGTTCTTCACTGTCCTGTCAGCCAATCAACACACACAATATCAATCAGTGACCAATAATAGTCATGTGAGGAGGAAGGTCTGAGGATATATGATATACATATATATCCAGTGGTAGAAAAAGTACCCAGTAGTCATAATTGAGTAAAAGTAAAGATACCTTAAAAGAAAATGACTCAAGTAAAAGTCACCCAGTAAAATACTACTTGAGTAAAAGTCTAAAAGTATTTGGTTTCAAATATACTTGAGTATCAAAAGTAAATGTAATTACTAAAATATAAGTAAAAGTATAAATGATTTCAAATTCCTTATATAAAGCAAACCAGACAGTAGGGCTGGGCGATATGGCCCAAATATTATATCACGGTATTTAAAACAAATTGGACGGTATGATGGTATTTTTAGTTTTGGAATAATTAAAGTTGTACATTTGCTTTGAGTAGTGAGTGATCCTAGGGTAGCAACACATACATTATAATAGAGTCTTTCTCTATTCTGATTGTTTTATACTGTTCAATTCAACTTCAACCTAAACAAATTTCACAACTTTTATCATTTCTGCATTTCCTGCATTCAATTACAGTGGTGGAAAAATACCCAATTGTTATACTTAATTGAGTAAAAGTAAAGATAAATTCATAGAAAATTACTCAAGTAAAAGTGAGTAAAACTTTCTACTTGAGTAAAAGTATAAAAGTATTTGATTTTAAATAAAATTAAGTATCAAAAGTAAATGTTATTGCTAAAATATACTTAAGTATCAAAAGTAAAAGTATAAATAATTTCAAATTCCTTATATTAAGCAAACCAGATGGCACCATGTTCTTGTTTTTTTGTTTATTGACAGATAGCCATGGACACACTCAATACTAAGACATCATTTACAAACGAAGCATTTGTGTTTAGTGAGTCCTCCAGATCAGAGGCAGTAGATGACCAGAGATGTTCTCTTGACAAGTGCGTGAATTTGTCCATTTTCCTGTCCTGCTAAGCATTCAAAACGTAACGAGTACTTTTAGGTGTAGGGAAAATGTATGGGGTAAAAAGTACAGTATTTTATTTAGGAAAATCTATGGAGTAAAGTACAGATACCAAAAAAAATGACTTAAGTAGTACTTGAAAGTATTTTTACTTAAGTACTTTACACTACTGCTCAATTGAGAATTTTCACACTGCCACGTAGGGCTGCAAGATATGGGCAAATAATCTAGGACTTATTTTTAACCAAATGTTGCAATTGCTATTTTTGACTTGCGAATTACAGCAAAACTGTTGGAATCATGGTAATAGAATGACTATTCTAATTCTATAGTTACAATATAATAGTGGGCACTTTGAATACAGTGTTGTTTGAGATAGCAACAAATTAAAATGCCAGGGAGGAGTTATTGTGACATGGAAGGAACTAAAGTGTTGATAAGTGTTTCCTTGGGGACCCTATAAGCTTTGGCTACATTGCATGTTTTCTCTTAGCTACTTCATGTAGCTAACATATTCTTGCTTTGCATATTCCTCTTTGATTTAGAAGATACTGTTGCACAAACAACATGCTGATTTTGGTCTACACCATCACTGGTATTATCAGGCTGTTTGCTCTTACTCAGCACATTTATTAACTAGCTAGCTATTAGCATTAGCGGCGAACAATTAGCGTCTCCCAAGATTTTGGGAAACTTGCTAAGAAAAGACAAACTAGCTGTTTGCTGATGTAAGAAACACAAACTAAGTGTCATTATATAACCCTAGTGGATTTATATTAAGAAGCGAAGTGAAAACAGCATCGTTGCATGTGCTGCATTGACCATGCAGAATGAACGCATGTGTCTCGTGGTTGAGAAACATCAAATGCGCTCATTGAGTGACAGGAAGCGTGGCTAGGTCTGTGTGGTTAGTGGAGCGGAGAGAGATGACTCAAGTAGCGAAGTAAACTATAAAAATTGACATTACACATGGCGTATCACATTTAACAAACAAAACATTCAAATACCGGTATAGACGGTAAAAACCAAAACCGTTCCCTGGATCAACACCGGTATATCATAAAATAAGTATACCGCCCAGCCCTACCAGACCGCACGATTTTCTTGTTTTTTTATTTATTTACGGGTAGCCAGGGGCACACTCCAACACTCAGACATAATTTACAAATTAAGCATTGTGTTTAGTGAGTCTGCCAGATCAGAGGCAGTAGAGATGACCAGGGAAGTTCTTTTGATAAGTGTGTGAATTGGATGATTTTCCTGTCCTGCTAAGCATTGAAAATGTACTTTTGGGTGTCAGGGAAAACGTATGGAGTAAAAAGTACATAATATGTTTTAGGAATGAGTGAAGTAAAAGTAGTCAAAATTATAAATATTAAAGTAAAGTACAGATACCCACCAAAAAATACTTAAGTAAAAATACTTTAAAGTACTACTTAAGTACCTTACACCACTGTATACAGTTAAAGTCGGAAGTTTACATACACTTAGGTTGGAGTCATTAAAACTCGTTTTTCAACCACTCCACAAATTTCTTGTAAACAAACTATAGTTTTGGCAAGTCGGTTAAGACATCTACTTTGTGCATGACACAAGTCATTTTTCCAACAATTGCTTACAGAAAGATTATTTCACTTTCAATTCACTATATCACAATTCCAGTGGGTCAGAAGTTTACTGTGCCTTTAAACAGCTTGGAAAATTCCAGAAAATTATGTCATGTCTTTAGAAGCTTCTGATAGGCTAATTGACATCATTTGAGTCAATTGGAGGTGTACATGTGGATGTATTTCAAGGCCTACCTTCAAACTCAGTGCCTCTTTGCTTGACATCATGGGAAAATCAAAAGAAATCAGCCAAGACCTCAGAAAATAAATTGTAGACCTCCACAAGTCTGGTTCATCCTTGGGAGCAATTTCCAAATGCCTGAAAGTACCACGTTCATCTGTACAAACAATAGTACGCAAGTATAAACATCATGGGACCACGCAGCCATCATACCGCTCAGGAAGGAGACGCGTTCTGTCTCCTAGAGATAAACGTACTTTGATGCGAAAAGTGCAAATCAATCCCAGAACAACAGCAAAGGTCCTTGTGAAGATGCTGGAGGAAACAGGCACAAAAATATCTATATCCACAGTAAAATGAGCCCTATATCGACATAACCTGAAAGGCCACTCAGCAAGGAAGAAGCCACTGCTCTAAAACCGCCATAAAAAAGCCAGACTACGGTTTGCAACTGCTCATGGGGACAAATATCGTAAAAACAAAAATAGAACTGTTTGGCCATAATGACCATCGTTATGTTTGGAGGAGAAAGGGGGAGGCTTGCAAGCCAAAGAACACCATCCCAACCGTGAAGCACAGGGGTGGCAGCATCATGTTGTGGGGGTGCTTTGCTGCAGGAGGTACTGGTGCACTTCACAAAATAGATGGCATCATGAGGGAAGAAAATTATGTGGATATATTGAAGCAACATCTCAAGACATCAGTCAGGAAGTTAAAGCTTGGTCGCAAATGGGTCTTCCAAATGGACAATGGCCCCAAGCATACTTCTAAATTGTGGCAAAATAGCTTAAGGACAACAAAGTCAAGGTATTGGAGTGGCCATCACAAAGCCCTGACCTCAAACCTGTAGAAAATTTGTGGGCAGAACTGAAAAAGCTTGTGCGAGCAAGGAGGCTACAAACCTGACTCACCTACACCAGCTCTGTCAGGAGGAATGGGCCAAAATTCACCCAACTTATTGTGGGAAGCTTGTGGAAGGCTACCCGAAACGTTTGACCCAAGTTAAACAATTTAAAGGCAATGCTACCAAATACTAATTGAGTGTATGTAAACTTCTGACCCACTGGGAATGTGATGAAAGAAATAAAAGCTGAAATAAATCACTCAACTATTATTCTGACATTTCACATTCTTAAAATAAAGTAGTGATCCTAACTGACCTAAAACAGGGAATTTTTACTAGGATTAAATGTCAGGTATTGTGAAAAACTAAGTTTAAATGTATTTGGCTAAGGTGTATGTAAACTTCCGACTTCAACTGTATATCTATGTGCAGTATGAAGGTGATAGGGGAGCAGTTGTAACATACTGTAGGTCCATTTCTCTGCTGGTGGGTAGGGACTCAGGAGTAATGTGGGTAGTAGCCACTGATCTGTCTGTGTGTGTGTTTTTTGGTTTTCCTCACAACAATAGTGAAACAAGTCAAATTTGGACAAGTGGGGAGATTTCGCCGGTCCGCACATGGAAAAAGGCTATTTTAGGCTTATCAATTGTTTTCAATGACGATGATTGTTCAATGATTGTTTGGTCCCCACAAGGATAAAAAACAAGTGTGTGTGTGTACCTGTAGGCGATAGGTGATGGGGTAAGGCAGAAGGTTCCGGAGCAGGACGGAGGGCCACAGGTGCAGGATGTAGGGCTCATCAAAGTGCTCCCCAGCCACTCCCGTGTGTTGTGATGTCACTGTGTCTTTCAGAGGTACGATGTTGACCATTAGCACGCTGGCGCTGTTGCCATGTCGATGACAGGTCTGCTGTACACGTGCACCAGGCTGCTGGCTCACTGACTCGTAGCTGAAGCCCTCGGAAGAATCATATTGATTGTCTCCTTCGGTTATCGGCTGCAGGCTCAACTTTGACCTAAGGGGGGGTGGACACACAGCAGTCAGTGTGTGGTGTGTGTGTGTTGAGGACAACTTCCTGGGCTTCAGGAGGAAGGCCAGTGGAAAATTGGACACTTGTGCTGCAGGGTTTGGAGTCTGGTCAGACCTCAATGACATGTGCAACCGGACTAGAGTGGAGCTCTGATGAACACGGACTGATATGCAAACTGAGCCAGTGACTGCCTCTGATGCAGTTGTGGCAGATTGCAGTGTTTTTGTGGAGGCTTCTGTCACCCATGATGGAACATCTCATCCTACATCCAGGACAGATCTCATCCTACATCCAGGACAACACTCCTTGGTATCAGACAGATGCAGCTACTGCAACACTGGACTGGCCTGAGGCAGCAGGGGAAACTCACTGCCCTGGACTGTGCTGACCACTGTCGCCCATGGGCAGCCTAGTGGTTAGAGCGTTGGACTAGTAACCAAAAGGTTGCAAGATCGAATCCCCGAGCTGACAAGGGAAAAATCTGTCATTCTGCCCCTGAACAAGGCAGTTAACCCACTGTTCCTAGGCCGTCAGTGAAAATAATAATTTGTTCTCAACTGACTTGCCTAGTTACATAAAGGTAAAATGAAAATAAAACTCCATGTACCAGAATGCTGCCATTGGCGAGGACAATCTCACCTTTACAGTTAAGGCGAGGCTGCAAGTTCTACCAACAAAATATAAACTAGTACTCTGGTACCCTGCAAACCATAACCCATTTTGTATTATACATGTGTCAAATGTAATGGAGTCTGTTGCCCATGTTGTGAATGGTTGCTGTTCATACAAGGATTTGTACTATTGCTAGTCATGACCTCTTTGTCGACCTGATAGCCAACGAGATGAGACATGTAGTCTCACCAACAGCACACATCCAGGAAGCTGGTTTGATCTTGATGATGATGTGTTTTCCTGTGTGCCAAATACGCCACATGTTGTTGTTGTGGGGGGGGGGGGGGTACTCATTTGACGGCTACATGGGGCAGGCCTTTGTCGATAAACTGCTGAAATACCAGCCCCTCGTGGCACGCTTGGACAGCCTCATGCATACAGGGACCTATGAAATGTTTGGATCCTTTTTTACTGTAAATTTGATTGGTGGACTCAAAGTATTTAAATGTATGTGTGCTACCTGTAGGAGTCAAGAGGCACGCAGAACTCCTCTGTAGGTAATGAGATCCCCAGACACGTGGAGCCCTCCATCACTCTGAACGGGATGGAAAAGTGGTTTATGATCTGTAAGGGAGACATGAGAAAGAGACACGTTGTTCAGATAGAATTTATATTCTCTGGGGTCAAGTTTAGTACATTCTGGGGTCAAGTTAAGTACAGTGGAGAGAGAAGGAAGAGGGGTAGGGAAGCAACCCCCCCCCGGTGACTGTAACTTGCCTGGAAGGGAGAGCGGATCTTGATGTGCTTGCTTCCCTGCACAGAGTAGATCTGACAGACCAGGAAGCGGGTGACCCCAGAGACTTTGTGCATGACACTGTACATGCCACGCCCCACTTTGATCAACGGAATCACGCTGGCTGAAGTGTGGCCCACGGGAGCTGAGGACAAGAACATCAAAAACCATGAGATCAACTACTAAATTTACCCTAGACCCAGCAAACTACTCGTGTTAGCTCCGCAAACAAATGTCTGAGCATTAGGTCAGAACGCTAACACTGTCTTGGACCCAGGGTCTAAATATCAAGGATCGTAATCATAAAGCCTCTCAGAGTAGGAGCGCTGATCTAGGATCAGGTCCATTGTCCATATAATCTTATTCATTATGATTTAAAAAGCAAGACTGATCCCTAGATCAGCAGTCCTACTCTGAATATGGGTGCTGGTCTGCACTGGTGTAACTGTTGTAACTGTGTTGCTTACTGGGCTGTATGTAGTAATCCTTGGCCACCAGCGAGGTCATGGCAGAGAACTGGTCTGAGTGGGTGGTGGTGCGACGGTAGTCCATGTTGACACTCTCTCCGTTCTGCAGCTCTACACGGTTCTCTGTGGCCTCACGGCCCAGGGGGCAGAACATCTCACTGTACACCACTGACACAGTCAGACCCAGATGGTTCTTCACCACGAACGGCGCCTCGTCCTCCTGGAAACTCTCTGATGTCTGCTTGGCCGCCTCCGCAAAGGCCTGCCATACAAGCACGCACACACAAACACACACGTTGGGATGTACAAGAAATAAGGCCTACACCAAGCTATCCCAACACATTAAAAACAACCCACGTAGACATAAAAAGTTATTTAGTTAAAATGTTTTATTGTGATTATTATTGACAGTATAGATTACGTGATTCCATAAAATAATTCAAAAAATTGTTCACAAAAAAGGTATCTTTTCAGCTAGCCAATAGAATAGCACATATAAGAGTGCTGGTGTGTGACGTCATTGACTTACCGTGCCCAGGTTACTGAGCATGCCCAGTCCACACTTAGAGAGGGTGATGTTGAGCTGGTCCTTGCTGCTGATGCTGATGATAGTCTTGTAGTCTGGGATGCTGCAGTCCACTTCATCTGATATACCGGAGTACTTTACTGGCTTCTTCTTCATCTGCAGTTGGGGGAAATCATGGCCGTTAAGTGTGTGGTGGATAGTGTGTTTACACTATCTGGATGAGCGATGTGTGTGGAACATGGGACAGTGTTTGTGAGTTTGTGTGTGTGGTGTGAATGAGAGATTTTTTTAAAGGTTGACTTTGGGCAAAGAAATCTTTAAAAAAAGTTTTATACTGTATAACTGATCAATGCACTATCATACCAGGTCATTTAATGCTTAAAAACATCTCTACAGCTTCCGTCCAAAAACAAATCCCGTGAAATGACGTCAACACATACTGAAAGAGTTACTGGCTAGCTTTTTGTTACCTAAAACCCTCACAAACTTTTACAGAGGCACAATTGACAGCATCCTGTCGGGCTGTATCACCGCCTGGTTGTATCCCCGTATGACTGCACCGCCCACAACCGCAAGGCTCTCCAGAGGGTGGTGCGGTCTGCACAACGCATCACCGGGGGCAAACGACCTGCCCTCCAGGACACCTGCAGCACCCGATGTCACAGCAAGGCCAAAAAGGTCATCAAGGACAACAACCACCCG
Source organism: Salmo trutta (assembly GCF_901001165.1). Taxonomy (NCBI): domain Eukaryota; kingdom Metazoa; phylum Chordata; class Actinopteri; order Salmoniformes; family Salmonidae; genus Salmo; species Salmo trutta. Next base: position 29,056,577 of record NC_042983.1, on the reverse strand, counting down.
AGCCACTGCCTGTTCACCCCGCTATCATCCAGAAGGTGAGGTCAGTACAGATGCATCAAAGCTGGGACCAAGAGACTGAAAAACAGCTTCTATCTCAAGGCCCTCAGACTGTTAAACAGCCATCACTAACACAGATGCTGATGCCTACATACAGACTTGAAATCATTGGCTACTTTAATAAATGGATCACTAGTCACTTTTAATAATGCCACTATAATAATGTTTACATATCTTGCATTTCTCATCTCATATGTATATTCTGTATTTTATACCATCTATTGCATCTTGCCTATGCCGCTCTGTCATTGCTCATCCATATATTTATATTCTTATTACATACTTCTTATTACATTATTCCTTACTTAGATTTGTGTGTATTAGGTATTTGTTGTGGAATTGTTAGATTACTTGTTAGATATTGCTGCACTGTCGGAACTAGAAGCACAAGCATTCCGCTGCACTCGCAATAACATCTGCTAACCATGTGTATGTGACCAATAAAATGTTATTTGCTACAGTGGCTTAGCTAACGAACTAGCTACGTTTGTTGCGGCATGCATGACCAGAATGACACATCGATGAACCACCAAAGGCACACCCCATTTCTGTTAGAAAATTGAGTAAGAGGCAGAGTTGGACCGTTTTTTCGTGCCCAAAGTCGACCTTTAAGGGTCACCTTTAATCCCAGAGTCCAGGATCTGAAGCTGTCTCTGATCTCGTCCTCTAGGGGCTCCAGCAGAGGCTCCCACACCCCCATCACCTCGTTGAAGTAGTGTACCTAAACAAACACACAACAATATGTTACAGCACACCAAATGCAGTCTGACTAAACCCATAGTTGAAGTCGGAAGTTTACATACACTTAGGTTGGAGTCATTAAAACTCGTTTTTCAACCACTCCACAATTTTCTTGTAAACAAACTATAGTTTTGGCAAGTCGGTTAGGACATCTACTTTGTGCATGAGACAAGTAATTTTGTTCAACAATTGTTTACAGACAGATTATTTCACTTATAATTCACTGTATCACAATTCCAGTGGGTCAGAAGTTTACACCTGAAACAGACACCTGAAACCCCACCTCTTTAAGGAAAACCTGGGATAGGATTAAGTAATCCTTCTAACCCCCCCCCTCCCCCCCAAAAAAGATATAGATGTACTATTGTAAAGCGGTTGTTCCACTGGATATCATAAGGTGAATGCACCAATTAGTAAGTCGCTCTGGATAAGAGCGTCTGCTAAATGACGTAAATGTAAATGTTTACATAAAATAAGTTGACTGTGCCTTTTAAACAGCTTGGAAAATTCCAGAAAATGATGTCATGGCTTTAGAAGCTTCTGATAGGACAATTGACATAATTTGAGCCAATTGGAGGTGTACCTGTGGATGTATTTCAAGGCCTACCTTCAAACTCAGTGCCTCTTTGCTTGACATCATGGGAAAATCAAAAGAAATCAGCCCAGACCTCAGAAAAAAATTGTAGACCTCCACAAGTCTGGTTCATCCTTGGGAGCAATTTCCAAACGCCTGAAGGTACCACATTCATCTGTACAAACAATAGTACGCAAGCATAAACACCATGGGACCACACAGCCGTCATACCGCTCAGGAAGGAGACGCGTTCTGCCTCCTAGAGATGAACGTACTTTGGTGCGAAAAGTGCAAATCAACCTTGTGAAGATGCTGGAGGAAACAGCTACAAAAGTATCTATATCCACAGTAAAACGAGTCCTATATCGACATAACCTGAAAGGCCACTCAGCAAGGAAGAAGCCACTGCTCCAAAACCGCCATTAAAAAGGCCAGACTACAGTTTTGCAACTGCACATGGGGACAAAGATCGTACTTTTTGGAGAAATGTCCTATGGTCTGATGAAACAAAAATAGAACTGTTTGGCCATAATGACCATTGTTATGTTTGGAGGAAAAAGGGGGATGCTTGCAAGCCGAAGAACACCATCCCAACCGTGAAGCATGGGGGTGGCAGCATCATGTTGTGGGGGTGCTTTGCTGCAGGAGGGACTGGTGCACATCACAAAATAGATGGCATCATGAGGGAAGAAAATTATGTGAATATATTGAAGCAACATCTCAAGACATCAGTCAGGAAGTTAAAACTTGGTCGCAAATGGGTCTTCCAAATAGACAATGACCCCAAGCATACTTCCAAAGTTGTGGCAAAATGGCTTAAGGACAACAAAGTCAAGGTATTGGAGTGGCCATCACAAAGCCCTGACCTCAATCCCATAGAAAATGTGTGGGCAGAACTGAAAAAGCGTGTGTAAGCAAGGAGGCCTACAAACCTGACTCAGTTACACCAGCTCTGTCAGGAGGAATGGGCTAAAGTTCACCCAACTTATTGTGGGAAGCTTGTGGAAGGCTACCCGAAACGTTTGACCCAAGTTAAACAATTTAAAGGCAATGCTACCAAATTCTAATTGAGTGTGTGTAAACTTCTGACCCACTGGAAATGTGATGAAATAAATAAAAGCTGAAATAAATCAATCTCTCTACTAATACTCTGACATTTCACAGTCTTAAAATAAAGTGGTGATCCTAACTGACCTAAGACAGGGAATGTTTACTAGGATTAAATGTCAGGAATTGTGAGTTTAAATGTATTTGGCTAAGATGTATCTAAAATTCCAACTTCAACTGTATGTTTTAGTTGAATTGAGGTTGTGTAGAAGTTGTGAAAATGTTGTGTAGATGTGTAAAGGTTTTGTAGATGTTGTATAGAGGTAGTGTAGAGGTCGCATGCAGAGATGTGCAGTGCCTGACCTCCAGATTGAGCTGGCTGTGCAGATTGATGAGGGTGCTCCAGTTCTTGACGTCCCCGTGGAAGGAGGACTTGGCCAGCAGCATGGGGACGGTACGGTGGCCCACCCCAGCCTCCAGGGTCAGGCAGATGGAGGAAATGGCCACCTGCAGGGACTCACCCTGGGGAATCAGCCGGACCAGGGACTGGGCATCCTCGTCTTTACCCTCCTCCTCCAGGAACCACAGCTTGAGGTCCTGCCAGGACCGGCGCTCCCACAGGTCTGGGGGCACGGGGCTCTCCAGCTCCGACTGGGGCATGTCTGCACCGGCCGGGCTCAGCACCGACTGGATGGTGATCACTGTGTTGATGATGATGGGCGACACCTGTGGGAAGGGGGCACGGAGGAGAATGGAATGTAAGACACATCACTCTGGTTTTGGCAGCTGTGCCAGAAATAAAAACATAAGAAAAAGTGACAATAAGGTATTTTATTAGTGAGATGCTTCTTCCTGTTCCTTTTTTGGCCGTGGCCTACCTTGAGTGTCAGTGCCTTGATGGAGACCTCCATGGCCTGCGGGGAGGTGGAGGACTGTGTGCTCTTGAAGAACACCTGGCAGGGCTGCAGCACAGTGGTCTCCTTGTTCCTCCTCTTCTCCCTCAGGAAGGGGCAGGCCACCACCTTCAGGTCCTTGACCACTGCCGTCATCAGCTGACCATCCAGGTTGCTCTTCATCACCAGCTCGCACTCCATGGTCATGACCAGGGCTGGGGCGTCGGCACGCGTCAGGTCAGCCACAAAGACAATCTCTGGGTTCTTCACCAGAACATTCATCACCGACTTTACTGCCACTGGAGCTGGAGCACAGACAGAGAGGAAAGCAGGGGTGTGTTCATTAGGCATCAAATGGAAGAAAACTGTCAGAAACGGAGTGAAACTATCGGACATTTCACTTTGCACTAATTGGACGTCGTACAAACATGACATTTGTTTTGAATATTGTGTAGTGTGAAATGTGAATGTATCGTACCAGGTTCCTTGGAAGCGGCGGTGGCTGTAACTGTGGGTTTAGTGCTGCTGTTCTTGGGGGCGGCTGAGGAGAAACCCTGTTGGCTGGCCTTGAGGAAGATGTCGGCCACGGTGAGCAGGAACTCCATGCTGGCACAGAGGTAGACATCCTGCACCACCATCTCCAGAGAGGTGCCTTCACGCCCCTGATTGTAGTTCACCTCCACCATCACGTTCCTCTCAGCGCTCAGACGAATCGCCATCATCCTGACAGACAGAGGCCAGAGGGACAGGTGTACATGATGATTCCTACAGAAAGAGCAATAATAACAATCCCTACAGCAAGGGTCCTAATAACACACCCTACCATCAGTGCACTAAATACCTTATTTGTCATATGATGTTACATTGAAGAGTGAGTAACTTTTTATTCTACTCTACAGATTCAAAGATTCCATTCTCTCAAAACAATTGACATACCAGATGGAAATACTCATGGGTTTTGATGAACTGGGAGTGCGAGATTAAATTAAAGCTGCTTTGACTATCATGGGGTTGCTAACCAAAGCCATTCATCTTTGCTGTGTGACAGTCCTATGTGAACAGACAGATGGTGAAGCAGTGATGAACATTATGCCACGCTGGAGAACACACACTGAGCCTCGTACATCAACGCCAGCACTGAGCCACACGCTCATATGTTCACAGTACACACACATCACTCTGCGGTATCTCTCCCAGTGTCTGTGAATGTGTATGTAGGCTTAGTACCAAGGTAACTGTGTGTGTGTTTTACCTGGCAGTGATATTCTTGACTCTGCGTCTCTTGTCGTCTAGCAGGCAGTCTGTGAGTTTGACGGAGGCCTTCATGGATCCGTCTGAGAACATGTGGACAGATGTAGAGATAGTTCCCAAGGTGAACTCAGCCAGCATCAGCTGATCATCCCTGGAGTCCAACACCTGCACCTGGATACAGACACATAGGCAGAGACGCATGCCCACAGAGACAGGCAAAGACACATAGGCAGAGACGCACGCCCACAGAGACAGGCACAGACACACACTTTTTGGTAAGAATATCTAAGCGGATGGAGTTTTCTGTGGTCAATTATAGTGTTTGTGAAGGTGTGCAGTGATGCAGTAGTCACCTCAGTCCCATTGGGGCTGTACAGGACCAGAGTCATGGAGTCAAACTTGAAGTCTACTTTGAGTGTGTTCTTCAGCTTAGTGCTCTTCTGGGTCTCCACCACTGCAGCAGTTACCACTATGTTGCCTACAGACAGGGTTCAACATGATTATCAATAATCATCCAAATATTAACTCACACATTCAACCCAACAGTCCTCATCGCTGGTGGGGATAGTACCAGTACCTCCTGTGCCCTGCGAGCCTTTGGTAGTGGCAGTGTCGGAGCGGTCCACTGTAGACAGAGGAGGACGAGGGGAAGCAGCGTCTGACGTCTCTGACATGTTCTCACCCAGAGTCCTCAACACCACTGTCATGTCATCCTGACTCAGGATCAGCTAGTAAGACAAAAACACACACCCACCCCTTTACACAAATGTATCAACAACCATCATTTCATACTAACATTTCTTGTTCATTGAGAGTTGGCTTTAACTAACACAGACACACACACGGACACATACACACATACAGACACACACTCACATTCATAGGTTTGAGGTGGGCAGTGATCTTTATGTCAGGGATGCTGTGGTACCAGGAGGCTGACAGGTTCCTCTGGATGGACAGGTCCAGGTTGACCGGCTTCAGAACCTGGATCTCCCCCTGAAATCTCCCCTTCTCAAAGGTGGTTCTGGACAATCAAACACAACAAACAAACAAACGGCTTTACAGGTTGTGATTTTCTGCACATCCAGGATTGGACCAGATATACAAAAGTAACTGAAACACACAGAAATATGTCTATTATCAAGAAACACCTCACATCCCTGTGAACAAATGAAGTAATCCGTTCACTTTAAACAACTGCGAATCCATGAGGTTTAATTCTGATTCCGTAAACAGAATTGGCTGACTGCTGGTGTGCTGCACTAGCAACCCTGTTCTGTCTCACCTGTACATCTTCAGGTCACTGAGGCCCACGGTCATGGTGTCGATGATGGGAGGGATCTTGACATGCGTCTGGGAGTCGACCAAGGCGAAGCAGTTCTTGACCGTGACCATACCGAGGTCAGCCACAGTGACGTTGGTGGAGGAGGACGACTGCGGCAGGAAGACAAGAGGAGCTTTGAAGTCTACATTCAGAGAGATGCGCGTGCTGCGCTCAGCAAGCTCCATCACCCCCGTGGCTGCCTTTTCCGCTGCCTGTACCGTCACCTCAGCCAGGGCCTCCTTGGCCGCCTGGAAATTGTTGATGAAGGCCTTGGGGAGAGAGGTGAATGAGGAGGAAGAGAAGGGGTGGGACAAAGAGCAGTCACGTTACAGAGTGCTCATCGATGGTCATATGACGTAGGACAATCCAGAACCGAAAAAGTGCACCGAATGTGATTAGGCTTGGAAGGTTCTGGGGCATTTTCATACCGGTACTACAAGTAAGGCCATGGTTTTCGACACCCTGGAAAAGTGTTGTTGGCAGCTGAATTTTTGAAGCACATAAAAGGATAGGTGATAGTTAAGTGGAGTTAAGAGAGATGGTGTCTCTTACCAGGATGGAGGAGACAAACTTGTTGAGGAAGATGACCTGGATGCAGCCCACCGTCAGGGAGATGCTGGTGTCCACTTTACCCATGTCTAGATAGGCATCACCCTCAGTAGCGTCCGTGTGGTTCACCATGCGGAAAGCAAACACCTCCTTATCAGCTATGGACACACACTAGGATGCAGACGCAGTACAAATATAGCAGCAGAAAGCAAAAACAACAATCATAATTTCTCGTGAATGTGGCCCTTTTACTGGGAAAATAACATCGCTAAAGTAAAACAAAATGGTAAACATTAGGTGACATTGGGATTTGCCGTTTGTTCAAATTTTGATATGTCAACTTTTCATTTGATCCTTTTTGGATACTGGAGGCCATGAGTGAGCCTTGTGAGTATGGTAGTCAATGACTGCTGGGTCGTGTCCGTTAGGGCACGCAAAGGAAAACATTGAGTTACCTGCTTGTACAGTGCCTCCTTATCACAGTCCAGAATGACTATGTTCTTCAGGTTGGCCAGAACCTCGACCGCCTTTCTCCTCATCAGCACCTCCGACACCAGGCCTGGAACATAGAACAAAGAGGCAGAACATTGAGGAGCAGGTCTAGGTCTAGAACAAGTCTAAAACAAGGCAACAGTAAACATGTTCTTCCCCACAAATAACGAATGATGAAAGCTTGTTCAAAGTTTGGAACTTCAGTTGATTACTATAGCGCCCCCTTTGGCCAATCAGTGTAATTTTGTAAATGCCATATCTCTATGGCACATCACTCACCAAAGTTTTGTCAAAATCGGGCCAGCGGTGTCTGCGATATCGCGTGATTAACTAACGTACATACTAGTGGACGGCGACAGATCCATAGTCCCCCCCCCCTCCGATTTCATGGTGGGGCACAACAAAGGTGTGTTCATATCAGTTCCAGAGCCAATAGGAAAAGATCATCAGTGGCCTGAGTATTTCTTCATGTTTACCACAAGGTAGCACTAGCATCATTATAATGCGTGTGCTTGCATGTCCTGTCCACACAAACACATAATTGTATGCAATATCATAATATATGCATGCAGCTGTTGTGGATGTGTGTTGCGGACGGTGACTTGCGTTGGGGACGTGTGTTGCGGACGGTGACTTGCGTTGGGGACGTGTGTTGCGGACGGTGACGTGTGTTGCGGACGGTGACTTGTGTTGCGGACGGTGACTTGTGTTGCGGACGGTGACTTGTGTTGCGGACGGTGACTTGTGTTGCGGACGGTGACTTGTGTTGCGGACGGTGACTTGTGTTGCGGACGGTGACTTGTGGACGTGTGTTGTGGACTTGTGTTGCGGACGGTGACTTGTGTTGCGGACGGTGACGTGTGTTGCGGACGGTGACGTGTGTTGCGGACGGTGACGTGTGTTGCGGACGGTGACGTGTGTTTTCGGACGGTGACGTGTGTTTTTGGACGGTGACGTGTGTTTTTGGACGGTGACGTGTGTTTTTGGACGGTGACGTGTGTTGCGGACGGTGACGTGTGTTGCGGACGGTGACGTGTGTTGCGGACGGTGACGTGTGTTGCGGACGGTGACGTGTGTTGCGGACGGTGACGTGTGTTGCGGACGGTGACGTGTGTTGCGGACGGTGACTTGTGTTGCGGACGGTGACTTGTGTTGCGGACGGTGACTTGTGTTGCGGACGGTGACTTGTGTTGCGGACGGTGACTTGTGTTACCCTCAATGCGGATCTCTGCTATCATGTGGCTCTGGCCTCGGATGAAAACCTTCAGACAGTTGAGATCAGCTCTGATGTGCAAATTCACCACGTCCTCAAACTTTGACTTCTTAGAAGCTGAGGAGAGTGGGGCAGAGAGACATTGATGAAAGAGTAGTTCCTTCGTCCAAACTTAAAAGACGCTTTGATGTGAAGATGATTTTGTTTGCATCACAATACATCAAACGTCAAGTGATCCATACAATGGCAGAGAATTTACATTTGGTTTAGCTAGCTACGTATTAGAAGGAGAATACATGGAGGACATGTGTCTACTCAATATCTCTACATGCAACAAATATACAGGAGGTATATTACTTAACCAAAGCCTCTTCCACTTTCAACTAACTTGATTCATGAAATTCTAATACATTTAAACATTGAAATTGATAATTACATGTTCTTTTTGCCACGGCCGATTCCTCCTTCTCGCCCTCCTCCCCCTCTCCCTCTCCCTCGTCCTCCTCTGGGATTGTGGGCAGCTCCTCCTTGCTAGGCACCGCCTCCTTGGTCGGGGGGAGGAGGCTGTTCAGGAAGTTCATGGCGTTGAGCAAAGCCTCCGTGTGCAGGTGTACATCCAGAGATGAGAAGTTCACCTGAGACAGATTTCACGCACACACCACCGCCACAATGAACACACTAACACAACTGAGCAGAGTACTGAGCTCAAATCAACATCATGTTGAAGTTCCAAACGTGGGTTAACACAGTTGTATTGTAAGATTTTACCGTTACTGATTGTTCAGTGTTCTTGTACTGAGACTTGAATTCTGGCCCGTTCTTATCAGCCTGAAAGAGACATTGAAGCTTTTAGACGTGCTCTACTGTTAATCTACATTGGATGAAGAATGCATGAAACAGTGTTAACTGTGTGTGTACCTTAGTGTACTCCAATGTGAGGAGGTCCTCCTCTGTGTTGTCTAGAGTGGTGATCAGGTGCACTTTCTTCTCCTCTGAATCTGGACAAGTATATCAAACCAGAAAATCATATCACACCAAAACCACACAGAGATGTCTGCAGACATGCCACACCCATACAACCACCAACAATGAGGAAGCAGCATGTCACGTTTATCTCATAATGATCTAGACAATCATTTCTTCACATTCCAAACGCAGCAAGGTGCACAGAGCCGTCCTGCTAATGTTCCAAAAATGCAATCGAGGGAAAAACACCATTCTGAAAACACACCAGATGCAAGCGATTTCAGGTGACACATATGTTAAAAGAGGGGTGATGTAAAGATGCAACAACTAGAATAGGTTGCTATCAAACATTACTAGATTACTACCTTTGAATGTAGTGGACAACGGAATAAAGTTCATTTGGAAAACAAAATAGAACAGGAGAGAAATGCTGGTTTCAATGGCATAAACAGGCACATTCAAGTGTGGCTACCTTTTCTGGCATCTCCCCTAATGTTAGAGCTGGTGTGGAGAAGGCTGTAAGACCCAGATTTTTTACATGTCCGTATTTATGTAAATTTACGCTAATTATATTAAAACTATTATTTGAATATTTACATTTTTAAGATACATTTTTGATAGTGAATTTCTGGATCAGTTAGTTGACAGGCCTACCTTTAAGAGACAACAATTCCCACCCACCCCCTCACCTACCCATATACTCTGAGCACTCTAGGCAGATCTCGTGTAGAAAGGTGTTAGATGTCATGTCGAAGGTGCGAATCTTTAGCTCGGTGCCGAGACGCTCGATGTCCAGGTGTAACACTGTGACCTCCTGGCCTCTAGACAGACGACACAGCTGAACAGACAGCTAGACAGCAGAATGAGGGAGTTCCAAGTACACACATACACACACAGCTTTATTAGCAATCAGAGTGAAAACATCTAAATGAAGTGTTTAAGAACTCTCTCACACACAGATGTATATTATGTTAAGCATACCTTGTTGATCTCAAACATCATGAGGAACTCTGTCATGTTCTTCTTGGGGTCTTTCTTGACCAGACCTCTCCTCTTGACCGAGTCGGAGCGCTGCAGGGGGCTGGGCATGTTGTTGGGGAAGAACGGACTGTCTCCTATAGGAGAGCTGGGAGCATCGTAGAACAGGTCCTCCTCTGAGCCTGCGCACACACACACAAACACACTTAAATGCTAATGCCACACTAACGCCTGTCATGTTCACAGTTGTGTGTATGCGTAAAGTACAGAGATACATTTGTAATGGGCTGTATGGGCTGTATGTGTGCATGCATGTCTCTCACCTGATTCCCATATGAGGGAGTTGCGCAGTTCAGCCATGGTTGGTTGCCTGGGGGTTAGCTGAGGGGTGTATGGCTGCTTTGGAGCCTGCGGAACGAAAACAAGCAGAAATTAGACACGAACACACACACACACACACACACACACACACACACAACCCAATAGAAATCTATTTACACACAAAACAACAACCGACATTACAGTCAACCCACAGACAGGCAGAGAGAGAGAGAGAGAGAGTCAACCCACAGACAGGCAGAGAGAGAGAGAGAGAGAGAGAGAGAGAGAGAGTCAACCCGCAGACAGGCAGAGAGAGAGAGAGAGAGTCAACCCACAGACAGGCAGAGAGAGAGAGAGAGAGAGAGAGAGAGTCAACCCACAGACAGGCAGAGAGAGAGAGAGAGAGAGAGTCAACCCACAGACAGGCAGAGAGAGAGAGAGAGCGAGAGTCAACCGACAGACAGGCAGAGAGAGAGAGAGTCAACCCACAGACAGAGAGAGAGAGAGAGAGAGTCAACCCACAGACAGGCAGAGAGAGAGAGTGAGAGTCAACCCACAGACAGGCAGAGAGAGAGAGAGAGAGAGCGAGAGTCAACCCACAGACAGGCAGAGAGAGAGAGAGAGAGAGAGCGAGAGTCAACCCACAGACAGGCAGAGAGAGAGAGAGAGAGCGAGAGAGTCAACCCACAGACAGGCAGAGAGAGAGAGAGAGAGTCAACCCATAGACAGGCAGAGAGAGAGAGTGAGAGTCAACCCACAGACAGGCAGAGAGAGCGAGAGTCAACCCACAGACAGGCAGAGAGAGAGAGAGAGAGAGCGAGAGTCAACCCACAGACAGGCAGAGAGAGAGAGAGAGAGCGAGAGTCAACCCACAGACAGGCAGAGAGAGCGAGAGTCAACCCACAGACAGGCAGAGAGAGCGAGAGTCAACCCACAGACAGGCAGAGAGAGCGAGAGTCAACCCACAGACAGGCAGAGAGAGCGAGAGTCAACCCAGACAGGCAGAGAGAGAGAGAGAGAGAGAGAGAGAGAGAGTCAACCCACAGACAGGCAGAGAGAGAGAGAGGGAGGGAGAGAGTCAACCCACAGACAGGCAGAGAGAGAGAGAGAGAGAGAGAGAGAGAGAGAGAGAGAGAGAGAGTCAACCCACAGACAGGCAGAGAGAGAGAGAGAGTCAACCCACAGACAGGCAGAGAGAGAGAGAGAGTCAACCCACAGACAGGCAGAGAGAGAGAGAGAGAGAGAGAGAGAGTCAACCCACAGACAGGCAGAGAGAGTCACACCAGAGATAGCCCGACAAAGTCAACCCACAGACAGGCAGAGAGACTCCCAGTAGTTAGTACCTTAGGTGTAGAGTGTGTGTTGGTGCTGCGCGGCGCCGGCCTGCTCTCCGGCAGCGGGATGCTGTTAATCAGCTCCAGCACGGCCCGCACCTTATCATCAGAGATCCTCAGAGACAAGAGAGGCATCTCCCCAAAGATCTTAAACCTGACACGCACACACACACACACACACACTTTATTCATATCATTCATCTGACCAGCTTTTTGATAAACACGATTATACATAGTGGTAGTCCAAAAAAGGCATCGCACCCACCCCTCTCTCCACGCCAGAACCCACCCACCCACCCACCCCTCTCTCCACCCCAGAACCCACCCACCCCTCTCTCTACCCCAGAACCCACCCACCCCTCTCTCTCCACCCCAGAACCCACCCACCCCTCTCTCCACCCCAGAACCCACCCACCCACCCCTCTCTCCACCCCAGAACCCACCCACCCACCCCTCTCTCCACCCCAGAACCCACCCACCCCTCTCTCCACCCCAGAACCCCCCCACCACTCTCTCCACCCCAGAACCCCACCCACCCCTCTCTCTCCACCCCAGAACCCACCCACCCACCTCCTCCACCCACCCCCTCCACCCACCCACCCACCCACCCCCTCCTCCTCCTCCACTCACCCACCCACCTCCTCCACCCACCCACCTCCTCCACCCCCTCTTACTTGGGCATGCGTGAGTCTGTGACCACCATGGCTCTGCTGAACACCACCTTGACATCGACAGGCTCCAGGATGTGGAGGGCCGATTGCTTCATCTTACGGGCTTTCCTCCAGTCCCCGTCTAATACACAACACAACAACCACTGTTAAGCCTAATTTAGCTATATTCTATCTAAGTACGCAACGCAAGAACACAATAAGCTACTGAAAACGACTTCCCTTCGTAGTTGTGTCACATGACACATTTTGGGCAGATAATTGTGTGCGTGTGTGTGTACCTGGTTTGCTGTAGAGGAACTGTAGGCTGCTGAGCTTGATGTTGAAGCTGTCGTAGGCTTGGGACATGATGTCCTGTATAGTTCTGCTCCCTACAGAGAGCTGGGGTAGCCCCTTTCTGCTCAGACTTGACACCTGATAATACAACGGCATAGAACAGGGATTTTCAAACTTTTCTTCCCAGGGACCGTTACCCAGGCAATAAAGCCCAGGCAATAAAGCTACCCCAGAGTCGGATGAACAGGACAGCTAGTATGCCAAATGTTCCTGTAGACTTCCAGTTATTGTGCTAACGCTAGTTAGCATTGGCTCGTGAAACTACCTCTAACTTCCTTTCTACTGGACATAGAGACATAAAAATGGTTTCCATGATGGTATTCTGTTGCAGCTAGCAATATTCATAAACTAATAATTTTTCACATACAAAAATACCCCAAATTGTTTTTCAAAACAAAGCTAAAATGTATGGACCCCAGTTTGAAAACCCCTGTCATAGCACACCTGGGTGAGGTCCTGTTTATTATGCAGGGTTCGGCTGCCCGGGGCTAGTAAACTAAACAGTAAGGCAAGTCTTCTCAGTGGTTACCTTATTAGGCAAGTGAAATTTAGCAACATGATAGGATCAATCACAGTTCTCAAATGTTCCGTACATCGTCTCTCACTCACTCGTCAGATCGAACCGCTGTCTCTACACAAACGCGTGTGCTGTGTCAATTGAAGTGACCTACCTTGAAGTGACCCAGATCCAATAGCATGAGGTTCTGGGTGGAGTCGTAGAAGCCGGTTTGGGGCACGATCACGTAGGAGGCCATGAGGTTGACGTTCAGATCCAGAACCTTCTGGGTCTCAATCACGTACATCAGCCCTGCAGACAACACCATATAGTGGACGGCATACTTCAACACGTTCTTACATAATATAGGATATGAAAGGGGAGGGAGGGGTGTCTGTCAATAGGAAATAAAAAGTATGGATTGGAGATTGAGGTCAATGAGGCGTATATCCTGGCTGATTAATCATAAGGTTACCTCACCAACCTCCATGTCCATAGAAAATAAATGAATAGATCTCTATATTTGGGCCTGCAGCACATGTAAACAAATCCATCAGTGCTGTGTTTCAGCCCAGGAAAGTGAGTGTGGCCTGTCAGTCAGAGCTAGAGGCGGGGCTCTGACCCGTGGAGGTGCGGTCTCGGAACTGCTCCAGCTTCATGAGAGTGGCGTTGGTCAGCTCGTCTAGCTGGAGGTCATCAGGCGGCAAGAAGAACGCAGACATGCTGTTCACCGTCACCTGCCGGAGGGAGACACAGGTACCCATGTTGTTACACATGCAAACACACACAGCAACAGGGGGTGCGAATTTTTGTTCTAACAACTCCACGCCAGATTGAACCGAGGAACAACTGGCATAGTCATGTAAACAGGTACACAATCACACACACACACACACAAACACAAAAACACAAACACTAACAGCGTCATAGATGATTTCCAGAGGCTGGGACTCGACGTGGAGCCGCTGGTCAGCACTCTCATCCAGAGGGTTGGTCTCAAACAGAATGTCAAGCAGGGGGGTCCCTGTTACCATGGCAGCCTTCCTTGACGACAGCAGCGTGGGCGCCGGCCGATTATTGGCCAGTCCTTTCACCTCAAACAGACTAAGCTGGGCCGACAGTCTGAGGGCAGCAACAACAACATCAGCAGCATCAGAACCAAGGGCAGAGAGGTGGTGGAAGAGAGCGGAGGAAGCAGTGAGAGAGAGAAAGAGAAGGGGGAGAGAGAGAAAGGGGGAGAGAGATGAGGGAAAAGCAAAGGGGGAGAAAGAGATACCGACAAACCGAGCATCGCAAAATAGTGTCGTCAGCTGTTCTCAAGTTTGCTCTTGGACTATGGCACGACAACAAAAACCTGGCAACAATATCCCATTGATAAAGCACTACAACAGGGAAGGAGGGGGAAAGTATTTAAATGCAGGGACTGTTCACAAGTGTACAGTTACCGATTAAAAATATATTTTGTAGAACAGATATGATATTCTGTCATGTAAAATTTGGCATGTCAGCTCTTCTGAACGTTTCCCCTCTTTCCCCTCACCGAACACACCCCAGAGCGTGTACTGTGCGTACTTAATGGCTTGTGCTCCGGGCCTCTGGGTCAGCATGGATTTCAGGTCTTCAACTGTGACCTTGAGGATTTCATTCTGATCCTTGTTGTCTTTCATTGAGAAAGACATTCTCTTCATGTGAAAATGTATCTTAATGTCCTCAAACTGCAAAAACAAAATCAGAGAGGGAAAAGAGATTGTGAATAGTGTCCTGGGTTATCTTTCTATATCCAAATATCTCTTTTGGAAGACACCAGAGATTGCTGTACTGCACTACAATGTGTAGGAAATATACAGTAGCCACTCACGTTCTTTGGCAGGTTGTGATTGACAGCTACCTCACTGTAGCCAATGGCGGTGTAGAGTTTGGCCTTCTCGGCAGGAGTCATAAGCTCACCAAAAGCTGAGGAGAATAAAGATTTTTTTATTGTCCATACAATTTGTCTAGCTTCACAAAAACAAACATTAAAACATCATCCTCATCAGGAGCGCCTTATCAACAAGATCATTTCAAATCAACTTTACAAAAGGGAAGAAAATGCTAAATGCAATTCCAAGTGCGCAATTAAATCGAAGTCATAGACATATCGACATAATTGGTCCAAAACCATCATCATCATGAGCACCTTGTCATCAACATGATTCAATACTTGATAATTCATAGGGTTGGACAGGACAGGGTTAAAGGGAAATGTCAAACATTTTTTACTTCATATTCATCATCTTCAGCACATCAACATGTGAAAATGACACGTTTCTATGTTTTGTAGTAAAAAAGATAGAGGAAGATATGTGTTTCCAATGACATCATCAACCACTTAGTAGACAATAGGCAATGCCTACTCGTAATTGGTTAAAATCACACAATGCGCACGGATGATATCATTTTGAAACCAGCTGAACGACACAGTAAACCAGCTAAATGATTAGCACGTTGGCCTTAACATTATCATAGCGGGTTGGTTAGTTTGTTTTTGTCCAATGAGAAAAGAGGCAAGATGAGCTGTAGACGACTAAGCATCGGTGCCCTCGTAGCCTACTCGTTTAATCTCATTTATTGCTAATATGTCTGTCTAAATCCAATGACACTCTCTCACGGTGCCCATGCATCTCTTTGCAAAGTAACAACTTTGATTTGCTGGCGATTTCTCCCAGTAAAATAAATGGTTGGTTGGTTCAGAACGCATTTGCTGATGCGGTCTTCTAAACTCCAACCGTGCTTCACCTGTGTCAGAGGATTCTGCAGAAAGGAGCGACAGCGTCCTGGACAATGGACGTTAAAGGACTAGGCCGAGGAACAACATGCTCAGTGGATTGACAGGAATTCTCCACCTCAATATCAGTATGGGATCTTTTCAAGTGCCTTGTTTTGCCATTGTCGATTTTTGTAGCTAGGTTTGTACTTGGTAGGCCTACAGTGGCATTTAGCTAGCCAAGGCCTACTTCAAGCTTGCAAGCCAAAAAGATTGCAGCTGTGGCAGGATGCTGGCACTAACAGACATTCTGCGTTTATTTATCAGTCAAAGTGAAACCCTGTATCAAACGTGAAATGTCTCAATAAGAACGTATGTACAAAATGGAGCATGGTGATTGGGTATGTGGGCAGTCTCACCTCCGGTCTTGACCTCCTTGGACTTGGCGCCGTCATCTCCTGACCAGCCGGACCACATCCAGCCCAACCAGCCCTGGGATTCCTCCTCCACCTTCATCCCCGGACGAAAGATACGCAGACCCGCCTTGCTCGCCTGGAACAACCAACCAATGCTGGTCACAGTCTACACATAACGCCTCAGCCACCACCACGAGCTGGAACCACTGTTAGTTAGACTGTGACCACGTGTTGCACTGGTGGTTACGCTATGGCAGTGTGACTAAGTAGGGTCATTTCAGTTATGCTTTACTGCCATTTTCAACAAATTTGTTAGTTGACGGATAGACAGGCTAAACACATTACAGTAGATGCAGAGAAGAGAGGTAGTTAGCTAGGAATAATTCAACAGATAGCTCAATCCGTACCTCCATCTCAGCTTGCTGCCTGGCCAGCGTGATGTTAAAAATATCCAGAGTTCGCTCAGTCTCCTGGGCACATGGAGGGAAAGATGGATCCATTAAAACAGTTCCCCGACCGTTATGGGAATCCATAAATTATTACTTCATCAATTACATAATGTCCATCAATCAATGCAGCAGAGTAGAGAAAAAGACTGGGGTTGCAACTCTGAAAGCGAGGGAGGAGTAGGCCCTTCTCAATCTCCACCACACCTGGGTTCAAAGAGCATTTTGCTTTCTTTTAAATACTTTGAGCGCCTGATTGAGTCAGCCCGAAGTGCCAGATGGACAAGGCTTGAACTTTGGAGAGTATTCCATTGGTCAAATTACAGCCAGGCAAGCTCAATCAAGCACTGCTCAAGTTTTGGAAACAAAACAAATACTATTTGAATGCAGGTCTGGGTTCCGCTCTTTAGGGAACGCAACAGAAAATGTTTCAAAACCTTTTGCAATGGAACATTTTATTGTGTGCTTCTTATTGGACAAGTCCAGGTAGTCCCTTCCTGTTTGTCAGTTTTCTTCCATTTGGTGCCTAATGAACATGAACCTGATCTCCACACACCTCCACTTCCCTGAGCAGCTTCTCAGTGGGCTTCTTGTTGGTGATCTTGGACTTGTAGAGCGCTCTGTAACGCTTGACTGTCTGCCGGTGGTGGTGGATGCGCTGCCACGACCACATGTGCAGCCGTGGCTTCACGTCCACCTCCATGATGCCCGTAATCACATACTGCCACCTAGATGAAAACACAAGCAGAGTGACAGTCACAATGGGCCTAGTCTGTGTACATCACTGTAACTCAATTGATTGGAAGAATGTGTCTAATAATCTTATACTGGGTGGCATGCAACAAGACACAATTATCATTCACTGCCTAAACATTAACAATAACCACAATTGTCATCAATACATCAAGAGAAAAGGGTTTAAGTATTTTTTTCTATAAGAAACAAAAGAGTGAGTGTTGACCATATGTAGGCGTTGGTGTGCACGTGGAATTGCGGCCGGTATTTCCTGTACGGCAGGTTGCGTGACATCATATCCACCGAGCCCAGGAGCTCCAGAATGCTGATATACTGCAGAGTGGGAAGTGGTCAGAGTTCAGGGGTCAACGAAGAAGACAGAGACGGAAATAATAAACCCAATTTTTATATTGGTAAAAATACTGTAACATTTCAAATAGACAGGATAGCAAAGTTGTGGAAATCGCATGCATCAGTGTCCTTCACTGTGGTTAAATAATAGCCCCCCTCCTTATTATGCACATTGTTGAAGTCACAATGCAGATTCTAATGAGTTTTACAGTATTTTTTGGCCAAATGTGCTCTTTTGCTCGAAGAAAATGTAGCCCTTTCTCGCTCTCTCTTTCATGGCCTCTCTCCCGTCTCACCTGTGGCCTGTTCAGCTCCACGGCCACCTCTCTCAGGTTTACTACCAAGTCTACCTTGGGTGAAGAGAAGTTTACGTCTGACCGGGGGTTCATGCTCAGCTTCGCATTGGCCGTTATCGGACGAAAAACTGCCAGCATTGAACAGGAAAATTAGGTTAATAAGGATATGATACTGAATTAAACAACAATTCAACAGTGGGTTTAAATAATGAGAAAAAGTATTCAATTACAATACACTCAAATGACTGATTTGATTCCCTGTATCAGGTGGATGGCAACATGAATACCAAGACTGATCCAGACGATGAATGATGTCACACCCCTATATCGACTAGGCAACACTCACTGAAATCGTGTTTCATGGGGGTGGAACTGTAGATATCCATGCTGTTCTGGAGGCATCGCTGTGGAAACGACAGACAGGAAGAGACACTTAATTAGACATCATAGATAGACATCACTCTCACTTAAGAGACTCGCCGCTCAGCAACGGTGCTGAATGATGACACGGTCACTCACCAGGGCCTCGTCTGGCATGTGATTGGAGTACAGCGTTGAGTTCACGTTCCAGTAGGCAAAGAGATTGTCCAACTGGACAAGCTGAGGAGAGGAAAAAGCACAACAGAAAACAGCTTCGAATGCTGTTGACAGTATAATAGTGTCATAATGTATGTAAAACTAATCTACAGAATAACCATTGCTGTAAAGAATACTCTACCTTGAAAAACAGCTTGGCTTTCTCATTCAGAAGACAAGGTTTCCAGTTCTCATCTGCTGTCTGTGGGGTAACAGTTTTGGGGTTGAGAAGTTACGTGATAATGTTTCAGCATCAGACCACAAATAGACCATAACTCTGACCACAACCATAACAAAACCAAAGCATGGATTGCTGTCATACCTTGTCCATAGACTGCTTACAGGGTAAGGAAACCAGTAATACATTTTGTAATTTGGGTGAACTATCCCTTTAACCACGACAACATCACATATCCCACATCCAGACGTTAACTAAATTAAACCGCTGCAATTTAGATTGTACATCATCCACAATGAATGACAGATTTCATGAGAAGGCGACACACACATTACCTGAAGGCTGAGGTTCTGTAGAGACATTCCAAATGATAATGGGCATTTGGGATTGGTGACCTGAGAAAGAAGAGAGAAAGAGACGAGAGGAGAAAGAAACTTACAGTAATGCAACACAGTAGTAATATACATAGTTCTAGTACTGTAGTACTAGTGTAGTACCACTGTAGTACACTAGGCAGAATACTCACGTCATCCTCATAGCGGATGTGGATGTTGGAGATCTTCACCTGAAGGTTCTTGATCACCTGTGTCACCAGTTTCTCCACAAAGGTGTCTTGTTTCTCAAGTGCAGGGTTTTCTGTGACACCAATGAACATGATATAAGAACACATGCATTAAAGTCACAGTCCTGAGTCTGTGTTTTCACCCAAAGGCAGCCCCGCCAAGGGGTGCGTCTGGGGAAATGTAAACACTGACTGACAGTCTGAGATGCACATGACGGTTTTAAACATTTTGAAGCTATACATTACTTAGAAAGACTCAAAATGTATAATATTGTAACTAACTGCCAGAAACAGACAGACACATGAACTCTGACCTTGTTCCGCTGCTTTCTGTTTGGTCTCTTCGATCCTCTGCAGCTCCCTCTGACGAGCCTCCTGAAGCTGTTTCTCCTCCTTCTCGGCATCATACTTTATACCTGAAACATGCAAAGACATAGGCTACCCATTAACAAAAGCAAAGACACGTGCACACACACACCCACTACAGCTAGGGTTCATGCATATCGGTGATACGGTCAGGTTCTCACTGGCTGTGGGCACGATGAGCAGGTAAACTCCATCCAGTGTAGCTTCCACTGACTGGGTGTACAGATTCTTCCATGGAATCTTCAGCTCCAAGCGTCCTGACAGAACCACACACACAAACACACACACAGCAGAGGGAGAGAACAAATAGAAAGAGGTTGAAGAGTGAGAAAGAGGGAGTAGGAGGGAGGCACCATTGTAAATTTCATAGGGTTACGGTAGGTGTTGGGTTGAGAGTCATCGTACAAATCTTACCTATATGTCCGGCTCTTACTTTAAAAGGAATGTCAAGTTGACTCTGAAACCAGAACAAAACTATTCAGCACAATACAATGTCAATGTACCTACATAATTAACAACTGATACATTTAGCAGTAGGCCTAGCCATTCATGTAAAACCTACCAAGGCATTTTCCTTTATTTCAAGATTTCTGAGCACAGCATCACCTAGGGGGAAAAAAGCATATTGGTTTAAAAAGACTCAAGAAACACTGTTACATGAATATACAGCGCTAATAGATACATAGTACCATGAGGGCTGAGCTTAAGCTGACAAATAACTTTGCCTCATTTCACTATACACATATTGGCAAGCGGCACCTTGTTATCATGTGCTCTGTCTGTTGGCAAGGTGTCAAGCCTTGGACTTACAACTCCAAGTTTCATATCTTTCTAGTTGTGCAACTTTTAGGTGCAATGGCTGCAACCAAATGCTTCATGTAGTTGTTGATCAGTCTCTCACATTGCTGTGGAGGAATTTTGGCCCACTCTTCATGCAGAAATGTAACATTTGTGGGTTTTCAAGCATGAACTGCTCATTTCAAGTCCTGCCACATCATCTCAATTGGGATTAGACCATTCCGAAATTGACTAGGCCATTCCAACATTTCACATTTTGGGCTTTTTAGCCATTTTCATGTAGACTTGATTGTGTGTTTTGGATCATTGCCTTGCTGCATGACAAAGCTGCGCTTCAGCTTCAGCTCACAGACGGATGACCTGACAATCTCCTGTAGAATTCTCTGATATGCTTGACCGTTGGTATGTGCCTCTTACTGTGGAATGCTTTGTTTGGTTTTCGCCAGGCATAACGGGACCCATGATGTGATGTACAAAA
The DNA here is from genome assembly GCF_901001165.1 of Salmo trutta. Lineage (NCBI taxonomy): Eukaryota > Metazoa > Chordata > Actinopteri > Salmoniformes > Salmonidae > Salmo > Salmo trutta. The sequence continues at coordinate 29,035,392 of NC_042983.1, read as the reverse complement.
AGTTGACTCAAATTTGCCAAAAACACCTGGAAGCACCTGGATGATTATCAAGACTCTTGGAAGAATGTTCTATGGACAGATGATTCAAAAGTATAAACTTTTTGGATGACATGGGTCCTATTATGCCTGGCGAAAACCAAAAGCTGCCTTCCACAGTAAGAACCTCATACCAATGGTTAAACATGGTGGTGGTAGTGTGATGGTTTGGGGATGCTTTGCTGCCTTAGGACCTGGACCACTTGCCTTAAAAGAAGGAACCATGAATTCTGCTCTGTATCAGAGAATTCTACAGGAGAATGTCAGGCCATCCGTTGATGCACAGCTGGGTCATGCAGCAAGACAATGATCCAAAACACACAATCAAGTCTACATAAAAATGGCTTAAAAGCAACAAATTAGACATTTTGGAATGGCCTAGTCAAAGTCCAGACCTAATCCCAATTGAGATGTTGTGGCAGGACTTGAAATGCGCAGTTCATGCATGAAAACCCACAAATGTCACTGAGTTAAAGCAGTCCTGCATGGAAGAGTGGGCCAAAATTCATCCACAGCGACAAGAGAGACTGATCAACAACTACAGGAAGCGTTTGGTTGGAGTCATTGCAGCTAAAGGTGGCACCAGTTATTGAGTGTAAGTGGGCAATACATTTTTACAGAGCATCATTGGGTGTTGCATAACTTTGTTTATGAAATAAATGAAATAAGTATGTAATTGTTGTGTTACTTGTTCACTCAGATAATATTAGGTTTTGGTTGAAGAGCTGATAACATTCAATATAAAAAATATGCAAAATTGGCCACGTGTCAAATGTTTACAGACGGGAGAAGTATGATATTGAATAATCTGTGAATGGACAATGTTGCAACTGTGGTGGGGATCATACTCCGGATTGCCTTGAGTGCCCTGTTAGGGTGAAGGAGGTCGAGGTGTCAAAGATCAGGGCTGCGTAACGATTCTCCTATGTGGAGGTCGGTGAAGAGAGTCAAAGGGGCAAGAGGCAACAGTGTTGAAGATATGGCGGTGGATGCATTGCAACCAGTTGCTTGTGTTTTAAGTCAATCAAGTGATCTGGATACACTCACTGTGAAAAAGGTGGATTTTGTGGCATGTATAGCCACAGTGATTAATTGTACAGCACAAGTGTCTAAGAAGTCCAAGAAGCTGGTATCATATCATAGAACTGATATCATATCAGTTGTTGGGTGCTCTAAGACTTCAAGGCAGAAGCACTACAAGGAATATCGCATCCAAGATGGCGTAGCAGTTCAGACGTCCTGTCGTGTCTCGTGTATATATATATATTTACATATTTTTTTCTTCACTTATCTTTTTACATTTTTTTATTCAAATACTCAACCTCAAAGCACTCTCCTGCAACCCGCCTCACCAATTTTAAAAAAACAAACAAAAAAAAAGTATTATTTACCTCATCTGAATTCCACAACAGAAGCTAGCCAGAGGTTAGCCATTTTCACTGGCTAACGTTGAAGTTCAGCTAGCCACGGTTAGCCGTCCTCAGCTGTCCATTAGCTCGAAAAGCTATCGCCAGTTTTTGTACAGCGCGACTCAGACCAGAGCATATCGGACCTATTCTCTCTCCTTTCCCCGATTTCTACCGCAGGCTCTGGACATTTACACCTGGATCTTGCAGCTAACTAGCTGCTACCTGAGTGACTATTGGCAACGTCGGTCACGGAATTAACACACATTATTGCGGAGCTGGCCAGCTAGCCAGCTGAGGAGTTCCGTCAGCCACTCGTGGGCTGTTCCTGAGCTAGCCAGCTGAAGTGTCTCCTGGGCTTACAACTCACCTATCCTGACCCGTTTTACTGCCGATGCGGAGCCCCATCGGGTCTTCACGACTGGACCACCGACGTTATCTGCCCGAGGGAGTTATCCAACTGGCCCCTCCGTCGCGACGTAACCTGATCGCCCATCTGCGGCCGGCTAATCGTTAGCTGTCTTTTCGGCTGCGATCTGAATAGGTCTATCGGACACTTTTCTTGGGCCACTATAACTAACTATTTTGCCAACTTGGACAGGTCCCCCCTTCCACACAGAACCCCACTAACCCACAGACGGAAACGCACGAGGTGGCTAAAAACAGACCTCCCTCCCATCTTCCACCAGCTTGCTACCTATGGCCCGGCTAGCTGTCTGAATCTCACTGGACCCTCTGATCACTCGGCTAAGCATGCCTCTCCTTAATGTCAATATGCCTTGTCCATTGCTGTTCTGGTTAGTGTTTATTGGCTTATTTCACTGTAGAGCCTCTAGCCCTGCTCATTATACCTTATCCAACCTCTCAGTTCCTCCACCCACACATGCTATGACATCTTCTGGTTTCAATGATGTTTCTAGAGACAATATCTCTCTCATAATCACTAAATGCCTAGGTTTACCTCCTCTGTACTCACATCCCACTATACCTTTGTCTGTACATTATACCTTGAAGCTATTTTATCGCCCCCAGAAACCTGCTCCTTTTTCTCTCTATTCTGGACGTCACAGACGACCAATTCTTATAGCTTTTAGCCGTACCCTCATACTTATTCTTCTCTGCTCCTCTGGGGATGTAGAGGTGAATCCAGGCCCTGCAGTGCCTGGCTCCACTCCTACTCCCCAGGCGCTCTCTTTTGATGACTTCTGTAACCGTAATAGCCTTGGTTTCATGCATGTTAACATTAGAAGCCTCCTCCCTAAGTTTGTTTTATTCACTGCTTTAGCACACTCTGCCAACCCGGATGTCCTAGCTGTGTCTGAATCTTGGCTTAGGAAGTCCACCAAAAACTGTGAAATCATCATCCCTAACTACAACGTTTTCAGACAAGATAGAACGACCAAAGGGGGCGGTGTTGCAATCTACTGCAGAGATAGCCTGCAGAGTTCTGTCCTGCTATCCAGGTCTGTACCCAAACAATTTGAACTTCTACTTCTAAAAATCCATCTCTCCAAAAACAAGTCTCTCACCGTTGCCGCCTGCTATAGACCCCCCTCGGCCCCTAGCTGTGCTCTGGACACCATATGTGAACTGATTGCCCCCCATCTATCTTCAGAGCTTGTGCTACTAGGCGACCTAAACTGGGACATGCTTAACACCCCAGCCATTCTACAATCCAAGCTTGATGCCCTCAATCTCACACAAATTATTAATGAACCCACCAGGTACAACCCCAAAGCCGCAAACTCTGGCACCCTCATAGATATCATCCTAACCAATGTGCCCTCTAATTACACCTCTGCTGTTTTCAACCAAGATCTCAGCGATCACTGCCTCATTGCCTGCACCCGTAATGGGTCAGCGGTCAAACGACCTCCACTCATCACTGTCAAACGCTCCCTGAAACATTTCAACGAGCAAGCCTTTCTAATCGACCTGGCCCTGGTATCCTGGAAGGATATTGACCTCATCCCGTCAGTAGAGGATGCCTGGTTATATTTTAAAAATGCCTTCCTCTCCATCTTAAATAAGCATGCCCCTTTCAAGAAATTTAGAACCAGGAACAGATATAGCCCTTGGTTCTCCCCAGACCTGACTGCCCTTAACCAACACAAAAATATCCTGTGGCGTTCTGCATTAGCATCGAACTGCCCCCGCGATATGCAACTTTTTAGGGAAGTTAGAAACCAATACACACAGGCAGTTAGAAACGCCAAGGCTAGCTTTTTCAAACAAAAATTTGCTTCGTGCAACTCCAACTCTAAAAAGTTCTGGGACATTGTAAAGTCCATGGAGAATAAGAACACCTCCTCCCAACTGCCCACTGCACTGAGGATAGGAAACTCTGTCACCACCGATAAGCCCACTATAATTGAGAATTTCAATAAGCATTTTTCTACGGCTGGCCATGCTTTCCACCTAACTACCCCTACTGCATTCAACAGCACTGCACCCCCCACAGCTACTCGCCCAAACCTCCCCCATTTCTCCTTCTCCCAAATCCATTCAGCTGATGTTCTGAAAGAGCTGCAAAATCTGGACCCCTACAAATCAGCTGGGCTTGACAATCTGGACCCTTTCTTTCTAAAATTATCTGCCGAAATTATTGCAACCCCTATTACTAGCCTGTTCAACCTCTCTTTCGTGTCGTCTGAGATTCCCATAGATTGGAAAGCAGCTGCTGTCATCCCCCTCTTCAAAGGAGGTGACACTCTTGACCCAAACTGCTACAGACCTATATCCATCCTACCCTGCCTTTCTAAGGTCTTCGAAAGCCAAGTCAACAAACAGATTACCGACTATTTCGAATCCCACCGCACCCTCTCCGCTATGCAATCTGGTTTCAGAGCTGGTCATGGGTGCACCTCAGCCACGCTCAAGGTCCTAAACGACATCGTAACCGCCATCGATAAGAAACAATACTGTGCTGCCGTATTCATTGACCTGGCCAAAGCTTTTGACTCTGTTAATCACCACATCCTCATCAGGAGACTTAGTAGCCTTGGTTTCTCAAACGATTGCGTCGCCTGGTTCACCAACTACTTCTCTGACAGAGTTCAGTGTGTCAAATCGGAGGGCCTACTGTCTGGACCTCTGGCAGTCTCTATGGGGGTACCACAGGGTTCAATTCTTGGGCCAACTCTTTTCTCTGTATACATAAATGATGTCGCTCTTGCTGCTGGTGAATCTCTGATCCACCTCTACGCAGACGACACCATTCTGTATACTTCTGGCCCTTCTTTGGACACTGTGTTAACAACCCTCCAGACGAGCTTCAATGCCATTCAACTCTCCTTCCGTGGCCTCCAACTGCTCCTAAACACAAGTAAAACTAAATGCATGCTCTTCAACCGATCGCTGCCTGCACCTGCCCGCCCATCCAGCATAACTTCTCTGGACGGTTCTAACTTAGAATTTGTGGACAACTACAAATACCTAGGTGTCTGGTTAGACTGTAAACTCTCCTTCCAGACTCACATCAATCATCTCCAATCCAAAGTGAAATCTAGAATTGGCTTCCTATTTCGCAACAAAGCATCCTTCACTCATGCTGCCAAACATACCCTCGTAAAACTGACCATCCTACCAATCCTCGACTTCGGCGATGTCATTTACAAAATAGCCTCCAACACCCTACTCAACAAGCTGGATGCAGTCTATCACAGTGCCATCCGTTTTGTCACCAAAGCCCCATATACAACCCACCACTGCGATCTGTATGCTCTCGTTGGCTGGCCTTCACTTCATAATCGTCGCCAAACACATTGGCTCCAGGTCATCTACAAGACCCTGCTAGGTAAAGTCCCCCCTTATCTCCGCTCACTGGTCACCATAGCAGCACCCACCTGTAGCACGCGCTCCAGCAGGTATATCTCTCTGGTCACCCCTAAAGCCAACTCCTCCTTTGGTCGTCTCTCCTTCCAGTTCTCTGCTGCCAACGACTGGAACGAACTACAAAAATCTCTGAAATTGGAAACACTTATCTCCCTCACTAGCTTTAAGCACCAGCTGTCAGAGCAGCTCACAGATCACTGCACCTGTACATAGCCCATCTATAATTTAGCCCAAACTACTACCTCTTCCCCTACTGTATTTATTTATTTTATTTATTTTGCTCCTTTGCACCATATTATTTATATTTGAACTTTGAACTTTCTTCAAACTACAAATCTACCATTCCAGTGTTTTTCTTGCTATACTTTATTTACTTTGCCACCATGGCATTTTTTTGCTTTTACCTCCCTTATCTCACATCATTTGCTCACATTGTATATAGTCTTATTTTTTTTTCTACTGTATTATTGACTGTATGTTGTTTACTCCATGTGTAACTCTGTGTTGTTGTATGTTGTCGAACTGCTTTGCTTTATCTTGGCCAGGTCGCAATTGTAAATGAGAACTTGTTCTCAACTTGCCTACCTGGTTAAATAAAGGTGAAATAAATAAAATAAATAAAAAATATTGTCCTAGGAAATGTCCAGCCCTCACAGGAGGCTTCTGAGCCTGTATTGGGACCTGATTAGAATTAGTTTTTTACAGAAAAGCAGGTAGATTTTGTTTAATTTATTTATTTTTTGATAGTTTGTCTATTTATTTTTACTCGAATGTTTTCCTTTTTGGGATCGTTATTATCCACCCGCACAGTAAGTGGCGGAATGCACTTCTAATTGTTGCGAACGCCATTATACCATAGAAGAAGAAAACAAATAAGAAGAAGAAACGGGCGTGACCACACTTGGACTCCAGCCAAACAAAAAACGTTGGCTTTTTTTTGAGGGGGTAGGGCTTGCGAGCAAACCTGTGAAGATGGCTACCTGGGCTAGCAAACGTAGCTACCCAGTTAGCAAATAAAACCCCATAATAACTAACCAGTTGCCTACAAAATCTTAACAAGCAAGCATAGTAGCAATACTTGCCCTCAGCAAACCAGCATTGTCTTACTCTGGGAAACACTCTTTTCACGGCACTTCGATACTAGTACCGAAGTGACTTTTTCGTAACAGGTTAGGAAATGGACCAGGGCTATCGAAAATCACTTCGTATTGAAGTGCCGTGAAAATAGTGTGCCCGTTGTCTTGCAAATTGTAACACTTAATCGTCAAAGTAACGTTACCTCCCCAAATCCCGAGCTTGAGTTGTGAGGTGTCAAGGTTCACAACGTAGTCCCCCAGAAACCTGTTTAGGACATCTACCACCACGCTTTCGAAGACCATGTTGCTGTGTCGTTCACCTCTCCGTCACCATGTTTAGTTATTTACATCAAGTTAATCTTGACTAGCTGGCTACCTGTCGCGCCTAGTCCTGTTTCTCAAGCATTTGGTTGCGTCAGTAGAGTAGTGTTGGGGAGTCGATTCCAAAATAATCGATTCCTTGCCCGTCGACTCCTATTTCTGGTTGTCAAGCTTCGATTCCGCTTGGAATCGACTCTTAAGGTTCAGTATTTTTGCAACGGAGGAAACTATTTGCCGTCGCCTACTTCGAGAACAAACTCTCGCATCTTTCACAGCTATTGGGGGTGCCATACACAGCGAAGAAAGAGAGGGAGAGACGGCATAGACATGTCGACCACCAGGCAGAAAGTCAGAACCGTGCATCGGTAATCAAAATATATAGCGTTGGCTATCGCAATGGTGTATTTTAAAATGAAAGAGCATGAGAGGGAGGATGGGGCCAGGCAAACAGACTGTCGGAATAGGCGCATAAACTATATTTTGTAATCTGTATCTCGTGATGTCTTGTCTAGTAGTGCCTTGTAAATTCGCCTAAAGTATATTAAAGTATATATTACGCTACCAATGAGTATGTTTAAACTATTCGTCAGTGCCAGTGAATTTAAATTAAACATCGCCAAATGTATGTTTAATTAGGCCTAAATGTGCAATAAAAAATATTGTGCCTATAGTTTATTTAACCAAACCCTGGCTGACTGTTGGTGTCCTATGGGCGGCAGGTAGACTAGAGCGTTGGGCCAGTAACCGAAAGGTTGTTGGATCGAATCCCCGAGCTGACAAGGTAAAAATGTGTCGTTATGCCCCTGAGCAAGGCAGTAAACCCACTGTTCCCCGAGCGCCGAAGACGTGGATGTCGATTATGGCAGCCCCGCATCTCTCTGATTCAGAGGGGTTGGGTTAAATGCGGAAGACACATTTCAGTTGAATGCATTCAGTAATACAACTAGGTTTTCGCTCCAAACCCAGTTGTAACCAGATTAATTTGATCAACCAGCTAATTATTTAGGGTGGGGGCATTGTTATTAGGAAGTACGCCTAATAATAACGATTTTGATCACACTTTATCAATTTAAATATGATGGGGACATCTATACATTTGGCAGCCAAGCATGAAATGTCTTCACGCCTATAATAAACTCCAGGCTTCCATCAATTATATAAAATAAAAAAATGAATTACAGGGAGCAGTTTGGGGGGGGAAAGAATCCTGTGTGACTCGTTCTCTGGAATAACGCACATGCTTGGATTATAATTACAAAACCAACGTCTCTAGTAATACCCGTCCGAATAGGGCAATAACATGGAAAAGAATAGGCGTATCAACACAGTGCCAGCATCATCCCATGTGATCCGTCAAGGCTGATCACAGCATAAATATTACTGCAATATTATAGTTCCTACACATTACCTTCTATATTCAAACAAAATAGGACTTTTATAGGCTAAATTGATGACTAAATGGGCATGTTCATGTCAATCCTCTAGAAAGCAAATGTAGTCTTCCTAGTAGGACTTTAATGAGGTGGCGTTTGCGCATCCGTTTCAGCGTGTTTTCGAGTCGAGCAAGAGTCTACTCTCTCAACTCTAACCACAGGAGTCGACTACTTTCGACTCCAACAAAAGGAGTCGCCATAATCTATGGCATATAGAGAAGAAAAGGCCAATAGTGTGCAACTGCAGCCCGTAATTTGGGGCGTTCCTGTGTGTGGGCATTCTTGCATGTGCCCCCCCTCGATAATCCCATTGGTTCCTCTCAAGCAGTGTTGTACATTTGCTGTTTTCTCGCGAATTGGGCTACTTTGAAGACGATGTCGCTCGTGAAAATGTATTGGTTACGTTTTTTGGGGCTATTAGTAAGTTGCACTGCGGCCGCCATGGCATTTCTCTTAACAAACACACATATATATATATATTTCACTGTGACCTGTTGCTTACTGTCTGGCAGAGGCAGGTTGTTGCTGAGGGAGTGAGCGTTGGGGAGGGACGGAGGGGTGTGATTGGCTGAGTCATGTGAGCGAGAGAAGAGGGAGCAGCGCACGCCCTGACAACTTTTTACCAGTTGTACATAGGCTATTTAGATAATCGTTTGTATACTGTTTTTTCTGCAATTAAGAAAATAAAAATAATAATTAATACATTTAGATGGTCGTTATGGAGACACCTATTTCCAACCCTTTTTCGTAAAACATTAATACACTAGGGCTGCAGTCCAAACATTATTTTACCCCCTCAGCGGGTTCATATGACCCACAATTCAATGCAAACTATAGTCACATGTCAAACTCTGGTGGCCTGCGAAGTGTCAAATTCAATAAACAAGGCTGCATTTTCGGCATGTTATAAAAAAGTATGAAGCTAGCTTGCTAAAAAAATAATATATATATATATATATATATATACATTGATTTTAGCGTTGGCAAATTGGCTTAGTCTCGTAATGAGGAGCCTATAAAACGTTGCTAGATTCATAAATATATTTTTGGCAATTCTGAAATGTATAGGAATAAATTACCAAACTATAAAACTAGCTTGCCAGTTATGGGTAACTGTAGCTAGCAACCTGACATGAGTGCTAGCGAAATACGTTAGCTTACTAGGTACATTAATAACTTTTGGTTGGTTGTTTTTAAGCTCAACTTCAAGATTTCAACTTCAAGATTTGCTCGGGCAAGGGACATTTAACGTACACTCGCATGTGACGATGTAAAACGTCATTCAAGAGCTGATGCCTAGAACTGATGCACATCAAGAAATAATGGAGTCAAAGCACTAGCGGTTCTAGCTTGTATGGCTCCCTTCAGCACCCCTCCGCCAACAAAACAACTGTAAAGTTTATTCAGACATTTGAAACAACACAAATAAATAATCATAACATTTAAAACTATGTAAATATAAAAATATATACAAAAATAAGACTCATAAATATCAAAAAGAAGTAACAAAGACAAATAGAAACAAATTTGGGTTGATTTGGCTCTCAAGCGTCAATACATTACCCATTCTCCAACACTGTCAACCTAGAGTCAAGACAACCAATTCACCTTGGTGGTGTGCAGACTGGTTTTATATTATTCTTAACGATTTTGTTTATAATAGCAATAAGGCACCTCGGGTGGTTTCTGATATATGGCCAATATACCGTGGCTAAGGGCTGTGTCCAGGCACTCCGCGTTGCATTGTGCATAAGAACAGCCCTTAGCCGTGGTATATTAGCCATATACCACACCTCCTCAGGCCTTATTGCTCAATTATAATCCAGGTTCGAGCCCTGAATGCTGATTGGCTGAAAGAGCCGTGGTTTAGCACACCATATACCATGGGTAGGACTTTTTTTTTTTTTACCGTTCTAATTACGTTGGTAACCAGTTTATAAAAGCAATAAGGAACTCCGGGTGTTTGTGGTATATGGCCAATATACCAATATACAGCCAATATAACGGCTGTATCCAGGCACTCCGTGTTGCGTCATACTTAAGAGCAGCCCTTAGCTGTCGTATATTGGCCAAATACCATACCCCCTTGTGCCTTATTGCTTAATCATAGCAGTCAAACGAGATCCATTGATGGAAAATTATATGGCAAGTTTATCAAGGGCAAATTATCTTTTCTCTTGCGACATATTCAAATTCCTTAATTACATCATGTCATAGCTCGCAATAATTATTATTTTGAAGAAAACCGAATTTTGCTTATAGCGTCGTAACAAGTTACTACGATATTCCTTTTTAATTGGCTTGATAAAATTATGGAAAAAATTGTTTATTGTATAAATATGGAAACTCCTCTCTTGCTGTGACATTTTTATCAATTTGGCATAGGTTTCAGTTCTTTTGGGCGGGTTTTGAGTGGTCATTGTCTGGAAATTTTAGCAAATCCTGGCAACCCTGCCCTGGAGCATGACATCTTCATGCTTGTGTGACACTTGAATGGGTCACAAGGTTTTTATCTGATATAAAGTTTTTTTTTCTCACAAAGTTGCCGGGGATGTCAAGTGTCCTACTTATATCAGTACACTCGTAACAACCTAAGGCGTTACAAAACTTCTATTCGATATATACTAAATGAGCCACACATAGCAAATACGCCAAAATAAGCATACAAAAACTCCTCACTTGGTGAGTGGAAAAAACACCACATGCTGCAGAAGACAGATTTTTGACCCAGTTATCCCTCTCGCTTAGCCTCTTCCTCTCTGGTTTATCTGAATCAGTGTTTGTATATTCAAGTTTCTTTCTTACTGTTAACATGGTTCAAACAAGTACATTTAAACCTTTAACCCTTAATAAGCATTGCTTGTTTTTTCTATATTTTACCGTTTTCCCTATTTATGTGCCTCGGGGGCCTCCCGAGTGGCGCAGTGGTCTATGGCACTGCATCGCAGTTGCTAGCTGTGCCACTAGAGATCCTGTTTAGAGTCGGCCGCGACCGGGAGACCCATGGGGCGGCGCACAATTGGCAAAGCGTAATCCGGGTTAGGGGAGGGTTTGGCCGGCAGGGATGTCCTTGTCCCATTGCACTCTAGCGACTCCTGTGGCAGGCCGGGCTTGTGCACGCTGACACGGTCGCCAGGTGTAGGGTGTTTCCTCTGACACATTGGTGTGGCTGGCTTCCGGGTTAAGTGGGCTTTGTGTCAAGAAAGCAGTGCGGCTTGGTTGGGTTGTGTTTCGGAGGACGCATGGTTCTCGATCTTCGCCTCTCCCGAGTCCATACGGGAGTTTCAGCGATCAGACAAGACTGTAACTACCAATTGGATACCATGAAATTGGGGAGAAAAAAGGGTGAAAGTAAAATAAATGGTGCTCGAGCCCAGGGGCGCAACTTTCACTGGGGATGGGGGGGACATGATCCCCCCCCACATTCTGAAACTTAATTAGTGTCCCGCCCAGTTTTATTATCGCACTGTGATACAAAGGCGGCATCAATGTTAAGACCATGCGGACGCCTCAGCGCTGTTGGGTAGGCTGTTTGGCGGTTTCAGTCGGCTGGATTTAGGACCACAAGGACACTACAGAGCAGGCGGACAGACTGTGTGAAGGCAAAGCTATTATTATAGGACCGGCACGGTGCTGCTGTCTGCAGATGCTGTCGCTGTGTGTTGCGCTTTTTCTCCAGGTTGTAAAAGAAAGAAGAGCAGAAACTGGCTACTCTTTATTTGACTGATGTAGCTGGCAAGGAAACAGCTGTTTGACTTAACAGAAAAAAGGTTTTTATTCCCAGTGCTAAGCTAGTAGTGTAACTGACATGTAACGTTAGCTAATGTTTCATCCCCCTCTCAAGTTGTGTTCTGTCTGAAGAGAATGAACTAGCTAGCTAGTAGCTACCACAGCCAGTTCAGCTCTAGCCTCTAGCTATCTGTCAAGTAGCAGCATCAAACAGCTGTTGTGTGTATGAAAATGTTTTGTAGACTTTTTGTCCCATTTCAACAGAAGTAAATTAACTTGACTAGTTTTGGCAAGTTGATGTACCATTAGAGCTAGCCAAAAGTTGGCTAAAGTTAGCTAACAAGCTAGCTCACTAACTTTAGCTATTATTTTTGCCTCAATCACACTACATCTGAATCAAATGATGAGACACTGTTGATGATGATGAATGGATACAGATATGTTTGAATGCCCAGTCTGTCACGTCTGCTCCCGCTCTTCCTTTCCCCTGGCGCTTGAGGGCGCCAGATTACCCTGCATCACACGCTCCTGCCATCCATCACTCACACCTCGTCACTCGCATCAGCGTTATTGTCACCTGGACTCACTTATCTCCTGTTTATTTCCTTCCCTATATTTGTCAGTTCCCCAGCTCTGTTCCCCGCTACTGCATTGATTGTTTTTTGTCTTTAGTTTTAGTCTTTGATGCTGTTCTGTCTCGTCTATGTCAGTTGTTTATTAAATGTTTACTCCCCGTACCTGCTTCGTCTCTCCAGCGTCATTCCGCGTGACACAGTCATGTTCATATAATCTCAGACATACATTTCTGTAGTTTAAGACCATCCATAGGACATACTATATGCCAGTGAAACTGAAAATTATGCACTCAGAAATGTAATTCCTCTGCTGGAGGTGTAAAACACAAAAGGGGACATATTTGCATATGATATGATCTTGCTTTTGAAGGCTGGCTGGATTCTGCCAAAGAGTATGTTCTTTTGTCTCAGCATTGTCAGATACAGATTCTCCCTGTTTTTGTTTGCTTGGAAATGTTGATATTAAAGACTTATCAGAGGAAACTGTGTAACCTAGCATTTATAGCGGCTAAGAAATGCATTGCCATTAATTGGAAGGTTGGTTATCCTCCCACAATACTACAATGGATGGCAGAAATGTAAAATTAGGCATCACTAGATTTGATGTATTACAAGATTAAGGGTATACTGTGCAACCTTCACAATGTCTGGGTGCCTTATATGGAATATTGTATGACAAAAGGGGTCTGTATTGAAAACATTCAATTTTTTTTAGTTGAGCAGTCGCAAATAGATCATTTTTTTCATGGCACAGGAGACACCTTTCAGATTTGTGCCTGTCTCAGTGGACTAATCCATTGAGGAGGCGCGGGTATGCCACGGTCCATGTGGCTCAGATGCACAAGCCACATCCCTCTCTAGAATGCACTCTCTCCCACCATTTCATGGGTATTCATTGTTTCATAACTTATTTGTTTGTATTGTTTGCTGTGTCTCAATTCCCCATGAATATATCACCAGTAGTAGCCTACATTTACCATTAATTCCCATAATTTCCAATCTGCAATGTTTGTTTGGTTACGGTAATTCCTGTTAATGCATTGAATCAATTATTATTACCGTCATTTACTGTTCTCTTTGTCAGAGTGGATATGTGTTTTGCAGAACTCACAACCTATGCTACACTTGTGAGAAACAAGTTTTTGTTTATTTCATTCCATTTATGAGTTTTGTCAATTTATTAATGATCTTTTGCTTGAAACACTCCTGTCAATGTTGACGAAGGACGTGCACCTGATTATGCATATAGAAGTAGGACTAGTCTACCTGGCCTATGCACAAATGTAGGGCTATAAATGTGCCAGTTTGAGGTATTTCTGATTGTCTAAACTCACCACCACTAATGAGCTGTGGAGCTTTTTAAAGTCATTTTTCTTCACTTCAAAAAGCAAGTAAACAAAGTGTGTATTTAGAATCAATTGAGAATGACAATAGTTCCTCAAAGTTTTTGAACAATATTTCCAGCTCACTCCCTTTCGATAACCACTTGGCATGAAAGTGAAAAATGTAATGCTCTGATCCAGTGGAAACGTCATAAAATACCTGATTACTTCTTATCCCTTGCACAAATAGCCTACAGCTGTGTCTGTCCCGTGTGTTTTCACTGGCGTGGGAAACTGAGGGCCAAGAATATTTTATACAATTACCAGCAACTTCAGGAGCTTAATTCTGCGAAGGCCAGCAGCGGGAGAATTAGGGTCAGGAAGAGGTTTTTTTCTTCTGGTTTGTTTATCTTGATCTCTGGCTTCCCCTTGAGTCATTTGTGCATCTCCATTATTTAATCAAATAGCCTGCTTAAAGCATCAGACAAGTTCAGTACATATAGTTGATTTGATTAAAACACTTAAGGTGTGTCTTTATATGTAAAAATACACATTTGTAACACGTGTCATGTGTGTGTGTGTGGAGGACCAAGACGCAACAGGGAAGTGTATACTCATCTTCTTTTTTTAATATTGAAGAAGGAGAAACAAATATACAATTAACGGAAACAACACTAACAGTTCTGTCATGTGATAAGCACAAAACAGAATACAACTACTCACAATACAAACAAACCCCTAATTATAGGACCTTCAATCAGAAGCAACGAGGAGCCGCTGCTTCCAATTGAAGGTCAAGAACAAAACTGCACATAGAAACAGAGTGACTAGAATAAACATAGAAAATGCCCTAACATAGAACATATACCAAACCTCTAGACCACTCTAATCAAACACCCCTTGTCTATACACATAGACTAACAATCCCCGAAACATATAAACAAAATACCCCCTGCCACGTCCTGACCATACTAAACACTAACAAATAACACCTTTACAGGTCAGAACGTGACAACATTAAATAATTTAGACCAATCGATTGGTCAAAAGAAAAGACTACTCTTGGTTGACCAAGATTTTTTTTAGTCAGGGATGTCCTTTTTTTCCTTGTTGGGGACAGCTCTAGTATAAATGCAGGAAATGAGCTTTAGATGCCCAGGTTATGCTCCCCCCCGATTCTAAAACCAAAGTTGCGCCCCTCCTCGAACCTGTTACTTTGAATAGATGTTACATATCTCTGCTGTCTTTCTACTTATCCACTGATGGGCCGTGCTGGGACACTAATCTAAACACATTTCTGCATTTAAAAATAAAAGGTTTCTGGAGGAACCGTCAGCATAATTTAAGATAAAGAAATGTACCTTGAGGTTCCTGTAGGATCCTTTAGGATAATATAAGGTTAAAAAAATAACCTTAAGGTTAATTTAAGAACCTATACTTTGCCACTCGTTCGTTTTTTATAACGTTTATAGACTTAAAAGGTGCTTTAAAGAACCCTTTTCAAAAGAGGGATTCATTTTGGAACTAGCAGTGCGCTCATGAGTAAAGGGCGCTTGTGAGTATAATTCAGAGAACATTGGTCAAAAGACGCACTAAAGTGCAAGTGGGAAGTGCACGGATGGTTGGAGACGCAACAGATAAGAGATGACTTGCAACGGATCCAATGTGAAAGGTGAGTGAACCTTAGCTATTCGCTAGCTAAGATTATAATTCATGAAACTACTGTCTAAAATAAAAAAACAATACATCATGTAATGTACTCTTCGTTTTTTCATCAGCTAGCCAAGCTACATAGCCTTTAATGTTAGCTGGTAATTGTTGTATAAGTGTTGATCAGTGGTAACCCGTCATTCAGGGCATGTGGGGCAGAGTCCCACCTGTTAGCAATTTATTTATTTTTGGCCTGTTTTGCATGTTATTTTGGCATTCATTTGTGTCACATATCAGCTTGCAAACAATGTTAAAAAAAAGTGAGTTAATAAAGACGCCTTTATTACTCTGCTGTACTCTTTTTGAGTAAGGCAGCTCCAAAATGCAGGTTTCAGCCTAGCTCAGTGCGTTCTGTTGTGGAGGGGCAGCCAGCAAAAATACAGAGAGTAGGCATTGGTAATCTTCTCTAGTTGCGCCGTGATTGGTTCAGTGTTCTGTCAGTCATGGGGACACTACCTCACTGCAGAATCTACAGGGAGAGCTAGGCAGTTCAAGCTCCCTTGGTTGCTACCATAGATTTACATTAACAGTGCCTGTCCAAGAAGACTCAAGGTCATTGGCCACTGATAAAATTACGTCAAATCACATTATCTACCATAGCTTTGATTGGACTGATCATGTCAACATCATACGTTCCAAATTTTAGCTAACAAGCTAGACAATCACATTATGAATCACAGCGACAATCTACTGGCAAATCCTTTTCAATCCTTGTCTTATGAAGATGTAAAAAAAAAAACGTCAGAAATTGCAAATTTAACAATGAGTGGTTTGGATGGAATCAGTGTCTAACTGCGAGCGTCGCAAAGCTATCAGTATTTTGCTTCCCCTGCCTGCTATTCGGTCTAGAGGGTGTGTGGTCCAAGACTGGGTTTAAAACATCTGTCTGAAAGGGTCTCTTTTTCTAGCTTAAAATAATAAACATTCACATGCAACACCATGGGCCAGAAAATGTTGAATACATTGGCCCTGCTGTCAATCCAGCATGACTTCTGCTGTGTTCAAAACAACCGGCCTTCCCTGTGGCTCAGTTGGTAGAGCATGGTGTGTGCAACGCCAGGGTTGTGGGTTCGATTCCCACGGGGGCCAGTACAAAAACAAATGCATGAAATTAAATGTATGAGATGAAATTAAATGTATGAAATGTATGCATTCACTACTGTAAGTCGCTCTGGATAAGAGCGTCTGCTAAATGACTAAAATGTAAATGTTATACCACCAATACTCCTTATAGGACACATCACTGCACTCTATACTCTTCTGTAAACTGGTCATCTCTGTATACCGTCACAAGACGCACTGGTTGATGCTTATTTATAAAACCCTCTTAGGCCTCACTCCCCCCTATCTGAGATATCTACTGCAGCCCTCATCCTCCACATACAACACCCGTTCTGCCAGTCACATTCTGTTAAAGGTCCCCAAACCACACACATCCCTGGGTCGCTCCTCTTTTCAGTTCGCTGCAGCTAGCGACTGGAACAAGTTGCAAAAAATACTCAAAGTGGACCGTTTTATCTCCATCTCTTCATTCAAAGACTCAATCATGGATACCTACTGACAGTTGTAGCTGCTTTGCGTGATGTATTGTTGTCTCTACCTTCTTGCCCTTTGTGCTGTTGTATGTGCCCAATAATGTTTGTACCATGTTTTGTGCTGCTACCAGGTTGTGCTTCTGCCATGTTGTGTTGCTACCATGTTGTTGTCATGTTGTGTTGCTACAATGCTCTGTTTTCATGTGTTGCTGCCATGCTATGTTGTTGTCTTAGGTCTCTCTTAATGTAGTGTTGTGTTGTCTCTCTTGTCATGATGTGTGTTTTCTCCTATATTTTAATTTTATTTTTTTGTTTGAATCCCAGCCCCCGTCCCCGCATGAGGCCTTCTTTTACCTTTTGGTAGGCCGTCATTGTAAATAAGATTTTGTTCTTAACTGACTTGCCTAGTTAAAAAAGGTTAAATACAATAAAATGATACGCTCATCATTCTCTTATGCCATAGTCTATCATATTAGTATCTTAGTCATTATTTTAGGCAAAGTTGGAAATATTTCATTGTTTTGCTTACTTTATATATTATAATTAGCTCATGTGCTTTTCTTCATGATAAGGGAATACTATATTTACATTTACATTTTAGTCATTTAGCAGACGCTCTTATCCAATGTTGTTGGGTCTGTAAACATGTTTGCCAGTGACAGTCTCTTCCCATGCAAACGCAAAGTTGTAAAGTGTTGTAAAGTGTTGGTCCTGTGTTTCATGAGCTGAAATAAAATCACAAGATTTTTCCATTTGCTCAAAAAGCTTATTTTTCTTTGTTTACATTTGTGTTAGTGAGCATTTCTCCTTTGCCAAGATAATCCATCCACCTGACAGGTGTGGCATATCAAGAAGCTGATTAAACAGTATGATCATTACACAGGTGCACCTTGTGCTGGGGACAATAAAGGACACAGATGTCTCAAGTTTTGAGGGAGTGTGCATTTAGCATGCTGAATTTCTGGAGCGCATTTCCCACGATTAATAATTATGCATGGCTAGGGACCTGGATAGGACTTACTGCCCTGGTAGCTAAAACTAATTCTGCTAGAGCAGAGGGGTTGGAGATTATTAGGCTATGTACACTATATAACCACAACAAGTACTAGGTGTTTTCCCTGGTCAGGTGACATGGTCAGGAAAAAGTCCTGGCCCTAGGCATAACAATAACACATAGAGAGGTTGGCTGAAGTAGAAGCTATTTCCTCCCTGGTCACAGGGGCAGTAGCTGGGCCAGGGGTTCGGTTATGATGATCCCGAGCACCGTGCCCCGTCTGAGCCCGGAGGCCTTGTCTAACACCTTCAGTTGGAGCCGCAAGCCACCCAGGCTGTCCAGGCTCAGCTCAGTGAAGAAGAAGTCCTCATTGAACACGGGGCTCCTGCAGTTCCTGATTGTGGCGCTGTCCTGTCTCTGGAGCTTCCCCGGGCTTAAGCTCAGGCTGAGGCAGCAGTGGAGGGCTCTGGGGTCCCCTTCGTCCCTCAGACCCTCCACGGACACCACCCTCACTCGCACTACCATGGACAGAAGAGAGGGTGACAATGTGTGCTCGGCCGAGAGGCGGACTCTGCCACGGCCCTCCGGCAGTGGGAGGACATGTTCTCTCTGCATCCGCTCCTGGCAGTGGAGCACGTCCAGCGGGAACAGGACAGGGGGCGCCAGGGAGTTGACAACGAAGGGAGGACTGGAGCAGGGCTCGATGAGGGAGGTGGAGGGAATGGGTGAGATTGCCCCCCTCCGTCCTCTGGGGTTAACCGCAGAGCATGGGGAGGCTCCTTCCAGTCCCAAAGTGCCACTGAAAGCAGAGGCAGACTGCAGACCTGGGGGACCCTCCGCCCAGGCGGCGATGATAGAGAGTGAGAGGCCAGAGCAAGAGCGGCTGAGCAGGGGAGAGCCCAGAGGGGAGGAGTCATTTGAGGAGGGAGTATCGCTTTCTGTGCTGCCTGACTCTGACAGGCTCTTACAGGAGAGCCCAAGTTCAAGCCCCAATTGGATGGGGGGTGCTTTACACTGGTTTCGCTCTATCGCCACCCTTGTGGTGGGTCTGGGTAGGGTCCTGTCCAGTGTGTAGCCAGTGCTCTTGGAGTGAAACAGTGACTCTTTCCTCCGTGTGTTTGGACTCTCATACATTCCCGCCAAACCATAGCCCTCTGCAGAGAATGGCAGTGGCTTCTTACCCCTCCAGGCCACACAACTGACTTTTGTCAACTTCATTTCCTCAACCTGTTTAACTTGCGGAGTCACAGAGAAATCAACAGCACCACAGTCTCGACTGGTGAGCCTCTGACTCACAGTGTGGGGTTCAGCTGCCACTAGGCTCCTGCACAGCCGAGGGGGCAAGCAGAACTCCGGGATTTTGTCCGGAGTCAGAATGTTACTGTGCAACTTGTTGGAGAGACTGGCCTTGGCTGAGAGATCCTCCTCCTCACTCTTTCCCACGTAGCGTCCAAGCTCTGGGGGAATGTTCTCCATGCTCTCTCGGATCTTTCCCAGGAACCACATTCTGCTGACTAGCAGGTGTTCACTCTTGACCAAGCTGTCCTGGTTAGTTATCCCTGTTAAAACAAAATGGGTATCGGAATACTATTCTCATGAACATTCTAAAATCTAAAGTCATGATGTAGTGTATGGACACAAGCTAAAGTCATGATGTAGTGTATGGACACAAGCTAAAGTCATGATGTAGTGTATGGACTCCAAGCTAAAGTCATGATGTAGTGTATGGACACTCAACAACTTCCGGTCCGGAGCGAGCAGTCGCACTTCGCTTCGCTCCACAGGTAATATTACACTTCTTTACATTACAACGGTTTGGTTTGTTTGATCTGAGCAATTTTTCTTAGCTATCAAAGATAATTGTGTAGTTTAGAGTAATTAGAGTAATTATCGAGGCTAGCTATTTTTTCGTCCTCCTAACGTAGTCAACACTGCTAGCTGCTAGCTAGTCAACACTGCTAGCTAGCCAACCTCTACCGACTAGCAGCACTGTAGAAACTATTACATTACAACGGAACGACTTGATTAGTGTAGTGTTAGTTAGCTAGCTACATAGTTGTCTTTGTATCTAAGATAATTGTGTAGTTTAGAGTAATTATCGAGGTTAGCTAGCCAGCCGCGACGCCTTGTCCAGACTCCAGACTTAGTCAACACACCTAGTCATCAAACCCACTGCTAGCTAGTGGGTTTGCTAGCTAGCCAACCGTTACTGACTAGCAGCGCTGTAGATACTAATACATTACAACGGAACGATTTGACTAGTGCAGTGTTAGCTAGCTAGCTACATAGTTGTCTTTGTCATAGCTTGATAATTGTGTAGTTTAGTAATTATCGAGGTTAGCTAGGTTAGCTAGCCAGCTATTTCCGTCCCCCGCGACGCCATTGTTCCATACCCAGCCAACTATTACCGACGAGCAGCATTGTAGAAACTAAATACATTACAAAGGAACGTCTTGATTAGTGTTATGTTATGTTAGCTAGCTACAAAGTTGCTTTTGTATAATAGCCAACCTCTACCGACTAGCAGCACTGTAGAAACTATTACATTACAACGGAACGACTTGATTAGTGTAGTGTTGTGTTAGTTAGCTAGCATTTTCGTCATTTTAGTCAATAAGATTTTCGCAACGTAAGCTTAACTTTCTGAACATTCGAGACGTGTAGTCCACTTGTCATTCCAATCTCCTTTGCATTAGCGTAGCCTCTTCTGTAGCTTGTCAACTATGTGTCTGTCTATCTCTGTTCTCTCCCCTCTGCACAGGCCATACAAACGCTTCACACCGCGTGGCCGCTGCCACTCTAACCTGGTGGTCCCAGCGCGCACGACCCACGTGGAGTTCCAGGTCTCCGGCAGCCTCTGGAACTGCCGGTCTGCGGCCAACAAGGCTGAGTTCATCTCAGCCTATGCTACCCTCCAGTCCCTAGACTTCCTGGCGCTGACGGAAACATGGATTACCACAGATAACACTGCTACTCCTACTGCTCTCTCCTCGTCTGCCCACGTGTTCTCGCATACCCCTAGAGCATCGAGCCAGCGGGGTGGTGGCACTGGAATCCTCATCTCTCCCAAGTGGACATTCTCTCTTTCTCCCCTGACCCATCTGTCTATCTCCTCATTTGAATTCCATGCTGTCACAGTTACCAGCCCTTTCAAGCTTAACATCCTTATCATTTATTGCCCTCCAGGTTCCCTTGGAGAGTTCATCAATGAGCTTGACGCCTTGATAAGTTCCTTCCCTGAGGATGGCACACCTCTCACAGTTCTGGGTGACTTTAACCTCCCCACGTCTAACTTTGACTCATTCCTCTCTGCCTCCTTCTTTCCACTCCTCTCCTCTTTTGACCTCACCCTCTCACCTTCCCCCCCTACTCACAAGGCAGGCAATACTCTTGACCTCATCTTTACTAGATGCTGTTCTTCCACTAATCTCATTGCAACTCCCCTTCAAGTCTCCGACCACTACCTTGTATCCTTTTCCCTCTCGCTCTCATCCAACACTTCTCACTCTGCCCCTACTCGGATGGTATTGCGCCGTCCCAACCTTCGCTCTCTCTCTCCCGCTACTCTCTCCTCTTCCATCCTATCATCTCTTCCCTCTGCTCAAACCTCCAACCTATCTCCTGATTCTGCCTCCTCAACCCTCCTCTCCTCCCTTTCTGCATCCTTTGATTTTCTCTGTCCACTATCCTCCAGGCCGGCTCGGTCCTCCCCTCCTGCGCCGTGGCTCGACGACTCACTGCGAGCTCACAGAACAGGGCTCCGGGCAGCCGAGCGGAAATGGAGGAAAACTCGCCTCCCTGCGGACCTGGCATCCTTTCACGCCCTCCTCTCTACATTTTCCTCTTCTGTCTCTGCTGCTAAAGCCACTTTCTACCACTCTAAATTCCAAGCATCTGCCTCTAACCCTAGGAAGCTCTTTGCTACCTTCTCCTCCCTCCTGAATCCTCCTCCCCCTCCCCCCCTCCTCTCTCTCTGCGGATGACTTCGTCAACCATTTTGAAAAGAAGGTTGATGACATCAGATCCTCGTTTGCTAAGCCAAACGACACCGCTGGTCCTGCTCACACTGCCCTACCCTGTGCTTTGACCTCTTTCTCCCCTCTCTCTCCAGATGAAATCTCACGTCTCGTGACGGCCGGCCGCCCAACAACCTGCCCACTTGACCCTATCCCCTCCTCTCTTCTCCAGACCATTTCCGGAGACCTTCTCCCCTACCTCACCTCGCTCATCAACTCATCCTTGACCGCTGGCTACGTCCCTTCCGTCTTTAAGAGAGCGAGAGTTGCACCCCTTCTGAAAAAACCTACACTCGATCCCTCCGATATCAACAACTACAGACCAGTATCCCTTCTTTCTTTTCTCTCCAAAACTCTTGAACGTGCCGTCCTTGGCCAGCTCTCCTGCTATCTCTCTCAGAATGACCTTCTTGATCCTAATCAGTCAGGTTTCAAGACTGGGCATTCAACTGAGACTGCTCTTCTCTGTGTCACGGAGGCTCTCCGCACTGCTAAAGCTAACTCTCTCTCCTCTGCTCTCATCCTTCTAGACCTATCTGCTGCCTTTGATACTGTGAACCATCAGATCCTCCTCTCCACCCTCTCCGAGCTGGGCATCTCCGGCGCGGCCCACGCTTGGATTGCGTCCTACCTGACAGGTCGCTCCTACCAGGTGGCGTGGCGAGAATCTGTCTCCGCACCACGTGCTCTCACCACTGGTGTCCCCCAGGGCTCTGTTCTAGGCCCTCTCCTATTCTCACTATACACCAAGTCACTTGGCTCTGTCATTTCCTCACATGGTCTCTCCTATCATTGCTACGCAGACGACACACAATTAATCTTCTCCTTTCCCCTTCTGATAACCAGGTGGCGAATCGCATCTCTGCATGTCTGGCAGACATATCAGTGTGGATGACGGCTCACCACCTCAAGCTGAACCTCGGCAAGACGGAGCTGCTCTTCCTCCCGGGGAAGGACTGCCCGTTCCATGATCTCACCATCACGGTTGACAACTCCCTTGTGTCCTCCTCCCAGAGTGCTAAGAACCTTGGCGTGACCCTGGACAACACCCTGTCGTTCTCCACTAACATCAAGGCGGTGACCCGATCCTGTAGGTTCATGCTCTACAACATTCGCAGAGTACGACCCTGCCTCACACAGGAAGCGGCGCAGGTCCTAGTCCAGGCACTTGTCATCTCCCGTCTGGATTACTGCAACTCGCTGTTGGCTGGGCTCCCTGCCTGTGCCATTAAACCCCTACAACTCATCCAGAACGCCGCAGCCCGTCTGGTGTTCAACCTTCCCAAGTTCTCTCACGTCACCCCGCTCCTCCGCTCTCTCCACTGGCTTCCAGTTGAAGCTCGCATCCGCTACAAGTCCATGGTGCTTGCCTACGGAGCTGTGAGGGGAACGGCACCTCCGTACCTTCAGGCTCTGATCAGGCCCTACACCCAAACAAGGGCACTGCGTTCATCCACCTCTGGCCTGCTCGCCTCCCTACCTCTGAGGAAGCACAGTTCCCGCTCAGCCCAGTCAAAACTGTTCGCTGCTCTGGCACCCCAATGGTGGAACAAGCTCCCTCACGACGCCAGGACAGCGGAGTCAATCACCACCTTCCGGAGACACCTGAAACCCCACCTCTTTAAGGAATACCTGGGATAGGATAAAGTAATCCTTCTAACCCCCCCCCCCCCCTAAAAGATTTAGATGCACTATTGTAAAGTGGTTGTTCCACTGGATATCATAAGGTGAATGCACCAATTTGTAAGTCGCTCTGGATAAGAGCGTCTGCTAAATGACTTAAATGTAAATGTAAATGTAAATGGACACAAGCTAAAGTCATGATGTAGTGTATGGACACAAGCTAAAGTCATGATGTAGTGTATGGACACAAGCTAAAGTCATGATGTAGTGTATGGACTCAAGCTAAAATCATGTATAGCGCGGTATGTGTAGTGTAGCCTATCCATAATAACACAAGTTTCATTGCAAGAATACACTTCTGACATGAAGAGAGTTTACAGTACCATGAATGTTTTCTCACCTGAGTAGTCCAAAGATTTGTAAGTTACTGGTATGCACTTTTTCAACAAACAACTGATCTACACCTGGAAGAAACAGCCACAA
This sequence comes from Salmo trutta, assembly GCF_901001165.1. NCBI lineage: Eukaryota > Metazoa > Chordata > Actinopteri > Salmoniformes > Salmonidae > Salmo > Salmo trutta. Next base: position 29,011,299 of record NC_042983.1, on the reverse strand, counting down.
CTGAAGCTAACAGTTCCCTTCCTGGAAGTTAGTGGCCACACAGCGCTAACTGGTTTTGAATTGTATGAGGTTTTGGGTAGGAATCCGTTAGAAGCATTCTTGGAGGGAGTGTTCCGTGCTGTGTTCCATGAATGGGAGTGTGTGTATGAGTGATAGAGAGGCAGAGGAGAGGTGTTTTTAAAGGCTAATGTCACGCTCTGCGTCACTAGTCTGCTGAACCCCCTGCCAGGAAACGATTTACACACACACACACACATATAGACACACACACAGTTTTTTTCACAGTATTCAAGCAATCGAGAAAAAAACAGAAAAGACCTCCAAAAGGTCAGATAGACTTCTGTGGTGGTGACGTAAAAGGGGGACTGCAGGATGTGACTATAGCTACAGGATTGATTTGACCAAGGCAATGGAATGTGTAATGTGTGCCATATTACATAGTTTCAAACCTCTGCTCTCTAAAAATAGCATCACTGTCACTGTGCTCTTCTCTCTAACTGACGTCTACATCAAAGACCTTCAAAGACAGCAGCTCACCTGGCCTACACACACACCACCTCAAAGACTGACCTTAACACTTAGTACACCCCGTACCTCCCTCCGACTTCTGCCGCCCCCTTGCTGACCCTCCGCCCCTCTGCCACCACTGTAGCCTCTGTACATACTGTCCTGTAGAGGGAGAAAGGCAGCCCTGGCCCATTGTAGTATCAGGTTGTTCAAATAGTGACACCTAGTGACATATAGGCTAGTAGCTCTCATGTCCTTTGTGTCAGGCAGGCTTGATACTGCGGCTGCATATGGATAGTCCTAGTGGGCTTTACTCCTTGTATACTGCAGCTGCATATGAATAGTCCTAGTGGGCTTGTCTCCTTGTATACTGCGGCTGCATATGAATAGTCCTAGTGGGCTTGTCTCCGTGTTTCTTCCTTTCATCTTCATATGAAATGATGGGACGACTGAAACAGAGTATGTCATGGGATAGGATCTAAAGAGGTTAGATGGATATATTAGGGATAGATCAAGATGTATCTACTTCCCCAGAGTCAGATGAACTCGTGGATACCATTTTTATGTCTATGTGTTCAGTTTGAAGGAAGTGGCCAACTAGCTTTAGCGCAAATGGTAACTAGCGTTAGCGCAATATAGACTTCCAGTCATTGCGCTAGCTCTAGTTAGCATTGGCTCGTGAAGCTACCTATCTATAACTTCCTTCATACTGGACCCAGAGTACTGGACCCAGACATAAAAATGGTATCCACGAGTTCATCTGACTCTGAGGAAGTAGATAAAGGGTTTCATTGCCAAAATCCCAAACAATCCCTTTAAGAAATATGGCATGTTGCTTATAGCCTTCCTTTCCAGTCTTTTAAGATATTTACATTTACATTTTACATTTTAGTCATTTAGCAGACGCTCTTATCCAGAGCGACTTACAGTAGTGAATGCATACATTTCAATTCATTTCATAATAAAAAAATGTTTTCCTGCACTGGCCCCCCGTGGGAATATAAGTGGAATCCCACAGTCTAATTAGGAGTGTTTGAGCACACAGAATAAACCAGAGAATAAATATGTGGCACAAATATAGGATTTATTTACAGTGCAGCCCAATGACAGCAGTACAAAAGTGATAGCCCTCTGGTAGGTAGGGTTTTAGAGGTTGCTTTGGGATTGGAACTACAGCTCAGCGTTCAACACCATAGTGCCCTCAAAGCTCATTATGAAGCTAAGACCCTGGGACTAAACACCTCCCTCTGCAACTGGATCCTGGACTTCCTGACAGGCCGCCCCAGGTGGTAAGGGTAGGTAACAATATATCCACCACACTGAAACTCAACACGGGGGCCCCTCAGGGGTGCATGCTCAGTCCCCTCCTGTACTCCCTGTTCACTCATGACTGCATGGCCAGGCACGACTCCAACACCATCATTAAGTTTTCCGATGACACAACAGTGGTAGGCCTGATCACTGACAACGATGAGACTATAGGGAGGAGGTCAAAGACCTGGCCGTGTGGTGCCAGGACAACAACCTCTCCCTCAACGTGGTCAAGACAAAGGAGATGATTGTGGACTACAGGAAAAGGAGGACCGAGCATGCCCCCATTCTCATCGACAGGGCTGTAGTGGAGCAGGTTGAGAGTTTCAAGTTCCTTGGTGTCCACATCACCAACAAACTAACATGGTCCAAACACACCAAGACAGTCGTGAAGAGGGCACAACAAAATCTATTCCCCTTCAAGAGACTGAAAAGATTTGGCATGGGTCCTCACATCCTCAAAAGGTTATACAGCTGCACCATTGAGAGCATCCTCACTGGTTGCATCATTGCATGGTATGGCAACTGCTCGGCCTCCAACCACAAGGCACAACAGAGGGTAGTGCGTATGGCCCAGTTCGTCACTGGGGCCAAGCTTCCTGCCATCCAGGACCTCTATACCAGGCGGTGTCAGAAGAAGGCCTTAAATATTGTCAAAGACTCCAGCCACCCTAGTCATAGACTGTTCTCTCTGCTACCACGCGGCAAGCGGTACCGGAGCGCCAAGTCTAGGTCCAAGAGGCTTCTAAACACCTCCTACTGTTTTTCTTTTGCAAAGGTAGCAACAGCCAAAATAGTCAGTATGCTTGCAGAGCTTAAATGCTCCAAAGCCACAGGCCTGGATATAGATTCTGCTGAGCAAATTGGCCCTTGTACTACGCATATTGTTCATCTCTCTCTTGAACAAGGTACCTTTCCTAGGGACATGAAACAAGCTAGAGTTATACCTCTGTATAAGAAGGGGATAAAGTCTGACCTTGGGAATTATAATCCTGTATCTATCCTCTGTGTAATATCAAAGATCCTGGAGAGAATTGTACATGAGCAAATGTATGAATATGTTAACAAACAGGGTCTAATGTATGATTTTGAGTCGGGTTTTAGAAAAACATACTCCACTGATTCATGTCTACTTTACTTGACTGACTTCATCAGGAAAGAGATTGATGTGGGAAATCTGTGTGGAATGGTACTGCTTGACCTACAGAAGGCCTTTGATACAGTTAACTACTGTCTCCTATTCTCCAAACTGGAGGCACTGGGGTTAAGCAGTATCCTTCTAGGCTGGGTAAAGTCCTATTTATAAGGAAGTGAGAAAGTAGTAGAGATTAATGGTTCACTGTCTCGGGCAAAACCAACGAGTTGTGGCGTTCCGCAGGGGAGCGTGCTTGGGCCTCTGCTGTTTTTACTGTATATTAACGATATGAAAGATGCTTGTTCTTGCCGTCTTTTTCTTTATGCGGATGACTCTACACTTCTGGTGTCTCACAAAAGTAAAACATTAGCAAATGGCTTGGAGATAATAAGCTCTCTCTTCACTTAGGGAAAACTGAAGCAATTATTTTTGGATCCAGACCTAAATTGAGTAGGTCGAGGTGCTGACTACTAAAACCTCTGTTAGCTACTTGGGATGTATCCTTGATGGAAGCTTGGGAGGTGTGAGCATGACCAATAAAGTGGTAGGGAAGGTTAATGCCAGGACTAAGTTTTTGTCTAGAAAGTCCAAGCTGCTTGAAAAGGACTCCATGAAAGTGCTAGCTACTGCCCTCATTCAATGCCATTTTGACTATGCGAGTACTTCCTGGTTTGGGGGCTTATCTAAATTTATGAAGGGGAAGCTCCAGATAGCCCAGAAGAAGCTGATCAGGGTAGTATTGAAGGTGAGTCCACATACTCACATAGGCAGGAGCTGCTTTCAGGAACTCAACTGGCTGGCTGTTGAGGCTAGGGTGTCCCAGATTAGACTAGGTTTGGTTTACAGGAGTATTTTTGGTCCTGCGCTCAGATATCTAAGTGATTACTTTCCTTGTATTAGGGATGCACACAATCACAGCACCAGATCAGGTGTTGCTGATGTGTGCTTATACAGGTTCAGGAGTAATGCTGGGAAAGGTACTTTCTTGTATACTGGACCCTCAGATTGGAATGTGTTGCCTCTGCCCATAAAATCATGTCCTCTCTGGGCAGCTTTAAAAATGAAGTAAAAATATGTTTGATGTCTTCTGTGACCATATGAATAACCCCTATGATGTAACTGGAATGATGAGATAGATGTTCTTCTTCTCTGTTTTTGTTTTGTTATTCCACTGCCATACTGTGTTCGATCTTGTCTAGCCATCTTGTCACAAGAAGACCACAATGGAAATAAGTCCCAGACTTTATTGCGTGTTATCCTCGATGATTTTATTAATGTGCATGTATGGCTTTTTCAAGTTTTATGTGTGCTTGTTTTTTTAAATGGTCGAATTAATAAATGAAACGAAACTAAGCCATAAGACTCCTGAACATCTAATCAAATGGCTACCCAGACTATTTGTGTCACGCCCTGGCCATAGAGAGGGTTTTATTCTCTATTTTGGTTAGGCCAGGGTGTGACTAGGGTGGGCATTCTATGTCCTTTTTTCTATGTTTTATATTTCTTTGTTTTGGCCTGGTATGGCTCTCAATCAGGGACAGCTGTACATCGTTGTCGCTGATTGGGAGCCATACTTCGGTAGCCTGTTTTCCTTTGGGTTTTGTGGGTGGTTAATTTCTGTTTTGTATTACTTACCTGACAGAACTGTTTGGCTGTCGTTATTGGTTTCTTTGTTTCAGTGTTCAGATCTAAATAAATACATGATGAGTACTAACCACGCTGCGCATTGGTCTACTCCCTGCAACGGCCGTTACAATTTGCATTGCCCCCCCCCCCTTTTACACTGCTGCTACTCTGTTAATTATCTATGTATAGTCACTTTAATAACTCTACCTACCTGTACATATTACCTCAATTACCTTGACTAACCGGTGCCCCTGCACATTGACTCTGTACCGATTCCCCCTGTATATAGCCCCGCTATTGTTATTTTACTTCTGCTCTTTAATTATTTGTGACTTATTTTTATAATTTTTGGGGTATTTTTCTTGAAAATGCATTGTTGGTTAAGGGCTTGTAGGTAAGCATTTCACTGTAAGGTCTACACCTGTTCTATATTTGGGGTGGCAGGTAGAGCCCAGTAGTTAGAACATTGAGACAGTAACCAAAAGTTTGCTGGATCAAATCCCTGAGCTGACAAGGTAAATATCCGTTGTTCTGCACTTGAACAAGGTAGTTAACTCACTGTTCCCTGGTAGGTTGTCATTGTAAATAAGAAATTGTTCTTAACTGACTTATCTAGTTAAATAAAGGTACATTTTTTAAAAATGCAGCATTTGATTTGAAAGATTTTGTCCATGAATCCTAATGACCACTAGAGGGTGCAAGCAGACTGAGTTTTACCTTGGATGCCAATATGGCTAGATCCAGGGTGATTTTACTTAGATTTTTCTTCAAACATGTTTGTATAGGGCTTTATTTGGGGGTTTTGAACATTTTCTTTTTCAATGGATAAATATCAAAGAAGAAATCCACAGTGTCTTGTATCTTAAGTATCTTTCAATGGATGGTTTTTGATTCTTTCCATGGGTCTATTATAGCAAGGCAACAATTTGTCACGTTTATTATGTTGTAAAATTAACAGTCAGACAATAAATAACAAAGTGACACAATTACAGAGTTTAAAATACACATATATATATATACACTGCTCAAAAAAATAAAGGGAACACTAAAATAACACATCCTAGATCTGAATGCATGAAATAATCTTATTAAATACTTTTTTCTTTACATAGTTGAATGTGCTGACAACAAAATCACACAAAAATAATCAATGGAAATCCAATTTATCAACCCATGGAGGTCTGGATTTGGAGTCACACTTAAAATTAAAGTGGAAAACCACACTACAGGCTGATCCAACATTGATGCAATGTCCTTAAAACAAGTCAAAATGAGGCTCAGTAGTGTGTGTGGCCTCCACGTGCCTGTATGACCTCCCTACAACGCCTGGGCCTGCTCCTGATGAGGTGGCGGATGGTCTCCTGAGGGATCTCCTCCCAGACCTGGACTAAAGCGTCCGCCAACTCCTGGACAGTCTGTGGTGCAACGTGGCGTTGGTGGATGGAGCGAGATATGATGTCCCAGATGTGCTCAATTGGATTCAGGTCTGGGGAACGGGCGGGCCAGTCCATAGCATCAATGCCTTCCTCTTGCAGGAACTGCTGACACACTCCAGCCACATGAGGTCTAGCATCGTCTTGCATTAGGAGGAACCCAGGGCCAACCGCACCAGCATATGGTCTCACAAGGGGTCTGAGGATCTCATCTCGGTACCTAATGGCAGTCAGGCTACCTCTAGTGAGCCATGACTGACCCACCGCCAAACCAGTCATGCTGGAGGATGTTGCAGGCAGCAGAACGTTCTCCACGGCGTCTCCAGACTCTGTCACGTCTGTCACATGTGCTCAGTGTGAACCTGCTTTCATCTGTGAAGAGCACAGGGCGCCAGTGGCGAATTTGCCAATCTTGGTGTTCTCTGGCAAATGGCAAACGTCCTGCACGGTGTTGGGCTGTAAGCACAACCCCCACCTGTGGATGTCGGGCCCTCATACCCCCCTCATGGAGTCTGTTTCTGACCGTTTGAGCAGACACATGCACATTTGTGGCCTGCTGGAGGTCATTTTGCAGGGCTCTGGCAGTGCTCCTCCTGCTCCTCCTTGCACAAAGGCGGAGGTAGCGGTCCTGCTGCTGGGTTGTTGCGCTCCTACGGCCTCCTCCATGTCTCCTGATGTACTGGCCTGTCTCCTGGTAGCGCCTCCATGCTCTGGACACTACGCTGACAGACACAGCAAACCTTCTTGCCACAGCTCGCATTGATGTGCCATCCTGGATGAGCTGCACTACCTGAGCCACTTGTGTGGGTTGTAGACTCCGTCTCATGCTACCACTAGAGTGAAAGCACCGCCAGCATTCAAAAGTGACCAAAACATCAGCCAGGAAGCATAGGAACTGAGAAGTGGTCTGTGGTCACCACCTGCCGAACCACTCCTTTATTGGGGGTGTCTTGCTAATTGCCTATAATTTCCAACTGTTGTCTATTCCATTTGCACAACAGCATGTGAAATTTATTGTCAATCAGTGTTGCTTCCTAAGTGGACAGTTTGATTTCACAGAAGTGTGATTGACTTGGAGTTACATTGTGTTGTTTAAGTGTTCCCTTTATTTTTTTGAGCAGTGTATATATATATATATATTTAACAAGGCAAGTCAGTTAAGAACAAATTCTTATTTACAATGACGGCCTACACAGGCCAAACCCAGATGACACTGGGCCAATTGTGCACCAGCCTATGGCACCCCCAATCACGGCCAGTTGTGATACAGCCTGGAATCGAACCAGGGTGTCTGTTGTGACGCTTCTAGCATTGAGATGCAGTGCCTTAGACCGCTGCTCCACTCGGGAGCCTGGAGAGAGAACATGCCTCGACACACACACACACACATACACACGCATGCACACACACACACACGCACGCACGCACACACACACGTACACATACACACACACACACACACACACACTACGCACCAGGGTCTGTCTGTGCGATTAGTTCCCCTTCTTTGCCTAATTAAAGACAACATTAATTAAGTGATTGGGAGGAACAACATGCCCGTGTCCCCTCGCGCTCCGAGTGAGATGATGAATATGCAGAGGGAGTCGGGGCCCCCACGATCTCAGGGGTCAGGTGACTTTTTGTGGGAGTTAAGATATATTTTATTGTGCCAATAAAAACCCAAGTGCTTCCTCTAATGGAGAGATAAATGATCAGGGAGTCAGTGGAGGACCTTTCCTTTCACCACTGCCACAGCCGCAATTAACACTAAGGAGAGAGAGAGAACAGTGTGTAGTAGCTAGAACCTGGGTCCATATTCATAAAGCTTCTAACAGTAGGAGGGTTGATCTAAGACCAGGTCCCCGCTGTCGATTGATTATATTCTTAAAGACAAAACTGATCCTAGAACAGCACTCCTACTCTGAGACACTTTATGATTAAGGGCCATGTGTTATAGAAAGTGTACCTACAGTGTAATGTAAAAACAAGCACCCTAATGTCTATGTCAATGTCAAACTGTTGGTTGCAGAAGACTGATTGTCATCCTTGTATTTAAGAAATCTACACCTACCTGTAATGTGAGATCCTGTCTCTCTTGAGTACCTAAATCTTCTAACACACATTCACTCATACTTTACATACGAACATACACACGCACGCACACACACACACACACACACACACACCCTCAGGGCTCATGTGATTGATGTGAGCTTCGGAATTATACCTGCTCAAGTTATGCCATACTTATCCATTGTGGTTTATCTAAGAGTTCAAACCCAGGTCTCACGGCCCTTTACTGCCCTACAGTACTAACACATGCAGATTGTTCCTTCTTTCTCTATCCCTTTGTGCGTCTCTCTCCCAAACCCATAACTACACACAAAGACATGTTTCTATGCACATCACACATTCATATCGCACAGGCACACATAACATACTATATAAACAGAGGCATCATGCCCATAGGGGGCACAGGGGCACGTGCCCCCTTTAGATTTGTCCTGTTAATATACAGTGCCCTCCGTAATTATTGGGACAGTGAAGTATTCTTTCTTCTTTTGAAATTAACCAATGACTTTGAGGTTAAAGTATAGACTGTCAGCTTTAATTTGAGGGTATTTTCAATCATATCGGGTGAACCGTTCAGACATTACAGCACTTTTTGTACAAAGTCCCCCTGCTTTAGGGGAGGAAAGGTATTGGGACAAATTCACTTATATATGTATTAAAGTAGTCAAAAGTTAAGTATTTGGTCCCATATTCATAGCATTTTGGAGTCACTGTTATTGTAAATACGAATCGAATATGTTTCTAAACACTTCTAAACATACAGCAAATGCATCCAACACATTTGTTGAGTCACAAGCTTGATGTAATCATTGTGTGCTATGAATGCGGGACCAAATACTTAACTTTTTAGTACTGTAATACACATATAAGCAGGGATGGAAAAAGTACCCAATTTTCATACTCAAGTAAAAGTGAAAGTCACCCAGTAAAATACTATTTGAGTAAAAGTTTTAAAGTATTTGTTTTTAAATATACTTAAGTATCAAAAGTAAATGTAATTGCTAAAATATACTTAAGGATCAAAAGTTTAAATAATTTCAAATTCCTTATATAAAGCAAACCAGAAGGAATCATTTACTTGTTTTTTTCCCCGGATAGCCGGAGGCACGCGCCATCACTCAGACATCATTTACAAACAAAGCATTTGTGTTTAGTGTTTCCGTCAGATCAGAGGCAGTAGTGATGACCAGGGATGTTCTCTTGATAAGTGTGTGAATTAGACAATGGTCCTGTCCTGCTAAGCATTCAAAATGTTGCTCCCCTAAAACGGGTGGACTTTGTACAAAAGTGCTGTAATTTCTAAATTGTTAACCCTTTTATGGATGAAAATACCCTCACATTAAAGCTGACAGTCTGCACTTTAACCTCATAGTCATTGTTTAATTTAAAAAAGATGAACAAATTCTTCACTGTCCCAATAATTACGGAGGGCATATAAAGTATATGGACACCTGCTCGTCGAACATCTCATTCCTAAATCTTGGAAATTAATGTGGAGTTGGTCCCCACTTTGCTACTATAACAGCCTCCACTCTTCTGGTATGGCTTTCCACTAGATGTTGAAACATTGCTGCAAGGACTGGCTTCCACTCAGCCACAAGAGCATTAGTGAGGTCGGGCACTGATGTTGGGCGATTAGGCCTGGTTCGCAGTCAGCGTTCCTATTCATCCCAAATATGTTCGATGGAGTTGAGGTCAGGGCTCTGTGCAAGCCAGTCAAGTTCTTCCACATTGATCTCGACCAACCATTTCTGTATGGACCTCGCTTTGTGCACTGGGGTATTGTCATGCTGAAACAGGAAAGGGCCTTCCTCAAACTGTTGCCACAAAGTTGGAAGCACAGAATTGTCTAGAATGTCATTGTATGCTGTAGCGTTAAGATTTCCTTACACTGGAACTAAGGGGCCTAGCCCGAACCATGAAAAACAGCCCCAGACCATTATTCCTCCTCCACCAAACTTTACAGTTGGCAATATGCATTGGGGCAGGTAGCTTTCTCCTGGCATCCGCCAAACCCAGATGGTGAAGCGTGATTCATAACTCCAGAGAACACGTTTCCACTGCTCCAGACTCCAATGGTAGCGAGCTTTGCACCACTCCAGATGATGCTTGGCATTGCACATGGTGATCTTAGGCTTGTGTACGGCTGCTTGGAAACAATGAAGCTCCCAACAAACAGTTCTTGTGATGATGTTCTGTGAAATTGTGTGGCCTACCACTTTGTGGCTGAGCCGTTGTTGCTCCTAGATGTTTCCACTTCACAATAACAGCTCTTACAGTTGACTGGGGCAGCTCTAGAAAGGCAGAAAGTTGACGAACTGACTTGTTGGAAAGTTGGCATCCAATGACAGTGGCACGTTGAAAGTCACTGAGCTCTTCAGTAAGGCCATTCTACTTCCAATGTTTGTCTATGAAGATCGCATGGCTGTGTGCTCAATTTTATACTCCTGTCAGCAAAGGGTGTGGCTGAAATAGCCGAATCCACTAATTTGAAGGGGTGTCCACATATTTTTGTATATATACAGTATGTACAGTTGAAGTCAGAAGGTTACATACACCTTAGCCAAATACATTTAAACTCAGTTTTTCAAATTTAAAGACATTTAATCCTAGTTAAAATTCCCTGTCTTAGGTCAGTTAGGATCACCACTTTATTTTAAGAATGTGAAATGTCAGAATAATAGTTGAGAGAATGATTTATCTCAGCTTTTATTTCTTTCATCACATTCCCAGTGGGTCAGAAGTTTACATACACTCAATTAGTATTTGGTAGCATTGCCTTTAAATTGTTTAACTTGGGTCAAACGTTTCGGGTAGCCTTCCACAAGCTTCCCACAACAAGTTGGGTGAATTTTGTCCCATTCCTCCTGACAGAGCTGGTGTAACTGAGTCAGGTTTGTAGGCCTCCTTGCTTGCACACACTTTTTCAGTTCTGCCCACAAATTTTCTACAGGATTGAGGTCAGGGCTTTGTGATGGCCACTCCAATACCTTGACTTTGTTGTCTTTAAGACATTGGGCCACGACTTTGGAAGTATGCTTGGGGTCATTGTCCATTTGGAAGACCCATTTGCGACCAAGCTTTAACTTCCTGACTGATGTCTTGAGATGTTGCTTCAATATATCCACACCATTTTCTTCCCTCATGATGCCATCTATTTTGTGAAGTGCACCAGTCCCTCCTGTCACGTCCTGACCAGTAAAAGAGGTTATTTGTCATTGTAGTTTGGCCAGGGCTTTGGCAGGGGGTGTTTGTTTTGTGTGTTTTGGTGTTTTTGGTTTAGGTTCTATGTTTTCTATTTCTATGTTTAAAATCTAGGTTTCTATTTCTGGTAGGACCTCCAATTAGAGGCAGCTGGTTGTCGTTGTCTCTAATTGGAGGCCATATTTAGCTGAGGTTTGTTTCACTTGTGTTTTGTGGGTGGTTATTTCCTGTATAGTCTGTGCACCTTATGGGACTGTTTTTTCGTATAGTCCTGGTGTCCTTACGGAACTGTTGTTTGCCGTTGATTTATTTTGTTTAAGTGTTAATTTGTAATAAATAAAAGAAGATGAGCACGATAAACGCTGCGCCTTGGTCTGTCCTTTACGACGCGTGTGACACCTCCTGCAGCAAAGCACCCCACAACATGATGCTGCCACCCCTGTGCTTCATGTTTGGAATGGTGTTCTTCAGCTTGCAAGCTTCCCCCTTTTTCCTCCAAACATAACGATGGTCATTATGGCCAAACAGTTCTATTTTTGTTTCATCAGACCAGAGGACATTTGTCCAAAAGGTACGATCTTTGTGCCCATGTGCAGTTGCAAACCGTAGTCTGGCTTTTTTATGGAGCGCTTGGAGCTGTGGCTTCTTCCTTGATGAGCGGCCATTCAGGTTATGTCAATATAGGACTCGTTTAACTGTGAATATAGATACTTTTGTACCTGTTTCCTCCAGCATCTTCACAAGGTCCTTTGCTGCTGGGATTGATTTGCACTTTTCGCACCAAAGTACGTTCATCTCTAGGAGACAGAACGCGTCTCCTTCCTCAGCGGTATGACGGCTGCGTGGTCCTGTACTATTGATTTTCCCATGATGTCAAGCAAAGAGGCAATGAGTTTGAAGGCAGGCCTTGAAATTCATCCACAGGTACACCTTCAATTGACTCAAATGATGTCAATTAGCCTATCAGAAGCTTCTAAAGCCATGACATCATTTTCTAGAATTTTCCTAGCTGTTTAAAGGCACAGTCAACTCAATGTATGTACATTTCTGACCCACTGAAATTGGGATACAGTGAATTATAAGTGAAATAATCTGTCTGTTAATTAACAATTGTTGGAAAAATGACTTGTGTCATGCACAAAGAAGGTGTCCTAACCGACTTGCCAAAAACTATATCAACATCAACTGTTCAGAGGAGACTGTGTGAATCAGGTCTTCATGGTCAAATTGCTGCAAAAAAAACACTACCAAAGGATACCCATAAGAAGTAGAGACTTGCTTGGGCCAAGAAACACGAGTAATGGACATTAGACTGGTGGAAATCTGTCCTTTGGTCTGATGAGTCCAAATTGAGATTTTTGGTTCCAACTGCCATGTCTTTGTGAGACGCAGAGTATGTGAACGGAGGATCTCCGCATGTGTGGTTCCTACAGTGTAGCATGGAGGAGGAGGTGTGATGGTGCTTTGTTGGAGGTACTGTCAGTGATTTATTTAGAATTCAAGGCAAACTTAACCAGCATGGCTACCACAGCATTCTGCAGCGATACCACATCCCATCTGGTTTGCGCTTAGTGGGACTATCATTTGTTTTTCAACAGGACAATGACCCAACACACCTCCAGGCTGTGTAAGGGGTATTTGACCAAGAAGGAGAGTGATGGAGTGCTGCATCAGTTGTCCTGGCCTCAACAATCACCTGACCTCAACCCAATTGAGATGGTTTGAGATGAGTTGGACCACAGAGTGAAGGAAAAGTAAGCAGCAAGTGCTTAGCTCTAAGCGGTGCGTAACTGGCTGCAGGGAAGTCAGGCGCAGGAGAGCAGAAATGGGTAACAGCCGGAACACTTTAATGATGCAGAAACAAACTGCACCCAGAACAGCAAAATACTGGTTGAAAATACCCGTCGAAAACCAGTCTGAAATGCACAAAACACTTACAACAAACAATTCCACACACAGACAAGGTAGGGAACAGATGGTTATATACACGTCAAGTAATGAGGGAATGTAAACCAGGTGTGCGGGAAAACAAGACAAAACAAATGGAAAATGAAAGGTGGATCGGTGATGGCTAGAAGACCGGTGACGTCAACCGCCGAACACCACCCGAACAAGGAGAGGAACTGACTTCGGCAGAAGTCGTGACAGTACCCATCCCTTGACGCGCGGCTCCAGCAGCGCACCGACACCAGCCTCAGGGATGACCCGGAGGGCGAGGTGCAGGGCGATCTGGACGGAGACGGTGGAACTCCAGGGTGCAACACATCCTCCACCGGAACCCAGCATCTCTCCTCCGGACCGTACCCCTCTCACTCCACGAGGTACTGAAGGCCCCTCGCCCGACGCCTCGAATCCAGTATGGAGCGAACGGCGTACGCCGGGGTCCCCTCGATGTCCAGAGGGGGCGGAGGAACCTCCCGCACCTCAGACTCCTGGAGCGGACCAGCCACCACCGGCCTGAGGAGAGACACATGGAACGAGTGGTTAACACGGTAATCGGGGGGAGCTGTAACCTGTAACACACCTCGTTCAGTCTCCTCAGGACTTTAAACGGCCCCACAAACCACAGACCCAGCTTCCGGCAGGGCAGGTGGAGGGGCAGGTTTCGGGTCGAGAGCCAGACCCGGTCCCCCGGTGCGAACACCGGGGCTTCACTGCGGTGACGGTCTGCGCTGGCTTTCTGGTGCAGCACGGCACTCTGAAGGTGAACATGGGCGGCGTCCCATGTCTCCTCCATGCGCCGGAACCAGTCGTCCACCGCAGGAGCCTCGGTCTGACTCTGTTACCAAGGAGCCAGAACCGACTGATACACCAGTACGCACTGGAAGGGGGAGAGGTTAGTAGAGGAGTGGCGAAGCGAGTTCTGGGCCTTCTCTGCCCAGGGCACGAACGCCGCCCACTCCCCCGGCCGGTCCTGGCAATAAGACCGCAGAAACCTACCCACATCCTGGTTAACTCTCTCCACCTGCCCGTTACTCTCAGGGTGAAAACCCGAGGTAAGGCTGATCGAGACCCCCAGATGCTCCATGAATGCTCTCCAGACCCTCGACGTGAACTGGGGACCTCGGTCAGACACTATATCCTCAGGCACCCCGTAGTGCCGGAAGATTTGAGTGAACAAGGCCTCCGCAGTCTGTAGGGCCGTAGGGAGACTGGGCAGAGGAAGGAGACGGCAGGATTGGAGGTGGGGAGATCTGTGAGAAAATCTATCGACAGGTGCGACCATGGCCGTTGTGGAACGGGTAAGGCGTGTAACTTTCCTCTGGGCAGGTGCCTAGGAGCCTTACACTGGGCGCACACCGAGCAGGAGGAAACATAAACACTCACGTCCTTGTCCAAGGTGGGCCACCAGTACTTCCCACTCAAACAGCGCACTGTCCGACCGTTACCTGGATGACCAGAGGAGGGTGACGTGTGAGCCCAATAAATCAGCTGGTCACGGACAGCAGGCTCTGCACGTGACGCCTGCTCAATCTCCGCGTCCAGCTCCCATACTACCGGCGCCACCAGGCAGTAGGCTGGGAGTATGGGGGTGGGATCCATGTGCCGCTCCTCTATGTCATACAGCCGGGACAGTGCATCAGCCTTCACATTCTGGGAACCTGGTCTGTAAGAAAGGGTGAAAACAAAACGGGTAAAAAACATGGCCCACCTTGCCTGGTGAGGATTCAGTCTCCTTGCTGCCCAGATGTACTCCAGATTGCGGTGGTTTAGCCCCCTCAAGCCAATGTCTCCATGCCTTCAAAGCCTTGACGACAGCCAACAGCTCCCGGTCCCCCACGTCATAGTTTCGCTCCGCCGGGCTGAGCTTCCTCGAGAAGAAGGCACAGGGGCGGAGCTTCGGTGGCGTACCCGAGCGCTGAGAGAGCATGGCTCCTATCCCAGCCTCGGACGCATCCACCTCCATTGTGAACGCCAAAGAGGGATCCGGATGGGGCAGCACGGGAGCCGAGGTAAACAGAGCCCTTAGGTGACCAAAAGCCCTGTCCGCCTCAGCCGACCACTGCAAACGTACCGGTCCCCCCTTCAGCAGGGAGGTAATGGGAGCCGCTACCTGACCAAAACCCCGGATAAACCTCCGGTAGTAGTTGACAAACCCTTGAAACCGCTGCGCCTCCTTTACCGTGGTGGGAGTCGACCAATTACGCACGGCAGAAATGCGGTCACTCTCCATCTCCCCCCCTGAGGTGGAAATGCGGTACCCTAGGAAGGAGACGGACTTTTGGAAGAACAGACATTTCTCAGCCTTCACGTACAGGTCATGCTCCAACAGTCGACCAAGCACCCTGCGCACCAGGGACACATGCTCGGCGCGTGCAGCGGAGTATATCAGAATGTCATCAATATACACCACTACACCCTGCCCGTGCAAGTCCCTGAAAGTCTCATCTACAAAGGCTTGGAAGACTGATGGAGCATTCATCAAGCCGTACGGCATGACGAGGTACTCATAATTCCCTGAGGTAGTTCTGAACGCCATCTTCCACTCGTCTCCCTCCCGGATACACACCAGGTTGTAAGTGCTCCTGAGATCTAGTTTGGGGAAGAAGCGCGCCCCGTGCAATGACTCAATCACTGTGGCCATGAGAGGTAACGGGTAACTGTACTTCACAGTAATCTGGTTTAGGGCTCGATAGTCAATACACGGGCGAAGACCTCCCTCCTTCTTCTTCACAAAAAATAAACTTGAGGAGGCGGGTGAAGTGGAGGACCAAACGTACCCCTGACACAGGGATTCAGAGACATATGTTTCCATAGCCGCCGTCTCCACCTGTGACAGGGGATACACGTGACTCCTGGGAAGTGCGGCGTTTACCAGGAGATTTATTGCACAATCCCCCCGACGATGGGGTGGTAATTGAGTCGCCTTCTTTTTGGAGAACACGAGAGCCAAATCGGAATATTCGGGGGGAATGCGCACGGTGGAGACGTGGTCTGGATTTTCTACCGTAGTAGCACCAACGGAAACCCCTAAACTCCTCCCCGAGCACTCTCGCGACCACCCCGTGAGAGCTCTCCGTTGACATGAAACAGTGGGATCATGACAAGCTAACCAAGGTAGGCCTAGCACCACGGGAAACGCAGGAGAGTCAATGAGGAAGAGACTGCAGCGATAGTGGTCGATCAGGGCCCTGTCGTTCCATCCCGCACCGGTGGCCAGGGTCCGAAAGTCCATTGCAAACTCCTGGGCGCTCCTCGTCCCCTGCCTCAGATGGAAGAGGCGTCCACCCGCCGCTCTACCCTCGGGAGGGTGGTCGAAGACTGCCCGGAAGTGGCGGGTGAAATCCTCGAAATGGTCCAGCGCCGTATCTCCTCCCCACACGGCGTTGGCCCACTCCAGGGCTTTCCCCAAAAGGCACGAGACAAGGGCGGACACCTTCTCACGGCCTGAAGGAGCCGGGTGGACGGTTGCCAGGTAGAGATCCAGCTGCAACAGGAAACCCTGACAGCATGCAGCCGTCCCGTCGTACTCCCGGGGAAGGGCGAGACGTATCCCACTGGGACCGGGTGAAGGGGAGCGAGTAGTGGAGACCCTGGTTGTGCTGGTGGAGGCGCTGGAGGAACTCCCTGTCTCTCCCAGCGGTCCGTGGTTTGGACGACGCGGTCCATGGCGGCGCCGAAAGGGTGGAGCATCGCCGCGTGCTCCAGGACGTGCTCCTCGACCCCTATACCAGGGGCATCTGCTCCTGCTGAGTCCATATTGTGGAGGTGTGTAATTCTGTCACCGGTGGGTGTAGCTGGTGCGTGGAAGTCAGGCGCAGGAGTGCAGAGATGAGTGGACAAAGCACTTTACTGAGGCAATCATTTGAAACAGAACGCAACCGCATCACAAACAAAAAAATGCCCAAAGAACAAGGGAGGCAGCACAAAGTACAAAAACCACAGTACAAAGTACTGGCTGCCACAAAGCAAACCAGCCGGAAGCATGCCACTTTTTTGGTTACTACATGATTCCATGTATTATTTCATGGTTTTGATGTCATCACTATTATTCTACAATGTAGAAAATAGTTTGAAAAAATAAAGAAAAACCCTGGAATAAGTAGGTGTGTCCAAACTTTTCACTGGTACTGTATATTATTATTATTATTTTTATTCTCTGTAATCCTACTACTAGCCACCTGGCAAGTTGGCTTTAGCTAGCCCAGATAGGTTCCCAATCTCCCAATCTCATAACTATCTTCCAAGAAGCTAGCTTGTCTAACTATCTCTGCTGGCATGCCAGCTGGCAAGGTTGGTAGACATTGGAAAAGCAACAACTACCAAATGTTCTGAATAAGACTCACATTAATTTCAATCTTTACCAAGATTTTTGCAGAGATGCAGAGAAGCATATCTAGTTTCTTTAAAAAAAATACCCACCAGGGCCTCCCGAGTGGTGCAGCTGTCTAAGACACTGCATCCCAGTGCTAGAGGCGTCACTACAGACCTGGGTTCGATCCCAGGCTGTATCACAACCGTTCGTGATAGGGAGTCCCATAGGGTGGCACACAATTGGCACAGCATCATCTGGGTTAGGGGAGGGTTTGGTCAGGGGAGCTTTACTTGGCTCATCACACTCGAATGACTCTAGTGGCGGGCCGGGCGCCTGCCGGCTGACCATGGTCGTCAGTTGAATGGTATTTCCTCCAATACGTTGGTGCTGGTGGGTGTTAAGAAGCTTGGCGGGTCATATTTTGGAGGATGCGTTACACAATCTTAGCCTCCCGAGCGTGTTGGGGAGTTGCAGCGATGAGACAAGATGGGGTAAACATATATAAAAGGGGTAAACATATATAAATAAATAACCACCAGTCTGAGGGATACATAGATATGCAGTAAAATATACTTATTTTTTACATAGAATTAAGCAGAATGATCATGGATCTCGATTGCAGGAAAAAGCCATCCTGGGGTGCATGATGCCCCTGTATATAAACATCTAAAATCGTCATCATAGAAATATACATACTGATTCTTCTCTCTGTTTCTCTCTTTCCTCCTTCCCCGCAGGCCCGGTAACTCCATATCTGTGGCCTTAGGCAGGGAGAGTCCTGTTGCCTCTACTCTCTTACTGGACAAAGAGGCTGTGGTTCAGTCGGACGGTCAGACACCCAACTATAGATCCTTAACATCCCCTCAGGTGGGTAGTGACATGGGGATGGGAAGGTAAATAGCTGGAACAGTGTAGAGCCCAATCAGGTCATGGTCATATTCATTAGGGCACACCGTTGCAAAATGTTTTGTAACGGATAACAAAAACGAGCTCAGATTGTCCCACACGTTTTCAGGCTGTTTTTTTTGTGTTTTTTTGTGTTTTGTCTAAGGTATACAACCCATGTGGGAAAGTCTAGTAGGCAGCAGCAGATTTAAATGTAACTGTTCAAACTATAATCGTTCATACAGAGAAAATACAAATATTGACTTTGTCCATTGAGTACTTTTTGAGTACTTTACCCTCTGTTTCTATTGTTGAGGACATAAATAAGAATATGAGTGCTTATCCCCTCCCCCCTTAACCTCCTCAAAAGGTTGGAAAGTTTCTGGGACCTCTTCTCTGACTGTACTGTGTCCATGTGAGAAAGTGAGAGATGAAAGAGGAGAAAAGATTGAAAGAGGAGAAAGTTTGGGACAGAGGCCAACAAGAATGCCCCCTAACCTCTTTTTGCAATCCATAATAAAGAGTAATAATGTCTAATCGGGTAAAATAATGTGAACCATTAAAGCAGACAGCAGAATGGAGATTGGATGAGCTGCGTCAGAGGACCTTGTTCAACGGAGATTGCTTACTTCAGCCAGGAGGGCAGCTAGACCCTCTGAGCACTGAATCACCCTCAATCATAGAGAGTGAGAGAGAACATAAGAGAGAAAGGGATTGAGAGCAAGAGGAAATAGGGGTGGACGTAACAGAGAGGGAGAATGAAAGGGTTGGAGAAAGAGGGAGAAAGAGAAGAGGCGGGGAAAGAGTGAGAAACAATGAATAGAGAGAGTTATTGTAATCTGTGGTCCTCTCTAGGTGACCTGCCATTTATAGAACTAGTGCTGACAGCTTCTCTCAGTCGCCTGGGCCGATGGTTAATGCTGCCTAGGTGAGCTGTTCATTGGTCAGGCTTGGCTGGCTCCACGGGCAGCAGACATGTGCCAACTGTCCCCACTGTCAAGAGGCTGGTGTGGTACAGACGGTGAGGCGGCCATTACCAAGTGGCAGCAGCTGTGGTCCATACTCCAAGCGCCTGCTAGCAGTGAATCACACGTACGTTAGCAAGGAGGCTAACTCTTTCAGGCAGTCTGTAAGGCTGGCTTTGAAGACAGCTGTGTACAGATGTAGGCTATTGGAGTGCATAGTACTACTACTACCTGGTCAACAAAAGAGTAGCCTCCTTGTGTGTGGTTGTACTTCTACGGCCTCTGGCAAGAGATGTGTGGACCTTTATGGCACAGGTGGTAGTGTGCTAGCCCTCAGGCTTGCAGGAGTTTGTCAGGAGTGACATGTATTGTAAGTAGCACGCCAGCATACTGTAGGTGACATATAATTACAATGGTTAAATGTCAGCATTTTGATATATTCTAATGTTGTGGATCGAGTGTGTAAAGTTTCTCAGTTGCACAGTGGAGTTGCTCTTTCTAGGTCCTGAGATGCATCTCTGAGCTCACACTTCTTCTGGCACTGAAGATTCTAGTTGAAAAAGAAACCTCTTAAGAATATTATAATTTCATTAGTGCTGCTACACAGTGAAGCCCTTGTGCCCTTGTGTGGGGTCTCGTTCTCTACTGTCTCCTGTCTTCTAAAGCCACGAGTTTGTGGAGAGAGGGAGAAAAAATGCACTGCTGCAGTCCAAGGGTCTTTGTGCATGCTTGAGAATGACTACATTGCAGTTGGCGAACGCAGACTAACTGATGATCTACAAATCACCTCACATCCTAAATGACGGCTCATTGTAGTTTTTTGGTAGTCTGCAATCCCCAACTGCAATGTAGTCAATCTCAAGCACACCCCTTTTCTCTATAGTTTAGCCTGTGTGGATGAGTAGACCTGTTCGTTTATGTCCGCACTGATGGTTTAACTTGACTATAGATAACTGCAGCGGTGGCACAGAGAAATCTCATTGTTCACCCTAAATGCTACTGGATTAAATAATGAATCTATCAATGCAATTATATGTTTTTACCAATTAACTCAATTTCTCTCATGCAATGTTACCCATTATACTAAAATTTACGATCCGTTTCAGAGAATATCATATCTCTGCTCTGCTTAATATATGTGTGTGTGTGTGTGTGTGTGTGTGTGTGTGTGTGTGTGTGTGTGTGTGTGTGTGTGTGTGTGTGTGTGTGTGTGTGTGTGTGTGTGTGGATGAATGAGAGCATTAATGAATTAAGCTGCTCATTATGATGGTCTGTTCTTGTTGGTCATTAAAAAAACGCATGTAGAATTTGTCACCCTGGCCCGATGGAGTCTGGGTAATTATGGTTAATGTCTCATCTCCTATTCAAGACTGGAGCATTATGCTTGGGAGGGTCGCGCAGCAACGACCCCCTGACCTCATATTTTATTCATCTTAACAGTCATATTATTCATGATTAACAGATTTTCACAGAACAAAAGTTAGATTCATATTCATGTCAGACAATTTAGTTCATGCTAACAGTTTTTATAAGATATAATAAAGTTTTTACCTTGTGCAAACAAAATATCGTAATCTCACTTTCAGCCCTATTCAGATTCATACCTCTGTGTCTTTTGTCTCTTGATTTGATATGACTTGAGAAAGAGAGATTAATTATAAAAAATATAATTTGAAAGAAAAGAGTGTGTGTGCATGTGTGTGTGTTTGTGTGACAGAGACCTCGTTAATAATGACACAGACCAATTTCAATCCTAGCTCCCACGTCTTTCCTCCACTTGTGCATCTCAATTATTTGTTCAGAGGCTGGTGTGACAATGGCATGGGTTATGGTTGCCTTTGGCATGCTAAACAGGAAGACAGCCTGAAAGTAAGTCACTGTCAGTGGGCAGTACCAAGCCCTTTGTGTTCTGGAGGGGACCTGCTCCCTGGACTTCAAAGGTGGGATTATGTTGAAAAGAGAAAAACAAAAGAAAACTTCATTTAATGCCCGCTTTTGAAGTTATGGAGATATATAATACCCCCCACCCCCCCATCCATCTTTTGTGGCACACACACACTCATAGGCACACATGCACACACACATGCACACAGACACACACAGTGCTACCTCTTGAGTTCTTGCAAAAACGGAATTTGATTGACAGATTTAATAACCTATTCATTTGATAATTAACGTTTAGAGCTTCCAATTATAGGCCTATATGCTACATGTTACAACAATATTCGGGAAATTATATTTGATGTTGGCATAGCCTAACAGCATGTTTCAATATAATTCAATATGTGGGACGTTGGCTTGTATACAAAAACTGTGAAATCACTCGTTAATAAACGGTTTCATTTGGGTTAGGTTCCGCGCGAGTCAGAACGTTTTTTGGGCGCTTTATTGCCCTCGCCCATGTGTGTGATTATGTGTAGATGATTCAAACCTAACAATGACTATAAAAAGCATAAACTACACTTCAGCTCTGTGACGAGCTCTGTGAATATCACGATACCCCTCAAAGCAAACGTTTGCCTTCATGTTTGTATTACAACATTTTCAAGTGCGTGAATTACAACATTTTCAAGAGCGTGAATGAGTTTGAATAAGCTTGAATGTAACCGCATAAATTGAAACCTGAAATATCGTGTGTAGGCCTATAGGCCTAATAAGGTGCAAAATAGTTGAACTTGCTCTCATGACTTTCGCACGAGGTGTCACACACTAAATGAAAACTAGCAAACAACATCAGAAAAAAACGTCTCGATAAATTCAAACAAATCATTCCAATAAAAATTTAACACAATAACTCATGACAGATTATGTATTTCTTTTAAAGTTCTTTATAAATCTTTTAAGATAAATCATGTTATTTTACAGTTATAACATTTATCTTACGTGCTAATAACAACAGTCCATATACATTGTGTTATTATTAAACTACACATTTAATTATTCAATTAAATCTAATGAACAAAAACTTTAAAACAATTTATATTATCCACTCAAACATGTAAAAACTGAGGCAGCAAGTTTTGATCTTCCTCTATATTTTTATTGAATTAATTATGATTATTAAATCAAAACTCTCTTTGGGTCAATTCCTGATTGTATTTCAGTGCCACTTTCAATGTGGCAAATGCCTTCACAATGTGCTAATGGATTAAGATCAAATTATGCTGAAATGCGTGGTAGCCAACTCATCACTAGAATGATAGGCCTACAGTCTGAATTCCTTCACAGGTCACAATACCTGCTCAACTTTTAGGCATATATAGGCTAAATGATTAACATTTTAGATACTGCTCTTGCCCCTTATGTTGTTTGTTCCCTCGTCGATACAGAATTGAGTTTTTAACGTTTTATCCGGTTAAGGCAGCAGGAGAGCCGGGTGTATCGCATTGCCCATGCCCTCCAAAGGATCGGAACCATTCTTCTCCAGCAAGGATGAAGGGGAGCAGAGATGCGATGGGCCGGGCGGAAGGCCCGAAAGACCGGGCATCGGACCCATAGACGGGGTCGGTTTGATGGGCACGGGCATGGTGGGTAGCGTCTGTCCGCTCGCGTGATGGTAGAGATCCTTCATGGACACGCCAAAGGGAGCGTACTCTGAGGAGACTGGTATGGGCATGGCGCTCATGGAATCTGACAGCATGCCGACGTGCGGCCACATTGAGTTGACCACACTGCTGAGCTGCGCGGGCACAGGGTAGCCCAGGTGCTGCATTACCGAAGTGATGGGCAGCCCGCTCGTCATCACGCCCTTGTAGTCCCGACCTATGATGTTCTCAATGGCGAACGGGTGCTTGAAGCCGCCGGTCTGTCCGCAGTTGATGCTGCCGTAGCTCTGGAAGTTGGGGAGCCTTCCCACTGCCGCGGCGGGGCCTTGATGCTCATGATGCCCTCCACTCAGCTTGCCCTGGTGGTGGAAATAGTGCATCGTTGGGGAGCTCTTGCAGGCCATGTGCTCAGCGCGCAGCAGTTTGAAGCGCTTCCTCCTGCGTAGAAAGCTGCCGTTTTCGAACATGTCCCCACAGTCTGGGTGCAGGGCCCAAAAGCTGCCCTTCCCCGGCTGGTCGGGCCGCCGGGGGATTTTGATGAAGCAGTCGTTAAATGACAAGTTGTGTCGCAGAGAGTTCTGCCACCGCTGTGTGTTCTCCCGGTAGTAAGGGAATCGGTCCATGATGAACTTGTAGATGTCGCTCAGTGGGAGCATCTTCTCGGTGGAGTTCTGGATAGCCATGGCTGTCAGAGAGATATAAGAGTAAGGCGGCTTCTGGTCGCTGTACGAGTTCTTCCCCGGACGAGGCATGCTTTTGGTTACTTATTTATGATGTATCAATAGCATATGCTGTATATTGTTTGTTGAGGGCGCCTGAATATTGTTGCAAGTCTTTGGTCAGTAGGAGTGACTTTGCGCGAGTCAGAGTTTTCCAAAGTTTGGAGACTCCAAAATCATTGATCTCCTGTCATGTTGTTCTTCTTTCAGTGGTGTACATGGAAGATCATAGGTGAGTCAGTCAGGCAAACACAGACACAGACTCTGGTCATGTTCTCTCCAGATTAATTCCCCAAAGATGCGGAACACAAAAAGCACCAAAAGGTTTCCTTGAAGAATCGTGTTTTTTTTCTTCCACAGGCGCACACTAATTTAGCCTACACGTTCATCTCGCGCGTAAAAGTACAACACATCAAATACAGTCCGTCTCTTGCGCAGTCTCTGCGACAGTACAGGGCAAGAGGTTGGTGATGCTCCTCGCTTCGGGCCTAGTGCTCTTCGTGTGCGCTCTTCTGGCCACCCCGCGCCGTTTTTGTAAGGCTGGAGCGGCGCAGAGACCCCTGCAGGTCTCGCTCTATTATCACATGGCATTCAGGCACTTACGGACCCGTCGCGGTAGAAGGGGAGGGATGGGTGGTGAGGATTACAGGAGAGGGGAAGAGAGAATCTAAACACATCCGCGCGCCCTTAGCCGGTGCCAATCAGGAAACTCGCGCGCTCGTAGAGGAAAAAGGGTGGACATAATAGTATTAGTGATGGGGCAAATAAAAGCCCATAATAGTAGCCTATAATCTAATAATACTAATGTTAATATTATGATTACTATAAAGAGATTATTAAAAGATTATTGAAAAACACACCAAAATGTTCTTACACTTTTTTAAATTGTGGAATAGCCCTATAGCCTACGTCTTTATTCGAATAAGTTGTAATGTAATTTATATTTCACAAATTTTGTACATTTTAGTCCCCGATAGGCCTAATTGTAAATCATTCATGAAAATGAACAACTTGTCTCTGTGCTTTATGCTAGTTAATAAGGTCAACTTGAAACACTGGCTTTTTAACTAGGCTACTACAGATCCCTGAATTATTAAAGTTGCGTTTTTAAAAATTCGTTATAGTCTTTATCTTCATTTTCTATCTTAGTTTTCTCTTTGTTTATGTGAAGAAATATGACCGATTCCAAGCTAGTCCTAGCTACACTGAGTGTACAAAACATTAGGAACACCTTCCTAATATTGAGTTGCACCCCCTTTTGCCCTCAGAACAGCCTCATATCGTTGGGTCATGGACTACAAGGTGTTGAAAGCGTTCCACAGGGATGCTGAACCATGTTGACCAACGCTTTCCACACTTGTGTCAAGTTGGCTGGATGACCTTTCGGTGTTGGACCATTCTGATGCACACGGGAAACTGTTGAGCGTGAAAAACCCAACAACGTTGCAGTTCTTGACACACTCAAACTGGTGCGCCTGGCACTTACTACCATACCCCGTTCAAAGGCACTTAAATCTTTTGTCTTGCCCATTCACCCTCTGAATGGCACACATACACAATGCATGTCTCAATTTTCTCAAGGTTTAAAATGCATTCTTTAACCTGTTTTTTTCCCCGGGCGCCGAAGACGTGGATGTCGATTAAGGCAGCCCTCTGCACCTCTCTGATTCAGAGGTTGGGTTACACATTTCAGTTGAATTCATTCAGTTGTGCAACTGACTAGGTATCCCCCTTTCCCTTCCCCTTCATCTACACTGATTGAAGTGGATTTAACAAGTGACATCAATAAGGGATCATAGTTCCTAATGTTTTGTACACCAAGTGTATTTCATGCGCAGTAATTGTGATGCTTCAAAATGCAACTTTGTGCAACCTATTTAACTTTATGGACGCTGTTCTTTTCTCACGAATTAAGCCACACCAAAACGCACAAAAATGCACGAAATTTGCTGTAATGAATTATGTGCATATATGCACGAATTGATTGTGAGACTGCGTTGGTTCAGAAGGATAACTCATACAGTGCCTTCAGAAAGTATTCATACTTTCACATTTTGTTGTGTTACAGCCTGAATTCAAAATGGATTACATAGATATTTTTTTATCTCACCCAACTACACATAATGACAAATGACAAAGTGAAAACATGTTTTTAGACATTTTAGCAAAATGATTGAAAATTAAATACAGTATCTCGATTTACATAAATATTCACACCCCTGAGTCAATACTTTGTAGAAGCACCTTTGGCAGTGGTTACAGCTGTGAGTCTTTCTGGGTAAGTCTCTAAGAGCTTTGCACACCTGGATTGTACAATATTTGCACATTATTCTTTTTTAAATTCTTGAAGCTCTGTCAAGTTGGTTGTTGATCATTGCTAGACAGCCATTTTCATGTCTTGCCATAGATTTTCAAGACAATTTAAGTCAAAACTTTAACTAGGCCACACAGGAACATTCAATGTTGTCTTGGTAAGCAACTCCAGTGTACATTTGGCCTTATCTTTTAGGTTATTGTCCTGCTGAAAGGTGTCTGTTGTGTCTGTTGGAAAGCAGACTGAACCAGGTTTTCCTCTAGCATTTTGCCTGTGCCGTTTCTTTTTATCCTAAAAAACTCCATAGTCCTTGATGATGACAAGCATACCCATGACATGAGCAACTGCGGCCTCCATCAAAGTTGTCCATAACTTATGTAGGCTATGAACACACACACACGTTGATTAATTGCTGAGAGGTGATTTGTTGCAACCAACCTGCCATCTCACACACGCATGCGCACGCGCACACACACGCGCGAACACACACACACACACACACAGTCATGTTGTTGGAGATTAATTGCGGTGAGGAGACTCGTTGCAGCCAACCTGCTGTCTGTCTGTTTAAACACCCTCTCGTGTATCCTACAAGGGTGTAAACAAACTTGCTCCCATCTCTGAGTTGATAAACGGAATAACAAAAGCTGTTCCTGCTTTTGCATTGCCAGGTGTAATGTCTCGGCCCTTGACGGCGCCCACAAATACATTACAATACCCACTGGGCACAGACGTCAGTTCAACGCAGTGGCGTGTATTCATGTATGCCAAGGGAAGCCAGGCTTCTCAAAATAATTAACAATAAAAAAAAAAAGTTTTCTTTCGTCTCTCTCTGTTTCAGAATGTTCCTTCAATTCGCAAGAGGCTGAGTGTATCTCACAGGAGAAAGCATCCGAGCGAGCGAAACAGCGCCTCTCTGTCTCCCTACGTGTAGGCTATCTATCTGATGCTGTCTGGTCCAAACGAGTATGACATTGTTGCCGCCTGTAGCATTGAATGCAAGAGAAGCCAGCAACCATCTTGCCTACCTTGACAAAAAAGTATTTAAACGTTTGCCAATCAGAGTTGAGCTAAACTAAATGGTCCTGGTGCACAAAAAAACAGTTTCAAGGGAAGCCAGCTTGGATTTGCCGTTACACCTATCAAATCCCATTGAGAGCATGTCTTTAACAGAAAAACTTGAATTGTTGAATCTCGTTATGTTGTTGTCCTCCGGTGGCTAGCTTGCCAGCCAGCTAAAATTGTCCCTTTCCTAAATTAGTCATGGATGGAGATAGGGATTTGGACTTGTGGTTTTACATAATTCTCCATCATGGACAATGATTATAATAATGATTCTGATCCAACCACTAATTCATACACTGTTGTGCCCCTGGCCTGAGAGGATGGCAGTTCAATATGTAGCTAGATGTAGAAGGCTACTGTTAACTAGCTAACGTTGCCTATGAATGGAAGTTAGGCTAGCTTTCCCCAGTGATTTTACCCATGCACCACTACTGGTTTAACGTCTAGTTTTGATTTAAATTTGGTTGACAATAACAAAAATGTAGGTTAAACGTTGGGTGAAAAAGAGAGGAAATATTGATGACTTTTTGAAAATCCAGTCAGTTTTCCACGTTGATTCAGCATCATCACATTGTTTTTTCGGTTGAAATGACATGAAAAAACGTTGATTCAACCAGGTTTGCCCAGTGGGTAATGAAGCCTTCCATGATTTACCTTCCTTGGAGAGAGGTCAACACATTTAATTAAGCGTGAGCTTGCTATATTAGATATGAATATTCAAACCGGTGTCAATTAATTAGCCAACAGATCTCTCCCAGTATGTCCCCCCCCCCCCCCCCACAGTCCTTCAAGCACTAAAGGGTCACCGTGCCAAAGGAGAGCATATACATATGAGTCTTTATATTAGCAGCTCTTTTTGTTGCTCGCTGACCAAGAGAGCACTTTTAAAAACGAATTTAGGCTATAGGCTTCATGAAGAATGCATTGTTTTTCAGAGCCTACAAATGTGTTGGTGCCCTTTGAGGCCCACAGAGGCTAACACGGGGGTATACATCCTCTTTAAACACTTGGGAAAGATAAATATTAAATCTGTTTTCACAAAGGGGGCCGTTAAGTAGACACCACGCTGATATGCATAACACAATTAATTAGGTACTGTAGTCTGTAGCATCCAACTCCTGGACAAATAACTAGGCTACTTGTAAAGCACACCTTCTGGGCATACTGAACATATGCTGGAATTATCCTTAATTGACTAATTACGTAAATTACTCATTAATTTTTTACAGCACATCAATTATAAAAGATATATCAATTAATTTAGCATAAATGAAGGCTGCACACCGCTGTAGAACGAGGTATGGGGATGAAGGCGCAGGGAGGGGGCCCACACATGGTGGGGAAAGGGGTCGTCTGTTTGTTTCGAGAGTCTAATAATTATTTGTTCAGCTTAGGGCAGGATATTCTTCCTCTGTCTCCCATTTGAAAAGAGATGTGGATAATGGCAATTATGATAATAATCTTTAAAGACCCCTCACGAAGTCATCATGGGCGCATCACGGCATAGCGAGCCATTTAAATCAATTAGTATTGTTTCAACAGGAAAATGAGCCGTTTTGGGAGTGGTAAGGCCTACCGTTGGAGTAATGGGAAATTATTTAGTGGTGACGCTTAATGCTCCGTGAACGCTCTATTTCCCCATAAAACAGCGGGTGGGTGGTGATGGCGTTTCCTTGTTGTCGTTAAAAGTTATTGGAAACTCAGTCAAGTTCTGGCGAACCTATAGGCCTCATGAGTCGTGACAGAAAAGTGGCTTTTTGTTTGGAAAGATTACACAAATCTGGTCTTCATTTAGTCATTTGAGTAATGCCGGCCTAAAAACAATGTGTCTCATCCATGTCGACTAGATGAATTACACTCGCATCAGAGACAGTTTGTTTTTCAGGGAAAATACAAGGAAGATCATTTGATTTGGCGCGAGTCGGTTGTGGTGTAGTGGTTGGTATGATAAGCGAGCGAGGCCGTTGATGCTTTACCGGGCGACAGACGCTGGGCGGCAGTGGTCACCTCTCTTCATCAACTCCCTCTCTATCTCCCTCCACGCCTATTTCGGCGACAATGTTCTGCACATGCCCAACCATTGGTTATGTATGCACCTGCCCTGGCCATGCAAGCCCCAGCTTATTTGCTAAAATATTACAGTTGTGAAGTTGACCAGCCTGGTTAGTCCAAATAACAGAAGAAGTCTATTTAAGTTAGAGGATAAGGTGGGGTAAATTGATCTAATATTTAGTACATTTAGAAAAAGTTTGATATTTACAGTATAACCTAATGAAGTTAGATGTAACCTTTTAATAAACATACCATTAAGCGAGACTTAAAATAAATAATCCACTTGTTTAGAGATAAAAACAATTTATCCGTTTTTAATAAAGCAGTCAAATTTAAGGTGAGTGTGTTGGGGGCAACTGGCCCCTCCTCCAATGGGACTGTCCACCTGGTAATCCAATGCAAGTTCAATGGTACCTACACTGAACAAAATAGAAACGCAACATGCAAAAATGTTAAAGATTTTACTGAGTTACAGTTCATATAAGGAAATCAGTCAATGGAAATAAATTCATTAGGCTCTAATCTATGGATTTCACATGACTGGGAATACAGTTATGCATCTGTTGGTCACAGATACCCAGACTATTTACATTGACCCCGACCCCCGCTGCTACTGCTGTTTATTATCTATGTATAGTCACTTTACAAATGACCTGGACTAACCTGTACCGCCACACATTGACTTGGTACCAGTACCCCCTGTATAGAGCCTTTTTATTGTTATCTACATTTATTGTGTTAGATTTTGATTGATTTTATTTTTTTACTTTAGTTTATTTAGTAAATATTTCATTAATTCTATTTCTTGAACTGCATTGTTGATTAAGGGCTTGAAAGTAAGGTCACCTGTTGTATTTGGGGCATGTGACAAATATAATTTGATTTGAACATGCAACAATTTCAAAGATTTTACTGAGTTACAGTTCATATAAGGAAATCAGTCAATTGAAATAAATTCATTAGGCCCTAATCTATGGATTTCATATGATTGTGAATACAGATATGCATATGTTGGTCACAGATACCTTGAAAAAATTGAATTAAAATTACATTTTATAACTGAATTCATTATTCATTCATTCCAAATAATGAAATACAAGTTCAATTTATGAATTCAATGATTCAATTTGTGCATAAAACATTCTAAAATATTGAATTCAAATACAGTTTCTGTTGGCAGTGATATCACTCCATAAACATGTGGTAACCAGCCCCCCTAAAAACAATGTCCAACTGCTGACACAAAAAAGCAAAGTTTGGTCAAAAAATGTGGTATGTGGATGATGGTCATACTTAGGCAAACAAACTATGGCGGTAAATAAGTTGCTACAGTGTACACTTTTTTGGTTATTTAATAAAATGTTGGTTTTAGAAAAGGGGTATTTTTTCCCAAGTACAGGAGTAACTAGGAAGATTTGGATATGATTTGGCAATAAAATGAAAAGAGGGAACTTATTAGTGAGATGTGCAATGCCATTTTGTTTCAATATAGATTTAAACACATTCATCTTCGGGGGCCAGTGTAATCTTGGGGGGGTTAATGTAAATAGTCCGGATGGCCATTTCATTCGTTGTTCAGCAGTCTTATGGCTTGGGGGTAGAAGCTGTTAAGGAGCCTTTTGGTCCTAGACTTGGTGCTCCCGTACCACTTGCCGTGTGGTAGCAGAGAGAACAGTCTATGACTTGGGTGACTGGAGTCTTTGACTATTTTTTGGGCCTTCCTCTGACACCGCCAAGTATATAGGTCCTGGATATCAGGAAGCTTGGCCCCAGTGATGTACTGGGCCGTACACACTACCCTCTGTAGCGCCTTAAGGTCAGATGCCGAGCAGTTGCCATACCAGGCGGTGATGCAACCGGTCAGGATGCTCTCGATGGTGCAGCTGTATAACTTTTTGAGTATCTGGGGACCCATGCCAAATCTTTTCAGCTTTAGCCAGGTGTGCGTTTATATTTTGTTCAGCGTAAAATGTTTGAATCTGAGAGTAAATAAAGCCAAATATATTGATAAAAGCCAAGAGAGATTTAGATGGTTATCAAAATGTCACACCAGGGCAAGCCTACACGAAACACAGCACTTATTTAAAAACCCCTATGGGAAAAATTATTGATGGAAAAACGATTGGTACCATTTCCCTGTTTGACTGCTAGGTTTTATCGGTATTATGACACCTCCACTGTGTGGGACAAATTGCTGTTTTTTGTCACACTCCCTTCTAACGTGTCCTGTGCGGCCTGTGATCATCATAGAGGGGAACAGAAGGCACGTCCATATTCCAGAGAGTCTTAGCTTTCATGAATGGGTTATAGCTCAAACAGTTCAAACGCTAGAGCCAAATTCATAAGAAGAAAATAAATTCAACATGCCACATTGGCTTCAGAAACCACCAGAAACCACTCTGTTTGTATCGCTACCTTCTGTTTATCACAGAGAGCGTTTGATTCTATTTATTTTCCTCTACCTTTCCGGACTGGCAAAGTACCAGGTTGTTGTCTCTGGTTTTGAATCTGAATGTAGAGAATTGAATTTGAAAACTGAATCCGAATGCATCTGAAAAGTTGAATATATGAAACTTTGGTAAAATTGTAATTATAGTTTGTAAACTTTAAACACCGACAATGAATGCAATATCTACCATATTGAAATTGAATATATAAATATTGAATTTGAATGCAAAAGTAATTCAATTCAGTTTCAAATTATGAAATACAAGTCCAATTTATGAATTCAATGATTCAATTACAAATTCAAAAATATTACATTCAAATTCAATATCCTAATACAAATTCAAAATTATGGAATTAAAATACAATATATGTTGGCACTGAAATCCCTCCATACACCTTACCCTACCCCTATTACTTACAAGTGTAAAAGTTTAAAGTTTGAAATATTGCTGAACAACCTCATGGGAATCCAAAACAGTACACAGTTACAGTCACTCACCCTTCTAGATAACTTGAAACAGTCTAACCGGGTCTTGTGTCTTGAAGTTGCTGATAGCTATTGCTAGCCAACTTCTTTTGCCAATTAGCTTTAGCCAGGTGTGTGACCATGGCAAAGTTGGTTTGACATGGAATAGCCTAGCTCTGGGGCTAGGTTAGGGACCGTCAATAAATTACAAAATGTAAATAAACAATATTTTCATGTTGCATATATTTTAGCTATCTCATTAAATGCTTTCAATATTTGTATATGAATTTCGACATTTTATAGTTGGTTTGAGCTTTTTAAGTCATTGAAATTTGTCGCTATTGACATTTTCTTTACATTATCCCACGTACTTTGTGTAATTTACTGTTGGTCTTTATCTAGCCCTATAGTGATATGTCAAACCAAATTGACCATTGGCATTATGATCAGGTCCAACACAATCTCACATTCAATTCATTTGCGCAGGATTGAAATAAACCCAACTCTGGGAAAACTGTTACTGTACTCTTCATCATCTTGACATACCATTTTTTCCTATTGTCTCTCAGTTTCGGATAAGACTAACTGACCAAATTATCCTATTTACACTGTATGGTCAAATACGACACTAGAATATAAGTTTCTGACTCATATTGATGCCACATAAGCCGTTTTCAAAACGAGAAGTTGCTTTTTAGGGGCAGTTACTCTCTAAGCCTATTTCAGACGGCCGCTGTTCACTGCACTGTGGTGCTGAATGCCAGATCTCGGGACCCCTCTTATGCGGCTGTCGATAGTACTGAAATCTAATGTCGGATGTTCAACCACAATTTATGTGTGGTTTCAACAAAGTAGGCCAAGACTTCAGAAAATTGTTTTCATTTTGTTTTCAATCAAGGAAAATCAATATTCATTTTGACTATAGTAAAATGATATAGAATTACATTTTGTTGAGGAACAAACGAGATTATTACCAAGTGCTAGCCAGTCAGTTACAGTGATGACCATAACGACTAGGCCTCCTGTTTACAGAGGACAGGAGTGAGCTTGAAGAGTGGTGAGCGACAGGCTGCTGAGGTGTTTGTTGCTCCAATTTTACATAGGCTTCCATGGTTTGATATTGTGACAATGAGAACTGTGTAAGGTCAAACGCAAGTCACCTGGCGCAAAGTCACCCCTAAAAACGCAATGTCACCTGAGAGAGTCCCAAATCCAAATTGATAATTCTGATGGCGCATGTATTTATCATGATGACCTCATGATAAATACTCTGTCCATTTTAAATATGAAAGTTTCAGAACTGGCCTGTTACCCAGACTCTGTCTGTCCGTATGTGTGTGTGTGTGCGTGTGCGTGTGCGTGTGTGTGAGACAGAGAGAGTCAGACAGAGATCTTGCCAAACTTGTGTTACTTTGTTCTTATAACAACATGCTTTACGTTTTAATTCAATTGGAAGTTGGGGTTGATTTATACAAATAAATAAATAATAAAATACAACTGATGGATACATCAGTTGGTGGATACAACTGATGGATACATGGATACATTTTTGCCATTGGCGGGGATTCCCAAACGCTGGGTGCGCGTTGAATTCAGCTCCTCGTCACATCCACTCCAGAGTGGGCCAGCCCATAGAGATTGATAGAGGACTCATCTTTGACTGTGCCATTATAGCGTCTAAGATCAGCACGGGCAGCGGCATTGAGGCTACAACCCATGGGAATCTCATCCAGTTGACTACTTTAAAATGGTGGAAGCACGGTGGAAGTCAGTGTCCACTAGTTACCACAGACACAAAATCAGAATTGGCTATATTGTAAAAGTTAATGAAAACAAAAATATGCTTTTTGGTCTTAATTTAAGGATAGGCATAAGGTTAGCAGTGTGTTTAAGGTTAGGGTTGAGGTTAGGTTCAAAATAAGAATTTAAAAAGAGAAACGCTAGAAATAGGCGGGGTTTATGGCTTTGTGGCTGTGGTAACTAGTGACGAACGTGGAAGCCCTCAATGGTGCTGCCCAAACTAAACTACCTTTTGGCCACTAGAGGACACTGTCATTCTCTATGGGCCAGCCGGGAGAGGGAGGACCGCTAGCTGAGCCAGTGCTGCAGTGAGCGCAGCGGGAGATTCGGTGGCTAGCGTAACTACGACAACAAGCGTTGCAAACTTGTACATGGAGGCTAAAGCATCTCCACAATGACAGAGACCAACATGGAAGATTATTTGCGGCGGGCCAAGACAATGCTGGTGAGTTTTAGTCTAAACAGCCCGGGGATAATAAGGGTTTTACTGGTTGGGATGATGACAACGTGCTACAGGCTGTATTCCTGTTGCTGAAAACGTAGTCTCTTGTTTCTTTGACCCCCAAGCACAAGTAGTAGGCTAGGCTACGGCGGACGTCCGGAATGATTAAGAAAAACGAATGGTCCAAACCATAAGCTTCTCCTGCCACACATTTAAAAAAAAAGTAATTTTAATGAGTCACGCACAAGCTTCGCACGCACCTGTGCTGCAGGTCTGTGTTCACGCTTATTCGTATTTTATTGAAAAACAAATAGCCACATACTGTCTCAGCAGAACACAGACAAGTCGTTTCCAGTAAAACGTTGTTAAAAACACGTGATGACTACTCACTTACTTGACAGGTATACTCACTTACTTGACCGGTAGGCTGAAGGATACTAACTGTTAGTTGCAGGAAGGCTGCGTCACAATAAAATAAATGCGTGTAGGCCTGTAACGTTAATTAGTTAGTCTAACGATCAACATTCCGGTGAGGTCTGAAGCTTCTTGATTTTGATTGGTCATTCTATTCAGTGAGGTCTGAAGTCTGACTATTCAGCTCCATGAATAGTGAGACCCCAGTGAAGGCAGTCTTATTCTGCATACTGCATATCTCTAGACCCCTGCATTACAGTTTTATGTTATGGGTGTTGGAAGCCTAATTGTGGCAATAGGCCTATTGTTGGAGTTATGTTGGAGTGTTTGTGTAATGGTTGTTTTTTGCTAGTCCATCTGTTGGCTACACAGTCCCCTTTGTGTGATGAGACCATGAAATCCTAGGATGACATAGAAGGATAACACACAATTCAAACAGTCATCACTAGCCAGCCTCTGCCCAGTACCCTGCCCTGAATCTTAGACGCTGTCACTAGCCGATTACCACCCTGTACTCTACCCTGCTCCTTAGACTGCTGCCCTATGTACTAAGAGTCATTGAAGACTGGTCACTTATTATATACCGTATTCTAGTCATGGCTCATCCTACAGTTGAAGTCAGAAGTTTACATACGCTTAGGTTGGAGTCATTAAAACTCGTTTTTCAACCACTCCACAAATTTCTTGTTAACAAACTATAGTTTTGGTAAGTCGGTTAGGACATTTACTTTGTGCATGACACAAGTAATTTTTCCAACAATTGTTTACAGACAGTGAATTTTAAGTGAAATAATCTATCACAATTCCAGTGGGTCAGAAGTTTACGTACACTAAATTGACTGTGCCTTTAAACAGCTTGTAAAATTCCAGAACATGATGTCATGGCTTTAGAAGCTTCTGATAGGCTAATTGACATAATTTGAGTCAATTGGAGGTGTACCTGTGGATGTATTTCAAGGCCAACCTTCAAACTTAGTGCCTCTTTGCTTGACATCATGGCGAAATCAGCCAAAACCTCAGAAATGGGAAAATCATGGGAAAATCAAAAGAAATCAGTCAAGACCTCGGAAAAATAAAATTGTAGACCTCCACAAGTCTGGTTCATCCTTGGGAGCAATTTCCAAACACCTGAAGGTACCATGTTCATCTGTACAAACAATAGTACGCAAGTATAAACTCCATGGGACCACACAGCCGTCATACCGCTCAGGAAGGACACGCGTTCTGTCTCCTAGAGATGAACGTACTTTGATGCGAAAAGTGCAAATCAATCCCAGAACAACAGCAAAGGACCTTGTGAAGATGCTGGAGGAAACGGGTACAAAAATATCGATATCCACAGTAAAACGAGTCCTATATCAACATAACCTGAAAGGCCACTCAGCGAGGAAGAAGCCACTGCTCCAAAACCGCCATAAAAAAGACAGACTACGGGTTGCAACTGCACATGGGGACAAAGATCTTACTTTTTGGACAAATGTCCTCTGGTCTGATGAAACAAAAATAGAACTGTTTGGCCGTAATGACCATCATTATGTTTGGAGGAAAAAGGGGGAGGCTTGCATGCCGAAGAACACCATCCCAACCGTGAAGCACGCGGGTGGCAGCATCATGTTGTGGGGGTGCTTTGCTGCAGGAGGGACTGGTGCACTTCACAAAATAGATGGCATCATGAGGGAGGAAAATTATGTGGATATATTGAAGCAACATCTCAAGACATCAGTCAGGAAGTTACAGCTAGGTCACAAATGGGTCTTCCAAATGGACAATAACCCAAAGCATACTTCCAAAGTTGTGGCAAAATGGCTTAAGGACAACAAAGTCAAGGTATTGGAGTGGCCATCACAAATCCCTGACCTCAATCCTGTAGAAAAGTTGTGGGCAGAACTGAAAAAGCTTGTGCGAGCAAGGAGGCCTACAAACCTGACTCAGTTACACCAGCTCTGTCAGGAGGAATGGGCCAAAATTCACTCAACTTATTGTGGGAAGCTTGTGGAAGGCTATCCTAAACGTTTGACCCAAGTTAAACAATTTTAAAGGCAATGCTACCAAACACTAATTGAGTGTATGTAAACTTCTGACCCACTGGGAATGTGATGAAAGAAATCAAATCTGAAATAAATCATTCTCTCAACTTTTATTCTGACATTTCACATTCTTAAAATAAAGTGGTGATCCTAACTGACCTAAGACTGGGAATTTTTACTAGGATTAAATGTCAGGAATTGTGAAAAACTGCATTTAAATGTATTTGGCTAAGGTGTATGTAAACTTCTGACTTCTGTATGTATGTTATGTATGTATGTTAAAAACAGATAAGATTAGTATTCCTGCAGAATTATTTTGTTGAAATGTAATTTGATCTCTCAAAAATTAAGATAATTGATTGCACGATTTGGCTATTTTAATTTATAGGATTCATGCAATATTCAATAAATATAGTACCTAACATCCGATTTGGACCAAACTTTTTTCTAACATTGAGTAAGACATGAAGAATCAAATGAAATGGTCAAAAGCCACCCACGGCCCCCCCATGCCAATCCCACCCCACAACCAGTATACATTATCAGTTCTATATGTTTGACAAGTTTTATGGAGCTGCTGCTTGGAGTATTGTTTCAATGAACCAGGTATGACAGCAACCCATGCTTTGGTTTTGTTTACCTGGCCAATGTTTCAAATGCTAACTTTTAGCATTTGTGTCACTAATCCAATGCAAAGCTTCAAAAGGAGGGTGGTGCTTGGTATCATTGTTCTTCCTCTGTCAACCATGGTTATCTTCAAGGAAACACGTGCCGTCATCATTGCTTTGCACAAAAAGGGCTTCACAGGCAAGGATATTGCTGCCAGTAAGATTGCACCTAAATCAACCATTTATCGGATCATCAAGAACTTCAATGAGAGCGGTTCAATTGATGTGAAGAAGGCTTCAGGGCGCCCAAGAATGTCCAGCAAGCGCCAGGACCATCTCCTAAATTTGATTCAGCTGTGGGATCGGGGCACCACTAGTACAGAGCTTGATCAGGAATGGCAGCAGGCAGGTGTGAGTGCATCTGCACGCACAGTGAGGCGAAGACTTTTGGAGGATGGCCTGGTGTCAAGAAGGGCAGCAAAGAAGCCACTTCTCTCCAGGAAAAACATCAGGGACAGACTGATATTCTGAAAAAGGTACAGGGATTGGACTGCTGAGGACTGGGGTAAAGTCATTTTCTCTGATGAATCCCCTTTCCAATTGTTTGGGGCATCTGGAAAAAAAGCTTGTCCGGAGAAGACGAGGTGAGCGCTACCATCAGTCCTGTGTCATGCCAACAGTAAAGCATCCTGAGACCATTCATGCGTGGGGTTGCTTCTCAGCCAAGGGAATGGGCTCACTCACGATTTTGCCTACGAACACAGCCATGAATAAAGAATGGTACCAACACATTCTCCGAGAGCAACTTCTCCCAACCATCCAGGAAGAGTTTGGTTACGAACAATGCCTTTTCCAGCATGATGGAGCACCTTGCCATAAGGCAGAAGTGATAACTAAGTGCCTCGGGGAACAAAACATTGATATTTTGGGTCCATGGCCAGGAAACTGGTCAATCCTCAAGAGGCGGGTGGACAAACAAAAATACACAAATTCTGACAAACTCCAAGCATTGATTATGCAAGAATAGGCTGCTATCAGTCAGGATGTGGCCCAGAAGTTAATTGACAGCATGCCAGGGCGGATTGCAGAGGTCTTGATAAAGAAGGGTCAACACTGCAAATATTGACTCTTTGCATCAACTTCATGTAATTGTCAATAAAAGCCTTTGACACTTATGAAATGGTTGTAATTATACTTCAGTATTCCATAGTAACATCTGACAAAAATATCTAAAGACACTGAAGCAGCAAACTTTATGGAAATTAATATTTGTTTCATTCTCAAAACCTTTGGCCACGACTGTATACATTTGTATAAAGAGCATTCTTCTGATTCAGGACACTAAATCACTGATTCCCAGGCAGCAGTTAGTCAGCTGTTAGTCAGTGGAGTCTTTAGTAATGAAGGCTTTATGTGCAGGCAGCCCTGGTAAATTAGCCATGTCACTGGAGAAGGAATCAAAATATTACCACTGACCCATTGAGGAGGGGGGAAGGGGCGAATATGCGGTTTTGATAACAGAAGACGGTGGTGAAAGAGGGGATGATGAAAGGAAGGAGATACTGGAGGGAAAGTGAGAGAGAGAAAGATAGAGGGAAAGCAATAAGAGAGCTAAGGAAGGCATGCAGAGAAACAGAAAAGCAGCAGTGTGTCCGTTCACCCTGAGCCTCCTTGAGATGAATGGGGTGAATTTTAGATGAGGAGCACACAGTGAAATGGAGATGAGAGAGCGGTACCGGCTGTGTGTTCTGTTGTCTGTGTGCTCTGCTGCTGGTGCTGCTGCTGTGGAACAGCCAGTGAGTGCCCTTTCATTTCTAATGCGTCTCTTCCTCCCGTAGCCATCAGAGTATCGACCAACTCGCTGCCCCCCTCCCCCTCCATCCCCTCAGAAACACGAGTGACGCCTGCTCGACAGAAACCAGATATTAGCATCTCAAACAGATATCTCACTGATTGCCCACTGCAACCCCGGTGGTTACATTGCAGCAGGCCAGTGTGGCACCGTATTCTGCAGTTTGTGTTTACCCAATGCTGACTAGCGCAATGTAACCACCATCACAGATATTTACTTCCCCACCCGCTTACAACTATGTACAACATAGTACTCTTCATACTAGCAGATGGCAGCCACACTGTTTTTATTGGTGGTGTATTAGTACTGGTAGTAGTAACTAGGATACACACACACACACGGAGGGACCTCGGGAAATTACAATTGTTCCAGAACAGGGCAGCACGACTGGCCCTTAAATGTACATGGAGAGCAGTGCCGTTTATGATGAGGGAGGACAATTTTGTTTTTTGATGAGCATGGCCTTATTTCTATTATAGCATATTGGATGACTGTCATTCATATTCCATTCACCCAGTTCAATGCAACATCAATAGGTTTATGATACTGCATCATACTCAAATGTTCCTTATACCCATCATGAGGTTGATACAACCTAGCCTATGAATGAAAGTTTACAACATAGGTGCACACAGGTCGAGAGAGAAATTTGAGGTGACACATGGACAGACAGTGACATATTCAATACCGCCTTCCACACTCTTGCCTGCATCTAGCTTATCTAGATAATCATGTGTAATCATTAGTCCAACAGTTGCAATCAAAAGTTATTAGACAAATTCTGGTATTTTTATCCCCATTTCATTTGCTTTCGTTTAAGAAACGATTTTCAACAGAATCGCCGGAATGAATACACCCTTGATCACGCGTAAACACAGTTCACTTTCATAGCAGCCACGTTGTATTCTTTCTCACATCTATGCACTCTCCTCCTCTCACCTTTTCCCTTTGTTTGTGGACTTCAATGCACATCAGCTGTATGTGACCAGGCGAAAAATTATTTCCAAGCCAAACCATGTCATAACCACTGCACACAGCCTACATCGTTGTCCCCATATTAGCTAAAGTAACATTAGCATCCTAGTCAACATAGCTAACAGAACTGTGTTAGTAAACCCACCACAATCAGGCAGTAACGTTGTGTATAGTCAGTAAGCGGTTTAGCATTTACGCCGGCAGGCCCCGGTGGCAAGAAATTTATAAAACCAAAAGCTAACCTTGACTTGGAAGAGTCAGCTAGCTAACATAGCATCCCTCTGTTTGAGCCAGGTCATTGTGTAGGCTAAACTAGCCATCTGCAAGTAAGTGAAAATGAAAGTGAAAAAAGACTCTCTTCTCCTTAATTTGTGAAGAAATTCATTTTTGAAAACTCTTTCTCTTTGAGTCAACAACTCACCACATTTTATGCAATGCAGTGCTAGCTAGCTGTAGCTTATGCTTTCAGTACTAGATTCATTTTCTGATCCTTTGATTGGGTGGACAACATGTTAGTTCAAGCTGCAAGAGAGCTCTGATAGGATGGAGTATGTCCTCCGGAAGTTGTCATAATTACTGTGTAAGTCTATGGAAGCGGGTGAGAACCAAGAGCCTCCAAGGTTTGTATTGAAGTCAATGTACCAAGAGGAGGACGGAAGCTATCTGTCCTCCGGCTACTCCGTGGTGCTACCCTACAGAGTGTTGTTGAGGCTGCTGTAGACCTTCATTGCCATTTTACCTGTTGTTGTTGTTGTCTTAGCTGATTAGCTGTTTTTGTCTTACCCGTTGTTGTCTCAGCTAGCTCTCGCAATCAACACCTGTGATTGCTTTATGCCTCGCTTTATGTCTCTCTCAAATGTCAATATGCCTTGTATACTGTTGTTTAGGTTAGTTATCATTGTTTTAGTTTACAATGGAGCCCCTAGTTCTACTCATCATACCTCTGATACCTCCTTTGTCCCACCTCCCACACATGCGGTGATCTCACCCAGTATAACCAGCATGTCCAGAGATGCAACCTCTCTTATCATCACTCAGTACCTGGGCTTACCTCCGCTGTACCCGCACCCCACCACACCCCTGTCTGCACATTATGCCCTGAATCTATTCTACCATGCCCAGAAATCTACTCCTTTTATTCTTTGTCCCCAACGCTCTAGACGACCAATTTTGATAGCCTTTAGACGTACCCATGTGGAGGTAAACCCAGGCCAGGCGTGTCCCCAGGCACCCTCATTTGTTGACTTCTGTGATCGAAAAAGCCTTGGTTTCATGCATGTTAACATCAGAAGCCTCCTCACTAAGTTTGTTTTACTCACTGCTTTAGCACACTCCGCCAACCCTGATGTCCTTGCCGTGTCTGAATCCTGGCTTAGGAAGGCCACCAAAAATCCTGAGATTTCCATACCCAACTACAACATTTTCCGTCAAGATGGAACTGCCAAAGGGGGAGGAGTTGCAATCGACTGCAGAGAGAGCCTGCAAAGTTCTGTCATACTTACCAGGTCTATGGCCAAACAGTTCGAGCTTCTAAATAAAAAAATTAATCTCTCCAGAAATAAGTTTCTCACTGTTGCCGCCTGTTATCGACCCCCCTCCACTCCCAGCTGTGCCCTGGACACCATATGTGAATTGATCGCCCCCCATCTAGCTTCAGAGTTCGTTCTGTTAGGTGACCTAAACTGGGATATGCTTAACACCCCGGCAGTCCTACAATCTAAGCTAGATGCCCTCAATCTCACACAAATCATCAAGGAACCCACCAGGTACAACCCTAAATCCGTAAATATGGGCACCCTCATAGACATTATCCTGACCAACTTGCCCTCCAAATACACTTCTGCTGTTTTCAGGTCAGGATCTCAGCGATCACTACCTCATTGCCTGTATCCGCTATGGGTCCGCGGTCAAACGACCTCCCCTCATCACTGTCAAACGCTCCCTTAAACACTTCTGCGAGCAGGCCTTTCTAAGCGATCTGGCCCGGGTATCCTGGAAGGATATTGACCTCATCCCGTCAGTCGTGGATGCCTGGTCGTTCTTTAAAAGTAATTTCCTCACCATCTTAGATAAGCATGCCCCTTTCAAAAAATGCAGAACTAAGAACAGATATAGCCCGTGGTTCACTCCAGACCTGACTGCCCTTGACCAGCACAAAAACATCCTGTGGCGGACTGCAATAGTATCGAATAGTCCCTGCGATATGCAACTGTTCAGGGAAGTCAGGAACCAATACACACAGTCAGTCAGGAAAGCAAAGGCTAGCTTTTTCAAGCAGAAATTTGTATACTGTAGCTCTAACTCCAAAAAGTTTTGGGACACTGTAAAGTCCATGGAGAACAAGAGCACCTCCTCCCAGCTGCCCACTGCGCTGAGGCTAGGTAACACGGTCACCACCGATAAATCCATGATAATCAAACATTTCAGCTACTCGCCCGAGCCTTCCCAGCTTCTCCTTCACCCAAATCCAGATAGCAGATGTTCTGAAAGAGCTGCAAAACCTGGACCCGTACAAATCAGCTGGGCTAGACAATCTGGACCGTCTCTTTCTTAAGCTATCCTCCGCCATTGTTGCAACCCCTATTACCAGCCTGTTCAACCTCTCTTTCGTATCGTCCGAGATCCCTAAAGATTGGAAAGCTTCCCCGGTCATCCTCATCTTCAAAGGGGGTGACACTCTAGACCCAAACTGTTACAGACCTATATCTATCCTGCCCTGCCTCTCTAAAGTCCTCGAAAGCCAAGTTAATAAACAGATCACTGACCATTTCGAATCCCACCGTACCTTCTTCGCTGTGCAATCTGGTTTCCGAGCCGGTCACAGGTGCACCTCAGCCACGCTCAAGGTACTAAACGATATCATAACCGCCATCGATAAAAGACAGTACTGTGCAGCCGTCTTCATCGACCTGGCCAAGGCTTTCGACTCTGTCAATCACCGTAATCTTATCGGCAGACTCAATAGCCTTGGTTTCTCTAATGACTGCCTCGCCTGGTTCACCAACTACTTTGCAGACAGA
The DNA here is from genome assembly GCF_901001165.1 of Salmo trutta. Lineage (NCBI taxonomy): Eukaryota > Metazoa > Chordata > Actinopteri > Salmoniformes > Salmonidae > Salmo > Salmo trutta. The sequence continues at coordinate 28,968,157 of NC_042983.1, read as the reverse complement.
GTTCAGTGTGTCAAATCGGAGGGCCTGTTGTCCGGACCTCTGGCAGTCTCTATGGGGGTACCACAGGGTTCAATTCTCGGGCCAACTCTTTTCTCTGTATATATCAATGATGTCGCTCTTGCTGCGGGTGATTCCCTGATCCACCTCTACGCAGACGACACCATTCTGTATACTTCTGGCCCTTCTTTGGACACTGTGCTAACTAACCTCCAAAGGAACTTCAATGCCATACAACACTCCTTCCGTGGCATCCAACTGCTCTTAAACGCTAGTAAAACCAAATGCATGCTTTTCAACTGTTCGCTGCCCGCACTCGCCCGTCTGACTAGCATCACCACCCAGGACTGTTCTGACCTAGAATATGTGGACAACTATAAATACCTAGGTGTCTGGCTAGACTGTAAACTCTCCTTCCAGACTCATATTAAACATCTCCGATCCAAAATCAAATCTAGAATCGGCTTTATATTTCGCAACAAAGCCTCCTTCACTCACGCCGCCAAACTTTCCCTCATAAAACTGACTATCCTACCGATCCTTACTTTGGCGATGTCATCTACAAAATAGCTTCCAATACTCTACTCAGCAAACTGGATGCAGTCTATCACAGTGCCATCCGTTTTGTTACCAAATCACCTTATAACACCCACCACTGCGACCTGTATGCTCTAGTCGGCTGGCCCTCGCTACATATTCGTCGCCAGACCCACTGGCTCCAGGTCAAGCTCAGCCTTATCTCAGCTCACTGGTCACGATAACAACACCCACCCGTAGCACACGTTCCAGCAGGTATATCTCACTGATCATCCCCAAAGCTAACACCTCATTTGGCCACCTTTCCTTCCAGGTCTCTGCTGCCAGTGACTGGAATGAATTGCAAAAATCGCTGAAGCTGGAGACTTATATTTCCCTCACCAACTTTAAACATCAGCTATCTGAGGAGTTAACCGATCGCTGCAGCTGTACATAGTCCATCTGTAAATAGACCACCCAGTCTACCTACCTCATCCCCATACTGTTTTTATTTACTTTTCTGCACACCAGTATCTCTGCTTGCACACCATCATCTGCTCATTTATCACTCCAGTGTTAATCTGCAAAATTGTAATTCTTCGCTACTATGGCCTATTTATTGCCTACCTCCTTATGCCTTTTGCACACACTGTATATAGACTTTCTTTTTTCTACTGTGTCATTGACTTGTTTATTGTGTTATTGGCTTGTTTATTCCATGTTATTCCATGTGTAACTCTGCGTTGTCTGTGTCACACTGCTTTGCTTTATCTTGGCCAGGTCACAGTTGTAAATGAGAACTTGTTCTCAACTAGCCTACCTGGTTAAATAAAGGTGAAATAAAAAAATAATAAAAAAAACAGCTCGGACACCCATGCATATCCCACAAGACATGCTACCAGAGGTTTCTTCACAATCCCCAAGTCAAGAACAGACTATGGGAGGCGCACAGTACTACACAGAGCCATTACTACATGGAACTGTATTCCACATCAGGTAACTGGTGCAAGAAGTAGAATCAGATTTTAAAAAACAGATAAAAATACAACTTATGGAACAGCGGAGACTGTGAAGAGACACACACACACACAGGCACAGACACACAAGATAAAACACACACTCTATACACACCTACACATGGATGTAGTATTGTAGATATGTGATAGTAGAGTAGTGGCCTTAGGAAACACACTTAATGTGTTGTGAAAAGTGTTATGAAATGTAATGTCATGTAATATTTTAAATTGTATGTAACTGCCTTAATGTTGCTGGGCCCCAGGAAGAGTAGCTTCTGCCTTTGCAGCAGCTATTGGGGATCCTTAATAAATACGAATACACACACCACTGATCTACCATCATGGCCACCACAGGGTACATGAATCTTACAGTCATCTCTTTCATGCATATTAAATCATATTATGCATTATGCATGGATTTCTGAGTGCTGCATTCCAGCGCAGTCATACTCGTCCCGTACCACTCTGGAGATGAGATGATCTCAGCTATCTCTACCTACAGTCTGATTTCACCCCTTCTCACAACTTAGCTTTCTTTCATGTCACAGGCTGCAGTGGCATAAGAAGTTTGAAATTACTTTTTCAAAGTCGGCCCATCCCATTGAAATACTTGCTAATCCACAGATGTAGGTTCAGCAATTGTGGAAAACAAACCGAAATGTAAATTCTATTGATGTAATACATTGGATCTTGTGTGGTCTTTTGAACCTTTTTTTAGTATGTTTGTTTGTTCCAGGCGTCAGGACCTGAGGGTCCTGTTAGAATAATTTGTATGTGTTAGGAAAATGACTTAACTGTTCCACTCTGAAATTATAGAATAGGGTGATATGTTTGAGAATCATGGGAAGATAAAATCAGGGTATGGGGAGATCGGTTAGGATTGTAAAACTTTGAGGTTATATTCTTTAGTAGGGATGTAAACAGAGTGAAGTTGTCGAGTAGATAATGGAAAAACATTGGAGGGTTTCAAACCAAGAGGGTCATAAAGGGGGAGGGGAGGTGAAAGCCTTGAAGAATGTGGCAACTTTTATGTTTCTTTGTGGTTAGTGGAAAAGTACTGGTTGTTTGAGAAGGGAGTGGTCTAAAGATAGGAATGTATGTGCGTATTATAAAAGGACTGAGTCCTAATTTTTGACTTTAGAACGTTCTCTGAATAAACTGTACAGACCTTTTGCAGAAAGCTGAGTCCTTGCCTAATTATTCTTAACCCAGTGTCTTACAAACCTTGGGGATTAGTCAAAGCTTATTGAATTATCATTGGGATTCAAAATTACCATAACAGGTCCTGAAGTCCATGCTGTTCTAGGAGTGGTGGAGCCAGATGTAGATTCTGTGGCTTCAACACTGAGTTACGCCTACTTCCTCAGCCAGGTAATGTGTGGGGACATGTTCACGTGTTCAAGGTATTTATGTGTGTACTGTATGTGTGTGTTTGTGTGTGTGTGTATGTATTACAGCCTTTTGAGTACTTGTTTGAGGTTGAGCTTACAGTACCAGTCAAAAGTTTGGACACACCTACTCATTCAAGGTTTGGTGTTTATTTTTACAATTCTTTTACTATATAGTGAAGACATCAAAACTATGAAATAACACATATGGAATCATGTAGTAACCAAAAAAGTGTTAAACAAACCAAAATATATTTGATGTCTTCACTATTATTCTACAATGTAAAAATAAAGAAAAACCCTGGAATGAGTGGGTGTGTCCAAAAGTTTGACTGGTACTGTATATGTATCTGCGTGTCTTGTATTTGTACTTTCTGTGTGTTTGTGTGTGTCTCAGAAGGAGAGCTCAGGCTGTGTGAGTGTCCCGGTCCTGTGTGGTCAGCGATGTGATGTGGGCTTGCCAGGGAGACGGTGTGGTACCTTGTGAGGGTGTGTGAGTCTGCTCTGTTGTGGAAAGACGACATCAACCTACTACAGCTCCACCACAGAGGAAAACTCTCCCTCACTCTGATGAGGGACGATGTGCTCAACAGGTACACACAGTAGACGTCTACCGATTAATCAGAATGGCCGATTAATTAGGGCCGATTTCAAGTTTTCATAACAATCGGAAATCGGTATTTTTGGACACCGATTTGGCAAATTATATATATATTTTTTTACACCTTTATTTAACTAGGCAAGTCCGTTAAGAACACATTCTTATTTTCAATGACGGCCTAGGAATGGTGGGTTAACTGCCTTGTTCAGGGGCAGAACGACAGATTTTTACCTTGTCAGCTCGGGGATTCAATCTTGCAACTTTACGGTTAACTTGTCCAACGCTCAAACCACCTGCTTTACATTGCACTCCACGAGGAGCCTGCCTGTTACGCGAATGCAGTAAGAAGCCAAGGTAAGTTGCTAGCTAACATTAAACTTATCTTATAAAAAACAATCAATCAATCAATCATAATCACTAGTTAACTACACATGGTTGATGATATTACTAGTTTATCTAGCCTGTCCTGCATTGCATATAATCGATGCGGTGCACATTCGCGAAAAAGGACAGTCGTTGCTCCAAAGTGTACATAACCATAAACATCAATGTCTTTCTTAAAATCAATATACACGTATATATTTTTAAACCTGCATATTTAGTTAATAATGCCTGCTAACATGAATTTCTTTTAACTAGGGAAAATATGTCACCTCTTGCAGCAGAGTCAGGGTATATGCAGCAGTTTGGGCCACCTGGCTCGTTGCGAACTGTGTGAAGACTATTTCTTCCTAACAAAGACAGCCAACTTCGCCAAACGGGCAATGATTTAACAAAAGCGCATTTGCGAAAAAAGCACAATCGTTGCACGACTGTACCTAACCATAAACATCAATGCCTTTCTTAAAATCAATACACAGAAGTTTAGCTAAAAGAAATCCAGGTTAGCAGGCAATATTAACCAGGTGAAATTGTGTCACTTCTCTTGCGTTCATTGCACGCAGAGTCAGGGTATATGCAACAGTTTGGGCTGCCTGGCTCGTTGTGAACTAATTTGCCAGAATTTTACGTAATTATGACATAACATTGAAGGTTGTGCAATGTAACAGGAATATTTAGACTTAGGGATGCCACCCGTTAGATAAAATACGGAACGGTTCCGTATTTCACTGAAAGAATAAACGTTTTGTTTTCGAGATGATAGTTTCCGGATTCGACCATATTAATGACCTACGGCTCGTATTTCTGTGTGTTTATTATATTATAATTAAGTCTATGATTTGATATTTGATAGAGCAGTCTGACTGAGCAGTGGTAGGCACCAGCAGGCTCGTAAGCATTCATTCAAACAGCACTTTTGTGCGTTTTGCCAGCAGCTCTTCGCAATGCTTCAAGCATTGCGCGGTTTATGACTTCAAGCCTATCAACTCCCGAGATTAGGCTGGTGTAACCGATGTGAAATGGCTAGCTAGTTAGCGGGGTGCGCGCTAATAGCGTTTCAAACATCACTCGCTCTGGGACTTGGAGTAGTTGTTCCCCTTGCTCTGCATGGGTAACGCTGCTTCGAGGGTGGCTGTTGTCAATATGTTCCTGGTTCGAGCCCAGGTAGGAGCGAGGAGAGGGACGGAAGCTATACTGTTACACTGGCAATACTAAAGTGCCTATAAGAACATCCAATAGTCAAAGGTATATGAAATACAAATCGTATAGAGAGAAATAGTCCTATCATTCCTATAATAACTACAACCTAAAACTTCTTACCTGGGAATATTGAAGACTCATGTTAAAAGAACAACCAGCTTTTGTATGTTCTCATGTTCTGAGCAAGGAACTTAAACGTTAGCTTTCTTACATGGCACATATTGTACTTTTACTTTCTTCTCCAACACTTTGTTTTTGCATTATTTAAACCAAATTGAACATGTTTAATTATTTATTTGAGGCTAAATTGATTTTATTGATGTATTATATTAAGTTAAAATAAGTGTTCATTCAGTAATGGTAATTGTCATTATTAGAAAGGGGAAAAAATCGGCCGATTAATCGGTAGCGGCTTTTTGGTCCTCCAATAATCGGTATCGGCGTTGAAAAATCATAATCCGTCGACCTCTAACACACACACAGACACACATACACAAATCATGTAGTTGATATTTTGTGTGTGTGTGTACATTTGCGTGTTGGTATTGCTCAGATGTGTGTATTAGGTGGTATAGTATGGAAGTGTATGTTTAGGATTTCAGACAGATCCTGAGGGCTTTGTGAAGATGTAGTATAATGTGCCCTTCCCCCTGTCTGTTCCAGCTCCGACTATGAAGCTCTGGAGTCCAGCATCCTCCGAGTGGTCCATCACCACGAGCAACGGGCAGGAGGGTAGGGGGTGTCGTGCATGGCGATGGTGGTCACCAGGGAGATTCTTCAAGAGGCAGTGGAGCAGATCTGTGTGCCGCTGGGGGAGCTGCTAGGAGGTGAGGACCAATGGTGCCCCCGCTGGGGGTAATGGGCTGATGCAGGACTCACACTAAGCCCCCGATATTACTCGGTTATAACACCCACCAGGTGAGAGGGTGGGTGTGCAGTTAGGAGGGACGGGACTGCAGAGTAACAAGTCATTACATCTAGGCAGTGAGAGAATACAAGAGGGTCAGAGTGTGTAAGTGTGTGTATGTGTGTCTGTCCATGTGTGTTTCTTTCATACCCTCTGTATACTGGGTTTGTTGTGTTTGTCAAATACGTCGTTATGACTCCCTGCCTCATACATGGTGTGTGAGTGTTGACTGTATGTGCATGTATTTGTGTTCTTCCCCTGCCAATAAATCAATCAAACAAGCCTGCAATCTTGTTAGAGAGGTTAAGTAGCTCTGGAGGTTATCAGGAAATTACAGAAATTACAGATTTTTGTTCTCCATTGCGTATCCTGCTTATATCTATTGTTTTAGCTGTGATGTACCGGCTAGGGTGTGTGCGCATGCTTATGTGTGTATGTGTGCTGTGCTTACGGAGCACAGTACCACCCAACAGCTCCTAAGTGTAATGAATTTAACTGATGTCACTGACATCAATTTGTTAGCCTCTGTATGATATGATAGTCTTGATGCAAAGTCCCTGAGATTTTTGCAGTCAGTATATTTTTCCTTCGTTTCAGTGCCACATACAAACATAATAGCATGTACAGCTAATATTACACCAATGACTGAATATTGGTTTGTTTTTGATGTAGCCGGTGGGTTTTTTCTCGCAGGCCCTGAGGCTGCAGTCAGAGGAGCTGTGGATCAAAGATGGCCGTCGCTCAGTGGACCTGGAGGAGCTGCTGAGGGTGTTGCAGGAGAGGAGCGGCTTCTCACCCTATGATGACACAACCAGTCCTAACGCTGGCGAGGCCCAGCTTCAAGGTGTGTGTTTATAGCTGGTAAGGTTAAAGATGTGGTTATTTGTGTAGTGTAATGTCTGTCTGTCTGTCTAAAGGCAGTGTAACTCATGATTTGGAGAATTTACATGGAATTGGAATTAGAGTAGACAGTTTAAATTGGAATTCTAAAACATTTGTTTGGAATTTAATTAGAATTTAGATATTTACAACTTTTATTGAATGATATGTAGTTTGTATATACATTTGAATAATTTCATATTTGTATGTATATATTTGTGTCTACATTATAGCCAGATTTTCTGTGCCTAAACAATGACATTAAACGTACAGTATAGTTTTAATCGATATTAGTTGGCTTCCTCCAAACATGTACTCCGGGTGAATGGGGTGTGTGTTTGACAGGTATGGATATAGAGCTCATGTTTCTGAAGGAGCTGAAGGAGTTCTCTGATGGGGAGCTGACCATATCGTTCACCATTGTGTCAGTAGATCTGAAGGTAAGGTCAAAGGTCATTAGCAAAACAAAACTAGAAATGGAAATAAACTCCCATAATTTACCCTTTTGGTTACCCTGATAGTGTTATTTTGTGTTTACACTAAATTGCGTAAAGAATATACACTACCCATCAAAGGTTTGAGGTCACTTAGAAATGCCCTTGTTTTTTAAAGAAAAGCACTTTTTTTTGTCCATTTAAAATAACATCAAATTGAATAGAACTATAGTGTAGACATTGTTAATGTTGTAAATTATTATTGTAGCTGGAAATGGCTGATTTTTTATTTAATATCTACATAGACATACAGAGGCCCATTATCAGCAACCTTCACTCCTGTGTTCCAATGAAACGTTGTGTTAGCTAGTCCAAGTTTATAATTTTAAAAGGCTAATTAATCATTAGAAAACCCTTTTGCAATTATGTTCGAACAACTGAAAACTGTTGTTCTGATTTAAAGAAGCAATTAAAATGGCCTTCTTTAAACGAGTTGAGTATCTGGAGCATCAGCATTTGTGGGTTTCGATTACAGGCTCAAAATGGCCAGAAACAAATAACTTTCTTCTGAAACTCGTCAGTCTATTCTTCTGAGAAATGAAGGCTATTCCGTGCGAGAAATTGCCAAGAAACTAAAAATCTCATACAATGCTGTGTACTACTCCCTTCACAGAACGGCGCAAACTGGCTCTAACCAAAAGAAAGAGGAGTGGGAGGCCCTGGTGCACAACTGAGCAAGAGGACAAGAGTACATTAGAGTGTCTAGTTTGAGAAGCAGATGCCTCACAAGTCTTCAACTGGCACCTTCATTAAATAGTACCCGCAAAACATCAGTCTCAACGTCAACAATGAAGAGGCGACTCCGGGATGCTGGCCTTCTAGGCAGAGTTGCAAAGAAAAAGCGATATCTCAGACTGGCCAATAAAAAGAAAAGATGAAGATGGGCGAAAGAACACAGACCCTGGACAGAAGGAACTCTGCCTAGAAGGACAGCATCCACTGAATCTTCACTGTTGACGTTGAGACTGGGGTTTTGCGGGTACTACAGTTGAAGTCGGAAGTTTACATACACCTTAGCCAAATACATTTAAACTCAGTTTTTCAAAATTCCTGATATTTAATCAGAGTAAAAATTCCCTGTCTTAGGTCAGTTAGGATCACCACTTTATTTTAAGAATGTGAAATGTCAGAATAATAGTAGAGAGTGATTTATTTCAGCTTTTATTTCTTTCATCACATTTCCAGTGGGTCAGAAGTTTACATACACTCAATTAGTATTTGGTAACATTGCCTTTAAATTGTTTAACTTGGGTCAAACGTTTAGGGTAGCCTTCCACAAGCTTCCCACCATAAGTTGGGTGAATTTTGGCCCATTCCTCCTGACAGAGCTGGTGTAACTGAGTCAGGTTTGTAGGCCTCCTTGTTCGCACAAGCTTTTTCAGTTCTGCCCACAAATTTTCTATGGGATTGGGGTTAGAGCTTTGTGATGACCACTCCAATACCTTGACTTTGTTGTCCTTAAGCCATTTTGCAACAACTTTGGAAGTATGCTTGGTGTCATTGTCCATTTGGAAGACCCATTTGCAACCAAGCTTTAACTTCCTGACTGATGTCTTGAGATGTTGCTTCAATATATCCACATAATTTTCCTTCCAACATGAAGCCATCTATTTTGTGAAGTGCACCAGTCCCTCCTGCAGCAAAGCACCCCCACAACATGATGCTGCCACCCCCGTGCTTTATGGTTGGGATGGTGTTCTTCGGCTTGCAAGCATCCTCCTTTTTCCTCCAAACATAACGATGGTCATTATGGCCAAACAGTTCTATTTTTGTTTCATCAGACCAGAGGAGATTTCTCCAAAATGTACAATCTTTGTCCCCATGAGCAGTTGCAACCCGTAGTCTGTCTTTTTCTATGGCGGTTTTGGAGCAGTGGCTTCTTCCTTGCTGAGCGGCCTTTCAGGTTATGTCGATATAGGACTTGTTTTGCTGTGGATATAAATACTTTTATACCTGTTTCCTCCAGCATCTTCACAAGGTCCTTTGTTGTTCTGGGATTGATTTGCACTTTTTGCACCAAAGTACGTTAATCTCTGGGAGACAGAACGCGTCTCCTTCCTGAGTGATATGACGGCTGCGTAGTGCCATGGCGTTTATACTTGCGTACTATTGTTTGTTCAGATGAACGTGGTACCTTCAGGCGTTTGGAAATTGCTCCCAAGGATGAACCAGACGTGTGAAGGTCTACAATTTTTTTTCTGAGGTTTTGGCTGATTTCGCCATGATGTCAAGCAAAGAGGCACTGAGTTTGAAGGTAGGCATTGAAATACATCCACAGGTACTCCTCCAATTGACTCAAATTATGTAAATTAGCCTATCAGAAGCTTCTAAAGCCATGACATAATTTTCTGGAATTTCACAAGCTGTTTAAAGGCACAGTCAACTTAGTTTATGTAAACTTCTGACCCACTGGAATTGTGATACAGTGAATTATAAGTGAAATAATCTGTCTGTAAACAATTGTTGGAAAATTACTTCTGCACAAGGTAGTTACTGTCATGCACAAAGTAGATGTCCTAACTGACTTGCCCAAACTATAGTTTGTTAACAATAAATTTGTGGAGTGGTTGAAAAAACGATTTTTAATGACACCAATTTAAGTGTATGTAAACTTCCGAATTCAACTGTAGTTAATGAAGCTGCCAGTTGAGGACTTGCGAGGCGTCTGTTTCTCAAACTAGACACTCTAATGTACTTGTCCTCTTGCTCAGTTGTGCACTGGGGCCTCCCACTCCTCTTTATATTCTGGTTAGTGCCAGCTTGCGCTGTTCTGTGAAGGGAGTAGTACACAGCATTGTACGAGAACTTCAGTTTCTTGACAATTTCTCGCATGGAATAGCCTTCATTTCTCAGAACAAGAATAGAATGACGAGTTTCAGAAAAAAGTTATTTGTTTCTGGTCATTTTGAGCCTGTAATCGCACTCACAAATGCTGATGCTCCAGATACTCAACCAGTCTAAAGAAGACCAATTTTATTGCTACTTTAATCAGAACAACAGTTTTCAGCTGTGCTAACATAATTGTTAAAAGGGTTTTCTAATGATCACTTAGCCTTTTAAAATGATAAACTTGGATTAGCTAACGAAATGTGCCATTGGAACACAGGAGGGATGGTTGCTGATAAAGGACCTCTGTACGCCTATGTAGATATTCCATTAAAAATCAGCCGTTTCCAGCTACAATAGTCATTTACAACATTAACAATTTCTACACTGTAATTCTAATCAATTTGATGTTATTTTAAATGGACAAAAAAATGGGCTTTTCTTTCAAAAACAAGGACATTTCTAAGTGACCCCAAACCTTTGAACGGTAGTGTATATTATTTATATATGGCTTCCCTGTGGCTCAATTGGTAGAGCATGGTGTTTGCAACGCCAGGGTTGTGGGTTCGATTCCCACGGGGGGCCAGTACGGAGAGAAAAAAATAAAATTATGAAATGAAATCAATGCATTCACTACTGTAAGTCGCTCTGGATAAGAGCGTCTGCTAAATTACTAAAATGTAAATATACGCTATAAACACAGATTTCGGACACGGACCATGATTGACCAATTATATATATATTATTGGTCGGTCATGGGCCGTGTCCGAAATCTGACTTGCCTACTACTTTCTGCATACTGTGAACGAATCGTACTACATACTATTTATAACGTACTGTTCAGTACAGATGTATGGAATATGCTACAAATATCAACATACATACAACATCCATACTGAGAAGGCATCATCAAATGGGCAATCGGGCTTGTTCCCCACCTTTCGTTGATTTTTGTAGTGTGTCCCCTATTCTGATTATCAACTGTTGTCGAACACACATGGATGTGAAAAAACTATTCTCTTCCTCAATAGTGTGCAGCGAATTCTACTAGATGAAGTGCCGAAATGAGTATGACATCCGGGCATTTAAAGTTTACAACATGTTCAAAATTTCATATACTATAAAACTTTCAAACGGCCTCTTATTTAGGGCACAAGTATGGATATTCGGATACATTTAATGCGAACAATGCTCTTATCCAACTTGACTGGCAAATTAAAGGAATCCTAAGAAAAAAATGCTATAGTGCTTTAAAACAGAACTGATGACACACCAGAGAAGTCAAAACCTTCATTCGGTGTCAGGTAGCAAATTTAAGCATTTCTTCCCCACTGACTTAGTCTTAAACTTTTAATGACAGACTTTTGCCTGTGTTTTTATGAGGCCCTCTGTGTTCTTTTGCATTGAGATGTTATGGAAATAGGAACCTAAATACATACACTATATATACAAAGTATGTGGACACCCCTTCAAATTAGTGGATTCGGCTATTTCAGCCACACCCATTGCTGACAGGCGTATGAAATCGAGCACACAGACATGCAATCTCTGTAGACAAAGTTTGGCGGTAGAATGGCCTTACTGAAGAGCTCAGTGACTTTCAAAGTGGTACCCTCATAGGATGCCACCTTTCCAACAAGTCAGTTCATAAAAATGTCTGCCCTGCTAGAGCTGTCCCGGTCAACTGTAAATGCTGTTATTGTGAAGTGTAAATGACTAGGGGCAGCAATAACGGCTCAGCTGTGAAGTGGTAGGCCACATAAGCTCACAGAACTGGACCGCCGAGTGCTGAAACACGTAGCGCGTAAACATCGTCTGTCCTCGGTTGCAACACTCACTACCGAGTTCCAAACTGCCTCTGGAAGCAACATCAGCACAATAACTGTTCGTCGGGAGCTTCATGATATAGGTTTCCATGGCCGAGCAGCCGCACACAAGCCTAAGATAACCATGCGCAATGCAAAGCGTCAGCTGGAGTGGTGTAAAGCTCGCCCCCATTGGACTCTGGAGCAGTGGAAATCACTCTTCACCATCTTGCAGTCCGATAGACTAATCTGGGTTTGGAGGATCCCAGGAGAACGCTACCTGCCCCAATGCAGAGTGCCAACTGTAAAGTTTGGTGGAGGAGGAATAAGGGTCCGGGGCTGTTTTTCATGGTTCGGGCTAGGCCCCATAGTTCCAGTGTAGGGAAATCTTAATGCTACAGCATACAATGACATTCTAGATGATTCTGTGCTTCCAATTTTGTGGCAATCATTTGGGGAAGACCCTTTCCTGTTTTAGCATGACAATGCCCCTGTGCACAAAGCGAAGGTCCATACAACAATGGTTTGTCGAGATCGGTGTATGTTCCAGCAGAAAGCCTTCCAAGTGAAGGCTGTTATAGCAGCAAAGGGAGGACCACCCCCATGATTTTAGAATGAGATGTTCAACGAGCAGGTGTCCACATACTTTTGGTCATGTAATGTATGTCACAGCCAGGTGCACCACCCTGGGCTCTGCATTATAAACCCCTACCTGTCCACCCTGGACTCTGCATTATAAACCTCTACCTGTCCACCCTGGACTCTGCATTATAAACCCCTACCTGTCCACCCTGGACTCTGCATTATAAACCCCTACCTGTCCACCCTGGACTCTGCATTATAAACCCCTACCTGTCCACCCTGGGCTCTGCATTATAAACCTCTACCTGTCCACCCTGGACTATGCATTATAAACCTCTACCTGTCCACCCTGGGCTCTGCATTATAAACCTCTACCTGTCCACCCTGGGCTCTGCATTATAAACCTCTACCTGTCCACCCTGGACTCTGCATTATAAACCTCTACCTGTCCACCCTGGGCTCTGCATTATAAACCTCTACCTGTCCACCCTGGGCTCTGCATTATAAACCCCTACCTGTCCACCCTGGGCTCTGCATAATAAACCCCTACCTGTCCACCCTGGACTCTGCATTATAAACCTCTACCTGTCCACCCTGGGCTCTGCATTATAAACCCCTACCTGTCCACCCTGGGCTCTGCATTATAAACCCCTACCAGTCCACCCTGGGCTCTGCATTATAAACCTCTACCTGTCCACCCTGGGCTCTGCATTATAAACCCCTACCTGTCCACCCTGGGCTCTGCATTATAAACCCCTACCTGTCCACCCTGGACTCTGCATTATAAACCTCTACCTGTCCACCCTGGACTCTGCATTATAAACCTCTACCTGTCCACCCTGGGCTCTGCATTATAAACCTCTACCTGTCCACCCTGGGCTCTGCATTATAAACCCCTACCTGTCCACCCTGGACTCTGCATTATAAACCCCTACCTGTCCACCCTGGGCTCTGCATTATAAACCTCTACCTGTCCACCCTGGGCTCTGCATTATAAACCCCTACCTGTCCACCCTGGGCTCTGCATTATAAACCCCTACCTGTCCACCCTGGGCTCTGCATTATAAACCTCTACCTGTCCACCCTGGGCTCTGCATTATAAACCCCTACCTGTCCACCCTGGGCTCTGCATTATAAACCCCTACCTGTCCACCCTGGACTCTGCATTATAAACCCCTAGCTGTCCACCCTGGACTCTGCATTATAAACCTCTACCTGTCCACCCTGGGCTCTGCATTATAAACCCCTACCTGTCCACCCTGGGCTCTGCATTATAAACCCCTACCTGTCCACCCTGGGCTCTGCATTATAAACCTCTACCTGTCCACCCTGGGCTCTGCATTATAAACCCCTACCTGTCCACCCTGGGCTCTGCATTATAAACCCCTACCTGTCCACCCTGGACTCTGCATTATAAACCCCTACCTGTCCACCCTGGGCTCTGCATTATAAACCTCTACCTGTCCACCCTGGACTCTGCATTATAAACCTCTACCTGTCCACCCTGGGCTCTGCATTATAAACCTCTACCTGTCCACCCTGGGCTCTGCATTATAAACCCCTACCTGTCCACCCTGGACTCTGCATTATAAACCCCTACCTGTCCACCCTGGGCTCTGCATTATAAACCTCTACCTGTCCACCCTGGGCTCTGCATTATAAACCCCTACCTGTCCACCCTGGGCTCTGCATTATAAACCCCTACCTGTCCACCCTGGGCTCTGCATTATAAACCCCTACCTGTCCACCCTGGACTCTGCATTATAAACCCCTACCTGTCCACCCTGGACTCTGCATTATAAACCCCTACCTGTCCACCCTGGACTCTGCATTATAAACCCCTACCTGTCCACCCTGGACTCTGCATTATAAACCCCTACCTGTCCACCCTGGGCTCTGCATTATAAACCCCTACCTGTCCACCCTGGGCTCTGCATTATAAACCCCTACCTGTCCACCCTGGGCTCTGCATTATAAACCCCTACCTGTCCACCCTGGGCTCTGCATTATAAACCTCTACCTGTCCACCCTGGGCTCTGCATTATAAACCCCTACCTGTCCACCCTGGACTCTGCATTATAAACCCCTACCTGTCCACCCTGGACTCTGCATTATAAACCCCTACCTGTCCACCCTGGACTCTGCATTATAAACCCCTACCTGTCCACCCTGGGCTCTGCATTATAAACCTCTACCTGTCCACCCTGGACTATGCATTATAAACCTCTACCTGTCCACCCTGGGCTCTGCATTATAAACCTCTACCTGTCCACCCTGGGCTCTGCATTATAAACCTCTACCTGTCCACCCTGGACTCTGCATTATAAACCTCTACCTGTCCACCCTGGGCTCTGCATTATAAACCTCTACCTGTCCACCCTGGGCTCTGCATTATAAACCCCTACCTGTCCACCCTGGGCTCTGCATAATAAACCCCTACCTGTCCACCCTGGACTCTGCATTATAAACCTCTACCTGTCCACCCTGGGCTCTGCATTATAAACCCCTACCTGTCCACCCTGGGCTCTGCATTATAAACCCCTACCAGTCCACCCTGGGCTCTGCATTATAAACCCCTACCTGTCCACCCTGGGCTCTGCATTATAAACCCCTACCTGTCCACCCTGGGCTCTGCATTATAAACCCCTACCTGTCCACCCTGGGCTCTGCATTATAAACCCCTACCTGTCCACCCTGGACTCTGCATTATAAACCTCTACCTGTCCACCCTGGACTCTGCATTATAAACCTCTACCTGTCCACCCTGGGCTCTGCATTATAAACCTCTACCTGTCCACCCTGGGCTCTGCATTATAAACCCCTACCTGTCCACCCTGGACTCTGCATTATAAACCCCTACCTGTCCACCCTGGGCTCTGCATTATAAACCTCTACCTGTCCACCCTGGGCTCTGCATTATAAACCCCTACCTGTCCACCCTGGGCTCTGCATTATAAACCCCTACCTGTCCACCCTCGGCTCTGCATTATAAACCTCTACCTGTCCACCCTGGGCTCTGCATTATAAACCCCTACCTGTCCACCCTGGACTCTGCATTATAAACCCCTACCTGTCCACCCTGGACTCTGCATTATAAACCTCTACCTGTCCACCCTGGGCTCTGCATTATAAACCCCTACCTGTCCACCCTGGGCTCTGCATTATAAACCCCTACCTGTCCACCCTGGGCTCTGCATTATAAACCTCTACCTGTCCACCCTGGGCTCTGCATTATAAACCCCTACCTGTCCACCCTGGGCTCTGCATTATAAACCCCTACCTGTCCACCCTGGACTCTGCATTATAAACCCCTACCTGTCCACCCTGGGCTCTGCATTATAAACCTCTACCTGTCCACCCTGGACTCTGCATTATAAACCTCTACCTGTCCACCCTGGGCTCTGCATTATAAACCTCTACCTGTCCACCCTGGGCTCTGCATTATAAACCTCTACCTGTCCACCCTGGGCTCTGCATTATAAACCTCTACCTGTCCACCCTGGGCTCTGCATTATAAACCTCTACCTGTCCACCCTGGGCTCTGCATTATAAACCCCTACCTGTCCACCCTGGACTCTGCATTATAAACCCCTACCTGTCCACCCTGGGCTCTGCATTATAAACCTCTACCTGTCCACCCTGGGCTCTGCATTATAAACCCCTACCTGTCCACCCTGGACTCTGCATTATAAACCCCTACCTGTCCACCCTGGGCTCTGCATTATAAACCCCTACCTGTCCACCCTGGACTCTGCATTATAAACCCCTACCTGTCCACCCTGGACTCTGCATTATAAACCCCTACCTGTCCACCCTGGACTCTGCATTATAAACCCCTACCTGTCCACCCTGGACTCTGCATTATAAACCCCTACCTGTCCACCCTGGGCTCTGCATTATAAACCCCTACCTGTCCACCCTGGGCTCTGCATTATAAACCCCTACCTGTCCACCCTGGGCTCTGCATTATAAACCCCTACCTGTCCACCCTGGGCTCTGCATTATAAACCTCTACCTGTCCACCCTGGGCTCTGCATTATAAACCCCTACCTGTCCACCCTGGGCTCTGCATTATAAACCCCTACCTGTCCACCCTGGACTCTGCATTATAAACCCCTACCTGTCCACCCTGGGCTCTGCATTATAAACCTCTACCTGTCCACCCTGGACTCTGCATTATAAACCTCTACCTGTCCACCCTGGGCTCTGCATTATAAACCTCTACCTGTCCACCCTGGGCTCTGCATTATAAACCCCTACCTGTCCACCCTGGACTCTGCATTATAAACCCCTACCTGTCCACCCTGGGCTCTGCATTATAAACCTCTACCTGTCCACCCTGGGCTCTGCATTATAAACCCCTACCTGTCCACCCTGGACTCTGCATTATAAACCCCTACCTGTCCACCCTGGGCTCTGCATTATAAACCCCTACCTGTCCACCCTGGACTCTGCATTATAAACCCCTACCTGTCCACCCTGGACTCTGCATTATAAACCCCTACCTGTCCACCCTGGACTCTGCATTATAAACCCCTACCTGTCCACCCTGGACTCTGCATTATAAACCCCTACCTGTCCACCCTGGGCTCTGCATTATAAACCCCTACCTGTCCACCCTGGGCTCTGCATTATAAACCCCTACCTGTCCACCCTGGGCTCTGCATTATAAACCCCTACCTGTCCACCCTGGGCTCTACATTATAAACCCCTACCTGTCCACCCTGGGCTCTGCATTATAAACCCCTACCTGTCCACCCTGGGCTCTGCATTATAAACCCCTACCTGTCCACCCTGGACTCTGCATTATAAACCTCTACCTGTCCACCCTGGGCTCTGCATTATAAACCCCTACCTGTCCACCCTGGGCTCTGCATTATAAACCCCTACCTGTCCACCCTGGGCTCTGCATTATAAACCTCTACCTGTCCACCCTGGGCTCTGCATTATAAACCCCTACCTGTCCACCCTGGGCTCTGCATTATAAACCTCTACCTGTCCACCCTGGACTCTGCATTATAAACCTCTACCTGTCCACCCTGGGCTCTGCATTATAAACCTCTACCTGTCCACCCTGGGCTCTGCATTATAAACCTCTACCTGTCCACCCTGGGCTCTGCATTATAAACCCCTACCTGTCCACCCTGGGCTCTGCATTATAAACCCCTACCTGTCCACCCTGGGCTCTGCATTATAAACCCCTACCTGTCCACCCTGGGCTCTGCATTATAAACCTCTACTTGGCCTAGCCACTCCACTTCTCACTGTGGAAACTGAGAGCCACAAGGGAGCAAGGCTCGAGACCTACACACACACACACACACACACACACACACAGAGGGTGCTTCCAGACACCTGCGTGCTTGTGCTTTTGTATCCCTCCCTGCTCTCTCCACGGCAACTTCTAATGTGTTTCTCCATTTCATTTATTATATCTTTTGCTTTTCCCAAGTCATTTTTCTCCCCTGCTGCCTGGCGTGAGATATTAGGGTATGTGTAAAATAAATGATGTCTATAGCTGTAGGGGTAGCTCTGGCTCCCCTGGAACTACCTACGTCCAAGGAACATTAAACATCAGATCCTCCTTTAGCCAATAAATAACTATTCATTTGAATGGCTTTGTGCACTGGACTTCTATGCATATTTTACCAGCCCAAGGAGAGGGCCCATTAGGGACTTAATATAGAATAAATGGCCAGGGGCGTCGGTGGACGCGCGACTCAGCAGCATCATGGTGAGTTACTAATGATCTGCGAGGGCTTCAAATGAATCCGTTATATGCAGTATGTATATATTTATATATTATTTTTTAATTGTGTTTGAGAAGAACAAAACGCTAAGCACATCATTTAGGTTTTCCTTAAATGCTTTTCAAAAACAAAATAAATTAGATTCAATTAGTCCGTAATGGAGTGTGTGTGTGCGTGTGTGCGTGTTCTCTAGTGTGTGTGTGCGTGCGTGTTCTCTAGTGTGTGTGTTTGTCTTTGTGGGTGTGGGTAAAGAGAGCAATAGGAGATTTTTAGTAGTGCCGTAGAAGCGATTTGTAGCGCTGATTGTCTTGTTAGCACAAGAATAAGCCCCTGAGTGTGTTGGGTGTAAGTACGTATGTGGATAGATACATCAGTCTGGACAAATATACATCAGTCTGCCTGTACTGATGCAGTATGGATAGAAGAGATGAGGAGGATGGACTAGAAAGACTGATATCAATCCATAATATACATCAGTCTGCCTGTACTGATGCAGTATGGATAGAAGAGATGAGGAGGATGGACTAGAAAGACTGATATCAATCCATAATATACATCAGTCTGCCTGTACTGATGCAGTATGGATAGAAGAGATGAGGAGGAGGGACTAGAAAGACTGATATCAATCCATAAGGAAGACCGTTACAATCCAATGTCACTGTCTGGTGGATCAACATTACTTAGCAATTATTTCCATCATTCAGACATCTGTTTCTGTCTGTAGAACTGTACCAGTGGATCAGTAGGTCACACTTTATCAGGATATTTCCCTATAATCTGATGCTAAACTATATAAAACGATCAACGGCAACTCTATTGATATGCAACCAGGAACCAGTCTGCTTTCCAACAAACACTGGGGGATTAATTAACCTTTCAGCAGGACAATAACCTAAAACACAAGGCCAAATCTACACTGGAGTTGGTTACCAAGAAGACAGTGAATGTTCCTAAGTGGCCGAGTTACAGTTTAGACTAAAATCTACTTGAAAATCTTTGGCAAGACCTGAAAATATTTGTCTAGTAATGATTTAGTAATGATTTACTAGACTAGATTTTTGAAAAGAGTAATGGACAAATGTTGCACAATCCAGGTGTGGAAAGCTCTTACCCAGAAAGACTCACAGCTGTAACCACTGCCAAAGATGCTTCTACAAAGTATTGACACAAGGGTGTGTAAATTAGATATTTCTGTATTCATTTTCAGTCAATTGGCAAAAAATTCTTAAAACATGTTTTTGCTTTGTTATTATGTGGTATTGTGTGTAGATGGGGGCATATATATATATATATTATATATATAATATATTTTTTAATCCATTTTGAATTCAGGCTGTAACACGTCAACATTTGGAATAATAATGGGTATGAATACTTTATGAAGGCACTGTATGTATGGGGTTAGTGTATAGTTAGTGGAAATGTTGTTGACAGTTTGTTGAACATCTTCAGAACTTCTACAAACCATCTATTTGGGACTATCCAAATAAAGTGTTAGTGTGTGTGTGTCTGTGTTGCTGTGACTAGATGTTTGTCTCTGTGCATGTAGTATCTGTGCTCCTCTGACTCGGTTTAAGCAAAGCAAGGTAATCAGCCGTAAGTGCATCTAACTTTCACAAAAAAACATTTTCCAAAATTGGAGCATTTATGTATTATTTTGCAAATGTACTTGTTTGGTAAAACAAAGCGATTTCTTCAACTCTTCAGAGTGATTGAGCCATCTGGAGCACTCTGTCTCTCTCGCTCTCTGTCTCTCTCCCTCTCTTTGTATCTCTCTCTCTCTCTCTCTTTTCTCTTTATCTCTGCAGTAATGAAGTTACTTGTACAAGTTACATTTCGGTTTAGAAACCTACCTCAAACCCCATTCACATCTCCGTTCCAAGTTTCGTACAGTAGAAAGTGCCTACACTTTCCTTCTTTACACAAATACCCCAAAAAACTAGTTTCCAGCATCCTACAAGTAATACTTAAAGGGATTTTTTGAGGACATTCTAACCCAATCTTAATGGTTATCTTATCTCCAAGAGAAGCCACATAGTTTTTCATTGTCAATAACGTATTTATATTTCATTGGGTTAAAATTGTAAAAGAATATTCCCAAACAGAATAAATGGAATGCTGACAAATGTTAGGAGATGCAGTGTCTTGGTGTTTTCTGCTAAGCTAACGGCAAGCCTGGTAATTAGCCGCGGCAGTTGAAGTGTTGGTTGGTGTCGGCGTGCTGAGGAGTTGATGAACTGTAGGAGACGTAGGAGCCTGGAGCCACGTGCATAGAGACGTTACCATATTCATGAGAGTGAGTTTGTGTGAGGTGGGGGGAGGGGGGACGGTGTTCTATGTGTGTGTGTGTGTGTGCCAGAGTTCGAGATGTTTTTTTATGCCTGTTTTTCTTTTGTCATTGTTTTACCTGCCATTTTAGCTAGATGCAAAGAGTGTTTACAATGTTTGTGTAACTGAGCATGCAAGTGTGTTTGTGTCTCATCATTGTGTTTGTCTGTGTTAGAGGGTATGTTAATTTTTTAAATCAGTCTCCTTCCTTTTTATTTATTTATGCCAGGACAGTTTTACCCAGCACCCCTTGCAAATAATTATCTGTGCTAATTATGGGCCTGCAGTCACAGCGCTCCAAATGCTTTTCTGTTGAGATGGGCTCTGGGATAGCAGGTGCAGGGCGGCCCTCCCAGGGACTAAGATTAAAGAGTGGGCCTCTCCCCTAATGTCGGAACCCATAACCAAATCTCGTGGTAGCTGTTTGACAGTCTGTCTCGAGAGATTACATGAAGCATGACTAGGCCACCAGTCACATCCATCTTTGAAAAGACAAAAGAAGTGTAGTGAATTTCGTAAGCATCCCATGGCTGCTTTAGAGATTTGATATGGCCAATGGCTATACTTTTAGTTTTTGTATATGTTTCCATGTTGCTCACTGGACTCATCCTGCCATTGTTTGGGACATATCCCTTCCTTTGAGTTGGTTTGGGCAAAAAGATCAATGGTAGGTAAGTAAGCAAAAAAAACAATGCATTGATAGATTCTAGCCCCAAATCTCTTACCATGTTGTTGGGTGAATCAAGCACATGGCCAGAATATCCAAATTACATTTGTGTGTATGTTTTGTGACAAACTTTTACCTCCTCCATCTCCTCCCCTTACCGCCCCTTACCCCCATCCAGTCTGTCTCCCAAAGTTCCACAGAGTTGTGCACGGAGCGGATGGTGTCAGCTCGCTCCTTGCCACTCCATTTGCAGTAGCTGTACTGCTGTGATCACAGACAGACGTATAAATCAAACCTAGCTTGATGGATTCATCAGGGCGATGAAACGATCGCCTCAGAAGAGCGCCAGAGCTCTCTGAGCATCGTGTTTTTGACAGAAAGGGTATGCAAAGAGCCTAAATGGATGAATGGTTGATTAATTATTTGCCTGAGATGTTGTCGACAGCAGGAAACGTGTTTTTGCTTTGACTTTGTTTGCATGGGAATTTGCGCGTGTGGTGTGAGTTATGGAGCACCAGTTTATACCTAAGGCTATTATTCTGCATAATGACGGCAGGTTGGAGGAGACACTAAAGACTCACTACCTGTGGAGCAAACACAACTAGGGGGAGGGGGGAAAGAAGGGGAGGGGAGAGAGGAAGGAGAGAGGAAGGAGAAAGGGGAGAGAGAGAGAGGGAGAAAGGAGGGACAGAGAGGAGAAAGGAGAGAGAGAGAGGGGAAGGAGAAAGGAGAGAGAGAGAGGAGGAGAGAGAGGGGAGGGAGGGAGAGTGAAAAGAGGAAGAGTGAGAAGGGGGATAGATGGCATAGATAGAGGCAGACTGAGATGAATAGAGGAAGGGAGCGAGTAAAACATGAAGCAACAAAATATCGAGAGAGAAAGAAAGGCTTCAGCTGTGTATGGCTTTACCTCCCATGTTCATCTCATTAATCTAGTTATATTGACCAAATATCGGCCTACACATCACAGACAAACTGAAATGGTCCACCCACACAGACAGAGTGGTGAAGAAGCCGCAACAGCGCCTCTTCAACCTCAGGAGGCTGAAGAAATTTGGTTTGTCACCTAAAATACTCACAAACTTTTACAGAAGAACAATCGAGAGCATCCTGTCAGGCTGTATTAAATCAAATGTATTTATATAGCCCGTCTTACATCAGATGATATATCAAAGTGCTGTACAGAAACCCAGCCTACAACCCCAAACAGCAAGCAATGCAGGTGTAGAAGCACGGTGGCTAGGAAAAACTCAGTAGAAAGGCCAACACCTAGGAAGAAACCTAGAGAGGAACCAGGCTATGAGGGGTGGCCAGTCCTCTTCCGGGTGGAGATTATAGCAGAACATGGCCAAGATGTTCAAATGTTCATAAATGACCAGCATGGTCAAATAATAGTAATCACAGTGAACAGGTCAGGGTTCCATAGCCGCAGGCAGAACAGTTGAAACTGGAGCAGCAGCACGGCCAGGTGGACTGGGGACAACAAGGAGTTATCATGCCAGGTAGTCCTGAGGCATGGTCCTAGGGCAAAGGTCCTCCTCCGAGAGAGAGAGAGAAAGACAGAGAGAATTAGAGAGAGCATACTTAAATTCACACAGGACACCGGATAAGACAGGAGAAATACTCCAGATGTAACAGACTGACCCTAGCCCCCCGCCACATAAACTACTGCAGCATAAATACTGGAGGCTGAGACAGGAGGGGTCAGGAGACACTGTGTCCCCATCCGATGATACCCCCAGACAGGGCCAAACAGGCAGGATATAACCCCACCCATTTTGCCAAAGCACAGCCCCCACACCACTAGAGGGATACCTTCAACCACCAATTTACCATCCTGAGACAAGGCCGAGTATAGCCCACAAAGATCTCCGCCACGGCACAACCCAAGGGGGGGCGCCAACCCAGACAGGAAGACCACGTCAGTGACTCAACCCACTCAAGTGACGCACCCCTCCTAGGGACGGCATGGAAGAGCACCAGTAAGCCAGTGACTCAGCCCCTGTAATAGGGTTAGAGGCAGAGAATCCCAGTGGAGAGAGGGGAACTGGCTAGGCAGAGACAGCAAAGCCGGTTCGTTGCTCCAGTGCCTTTCCGTTCACCTTCACACTCCTGGGCCAGACTACACTCAATCATAGGACCTACTGAAGAGATGAGTCTTCAATAAAGACTTAAAGGTTGAGACCGAGTCTGCGTCTCTCACATGGGTAGGCAGACCATTCCATAAAAATTGAGCTCTATAGGAGAAAGCCCTGCCTCCAGCTGTTTGCTTAGAAATTCTAGGGACAATTAGGAGGCCTGCGTCTTGTGACCGTAGCGTACGTGTAGGTATGTACGGCAGGACCAAATCGGAAAGATGGGTAGGAGCAAACACATGTAATGCTTTGTAGGTTAGCAGTAAAACCTTGAAATCATCCCTTGCCTTAACAGGAAGCCAGTGTAGGGAGGCTAGCACTGGAGTAATATGATCAAAATGTTTGGTTCTAGTCAGGATTCTAGCAGCTGTATTTAGCACTAACTGAAGTTTATTTAGTGCTTTATCTGGGTAGCCGGAAAGTAGAGCATTGCAGTCGTCTAACCTAGAAGTAACAAAAGCATGGATACATTTTTCTGCATCAATTTTTGACAGAAAATTTCTCATTTTTGCAATGTTATATAGATGGAAAAAAGCTGTCCTTGAAACAATCTTGATATGTTCGTCAAAAGAGAGATCAGGGTCCAGAGTAACGCCGAGGTCCTTCAGTTTTATTTGAGACGACTGTACAACCATCAAGATTAATTGTCAGATTCAACAGAAGATCTCTTTTGTTTCTTGGGACCTATCTCTGTTTTGTCCAACTTTAAAAGTATAAAGTTTGCAGCCATCCACTTCCTTATGTCGGAAACACAGGCTTCCAGCGAGGGCAATTTTGGGGCTTCACCATGCTTCATTGAAATGTACAACTGTGTGTCATTCGCATATCAGTGAAAGTTACATCATGTTTTCGAATGACATCCCCAAGAGGTAAAATACACTGCTCAAAAAAATAAAGGGAACACTTAAACAACACAATGTAACTCCAAGTCAATCACACTTCTGTGAAATCAAACTGTCCACTTAGGAAGCAACACTGATTGACAATAAATTTCACATGCTGTTGTGCAAATGGAATAGACAACAGGTGGAAATTATAGGCAATTAGCAAGACACCCCCAGTAAAGGAGTGGTTCTGCAGGTGGTGACCAAAGACCACTACTCAGTTCCTATGCTTCCTGGCTGATGTTTTGGTCACTTTTGAATGCTGGCGGTGCTTTCACTCTAGTGGTAGCATGAGACGGAGTCTACAACCCACACAAGGTAGTGCAGCTCATCCAGGATGGCACATCAATGCGAGCTGTGGCAAGAAGGTTTGCTGTGTCTGTCAGCGTAGTGTCCAGAGCATGGAGGCGCTACCAGGAGACAGGCCAGTACATCAGGAGACGTGGAGGAGGCCGTAGGAGGGCAACAACCCAGCAGCAGGACCGCTACCTCCGCCTTTGTGCAAGGAGGAGCAGGAGGAGCACTGCCAGAGCCCTGCAAAATGACCTCCAGCAGGCCACAAATGTGCATTTGTCTGCTCAAACGGTCAGAAACAGACTCCATGAGGGTGGTATGAGGGCCCGACGTCCACAGGTGGGGGTTGTGCTTACAGCCCAATACCGTGCAGGACGTTTGGCATTTGCCAGAGAACACCAAGATTGGCAAATTCGCCACTGGCGCCCTGTGCTCTTCACGGATGAAAGCAGGTTCACACTGAGCACATGTGACAGACATGACAGAGTCTGGAGACGCCGTGGAGAACATTCTGCTGCCTGCAACATCCTCCAGCATGACCGGTTTGGCAGTGGGTCAGTCATGGTGTGGGGTGGCATTTCTTTGGGGGGCCGCACAGCCCTCCATGTGCTCGCCAGAAGTAGCCTGACTGCCATTAGGAACTGAGATGAGATCCTCAGACCCCTTGTGAGACCATATGCTGGTGCGGTTGGCCCTGGGTTCCTAATGCAAGACAATGCTAGACCTCATGTGGCTGGAGTGTGTCAGCAGTTCCTGCAAGAGGAAGGCATTGATGCTATGGACTGGCCAGCCCGTTCCCCAGACCTGAATCCAGTTGAGCACATCTGGGACATCATGTCTCGCTCCATCCACCAACGCCACGTTGCACCACAGACTGTCCAGGAGTTGGCGGATGCTTTAGTCCAGGTCTAGGAGGAGATCCCTCAGGAGACCATCCGCCACCTCATCAGGAGCATGCCCAGGCGTTGTAGGGAGGTCATACAGGCACGTGGAGGCCACACACACTACTGAGCCTCATTTTGACTTGTTTTAAGGACATTACATCAAAGTTGGATCAGCCTGTAGTGTGGTTTTCCACTTTAATTTTGAGTGTGACTCCAAATCCAGACCTCCATGGGTTGATAAATTGGATTTGCATTGATTTTTTTTGTGTGATTTTGTTGACAGCACATTCAACTATGTAAAGAAAAACATATTTAATAAGATTATTTCATTCATTCAGATCTAGGATGTGTTATTTTAGTGTTCCCTTTATTTTTTTGAGCAGTGTATATAGTGAAACAATAGTGGTCCTAAAACGGAACCTTGAGGAACACAAATTTATAGTTGATTTGTCAGAGGACAAAACATTCACAGAGACAAACTGATATCTTTCCGACAGATAAGATCTAAACCAGGCCAGAACTTGTCCGTGTAGACCAATTTGGGTTTCCAATCTCTCCAAAAGAATGTGGTGATCGATGGTATCAAAAGCAGCACTCCTCGGTCTGACGCCATTAAAAGGTAATTTCCCACCTCAAGTGCAGTCTCAGTGCTATGATGGGGTCTAAAACCAGACTGAAGCATTTCGTATACATTGTTTGTCTTCAGGAAGGCAGTGAGTTGCAACAGCTTTTTAAAACATTTTTTGAGAGGAATGGGAGATTTGATATTGGCCGATTTGTTTTTGATATTTTCTGGGTCAAGGTTTGGCTTTTTGAAGAGTGGCTTTATTACTGCCACTTTTAGTGAGTTTGGTACACATCCGGTGGATAGAGAGCCATTTATTATGTTCAACATAGGAGGGCCAAGCACAGCAAGCAGCTCTTTCAGTAGTTTAGTTGGAATAGGGTCCAGTATGCAGCTTGAAGGTTTAGAGACCATGATTATTTTGTGTCAAGAGATATAGTCCTAAAACACTTGAGTGTCTCCCTTGATCCTAGGTCCTGGCAGAGTTATGCAGACTCTGGACAACTGAGCTTTGGAGGAATACGCAGATTTAAAGAGGAGTCCGTAATTTGCTTTTTAATGATCATGATCTTTTCCTCAAAGAAGTTCATGAATTTATACTGCTGAAGTGAAAGCCATCCTCTCTTGGGGAATGCTGCTTTTTAGTTAGCTTTGCGACAGTATCAAAAAGAAATTTCGAATTGTTCTTATTTTCCTCAATTAGGTTGGAAAAATAGGATGATCGAGCAGCAGTGAGGGCTCTTCGATACTGCACGGTACTGTCTTTCCAAGCTAGTCGGAAGACTTCCAGTTTGGTGTGGCGCCATTTCCGTTCCAATTTTCTGGAAGCTTGCTTCAGAGCTCGGGTATTTTCTGTATACCAGGGAGCTAGTTTCTTATGACAAATGTTTTTAGTTTTTAGGGGTGCAACTGCATCTAGGGTATTGCGCAAGGTTAAATTGAGTTCCTCAGTTAGGTGGTTAACTGATTTTTGTCCTCTGACGTCCTTGGGTAGACAGAGGGAGTCTGGAAGGGCATCAAGGAATCTTTGGGTTGTCTGAGAATTTATAGCACGACTTTTGATGCTCCTTGGTTGGGGTCTGAACAGATTATTTGTTGCGATTGCAAACGTAATAAAATGGTGATCCAATAGTCCAGGATTATGAGGAAAAATATTAAGATCCACAACATTTATTCCATGGGACAAAACTAGGTCCAGAGTATGACTGTGGCAGTGAGTAGGTCCGGAGACACGTTGGACAAAACCCACTGAGTCGATGATGGCTCCGAAAGCCTTTTGGAGTGGGTCTGTGGACTTTTCCATGTGAATATTAAAGTCACCAAAAATTAGAATATTATCTGCTATGACTACAAGGTCCGATAGGAATTCAGGTAACTCAGTGAGGAACGCTGTATATGGCCCAGGAGGCCTGTAAACAGTAGCTATAAAAAGTGATTGAGTAGGCTGCATAGATTTCATGTCAAAAGACGAAAACGTTGTTATTTGTTTGGTAAATTTAAATGTGATATCTTAACTGTTAGCAACACCTCCGTCTTTGCGGGATGCGCGGGGGATATGGTCACTAGTGTAACCAGGAGGTGAGGCCTCATTTAACACAGTAAATTCATCAGGCTTAAGCCATGTTTCAGTCAGGCCAATCACATGAAGATTATGATCAGTGATTAGTTCATTGACTATAACTGCCTTGGAAGTGAGGGATCTAACATTAAGTAGCCCTATTTTGAGATGTGAGGTATCATGATCTCTTTCAATAATGGCAGGAATGGAGGAGGTCTTTATTCTAGTGAGATTGCTAAGGCGAACACCGCCATGTTTAGTTTTGCCCAACCTAGGTTGAGGTCCAGACACGGTCTCAATGGGGATAGCTGAGCTGACTACACTGACTGTGCTAGTCGCAGACTTTGAATCACCGGGGGCAACGCATCACCGGGGGCAAACTACCTGCCCTCCAGGACACCTACAGCACCCAATGTCACAGGAAGGACAAAAAGATCATCAAGGACAACAATCACCCGAGCCACTGCCTGTTCACCCCGCTAACATCCAGAAGGCGAGGTCAGTACAGGTGCATCAAAGTTGGGACCGAGAGACCGATAAACAGCTTCTATCTCAAGACCATCAGACTGTTAATCAGCCATCACTAACATAGAGAGGCTGCTGCCAACATACAGACTCAAATCTCTGGCAACTTTAATATATGGACTGAATAAAGGTATGGTATTACTAGTCACTTTAAATAACACCACTTTAATAATGTTTACATATCCTACATTACTCATACTGTATTCTATACCATCTACTGCATCTTGCCTATGCCGCATGGCCATCGCTCATCCATATATTTATATGTACATATTCTCATTCATCCCTTTACATTTGTGTATATAAGGTAGTTATATACATAATTTGTTAGATTACTTGTTAGATATTACTGCGTTGTCGGAACTAGAAGCACAAGCATTTCGCTACACTGGCATTAACATCTACTAACCATGTGTATGTGACCAATAAAATGTGACTTGATTTGGGATACCTAGTCAGTTGTACAACTGAATGCATTCAACTGAAATGTGTCTTCCGCATTTAACCTCTGAATCAGAGAGGTGTGGGGGGCTGCCATAATTGACATCCACGTCTTCGGCGCCCAGGGAACAGTGGGTTAACTGCCTTGCTCAGGGGCAGAACGACAAATTTGACCTTGTCAGCTCAGGGATTTGATCCAGCAACCTTTACAGTATTCCAGTACATTTGTAAAGACTTATAAATCTGTGTATCTTATTCCAGTGCGTTTGTATAGACTTACATTGTTAGATTCTCTACATGAGAGATACAAAACCATGGGGTGGCTTAAGGAGAGGAACGTGAGAGGCTCAGTTTGAATGTGTGGAATGACGGGGGAGGAGGGAGTGAATCTTCGTGGAGGAAAAACTATTTCGAAATAACTCCGACGTAGATAGAGGTTTTAAAGTTTAGAAGATGGGTTCTGTGCTTTTAGGCAATGGGAAAGAGAGGCCATGGTTGGTATCATGAGGTTAGTAAGTGAAATTGTAGCTGATGATTTGGGGATGTTGGGGGGTGAGCATGGGGGGGATGTGGCTTGTAATTTACTCGCGTTACAAACAAATGGCAGACAGATTGTGGCTCTGCGTGTCATCTGATTTGCGCTTTACTTTCTCTCTGTGTTTTCCAGCTTGTGTGTGTGTGTGCGTGCGTGGGGGGGGTCAAGGTTTGTGCACATCACTGTTTGTATAATTGTATTCATGAGTCGACATATCATATACATCGTGTGAATATGTGTGTTTTTAACAAGGCTTCGGAGCCCTCATAGCACTCATCAGGATATCGCTGGTGAAAAATGACTGTGTCGCCGGGGTGACAGTTGTGTGTGAGCAGATTGATGGGGCTCTCCCTGACAGCAGCCATATTGTGCAGGAGGAGAGTTGAGAGAGATGCCGTGTGGCCCTCATCCACGTAGGTTAATATGAACTCAGCCTAGGCAACAACATGCTCTACAACATCCATCCATCCCTTCTACTGGGCCTTCACACACCACACAGACACGGATCACACAACTCACAATGCACTCTCGCACGCACACACACACACACACACACACACACACACACACACACACACATACTCAGGTGTGTCGTACGCACCTACATAGACACAGCACAGGGCATATAGCCTGGGGAGTAGACTGAGAGAAGTTTCTTTACCCATATCTTTCATGCAATTCCAATGTACTTGTACACACAGTACTTATTTAAACAAGATGTGTTCATTTTCTAAGTCTATTCAATTCATGTTATCTTTTTGTTTATATTTGATTTAAAGTTGTGTTTTAATGTGTTGACAATTTCCCTGTATTAATTCTAAGTTATAATGACATATAGGTTTCTTTAAAAAATGAAGGGTGTTATTTAAAAGCATACAATATGTTTGAAAAAACAAACAACCATCATACAACAAATGTAGTGATTCATTTCGCTATTTGTTTTAAAATGTAACACTTATACACTTTTTTCATGAACATTGTCTTGCAAATTAGGGATGCCACAGCATCATTGTTAATCATTGAAGAGAGAAATAACCTAGATGGAAAAAAACAAGCTCCCTTGACAAACAAATCCATTAATTAATGCAACTTTCTCTCCATCAATCAATGGAGCTGTCAGAGAATTACCATAATCTTGGAATGTTGGATGTGTTAAGAGCAAACAGTTAATTTCCAAATAAATCATCAAATGTCTCTTTACCCCTGTCTGTGCCCTGACAGCTTCGTCTCTCATCAAAATAGACAAAGACATTCTTTAAAAACACTTTTGACTCGATACAAACAATTTGACCGGGGACCAAAAAGTTTTTATATCAATTTAAGTGGAGTTTTTTAAGTGGCACAAAAAGGTTTAGATAAAGAATTTATGAATATTAAAGGGATAGCTCACCCAAATTACAAATTTGTTTTCTTACCCTGTAAGCAGTCTATGAACAAGGTATAACCTCAATACATGCTTTGGTTTAGTTTCAATGGTACTGTTTCCAAATACTAATGTTTTAGCATTTGTGGCACAAATCCCATGGAAGTCATGGTACCTACAGTACCAGTCAAAAGTTTGGACACCTATTAATTTCAGGGTTTTTCTTTATATATACGATTTTCTACGTTTTAGAGTAATAGTGTAGACATCAAACGTATGAAATAACACATGGAATCAGGTAGTAACCAAAAAAGTGTTAAACAAATTAAAATATATATTTATATTTTAGATTCTTCAAAGTAGCCACTCTTTGCCTTGATGACAGCTTTGCACACTCTTGGCATTCTCTCATCCAGCTTCATGAGGTAGTCACCCGGAACCCATTTCAATTAACAGGTGTGCCGTGTGTTAAAAGTTAATTTGTGGAATTTCTTTCCTCAATGCGTTTGAGCCAATCAGTTGTGTTGTGACAAGCTAGGGGAGGTATACAGAAGATAGCCCTATTTGGTAAAAGACCAAGTCCATATTATGGCAAGAACGGCACAAATAAACAGAGAGAAACGACAGTCCATCATTACTTTATGACATGAAGGTTAGTCAATCCGGAAAATGTCGAGAACTTTGACACTTTTTCAAGTACAATTGCAAAAACCATCAAGCGCTATGATGAAACTGGCTATCATGAGGACCGCCACATGAAAGGAAGACCCAGAGTTACCTCTACTGCAGAGGATAAGTTCATTAGAGTTAACTGCATCTCAGATTGCAACCCAAATAAATGCTTCACCGAGTTCAAGTAACAAACACATCTCAACATCAACTGTTCAGAGGAGACTGCGTGAATCAGGCCTTCGTGGTTAAATTGCTGCCAAGAAACCACTACTAAAGGACACCCATAAGAAGAAGAGACTTGCTTGGGCCAAGAAACCCGAGCAATGAACATTAGACCGGTGGAAATCTGTCCTTTGGTCTGATGGTCCAAATTTGAGATTTTTGTTCCAACCGCTGTGTCTTTGTGAGACGCAGAGTAGGTGAACGGATGATCTCAGCATGTGTGGTTCCCACACATGGTTCCCACACGTGAAGCATGGAGGAGGAGGTGTGATGGTGTGGGGGTGCTTTGCTGGTGACACTGTCAGTGATTTATTTAGAATTCAAGGCACACTTAACCAGCATGGCTACCACAGCATTCTGCAGTGATACGCCATCCCATCTGGTTTGCAGTTAGTGGGACTATCATTTGTTTTTCAACAGGACATTGACCTAAAACACACCTCCAGGCTGTGTAAGGGCTGTTTGACCAAGAAGGAGAGTGGTGGAGTGCTGCATCAGATGACTTAGCCTCCACAATCACCCGAACTCAAACCAATTGAGATGGTTTGGGATGAGTTGGACCGCAGAGTGAAGGAAAAGCAGCCAACAAGTGCTCAGCATATGTGGGAACTCCAAGACTGTTGGAAAAGCATTCCTCATGAAACTGGTTGAGAGAATGCCAAGAGTGAACAAAGCTGTCATCAAGGCAAAGGGTGTCTACTTCGAAGAATCTAAAAGATAAAATATATTTTGATTTGTTTAACACTTCTTTGGTCACTACATGATTCCATGTATTATTTCATAGTTTTGATGTCTTCACTATTATTCTACAATGTAGAAAATAGTAAAAATAAAGAAAAACCCTTGAATAAGTAGGTGTGTCCAAACTTTTGACTGGTACTTTATATTAGCATTTTTGGTGCATTATGTGCAAATCATCTATGTGACTTTGTTGAGCTACACCATTTGAGATACTAATATTAACAAAGTGTTGCGCTAGGGAGGCTGGAGTGAGTCTTTTTTAAATCTAACACACATAATTCCTACTTTCATATGACCACCTAGTACTGGAATGCTTGTCATGCATGGCCTGGTTGGGGAATTCCAGTCATTCTGTCACCACCATGGTTATGAGAGTCTAGTTGTAGTCTCATCTCACCAGAGTGACCGTCGCCATCCACGCCAGCAGGTGGCAGTGTACTCAGACAACTCTTACATTCTCAACCAGGTATGTGTTATTTTGCAGGCCTACGTAGATACACACACATCACCTAGTCCAGAGTTATATACACATCACCTAGTAGAGCGGTATACACAGATCACCTAGGAAATACATGTGGACACCCTTTCAAATTTGTGGATTTGTCTATTTCAGCCACACCCATTGCTGACAGGTGTATAAAATCGAGGAACACATCCATGCAATCTCCATAGACAAACATTGACAGTGGAATGGTCTTACTGAAGAGCTCAGTGACTTTCAACGTGACACCATCATAGGATGCCACCTTTCCAACAAGTCAGTTCGTCAAATTTCTGCCTTGCGAGAGCTGCCCCAGTCAACTGTAAGTGCTGTTATTTTTGAAGTGGAAACATCTAGGAGCAACAATGGCTCAGCCGTGAAGTGGTAGGCCACACAAGCTCACAGAACGGGACCGCCGGGTACTGAAGTGCATAGCGAGTAAGAATCCTCTGTCCTCGGTTGCAACACTCACTCCAAACTGCCTCTGGAAGCAACGTCGGCACAATAACTGTATGTCGGGAGTTTTATTAAATGGGTTTCGATGGCCGAGCAGCTGCACACAAGCCTAAGATCACCATGCGCAATGTCAAGCGTCGGCTAGAGTAGTGTAAAGCTCACCCCAATTGGTCTCTGGAGCAGTGGAAACACGTTTTCTGGAGTGATGTATCACTCTTCACCATCTGGGTTTGGCGGATACCAGGAGAACGCTACCTGCCCAAATGCATTGTGCCAACTGTAAAGTTTGGTGGAGAAATAATGGTCTGGGGCTGTTTTCATGGTTCAGGCTAGGCCCCTTAGTTCCAGTGAAGGGAAATCTTAACGCTATAGCATACAATGACATTGTAGAACAGTTTGGGGAAGGCCTTTCCTGTTTCAGCATGACAATGCCCCCGTGCACAAAGTGAGGTCCATACAGAAATGGTTTGTAGAGATCGGTGTGGAAGAACTTGACTGGCCTGCACAGAGCCCTGAACTCAACCCCATCGATTACCTTTGGGATGAATTGGGCTGCCGACTGCGAGCCAGGCCTAATTGCCCAACGTATTCTTCTTCTTTGTGTTTGCCCTGAGGCCATCATGTCTTTTCTATGGAGTGTGTATGGGCCTTTAAACAGCTGCTGGGTATTTGTAAAGTAGCACGGACTGTGGAAGCAGAGTTAAAAGCTATCAAGAGAGTAAGATGGTGTGTTCTATGTGAGGGAAGAATGAGGTGGCTGAACAGGGTAGAGAGAGGATGTTGACCCGTGTGGCCTCATACCCCTCTCCAGCATGAACCAAGCTTTTTGGAGAGGATACAAGGGATCACTTTGTGTGTGTGTGTGTGTGTTGTGCAAGGCTTTGATCTCAGCACTGTGTGTGTGTGTTTATAAATCTGTTTACGCCTCATTAAATATGCATTACCTGTCTCATTACAGCTGTATCCCCACCACAGCTAATGGAGCCAGCTCCCCTCTGTCTCACACAAGGTGTGTGTGTGTGTGTGTGTGTGTGTGTGTGTGTGTGTGTGTGTGTGTGTGTGTGTGTGTGTGTGTGTGTGTGTGTGAATATGACTCTGATTTCTAAACTGAGATTTTGCAGTCTTTAGTGGACATTACTGAGAATGACTGATAGTCAGTGATTATTACGTGTTTGCTATGTATTTGTCACCCATTTAGTCATTTTCCCCACCTCCATACTTGAAGATGTTACATCCCATTATTGGAGCCAGCAAACCAGTGAGAGTGTTCCTCACCAGTGGACAGCGAGTCAGGACCAAGCCAACAACAGTGACACCCAGTATGGATATGACTACGCTGACCACCCCACACACAACATGAGACTGAAGACCATGCCTACTACCAAACCCACAACCATGCTGCAGATATGAGAGATGCTGGCCTCAGCCAACATTATGAAAATGAAGGACATACTACTACTTCCTACTACTACCATGCTGAAGGCAATGACAAAGACCAGTCTGGTGAGTATAGCCATTATGAGAGTGAAGGCCAGGCCCACTGGGAGGCTGAACGTAAAGACCACTCCAGAACTCCAGAAGAGCCATACGACCCCACAGGCAACGCTCAGTATCTTCTTGAAGACCATGCCCATAATGAGACTGAAGAGCAGACCCAGTATCTGTTTGTGCTGTCTTGGTTGGCAAGTTTGACATGACAATGACCATAGGAGTTGGCAAGACCACACAAACAGATCTAGGACCAGGTTCTTAAAATTCCATTAGTGGATCAATATCTAATCCATTTTTTTGAACCTTTATTGACTAGACTAGAATAGACTGGTGACTGCCGAGGGAGGAGAGTGGCTGTGACATTGAGCTGCAGTATGGTGTATGACCACAGGAGTGCAGTACAGATCCATACTGAACCTACAGGATAAATGTGTGGTGGCAAGTTGGTCCAGAGTCAAGGTGTGTTTGGAACTATGTTAACAAGTATGTGTTTGACATGTTGGTGTTCTATTGTTTCTCTATGATGCAGGACCAGTAATAGATCAGTAACATTTATTTGAATCCCATTGCATGATGTCTCTCCGTGTGTGTGGGCGTGCACGTGTGTGTGTGTGTTAGTAGCAGCTCACTGATGCCTGCATATATGACAAAGTTCTTCCGAGGTTCCTACATGGCATGTATCCCAATGTCAATTTAGAATGTTTTATCAATTTATAAATATGTATTTGTTTATTTATGGATTTCACTTTGTATTGACTGCTGTGTGGGTGTTAAACTTCAATCCTGAAATCAGATGTGATGGGAAAGTAGTAGAGGTCGACCAATTAATCGGAATGGCCAATTAATTAGGGCCGATTTCAAGTTTTCATAACAATCGGTAATCGGCATTTTTGGACACTGATTGTGGCCGATTACATTGCACTCCACGAGGAGACTGCATGACAGGCTGACTACCTGTTACAGGAGTGCAGCAAGAAGCCAAGGTAAGTTGCTAGCTAGCATTAAACTTATCTTATAAAAAACAATCAATCTTAACATAATCATTAGTTAACTACACATGGTTGATGATATTACTAGTTTATCTAGCTTGTCCTGCGTTGCATATAATCGATGTGGTGCCTGTTCATTTCTCATCGAATCACAGCCTACTTTTCCAAATGGGTGATGATTTAAGAAGCACATTTGTGAAAAAAGCACTCTCGTTGCACCAATGTGTACCTAACCATAAACATCATTGCCTTTCTTTAAAATCAATACACAAGTATATATTTTTAAACTGCATATTTAGTTAATATTGCCTGCTAACATTAATATTTTTTTAACTAGAGAAATTGTGTCACTTCTCTTGCGTTCCGTGCAAGCAGAGTCAGGGTATATGCTGCAGTTTGGGCCGCCTGGCTCGTTCCAAACTATGTGAAGACCATTTCTTCCTAACAAAGACCGTAATTAGCGGCTTTTCTGGAGTGATGGGTAACGATGCTTTGAGGATGGCTGTTGTCAATGTGTCCCTGGTTCGAGCCCAGGTAGGGGCGAGGAGAGGAACGGAAGCTATACTGTTACACTGGCAATACTAAAGTGGCTATAAGAACATCCAATAGTCAAAGGTATATGAAATACAAATGGTATAGAGAGAAATAGTCCTATAATTCCTATAATAACTACAACCTAAAACTTCTTACCTGGGAATATTGAAGACTCATGTTAAAAGGAACCACCAGCTTTCATATGCTCATGTTCTGAGAAAGGAACTTAAATGTTAGCTTTTTTACATGGCACATATTGCACTTTTACTTTCTTCTCCAACACTTTGTTTTTGCATTATTTAAACCAAATTGAACGTGTTTCATTATTTATTTGAGGCTAAATTGATTTTATTGATGTATTATATTAAGTTAAAATAAGTGTTCATTCAGTATTGTTGTAATTGTCATTATTACAAATAAATAAATAAATCGGCCGATTAATCGGCAGCGGCTTTTTTTTGGCCCTCCAATAATCGGTATCTGTATCGGCATTGAAAAATCATAATCAGTCGACCTCTAGAAAGTAGTAACCACAGACCTTATCTCAACTGGAAATTCCGGTCTGCCTGTCAGGGAGGGACTAGTGTACCCAAGAGCTTTTTATTTAAGGCCAGGCTGCGGATCCAAGACCAACTGCAAAAATTCCTCTGTGGGATGGGCCACTGCTTTTGGAGTTTTGACCTTTGCCAAGCAACAATGGTCCCATTTAATACAGGTGTGCGTCAAAGCAATGGAGTTGTCTCTATTCCAATCTATGCTTCAGAATGTGCTACATGTCATCATACTCTCCACATGCTAATATCAACATGATATATACAACATGTAGCTTACACTCTGTGTTCAGATGTAGACTCAATTGAATAGTCAGTGTTTCAAATGGAGAGTAGTTTCAGTGATATTAACTTTAGGTCGATCTCATAACGTGTTTACTCAGGTTTTCACTATGTTTGTGTGTACCTGTGTGTAGTCATTTTTCCTCTGCCCCAGTTGCATGGTGGATGTTTGTCTTGCCCTGTCGCCCCTCTGTAATTTGAATGACTCTTCCCCTTTTTGTAATTGTAATGGCTCCTAGAACCTAGGAACCTTATTGATAGCGTTGTTAAGAAGGCAGCGTAGCGCTTTATTATGGACAGACCTCTCACCATCTTAGCTACTGTTGCATCAATATGTTTTGACCATGACATTTTACAATCCAGGGTTACTCCAAGCAGTTTAGTCTCCTCAACTTGCTCAATTTCCACATTATTCATTACAATATTTAGTTGAGGTTTAGGGTTTAATGAATGCCCCAAAAACAATGCTTTTAGTTTTTTTAATATTTAGGAGTAACTTATGTCTTGCCATCCATTCTGAAACTGACTACAGCTCTTTAAGTGTTGCACTGATTTCACTTGCTGTGGTAGCTGACGTGTATAGTGTTGAGTCATCAGCATACATAGACACACACAGGCTTTACTCAGAGCTAGTGGAAGGTCATTAGTAAAGATTTTAAAAAGTAAGGGGCCTATACAGCTGTCCTGGGGAATGCCTGACTCTACTTGTATTATGTTGGAGAGGCTTCCGTTAAAGAACACTGTGCTCTGTTAGACAGGTAACTCTCCATCCACAATATAGCAGGGAATGTAAAGCCATAACACATCCGTTTTTCCAGCAGCAGATTATGATCAATAATGTCAAAAGCTGCCCTGAAATGTAACAAAACGGCTCCCACAATCTTTTTATGATACATTTCTCTCAGCCAATCATCAGTAATTTGTGTAAGTGCCGTACATGGTGAATGCCCTTCCCTCTAAGCGTGCTAAAAATCTGTTGTTAATTTGTTTACTGTGAAATAGCGTTGTATCTGATCAAACACTATTTTTTCCTCCAAAATGTACTAAGGGTAGGTAACAGGTTGATTGGTCGGCTGTTGCTTCTCTCCAGGCCTGAGGGGGTGTGTGTGCATTTGTGATACTAATTTCTAAATAGATTATATGTATTTTTGACAAATAAGTTTGTTGTGACAATCTTGTTTTTGAACTATACTTTCTGGAGACCAACATGGAGTCCAAGTAGGGGACAAATTTAACAACAACTAAATAGATGTTATACTTGTTGATTTATGTTTATTGTGACACACTCTTCACTCTGGACAGTTGAGCATCTCTCATTAAGATTCAGAGGGACGTCACCTGACTCCAATTTGGTGAAAGATAGTGCTTCTTTCTCTGTCGCTTTGTGGTCAGTTATTTACAACAAATTACCAAAAGTGTCTGTTTGTTTATTTAATTGTGTAAAATACTTTTGTTTGTAATTCCTCTATGGAGTCTATGGTGGTTTTAGTCATGACTGGATTACTGTGTGTTTTGGTAGGCCTGCTTCAGATGATGCTGGGATGATGGCCTCAAATGAACACGACATCGATGGGTTGGAAAACAGACCAGGTGACACACACACACTTTTCTACTCACGCAAGAAAGTACTTCACCTGTGCCATCACAGTTGTCAATGGCCTATTTATTGCCTTACCTCCCTTTTTTCTTACCTCATTTGCACACACTGTATATTGACTTTTTTCTATTGTGTTATTGACTTTATGTGTTGTTTATTCCATGTGTAACTCTGTTGTTGTTTGTGTCGCACTGTTTTGCTTTATCTTGGCCAGGTCGCAGTTGTAAATGAGAACTTGTTCTCAACTGGCCTACCTTGTTAAATAAAGGTAAAATAAAAAAAGTGCGATGTTACAGGGAAATGGGACGTGGGAGGGGGGAGATGTGTTTTGAATGCAGCCTAGTGCTGTTGCAATTCACCAACCTTCCACATAGGGGAGAAATTTTGAGAAATCTGTCTAGCACCTTTAAAGCTATAGAATGATGTCATCAACAGGTGACCCCCGGGTGTCCAGTCAGGAAGCAGACAGGGAGCCTAGTGAGGCTATCCCAGAGTACAGTGCAGAGCAGGAGCGACAGGACACCAAACTATGGAGGACAGTCGTCATCGGGGAGAAGGAGCACCGCATTGACATGAAGTGTATTGAGCCTTACCAAAGAGTCATCTCTCATGGAGGTACACACACATACACACACCAAAAACACACACCAGATACAAACATGCACACACTGTCCAAATGTTTATTTAAAGAAAATATATATTTAACCTTTATTTAACTGGGCAAGTCAGTTAAGATCAAATTCTTATTTACAATGATGGCCTAGGGTGGGTTAACTGCCTTGTTCAGGGGCAGAACGACAGATTTTTACCTTGTCAGCTCGGGGAGCTAATAACATCACACAGACACAGACACACACCACGGTTGGGGTCAACTAGCTTTAATGTCAGTCAATTCATGAAATTAACAGAAATTCAAATTCAATAATGATTTCTTTGTAAACTGAAAACGAGAAGCTATTTATTTCAAAAGTTTTTCAATTTCTTAATTTTAAATTCAAATCACTTCCTGGATTGAGTTACTTAAATTCAAACTGACCTAAACCCTGACACACACAGACATATTTTTGCGCTGAATATCCTGTGATTATTCAGTAGACGCCTGCTCTTGATGACCCCCCCCATCTCATCTCTCTCCTCAGGTTACTATGGTGACTGGAATGCCATTATCGTGTTTGCAGCATGCTTCCTACCTGACAGTAACTCTGATGATTACCATTACGTCATGGAGAACCTGTTCCGGTTAGTGCTACTGCCTCATATTTATTGTGATGAAGTCCATATCATGCATGTACTGTATCATCATGTACAAAACTAGGGCTGTCAGAGTTAATCAGTTAACTCGAGTTAAAGACGTGCTCCGGAACTTTAGCGACTAATATACACTACCTGTCAAAAGTTCCAGGTGTTTTTATTTTATTTTTTTATTTTTTCTACATTGTAGAATAATAGTGAAGACATCAAAACTATGAAATAACACATGTATTATTCAAAAAAGTGTTAAACAAATCAAAAGAGGTTTTATATTTGAGATTCTTCAAATAGCCACCCTTTGCCTTGATGACAGCTTTGCACACTCTTGGCATTCTCTCAACCAGCTTCATGAGGTAGTCACCTGGAATGCATTTCAATTAACAGGTGTGCCTTCTCAAAAAGTTAATTTGTGTAATTTCTTTACTTCTTAATGCGTTAGAGCCAATAAGTTGTGTTGTGACAAGGTAGGGGGGTATACAGAAGATAGCCCTATTTGGTAAAAGACCAAGTCCATATTATGGCAAGAACAGCTCAAATAAGCAAAGAGAAATGACAGTCCATTACTTTAAGACATGACTGCATTCGGAAAGTATTCAGACCCCTTAACTTTTTCCACATTTTGTTATGTTACAGCCTTATTCTAAAATGGATGAAATCAATCTACACACAATACCCCATAATGACAAAGCAAAAACAGTTTTATGGAAATATGACATTTACATAAGTATTCAGACCGTTTACTCAGCACTTTGTTGAAGCCCCTTTGGCAGCAATTACAGCCTTGAGTCTTCTTGGGTATGACACTACAAGCTTGGCACACCTGTATTTTGGGAGTTTCTCCCATTCTTCTCTGCAGATCCTCTCAAACTCTGTCAGCTTGGATGGGGAGCGTTGCTGCACAGCTATTTTGAGGTCTCTTCAGAGTTGTTCGATCGGGTTCAAGTCCGGGCTCTGGCTAGGCCACTCAAGGACATTCAGACTTGTCCCGAAGCCACTCCTGCGTTGTATTGGCTTTGTGCTTAGGGTCGTAGTCCTGTTGGAAGGTGAACCTTCGCCCCAGTCTGAGGTCCTGAGCGCTCTGGAGCAGGTTTTCATCAAGGATCTCTCTGTACTTTGCTCTGTTCATCTTTCACTCGATCCTGACTAGTCTCCAAGTCCCTGCTGCTGAAAAACATCCCCACAGCATGATGCTGCCAGCACCATGCTTCACCGTAGGGATGGTGCCAGGATTCCTCCAGGCGTGACACTTGGC
Organism: Salmo trutta; assembly: GCF_901001165.1. Classification (NCBI taxonomy): domain Eukaryota; kingdom Metazoa; phylum Chordata; class Actinopteri; order Salmoniformes; family Salmonidae; genus Salmo; species Salmo trutta. Next base: position 28,927,120 of record NC_042983.1, on the reverse strand, counting down.
ATTCAGATCAAAGAGTTCAATCTTGGTTTCATCAGACCAGAGAATCTTGTTTCTCATGGTCTGAGAGTCTTTAGGTTCCTTTTGGCAAACTCCAAGCGGGCTGTCATGTGCCTTTTACTGAGGAGTGGCTTCCGTCTGGCCGCTCTACCATAAAGGCCTGATTGGTGGAGTGCTGCAGAGATGGTTGTCCTTCTGGAAGGTTCTCCCATCTCCACAGAGTGACCATTGGGTTCTTGGTCACTTCCCTTACCAAGGCCCTTCTCCCCCGATTGCTCAGTTTGGCCAGGCGGCCAGCTCTAGGAAGAGTCTTGGTGATTCCAAACTTCTTCAATTATTTTGTATTTTATTAGGATCCCCATTAGCTGTTGCAAAAGCAGCAGCTACTCTTCCTGGGGTCCACATAAAACTTGAAACATGACATAATACAGAACATTAATAGAAATGAACAGCTCAAGGACAGAACTACATAAAAACAATTTAAAAGGCACACGAAGCCTACATATCAATACCAATATATACACAAACTGTCTTGGTCAAATAGGGGAAAGGTGTTGTGAGGTGTTGCTTTATCTGTTTTTTGAAACCAGGTTTGATGTTCATTTGAGCAATATGAGATGGAACGGAGTAACATGCAATAATGGCTCTATATAATACTATACGCTTTCTTGAATTTATTCTGGATTTGGAGATTAGGAAAAGACCCCTGGTGGCATGTCTGGTGGTGTAAGTTTGTGTGTCAGAGTTGTGTGTAAGTTGACTATGCAAACAATTTGGGATTTTCAACACGATGTTTCTTATAATAAGAAGTAATGCAGTCAGTCTCTCCTCAACTCTTAGCCAAGAGAGACTGACATGCGTAGTATTTATATCAGCCCTCTGATTACAAAGAAGAGCAAGATGTTCCGCTCTGTTCTGGGCCAGTTGCAGCTTAACTAGGTCTTGCCTTGCAGCACTCGACCACACGACTGGATAATAATCAAGGTAGGACAAAACTAGAGCCTGCAGGACTTGCTTTTTGGAATGTGTTGTCAAAAAATCAGAGCATCTCTTTATTACGGACAGACCTCTCCCCACCTTTACAACCATTGAATCTATATATTTTTTCCATGACAGTTTACAATCTAAGGTAATGCCAAGTAATTTAGTCTTCTCAACTTGTTCAACATTCACACCATTCATTACCAGATTCAGCTGAGGTCTAGAACTTAGGGAATGATTTGTACCAAATACAATGCTGTTAGTTTTAGAGATGTTTAGGACCAGTTTATTACTGGCCACCCATTCCAAAACAGACTGCTACTCCTTGTTAATAGTTTCAGTTACTTCATTAGCTGTGGTTGCTGATGCATACAGTATATGGTTGAATCGTCAGCATACATGGACACACATGGTTTGTTTAATGCCAGTGGCAGGTCATTGGTAAAAATTGAAAATGTAAAGGGCCTAGAGAGCTGCCCTGCGGTACACCACACTTTACATGTTTGACATTGGAGGAGCTTCCATTAAAGAAAACCCTTTGAGTTCTATTAGATAGCTCTGAATCCACGATATGGCAGAGGTTGAAAAGCCATAACACATACGTTTTCAGTACAGTTCCCATAACCTTATCAATTTCTTTCAACCAATCATCAGTCGTTTGTGTCAGTGCAGTACATGTTGAGTGCCCTTCTCTATAAGCATGCTGAAAGTCTGTTGTTAATTTGTTTACAGAGAAATAGCATTGTATTTGGTCAAACAGTTCTTTCCAACAGTTTGCTAAGAGCTGGCAGCAAGCTTATAGGTCTGCTGTTAGAACCAGTAAAGGCTGCTTTACTACTCTTGCGTAGCGGAATTACTTTGGCTTCCCTCCAGGCCTAAGGACAAAGACTTTCCTCTCCTAGGCTCTAGGCTAAGATTAAAGATATGACAGATAGGAGTGCCTATAGAGTCAGCTACCATCCACAGTAGCTTTCCATCCAAGTTGTCAATGCCAGGGGGGTTGTCATTATTGATTGTAAAACAATACTTTTTCCATCTCTCCCACACTAACTTTACAAAATTCAAACTTGCAATGGTTTTCTTTCATTATTAGTTTTTTTATGCATGAATACAATGGCTCACTGTTCGTTGTTGGCATTTCCTACCTACGTTTGCCCACTTTTCCAAAGAGTTAATCATTAAAATAATTGGCAACATCAAATGGTTTTGTAATGAATAAGGCATCTGATTCGATAAAAGTTACATTTGTCTTTCTGCCCATAATTGAATTTAAAGTACTCAAGTTTTTTTCATTCATTTTTTATATCATTGATCTTGACTGCATAATACAGTTTCTTATCTTTTTGAGTTTAGTCACATAATTGTTCAATTTGCAGTAAGTCAGCCAGTCAGATGTGCAGCCAGACTTATTAGCCACTCCTTTTCCCCCATCTCTTTCAACCATACAGTTTTTCAATTCCTCATCAATCCATGGATCCTTAACAGTTCTAACAGTCAGTTTCTTATCCGATGCATGTTTATCAATAATTGGAAGAAGCAATTTCATAAATTCATCAATGTGCAGCGTCTGGATGCTCCTTATTAATCACATCAGACCAACAAATATTTTTAACACCATCCATATGAGTCACAGCAAAATCTTTTTTATGATCTCTTATAAACTATTTTAGGCCCAGCTTTTGGAATTTTGGCTTTCTTGGATATAGACACAATATTGTGATTACTGCATCCAATGGGTACAGCTACAGCTTTAGAACAAAGTTCAACAGTATAAGTAAAAATGTGGTTGATACATGTGGATGATCTTGTTCCTGTAGTGTTTGTGAACACCCTGGTAGGTTGATTAACAACCTGAACCAGATTACAGGCACTCGCACACATTATTTAGATACTGACTGTTAGCACTTGGTTGTCTATAGCAACCCCCCAAAAGAAAAGGCTTTAGATGTGCCAAGTGAACCTGCAACCACAACACTTCAATAGCACTGACATAAGATATTCTCTAAGCATTACAGGGATATGGCTCTGAATATATATTCAGCAACACCTCCCCATAAGCATTTATGTCTCTTCTATAGATGTTATATAAAATCAAATCAAATTGTATTTGTCACTTGCACCGAATTCAACAGGTAACAACACCTTACTGTGAAATGCTCACTTACAAACCCTTAACCAACAATGCACTTTTAAGAAAAATAAGTGTTAAGTAAAAAATAAATAACAAAATTAAAGAGCAGCAATAAAATAACAGTAGCAAGGCTATATACCGGAGGTACCGATACAGAGTCAATGTGCTGGGGCACAGGTTAGTCGAGGTAATTAAGGTGGGGGGTGGGAGCAACAATGCAATTAGTCTGGGTAGCCATTTCATTAGCTGTTCAGGAGTCTTATGGCTTGGGGATAGAAGCTGTTAAGAAGCCTTTTGGATCTAGACTTCAATGCTGCATAAATGTTTTATTACCCTTCCCCAGATCTGTGCCTCGACACAATCCTTTCTCGGAGCTCTACGGACAATTCCTTCGACCTCATGCCTTGGTTTTTGTTCTGACATGCACTGTCAACTGTGGGACCTTATATAGACAGGTGTGTGCCTTTCCAAATCATGTCCAATCAATTGAATTTAGCACAGGTGGACTCCAATCAAGGATCATCGATGGAAAAAATATACACCTGAGCTAAATTTCGAGTCTAATAGCAAAGGGTCTGAATACTTATGTAAATAAAGGTATGTCTGTTTAGATACATTTGCAAAAATGTCTAAAAACCTGTTTTCGCTTTGTCATGGGGTATTGTGTGTATATTGCTGAGGACATTTTTTTATTTAATCATTTTTAGAATAAGGCTGTAACTTAACAAAAGGTGGAGAAAGTCAAGGGGTCTGAACACTTTCCGAAGGCACTGTATATAGTATAGATAATCATTGTACCATCTAAACTGCTGTGAAATATATTTTCAATATCCAAAAATATTGTATTTTCAGCTCTTTGAAACTGGTGTACAAAACCCAAAGTAAAAGACACAAAAATGAAACTTAAGAACAGGAAGCATAGAAATAGGACACATTTGACACATACCGCTTCTTAGACTTGCTTTCAATAAGAATCACAGATCTATAACTCACATTTCTATGTGAATTTGGCCAGTTCGCCCCAAAAAGTTGCATATTGCAGCTTTAAAGGTAGCTATATAGAATCGTAATGCTCGTCAGTGGCCAACAACTTGAGTTTGAGCCAATCAGAGAGCACGAATCCCCACAACAAAATAAAGGACATAAGAGGGCATTTTCTCCGTACATCCACGGATGAGCCTGTCACACTTCATATGTAATGTAGGCTATGGGATGGTAGCTAGCTAAGTGCACAGATGCAATTCACACAACACTAAATACTTCCTCCAAGCTAACTAACCACTGTAGCTAGTATTAACATTATAATTAAATTGCAATGGATTAACTATCTTCCACGAAACAGCTGTCTTTGTTTAGCCATGGAGTTAGTGCAGTATCCTTAGCTAGCTAGCTATGTTGTGCTAGCTAGTGAATATGCTAATGTTAGCTACAGTGCCTTCAGACATTATACACACCCATTGACTTTTTCCATATGTTGTTGTGTAACAGCCTGAATTTAACATTTTATTAAATTGAGACTTTTTTTGTCACTGGCCTAAAAACAATACTCCATAATGTCAAAGTGGAATAATTTCTTTATTTTTACAATTGAATAAAAAAATGAAAAGCTGAAATGTCTTGAGTCATTAAGTATTCAAACCCTTTTAAAAAAATGTTTTATTTAACTAGGCAAGTCATTTAAGAACAAATTCTTATTTTCAATGACGGCCTAGGAACAGTGGGTTAACTGCCTCGTTCAGGGGCAGAACGACCGATTTTTACCTTGTCAGCTCGGGGATTCGATCTTGCAACCTTTCGGGTTACTAGTCCAACGCTCTAGCCACTAGGCTACCTGCCGCCCCAATATTGTTATGGCAACCCTAAATAAGTGCAGGTGTAAAAATGTGCTTAACAAGTCACATAATAACATGCTGACCACACCGCTCAAACTTGGTTCTATTTGTGACCCTTGACGCACTGCAAGTCCCTCCTCTCCCATCTTCTCATTGGTTTTTAGGAGCATATACCCACACGGGTGATTGAAAGATGAACTGAGGTCCACATTCCAGTCCAGTTGGTGGTGGTAATGCACCTCAAAGTTGGTTGCCAACCACCATATATAAAGTCCGAAGAAGAAGCCTGAAGGAGGAGAGATTACTAGAAACGAACTTGGTTTACCCTTTTTTCTGTGTATTAATTGTCGGAGTAGAGGACCTTGTGCATTTCAGGTAAAATAACAACCCAATGTTTATATCCCACTGCAGGTCTCCGGCCCCATACACACACACCGCTTTAACATTGATACCATAGATACCCCTTTATACCACGGCCACTTCACCAGCCTGGCAATGGCGTGCCTGTCCGTCATGTCAAACTTGGGGCTGGGGCGCATGGAGCCGGGCACGCCAAGAAGCCTCTGGATGGTGGCCCACAGGAACTCATCAGGACTCCAAGTGTCATTATCCCACTGAATAAGAGCCAACACCTTGCTGTCCTCCAGCACAGTACACACAAAGCCCCTATTCACCACAGTGTATGCCCCACCTGACAAGATGGGTATACCAAAGGGCGGAGGAGCTTTGTTCTGCTCTGTTCTTTGAAGTTTTCAATCAACAACCTGGTGCACTTTCTTCCAGCGCGACTTCTTACCTCTGGGCCTGGCCTCCGACTCCATGCTGTTGTCCCCCGCCAACGCCCACAGGCTGCGCACCATCTCCAGGTTGGTCTTGATGGGGTAGTCCTGGCCACAGAGGTTAATGAAATACTTCCAGTGTGGACTAGCCCTGTACAGATCATTTATACAGTTGACAGCCTGGACATGGCTCCAGCTCGCGTACACCACACTGACCGGATGGATGGCCAAGAACACATTTTCAAAGCAGGATGTGATGGCTATGATGGAAGCAAGGAAGGACGCTTTGGCCTTTATATCCACGTGGACGCAGTAAAAGTTTTGGGGGGCATAGATGGCTCTAAGCAGCCTCTCGAAGTTCTCAACCTTGTGGTGGACAACCAGCGAGAAGGCCAGGGGGAAGTCTTCTTCCTCACAACTCAGTGGGAACTCCAGGTACTTGCGCGTAGACCTGAACCTCTGACAGTCCTGGGTCAGCTCCAGGTAGTGCTTGTCTGGGACCCACGTGCTGTTGAGGAAGCTGCGTGAAATGGACAGGACCTTTGCATGCTCGATGACCATCTCGTCTCCTTGCAGGTTGGCACTGCTGTCACTATCGTCCTGCGGGATGTGATCGGCGTCCCAAATAACTGCTTCAGAGTTCAAGTAACAGACACATCTCAACATCAACTGTTCAGAGGAGACTGCGTGAATCAGGCCTTCATGGTCGAATTGCTGCAACAACAAAAAACACTACTAACGGACACCAATAATGCTTGGGCCAAGAAACATAAGCAATGGACATTAGATTAGTGGAAATTTGTCCTTTGGTCTGATGAGTCCAAATTTTAGATTTTTGGTTCCAACCGACATGTATCTGAGTAGGTGTAGTATGTGAATGAATGCTCTCCGCATGTGTAGTTCCCACCGTGAAGCATGGAGGAGGTGGTGTGATGGTGCTTTGCTGGTGACACTGTCAGTGAATGATTTAGAATTCAAGGCACACTTAACTAGCATGGCTACCACAGCATTCTGCAGCTATACACCATCCCACCTGGTTTGCGCTTAGTTGGACAAGCATTTGTTTTTCACCAGGACAATGACCGAACACACCTCAAGGCTGTGTAAGGACTATTTGACCACAAGGAGAGTGTTGGAGTGCTGCATCAGATTACCTGTCCTCCACAATCATCCGACCTCAACCCAATTGAGATGGTTTGGATGAGTTGGACCTGCAGAGTGAAGGAAAAGCAGCCAAAAAGTGCTCAGCATATGTGGGAACTCCTTCAAGACTGTTGGAAAAGCATTCCAGGTAAAGCTGGTTGAGAGAATGCCAGAGAATGTGCAAAGCTGTCATCAAGGCAAAGCGTGACTACTTTGAAGAATCTAAAATATATGTTGATTTGTTTAACACTTTTTTTGTTACAACATGATTCCATATGTGTTATTTCATAGTTTTGATGTCTTCACTATTATTCTACAATGTAGAAAATAGTAAAATAAAGAAAAACCTTTGAATGAGTAGGTGTGTCCAAACTTTTGACTGGTTCTGTATGTTTAACATCACAGCATAGTTGAAAGATATATGGCGTGTAGAAATCCAAAGAGGGTGGCCAACAGAGATAGGTGGGCTGAGGTTTGGGATGTGGAACTCGAGACAAGTGGGAGTGGAGTTGCTGGGCGGGGCATAGAATGACGGTCAAAGATAAAAGTTAAAAATAAAGTCAAAATAAACAAATGCAGCGCAGGTGCTTGTACGCATGTACATGTAAGAGTGTTGCTTCCGTCCCTCTCCTCACCCCAACCTGGGCTCGAACCAGGGACCCTCTTAACACAACAACTGCATCCCACGAAGCATAATTACCTATCACTCCACAAACACCGTGGCACTCACAGAGCAAGAGAAACAACTACTTCAAGGTCTCAGAGCGAGTGACGTCACTGATTGAAACGCTATTAGCGCACACCCCGCTAACCATTTCACACCAGTTACACTCACCCCCTTTGCCCGCCTCCTTTTCCGCATCAACCAGTGATCCGGGTCAACAGCATCAATGGAACAGTGTTTCTTCTGTTCATCTCTTCACCCCAACCTGGGGTCAAACCAGGGACCCTTCCCTCGAACCAAGGGAAACAACTACTTGAAGGTCTCAGAGCGAGTGACGTCACTGATTGAAACGCTATTAGCGCGCACCCCACTAACTAGCAAGCCATTTCGCATCGGTTACATACACATGCATATACACACCCTCGCATTCAAAAGCACACGTGCACACACACGTCTCCCCCAGTTTTATCATTGGAACGTGATACAAAACGATGCAACGGTGTGCTTTAGGACCATGTGGATGCCTGCGAGAGGTTGGGTAGGCTGTTTGGAGTGTTTAACCGACTGGATTTAAAAAATATACAAATAATGACCCCCCTACTTCTAAAACCAAAATTGCGCCCCTGCTCAAACGTACACAGTTGGCCTTGCTGTTTTGATATTTGTTGTCCTGTGAGGGGATCTTGGAGGGTTGGTGGCCTGGCGGTTGGGAGCTTGGGCCAGTGGCCGATAGGTCGCTGGTTCAGGTCCCTGTTTCGACTTGTTGGGAGATCTGTCGACTTGCCCTTGGGCAGGACGTTGACCCTGGATGCTTCTGTGGGTCACTCTTAGAGTCTGTTAGATGACTGAATGTAATGTAAATGTTGAGCGGCTTCACTGTAGGTAGATTGTATGTTTTAAATATTAATTAAAAAACTCAAAAGAACAGACGACGACTCTTCTGTTTCACCACTCACGCTACCCTGTCTGCGTCACACCAAACGAGGAGCATCACAAACTCCCCCGACCTTCCAAATCCGTTCCATTTCTTTTATGCCTGCTGCGTTTTTAGCAGTATGGCATTAGTGACAACCTTGCTTCTACATCTGCATTGCTTGCTGTTTGGGGTTTTAGGCTGGGTTTCTGTATAGCACTTTGTGACATCAGCTGATGTAAAAAGGGCTTTATAACTCAATTTGATTGATTCTAAGGGCAGACCTGGTTGTAGCTAGATACTGTATGTTTGAGTCACGTCGAGAACAATTGTAGCAGGTTAGCTCACCCTTTTCTTAACCTAATTGTCTTAACCTGCCACGTTAATTCTCTTCACCTGCTACTAAAAATTAACATTTGCTAGTAAAAACCCGCAGACCTGCTCTGAGAACAGTCTTTGTTTCCCTGTCCACACTCCAGTCCAGTTGGTGGCGGTGATGCACCTTAAAGTTGCTTGCCAACCTCCATATAAAATCCCCAGAAGAAAAATCGACCACAGTCACAACTTCAAATAGGCTAGCTAGGTACTTGGCCAAAGCGCAACGGGGGTAAAGATAAGTATATCAAGCTAACTTAGCATAGCTAAGAACTGTTGTCATTTTCGGCGTTCAGCATTAAAGGGCGAACGGTGGTCCTTGCGCTGAGCAGGAATCATCTCTGTTGCTAGTTATCAGTGGTTAGCTCGCTAGCTGTCTTTCGAGGTCATTCTCGCCAGTGTGTATTGTTAGCTAACGGTACAGATATTTTTTTTAGAGACACTGTATAGGCTTGACTAGGTAGCTCGCCAACTAGTTACACAGCCCGCTAACCTTTTAGCTAACTAACGTAAACTGAAAGCCGTCCCCAGTTGGAAAGAAGGAGACATGAAGAGTCTTCCGTATTTCTCCCGGGGGGAAGTCGTTCGAGGTTTCGGACGAGGAAGCAAAGAACTAGGGATTCCCACAGGTAACGACGTAGCTAACGTCCACATTAACAAGGATAGCTATCACCCAAGATGTTTGTCTTAACGGTATGCTTCGATGGCATGTCGTTAGTTAACAATGTTTTGTGTATGATTGTGTGTTTAACGTTACTCTTCACCGGCATAACGTTAACTGTTTTGATAGCTAACTGCTTACCTACTGCTGCTAGCAACATACGCGTTAGCCAACATTGGTTTGCGTTGTATCACGTGCTAGTTAACGTTAGTACTTTTAGCTAGGTATCTAGCTAATTTAGTATTTTAGCTTCCTTTGATTTGACTGAAGTAGGATTCCCAACAGTAGTTAACGTTTGCTAGACAGCCAGGCTAACGTTAGCTGGCTGCAATGTCTGTGTCGCAAGCTACCGGTTACATAACTAGCTAGCTAACGTTAGTTAGCCTGACATTCTTACCACACAGCTCGCAATCATTGCAACCACACTGCTCGTGTGCGTGGCCAGGCGCTAAAATAGAAAAAGTTTTGTGAAGCTTAACGCGGTGCAAGTCCGGCCTCTCCCATCTCCTCATTGGTTTTTAGGAGCATATACCCACGTGCCATCTCCTCATTGGTGTTTAGGAGCATATACGTGGGTGACAGAAAGATGAACTGACATCCACACTCCAGTCGGTTGTAGTAATGCGCTGTATAAAGTCCGAATAAGTAAAAAAAGATACCTGAGGAAAGAGGAGAGATGACGAGAAACTAATTCGGTTTACCGTTTTATCTGTGGATTAATTGTCGGAGTAGAGGACCTTGTGCATTTCAGATAACAACCCAATGTTTATCACAGGACAAACTAGCTAGCAACAGCAAGCTAGCTAAATTGCCATATGTTTAATGCTTTTCGACCTGTCCCCAAATTAATGTAGTTGGTTCAAATTTAGTTTTGATATTTCAACCTGTGTGTCCTGATTGCTAGTGTGGGTGAACAAAATCAATGTGCTCGCGATGGCCCGGTTTGGTCAGCATGTTAGTTCACTGACTGTATATAAACCAGAAAAACATTGAGTGGGATGTCTCGCTGAAACAATGAAACCCAAGTCCATGCTCGAGTTACCTACCTAGCTAAGTTATAACGTTATTGTTTTACTAGCTAGTGGTGGACTTGCCCGAAAGATATTTGACATGTTATATGTACAACTCACATTTGCTAGCTAATGTTATTTACTGTAGCCACAAACGCTAACTACTGAAGCTGTGTTGATTGACCCATAGTTACACCAAAGATTTTTTTAACTTAACCAAGATGGACCGCAGCCCGACATTTCAGATGGGAACAAATGAGTCATAGTTGGCAGAACAAGCAAGGAGGTGGGCAGACCAAACACGAGCTAGCGATATCCTATTGGCGCGTTGTAGCACATATTTGGATATTTACATTACATGCTGACAAGACCGCGCGCACAAATTGATTTTGTTCACCCACACCAGATGCAACCAGGACACGAATGACGAAATATCAAAACAAACTCTGAACCAATTATATTAATTTGGGGACAGGTCAAAAAGCATTAAACATTTATGGCAATTTAGCTAGCTTGCTGTTGCTAGCTAATTTGTCTTGGGATATAAACATTGTTATTTTACCTGAAATGCACAAGGTCCTCTACTCCGACAATTAATCCACAGATAAAACGGTAAACCAAGTTTGTCTCGTCATCTCCTCCTTCCTTCAGGCTTCTTTTTCTTCTTTGGACTTTTATATGGCGGTTGGCAACCAACTTTCTAACATTACTACAACCAACTGGAGTGTGGACCTCAGTTCATCTTTCAATCATCCATGTGGGTATATGCTCCTAAAAACCAATGAGGAGATTTGAGAGGCAGGTCCACACTCCAGTTGGTTGTAGTAATGTTAGAAAGTTGGTTGCCAACCGCCATATAAAAGTCCAAAGAAGAAAAAGCTTCACAAGTAGAACGCAGATGCTTGTGAGCAGTGTGGGTGCAATGATCGAATAACACGTATGTGTATATTTATTTTTCCACGCGAGCCGTGTGGACCACATGTTATGGAACGCCAACTGTGTGAAGTGCGTGTGCTATAACTCAATTCGCCTTTGCAATTTTTTTTTTACTTTAGCAAAGGGGAAAGTCTACAAACCTTATTCCACTCTTATTCCACCACAGATTGAACAATGAGAGCGATATTTCACCAGATGTATAAATGTGTTGGCTTTTCCATTCAGTACCAAATATGGTAGTGGGAGAAGATGGAACGAGATAATTTACTCAAAGATTACAGTTTTCTGTTCCCAAACTACAATCTGTTAAAAACAAAAGACAGAATATAAATTGACAAATAAAATGCATGATGTTTATAGCCCTGTTTCACGCTGAGGAGAGAACTGTAGCCCCACACCTTAATAATTGTATTTTAATTTAACTAGGCAAGTCAGTTAAGAACAAATTCTTATTTTCAATGACGGCCTCGGAACAGTGGGTTAACTGCCTTGTTCAGGGGCAGAACGACAGATTTTTACCTTGTCTGCTCAGGGATTTGATCTTGCAACCTTTCGGTTACTAGTCCAACGGTCTAACCACTAGGCTATGCTGCCGCCCCAAGGCTATGCTGCCGCTATAATGATATAGTCAATGCATTAACATGAATTACCATAACCAAACATTACAGATGAGAAATAATGGGAATTAATGGGAAATTGATAGACACGGCTAACAATGCACACAATGAAATGGCGGGAGACAGAGCATTCTAGTCAGAGACGTACCTTGTGCATCTGAGTCACAATCCCCATATACTTGGACCGTGGTATCCCCCGGCCTCCTCAATGGATTAGTCCACTGAGACGGGCACAAATCAGACTGGTGTCTCGTGTGCCATGAAAATAATAATCAATTATAAAAATGTACTGTTTTCAATACAGACCCCTTTTGGCATACAGTATTCCATATAAGGCACCCAGACCTTATGAAAGTTGCACAGTATACCCTTAATCTTGTAATAAATCAAATCTAGTCATGCATAATTTGACATTTCTGCCATCCATTATAGCATTTGTGGGAGGATAACCAACCTTCCAATTAATGGCAATGCATTTCTTAGCCGTTATAAATGATAGGTTACACAGTAGCTTCTGATTAGTCTCCAGTATCAACATTTCCAAGCAAACATAAACATGGAGAATCTAGACATGCGAGATAAAATAACATACTCTTTGCCAGAATTCAGTTAGCCTTCACAAGATCATAATATGCAAATATGTCCCCAATGTTTACCACCTCTGGCAGAGGAATTATATTTCTTAGTGCATGATATTCAGTTTCACTGGCATATAGTACTGTGTGTTCTATGGATGGTCTTAAACTGCAGTAATTTACAGTTGAAGTCGGAAGTTTACTACATACACCTTAGCCAAATACATTTAAACTCAGTTTTTCACAATTCCTGACATTTAATCCTAGTAAGAATTACCTGTCTTAGGTCAGTTAGGATCACCACTTCATTTTAAGAATGTGAAATGTCAGAAAAATAGTAGAGGGATTTATTTAAGCTTCACATTCCCAGTGGGTCAGAAGTTTACATACACTCAATTAGTATTTGGTAGCATTGCCTTTAAAATGTTTAACTTGGGTCAAACTTTTCAGGTAGCCTTCCACAAGCTTCCCACAATAATTTGGGTGAATTTTGGCCCATTCCTCCTGACAGAGCTGGTGTAACTGAGTCAGGTTTGTAGGCCTCCTTGCTCACACACACTTTTTCAGTTCTGCCCACACATTGTCTATGGGATTGGGGTCAGGGCTTTGTGATGGCCACTCCAATACCTTGACTTTGTTGTCCTTAAGCCATTTTGCCACAACTTTGGAAGTATGCTTGGTGTCATTGTCCATTTGGAAGACCCATTTGCGACCTAACTTTAACTTACTGATGTCTTGAGATGTTGTTTCAATATATCCACATCATTTTCTTCCTCATGATGTCATCTATTTTGTAAAGAGCACCACTCCCTCCTGCAGCAAAGCACCCCCACAACATGATGCTGCCACCCCCGTGCTTCACGGTTGGGATGGTGTTCTTCGGCTTGCAAGTATCCCCTTTTTCCTCCAAACATAACGATGGTCATTATGGCCAAACAGTTCTATTTTTGTTTCATCAGACCAGAGGACATTTGTCCAAAAAGTAAGTTCTTTGTCCCCATGTGCAGTTGCAACCCGTAGTCTGGCTTTTTTATGGCGGTTTTGGAGCAGTTGCTTCTTCCTTGCTGAGCGGCCTTTCAGGTTGTCGATATAGGACTCGTTTCACTGTGGATACTGATACTTTTGTACCTGTTTCCTCCAGCATCTTCACAAGGTCCTTTGCTGTTGTTCTGGGATTGATTTGCACTTTTCGCACCAAAGTACGTTAATCTCTAGGAGACAGAACCTGTGTCCTTCCTGAGCGGTATAACGGCTGCGTGGTCCCATGGAGTTTATACTTGCGTACTATTGTTTGTACAGATGAACATGGTACCCTCAGGCGTTTGGAAATTGCTCCCAAGGATGAACCAGACTTGTGGAGGCCTACACATTTTTTTTTTCTGAGGTCTTGGCTGATTTGTTTTGATTTTCCCATGATGTCAAGCAAAGAGGCACTGAGTTTGAAGGTAGGCCTTGAAATGCATCCACAATTACACCTCCAATTTACTCAAATTATGTTAATTAACATAATCAGAAGCTTCTAAAGCCATGACATCATTTTCTGGAATTTTCCAAGCTGTTTAAAGGCACAGTCAGCTTAGTGTATGTAAACTTCTGACCCACTGGAATTGTGATACAGTGAATTATAAGTGAAATAATCTGTCTGTAAACAATTGTTGGAAATTTTACTTGTATTACAAAGTAGATGTCCTAACTTACTTGCCAAAACTATAGTTTGTTAACTAGTATGGGCTATGTGGGACGCTAGCCAGTGAAATAGCTGGGTGGCAAATTCAAAACAGCAAAACCTCATAATTCAAATTTCTCAAACATACAACTATTTTACACCATTTTAAAGATGCACGTCTCCTTAACCCAACCACGTTGTCAGATTTCAAAAAGGCTTTACGGCGAAAGCAAAACATTAGATTATGTTAGGACAGTGCCTAAAAAAATAAAAGCCAAACAGCCATTTTCCAAGCAAGGACAGGTGTCACAAAAAACAAAAATACATCTAACATTAAGCACTAACCTTTGATGATCTTCATCAGATGGCACTCATAGGACTTCATGTTATACAATACATGTATGTTTTGCTCGATAAAGTAAAAATTTATATCCAAAAACCCCCTTTTTACATTGGCCCGTAATGTTCAGAAATGCTTTTCCTCCGAAAACTTCCGGTGAATGAGCACATCAATTTACAGAAATACTCATCATAAACGTTGATAAAATATTAAACTGTTATTCAAAGAATTATAGATAAACATCTCCTTAATACTACTGCTGTGACAGATTTCAAAAAAGCTTCACGGGGAAGGCACACTTTACAATAATCTGAGTACAGCGTTCAAAAAACATCAGGCAATACAGATACCCGCCACTTTGGAGTCATCTAAAATCATAAATAGCATTATAAATATTCACTTACCTTTGATCTCCATCAGAATGCACTCCTAGGAATCCCAGGTCCACAATAAATGTTGCTTTGTTCGATAAAGTCCATTTTATGTCCTTTTTGTTCTCGTGTTCAGTAAGCTACTCCAAATGTAGGAAGCGCGCAGAAAATTTCACGACAAAGTCTAAAAAAAGTTCTATTTACGTTCGTAGAAACATGTCAAACGATGTATAGCATCAATCTTTAGGGCCTTTTTAACATAACTTCAATAATATTCCAACCGGACGATTCCAATGTCTTGAAAAATGTAATGGAACACAGCTACCTGTCCATTCCTGAGTCAACAACTTCCAACTTCCTTTGTTTGCTCTCTGTTCACCATAGAAGCCTCAAACAACTTTCTAAAGACGGTTGCCATCTAGTGGAAGCCTTAGGGTTCATTTTGCACTTCCTAAGTCACTGTATACTGAATAGGCCCAGTCTTGAAAAACTACAAACCACTTCCTGGTTGGATTTTTTTTTCTCAGGTTTTTGCCTGCCATATGAGTTCTGTTATACTCAGACATCATTCAAACAGTTTTAGAAACGTCAGTGTTTTCTATCCAAATCTACTAATAATATGCATATCCTATGTTCTGAGCCCGAGTAGTAGGCAGTTTAATTTGGGCACGTCATTCATCTGAATTTCCGAATACTGCCCCGTCACTAAAGTTAACAAGAAATTTGTGGAGTGGTTGAAAAACGATTTTAAATGACTCCAACCTAAGTG
This sequence comes from Salmo trutta, assembly GCF_901001165.1. Lineage (NCBI taxonomy): Eukaryota > Metazoa > Chordata > Actinopteri > Salmoniformes > Salmonidae > Salmo > Salmo trutta. The sequence goes on along the minus strand of NC_042983.1, from coordinate 28,911,360 downwards.
TATGTAAACTTCCGACTTCAACTGTATGTCTGAGATTATATGAACATGACTGGGCATTCAAACATATGTATCCATTCATCATCAGTGTCTTCCAGGTCTTTATCACATTTTTGTTTGACATGTTTTGTGTAATCTGGAAAAGCCTCTCAACCCTTGATACAGTTTGGCAATCAACGTTAGAGGTTTGTCAGACTGCCTTAAAATAGTTTCAATCTGTGACGCTTCTGACTTGTCCAGTGTTTGCTGCACAGAGAGAATAAAGTATTGTATATGCAAAATTTCACCTCAACGCTGTCAGACTTGTCTTCCCTGGTTGCCTGACCCGGCTGAGACCCCTGTCACCATCTGATCCTGCTCAGATGAGGCATGACAAAGAATTACCTTGGTGTATGTTTATACATTATATTATCCAAGAATAGAATTGATGGTTCAATAATTGGAATTACCATTATTCCCAGATCCCAGACTGTAGTCTACCCATCAACTCAAGATGGAACTTTGTATCCATTCACTGATTTGTTATAATATACTGCAAAATTCACCTGAGCTCTGGTCTTCCCTGGCTGTCTGACCCTGCTGGGACTCCTGTCACCATCTGATCCTGTTAAGACAGGATGAGCGTAGTTTTGTGTACTTCTATACACCATGACAGTGTAGTCTGTAGAGCTGCTTATACCATGTCAGTGTGAGAAGTTGGGAATTGGCTAGGGAAACGTTACATTGCTATACTGACTCAAATAAAAACTCACATTTCATTGTCAAGTCAGAATATCGGTCTTCAATCATTTGGCTGCTGGTTATCATTTGATTCAGGTGTAGTGGGATTGAGGCAAAAATCTAATTTTATTAGTCACATGCGCCAAATACAACAGGTGTAGACCGTACAGTGAAATGCTTACTTATGAGCTGCCGTGTCTTTGGCTATGCCGGATTAAGTGAAATGACATGCTATTCTATAAAATAATTTCTCTGTAATATTACCTGATTTAAGCTAATCAGGTAAATGTAATTAACTAGAAAGTCGGGGCACCAGGAATGAATGTTTATAGTGCTGTTATCTTCCAAATAAACTCTTAGACCTAGTCATTTTTTACATCAGTAGCAGTCAATATTTAATTGTCACTTTATTCAGTCTCATCTGAAAGTTGTAAATTCTTGGTTATCTTCATGAACCCCGGTTAACAAGTTGAATCAGCAATACAAAATTTGGTTTAATTATTTATTTACTAAATACCTAAAGAATTACATCTACACAGAATGTATCATACATTGATTACAAATGATGTCATAAAGGAAAACGTCCCTAGCGGACGGAACAGATATGACAGCTGGTTACACAAAGAAAGGGGGTTGGGTTTTGAATGAAAGAGTGGGAAGACTGAGGAACAAAAAGATTGTGTCTATCGGGCCGTAGGCAGCTATCGTAAATACAGTATCTTATGCATTCTAAATAACCGCCCATTTGAAAAAGGAAAATGCATTAAATATTTACTAGATTGGTCGTAGATAGAAGGCCGGGTTGTCCAGCATGGATCTCTTGTCCTCTGAAGAATGTCTAGTGGTGAACTGGAGTGTGGTAGAATGGATACTCTGTCCGTCCTCTCCTAGCCCCCGTTTATAGCTGCGGTTGCATCACTTCTTTAGTGAATAAGAGTTCACACCAAGTTGCCATACTTTAAGCTCATGCTATATTCTGGCTGGTATAGTCATCCTTTCGGCGTGTTGATCATCTTCACGTTGAAATTCGATGCTAATTTCTTTAGGTTCTTGTCATTCAACCAGAGCTCACGCTGAGGTTGGCTTAGTTCTGTTGGTGATCTTTGTCCTTTCAGCGTGGGGACCGCGAGTCCTCACGTCCTTGAAACAGAGTTGAATTTTCATCAACGGGTTTATATAGTGGTGAAAGAAGGGCGTGTTTCATAGTTTACAACCAATGTCTGTTTACTTGGGCGGTGCCTCTAAGTGAGCAGAGTTTGTCTATGACAAACCGTTCTCTCATTTAAGAAGCTAAAATTACATTGAATCTTTTCACAAATAGTTTCATATTTAAACCATTTAAATTGCACAACAATTCCATGTGAATCTGATTACTAGAACGTGTCGACTTTCCATCCTGTCATTAGTAGTAATGTCTCAGACAACAACTGATCTGAGATCATATTCATTAAGTACCAACGCATATTTTCAACTGGTTGGATTACCGAAATATGGTTCCGTTTCCCACCTTTTGATGTTACCAGACTCTATGTTAACAAAGTGATTTTCAATAGTCACATTGTGTTACGCACGCCTCTAGAAAGAGGGAACGCAACACCCTGCTACAACTTAACTCTCCGTGTTGTGAAAAAGGTAGGGAAGTGTAGGTGTGAGCAAGGATGACAAATAGGCAGAGAATACCGTTAACAGGGAATTTATTCCTTCACGCAGTAAGGTTGGGGAAAAGGGACTGGACGGAACCAAAGAAAGTAAATATCAAAGCCCCCTCTCCTACCTTACCTGCCTACCCACTACTTACCTAACTAGCACCACCTGGTGCACTAACCAAAATACAGGGGATGGTCCGCCCAGGTCTTTCCTAGTGTGCATAGACAAACTACTACGGGTAATGTATGCCCGCGGGCCTCTTGCCTAAGCACTCCCTAGGTGCCTTCCCCTTCCCCCCTGGGAACAAAGGAAACAGAATAACAAACCATTTCACAACTAAACTGAGAAAACCTCAGGACATTAAAGAAGCTCTCTTTCTCTGAGCAACAAACTAACACAGAACATAAGGTTTCTCAGCAACAACTAAGTACATACCAAATTCTCTTTCTGAGAAACAACCAACATACATACACATATATATATATATATATATATCCCTCTGCCATCAACCTCCTCTCTCAGCAAATATCTCCCTGTAATTATCTCTCTGCAATCATCTCTCTCTCTCAACAGAACACTGGCTTATATAGCTTTAGGTGGGGTTGTTAATTGGAGACAGCTGCGTCCTGACGAGGGGGCGGGGTCAGCTCTCCAATCAGCAATGGGGCCGACCAATCAGCTGCTTGGAGAACTTCAGGAAGCCATTACCTGAAACACAAACTACAACACAGAAACTGGGGAACGTAACACATTGGTAGAGAGAGGAAAAAGGGGAAAGGTATTTATGGGGGTCATAAACCTCCCCAACAGGCCAATGTCATGACCAAAAAAAATACAAATAAGAAATAAAAGTAAAAAGTAATTAAAGAGCAGTAGTCTGGATGGCCAAAATAATAGCTGAAGTTAATGAGCTGGCTATTTGGCTTACGTAGCTGTAATGGTACATCAACTGGTGAAAACTAGTTGTTCATTTACTTCTGTTGAAACGGGACAAAAAGGCAACACATTTACATACAACAGCTGTTTGATGCTGCTACCAAACAGATAGCTAGAGGCTAGAGCTGAACTGGCAGTGGTAGCTACCATCTTGTGGATGTCTCCGCTGCCCACGCACACCCAACCATAGTAGATCCCAGTGCTGATGTCACTAGGGAGGTGCTCCATCACTGAGTCTGGGAAGTTGGCTGATCAGAAAACGCTCTGTGGTGTCCGCGCCATCCTAAATCCAGCTGACTGAAATCGCCAAACAGCCTACCCGACCACTCTGAGGGTGTTCGCATGGTCCTAAAGCACACCGATGCCACTTTTTGTATTACAGTGCAATGATAAAACTGGGGGGGGAACAAAAAAATGCCATTTCAGAATGTGTGGGTGGGGGGGTCATGTCCCTAGTGAAAGTTGCGCCTATGGTCAAAACTCTTGCATCAGTAGGCCCACACAGATGGGGGGGGAAAGCATTCAAATGGAAATCACAAATAATCCTTTTGCATATTGGCCACCATTGAGCCACCATTTTTCAGGTATTAGAACATAAGCAACCTCTTCCCTCAGTCTGTTTTCTGGGCTCTTTTTGGCTACTGATGGTAGGCTAACCCGTTTCTCTTGTGTGTGACCTTAGCCAGTACAGCTGTTTGGTTTTGGCTGAACACATTGCTTCGTTTTCAATGTCATTCATGGAATCCTAAAGGGATTCTGCTTCCAACATGAAAGATGATAAAAGCGTCCTTACAAGGTCAGGCAGAAATGCATTTGATGGAATGCGACTACTTGGTCAATAAGAATACTGTCAAGTTAAGACTATTGCCAGTGAAGTCAACCTTTACCCTTTTCAGACAAACATGGAAATACCTTTGTCCTTTTTTATTGAGTGAGTTAGTGATCAAATGGACACTCACTGCAGACACATTGGATTGATTGACTTAAATGTCCTTTTAATGTCTCTTCTGAACAGCCAACTTCCCAGACTCGGTGGTGGAGCACCTCCCTGGCGACATCAGCACAGGGATCTACTATGGCTGGGCATGCGTGGGCAGCGGAGACGTCCACAAGATGGTGATGAGCATCGGCTGGAACCCCTACTACAAAAACACCAAGAAATCCATGGCAAGTCCAGCTCGCCCACCCATGTAGTCTATATAAAAGTATTTAAGGCTATATACACTGGGTATACCAAACATTAGGAACACCTTCCTAATATTGAGTTACACCCCCTTTTGCCCTCAGAACAGCCTCAATTAGTTTTGGCATGGACTCCACAAGGTGTTGGACGCTATTCAGATTGTCATACTACCTTATTACCTTATATGGTATTATCCCGGTATGATGTCATACTACCTTATATGGTATTATCCTGGTATACGTTATACCCATCTCCACACACATTGCCATAGGGTTGTCACTAGTTAACACAGCCACAAAGTCAAAATTGGCTAGCTTTTTAGACGTAATTTAAGGTTAGGGTTTAGACATAGGGTTAACAGTGTGGTGTTGGTTAGGTTTAAAATACATTTTTAAGAGATATTGTAGAAATGAGCAGGGTTTAGCCATAATTATGACTGTGGCTTTGTTAACTAGTGATGACCCTGCCATAGACATTTTAGCGGAAGTAGTGCCGTGACTATGGCTTGTCAAAGACCTATGTCAATACATAGGTTTACAATACATAGGTTTGTGGACATTGACATAAGATGACACTCACTGCGTTGGGGAGTAAAAAGTAGCTTTATCTTTCAACCAGTGCACACATTGATTGCAGGTATTTGTTTAAAAAGTGCAAACATTGACATTTATTATCATACCTCTGGTATTTCAAAATGATCGTATACCTGCCCAACCCTAGTGTAAACATGCTTATTTGACTTGTATTGTTAGTGTGTTTTGTGGTGTATATGAAGACTGTGATTTCTGAGGAGAATCAGACTTGGTGGTAGTGGTGACTGCTTTGATTTCCTTAGTATATATGTTTATTGGGATTTGTAGTGGTCACGTGCTGATGGTTATTGATTCAGATGTTTATTGATTGATGTGTATTGCAGGAGACTCATGTGATACACACGTTTAAAGAAGATTTCTATGGACAGATCCTCAGTGTAGTCATGGTGGGCTACATCCGTCCAGAGAGGAGCTATGACTCGCTTGGTAAGAGTGAGTACTGGTGTACGTGTGTGAGATACAGTACCAGTCAAAAGTTTGGACACAAACCCTTGAATGAGGTGGTTTCTTTATTTTACTATTTTCTACATTGTAAAATAATAGTGGAGACATCAAATCTATGAAATAACACATTAAATCATGTAGTAACCAAAAAAAGTATTATTTGAGATTCTTCAAAGTAGCCACCCTTTGCCTTGATGACAGCTTTGCACACTCTTGGCATTCTCTCAACCAGCTTCATGAGGTAGTCACCTGGAATGCTTTTCTAACAGTCTTGGAGTTCCCACATATGCTGAGCTCTTGTTGGCTCCATTTCCTTCACTTTGCGGTCGAACTCATCCCAAACCATCTCAATTGGGTGATTGTGGAGGCCAGGTCATCTGATGCAGCACCCCAACACTCTCCTTCTTGGTCAAAAAAGCCCTTACACAGCCTGGAGGTGTGTTGCGTTATTTTCCTGTGGAAAAAACAAATTATAGTCCCATTAAGCGCAAACCAGATGGGAGGGCGTATCGCTGCAGAATGCTGTGGTAGCCATGCTGGTTGTGTGCCTTGAATTCTAAATAAATCACTGACGGTGTCACCAGCAAAGCACACCCACACCATCACACCTCCATGCTTCATGGTGGGAACCACACATGCAGAGATCATCCATTCACCTACTCTGCGTCTCTCACAAAGACACTGCGGTTGGAACCAAAAATCTAAAATTTGGTCTCATCAAATGAAAGGACAGATTTCCACCAGTCTAATGCCCATTGCTCTTGTTTCTTGGCCCAAGCAGTCTCTTCTTCATATTGGTGTCCTCTAGTAGTGGTTTCTTTGCAGCAATTTGGTCACGAAGGCCTGATTCACGCAGTCTCCTCTGAACAGTTGATGTTGAGATGTCTGTTACTTTAACTCTGTGAAGCATTTATTTGGGCTGCAATTTGAGGTTGGTACCTCTGCCGCAGAGGATAAGTTCATTAGAGGTAACTGGGTCTTCCTTTCCTGTGGCGGTCCTCATGAGAGCCGCTTTTATTTTTATTTAACCTTTGTTTAACTAGGCAAGTCAGTGCTTGATGGTTTTTGCAAAGTTCTTAATTTTCTGCATTGACTGACCTTCGTCTTAAAGTAATGATAGACTGTCGTTTCTCTTTGCTTATTTGAGCTGTTCTTGCCATAATATGGACTTGGTCTTTTACCAAATAGGGCTTCTGTATACCAACCCTACCACAACACAACTGATTGGCTCAAACGCATTAAGGAAAGAAATTCCACAAATGAAATTTTACAAGGCACACCTGTTTTAATTGAAATGTATTCCAGGTGACTGCCTCATGAAGCTGGTTGAGAGAATGCCAAGAGTGTGCAAAGCTGTCATCAAGGATAAGGGTGGCTACTTTGAAGAATCTCAAATATAAAATATATTTTGATTTGTTAAACACTTTTTTTTGGTTTACATGACTTCATATGTGTTATTTCATAGTTTTGATGTCTTCACTATTATTCTACAATGTAGAAAATAGTCAAAATAAAGAAAAACCCTTGGAATGAGTAGGTGTCCAAACTTTTGACTGGTACTGTATATATCTATATCACACACACATACTTCCCCCCCATCCTTGTACACACACTGTAATCCTCAGAGACCTAAGGCAACACATTCTCACACCTGTCTGTTTTTGCAGACGCCCTCATAGCAGCAATCAACCATGACATTGAGGAGGCCAAGAGAAACCTGGATCTCCCAGAACACCTCAAACTCAAAGAGGACAACTTCTTTAGAGCCACCGCCAGCACGTCCACGACAACATCCAACAAGATCATGAATGGCCACTGACCACTGAGCACATCACAACCCTGTCTGTTGTTCGACAACTAATGGGCTCTCCTGTATGTTATCCTCTGCTCTGTCTTTCTCTCTGTAATCACTACCACACCAATGGCCTATATGCCACTTATTAAGTCCTCTGTAGAGATTTTGTTTTGAGGATGAAATCTTCGTATCTGACCTGAAGCTACATTTAGACCATGGTTGTGTTCATTAGGGCACACAACCAAAAAAACGTTAAACGTTTTCTAATGGAGAACAAGTTTCTTTGTCGGACAAGTTTGATGCCTAATGAACACGACCCAGTTAATGCAAGATAATGTGCAACTCCAGGAAGTGAATGTGATCTTTGTGTTGAGGGGGAACAAGTTGTCTCTCGTCACAAGCCCTGTACCATCAAACCACTGCTAATAGAAATGAATGGTCATTTTGTATTGGTTTAGAATTGGAGTTTAGTCTCAGCTTTGCCGTCAAAGTTTATTCATCCTTTTCGTATTCAGATGTATTAAAAAATGTCTGCCTTGAAGCAGAGAAGTCCTCAACGTATCTTGCATGTAATCTAGGCTAAATAATTGCATTATATACTTTGCTGAATTCATGTGCTTTATTTTATTTGATGTACAGTATGGCTAGTTTTTATAATATATTACTGTTTTTGTAGACCAAATCTGTGGATGAGAGCATCTATTCCCTGTCCCTACCCCCTCAGATTTTGAGCTACATGGTTGGAGAAAATGTCAATGCAGCTTCAGCTTTCCGATGTCCTTCATTTGTATAGTTCCTCATTGGTCAAATCCAGCATTTTACTTCCCCAGAAATGAGGGACATTTTATTTAAGTTTTGTGAGGGAGAAAATAACCAAATGGGCCCACTTAAGTGTCTGAAAGTTTCAACAATGTAGTTTTTACTGACTTAACCATGTTTGGACCCTAATTCCACTGATATAAGCAATGATATGGTACAAGAGTAAGTCCAGGCCTCTGATTCTCTACAGATAGATGTGGTGGGCATATTTTGTTTTTTTTCTTTGTCATTTTCTCAGAGGACAGTGTCGAGAGCCTACATATGTAGTCCTTTATAGCGGCTGAAAATAGCCTAGTTGTTCAAAATGAAGTGTGAGTTAATGTGATTTGAGATGTACTGTATTTAAGAGTCTCTAATATTGGCAGAGGGGAAAATATGGCTATTCATAATATATTATTGTTTTCGTAGACCGAATCTGTAAATAAGAGACTATATTCCTCTCAAAAAGATATCCTTGTCTTTTTATTGCATCTGACCTTAAATTCCCCTTCATCCATACCATGCAGAAAATGTACTGTATGTAGTAAGCAGTTGATAGATGCATATGTAAATTGATACAATGTCATATTGAACGCGATGCAAATGACTGAGATAAGCATCTAGTCTCTAGCACCTAAAAGTCCATAGAGAAGGTTTCTGGTTAGAATAGTGACTCGGAGCACCAGTTGTAGAAGAGGGGACTAATTATTTTGTTCCCCAGACCTATACACCTGACTGGTTGGCAGTACTGTGCCTTAATACCATAGAGGGACGCATTCACACACATATTGTCATAGCCCAACATATACATACATTTTCTCACAAACAAGCACTGCAGAATCTGTGCTAATTGAAACCCAGGGCACTCCATTGTCTGTGACTAATCTGACTTTCCCTATCATCAGTTTGTTGTGTACAAGCACCAGGGAAGAGGATTGGTAAAACGTGGCTTCTACTACATGTATTATCTTAGCATCCAACCATATAAAGATATTATAAGCAGTTATTCCATTAAACCAGTATACTTTTATCTTGTAACGCAAGCTATCACCATACTAATGTAGTAAAACATACAGTAAGCGAACACAACTCAAGGGACATTTTAATGTTTCTCTGTTTTTCCCAGCTTCAGTTTTCAGTCTGTAATGGCATTACTCTGAAGGCCAAGGTCTGGTTAATGAGGTCAGTGTACTCTGTGGTAATTGTATAAACAATACAAACCTCCCCAGACCAAGAAGTAGCTTGTGTTTTGATCCTTGTGCCCTTTATATACATACTGTTCAGAGATGTTCTATAAATCAGTGTAGCTAGAAACTCTCATTGAACTATCCAAAAACATTTTTACAAATTTATGATCAAGTAGCCTATGCATTAGTGTTGGATTAGGTAACTGTACTCCTCGAAGGCATCTGGTAGTAATAGTGTTGTAGGGTTGTTGCTCTCCAGTTTGGCACCGAACCACCACCCTCAGCCAACATATGATCTCATCACTAAACAAGGAAAACATCTAGCTCAGTTGAGACTGTGCTTAGAATCAGACAATGTCATGAACCAGTGTCACCTGATTATTCTCCACTTTTGTTCTTCCATTTAATATTCTGCTTTTGTTTGTTCCTTTATAAAGTGTGTAATGGCAGAATGTTAATTGTTCCCAAAATGTGTTTTAGCTGGATAGGCCTCCTTGTAAATCATTCAAATTCTTTCCAAGTAACTCTTGGATTTTCTAGACCTCCAGTACAAACTATTCTTTGTTATTTCAACTGTGATGGCATACAGATTTGACAGTTCTTTTGTATGTAACAAAATCAGACCATGCAATACTGTAATTGTTGATGAAGTAACGTGTCCTGAGATATAGTTTTGAATTAAAAAAATATGAGAAAGCGTAACTGTGTATTTTTGTCATCACAGTTAACCATGGGTCTGTGTTCAGGGACCCATTGTGTATGTTGGGCTCATCATTTTCAGAACCCTGCTGTATGATCCTGCTTGAAGTTTTATGGCTCTATTCAATCTATAAAGCTGAAGCGATGCGGCTTGAATAGAGCCCTTTTTCTTAATAAACATACAAACATGCATGTCTCGTTCTCTCCCTCTCGTTGCTCAAACTCGATCAGCTTTCAGTGCTATTGTAGATTTTATGGTGGGGTAGGACATTTCTGCTTCCTTGGAAATTGGGTTGTTGTAAGTAGTTTCTTTCCAGGAATTACACTACGTCCATTGATATTGAATATTGTTCCTTCAAATGCATAAAATATCACAACACAAGTAAATGTCTGGTTACATATGTAGCCTCGAAGGAGGGCCATGAGACAACACACTGTATGTTTGGGATAGCCTACTCTGTCATTAACAAGGGACAAGAAGTATCAAAGCTGTGTCTGAAAATGTTATTAGCCATCAAATCCTTGTTTTCTTAGTCCTGGTTTCCTCAATTCCTCTGAAAGCTCTTTGGAGGAGGTCTGAAGGACAGGCTGGATTTTCTCATCCAATGCACTTTGGCCCGATTCCAACCCGAGTTAAGTAATGGAATGTTAATCCCATTTATGCACTTTTCTTTCTGTGTATTCTGACCTTGAACTTAAGCATGAGAAAATCATGCTATTCACCTGCTTATTGTTGTGGGTGGAGATTGAATAAATGGAGGTGTGTTACAGCTACGCCGTATTCTGTCTGACTTTGACTTAATTCCACCAATTCCGTGAGTAAACCATGAATAAGGTCTAGTGGAAAAAGCATCTACTTAATTTTTTTTAGATATAAATAACAGCATTCTCCATGCACTGAACTTCTTTGAGGAAAAGATCATGATCATTAGAAAGCAAATTACGGACTCCTCTTTAAATCTGCGTATTCCTCCAAAGCTACGTTGTCCTGAGTCTGCACAACTCTTCCAGGACCTAGGATCAAGGGAGACACTAAAGTGTTTTAGTACTATATCTCTTGACACAATGATGAAAATAATCATGGCCTCTAAACCTTCAAGCTGCATACTGGACCCTATTCCAACTAAACTACTGAAAGAGCTGCTTCCTGTGCTTGGCCCTCCTATGTTGAACATAATAAACGACTCTCTATCCACCAGCTGTGTACCAAACTCACTAAAAGTGGCAGTAATAAAGCCTCTCTTGAAAAAGCCAAACCTTGACCCATATCGAATCTTCCATTCCTCTCAAAAAAAATTGAAAAAGCTGTTGCGCAGCAACTCACTGAAGACAAACAATGTATACGAAATGCTTCAGTCTGGTTTTAGACCCCATCATAGCACTGAGACTGCACTTGTGAAGGTGGTAAATGACCTTTTAATGACGTCAGACCGAGGCTCTGCATCTGTCCTCGTGCTCCTAGATCTTAGTGCTGCTTTTGATACCATCGATCACATTCTTTTGGAGAGATTGGAAACCCAAATTGGTCTACATGGACAAGTTCTGGCCTGGTTTAGATCTTATCTGTCGGAAAGATATCAGTTTGTCTCTGTGAATGGTTTGTCCTCTGACAAATCAACTGAACATTTTGGTGTTCCTCAAGGTTCCGTTTTAGGACCACTATTGTTTTCACTATATATTTTACCTCTTGGGGATGTCATTTGAAAACATAATGTTAAATTTCACTGCTATGCAGATGACACACAGCTGTACATTTCAATGAAACATGGTGAAGCCCCAAAATTGCCCTCGCAAGAAGCCTGTGTTTCGGACATAAGGAAGTGGATGGCTGCAAACTTTTTACTTTTAAACTCGGACAAAACAGAGATGCTTGTTCTAGGTCCTAAGAAACAAAAAGATCTTCTGTTAAATCTGACAATTAAACTTGATGGTTGTACAGTCGTCTCAAATGAAACTGTGAAGGACCTCGGCGTTACTCTGGACCCTGATCTCTCTTTTGAAGAACATATCAAGACTGTTTCAAGAGCAGCTTTTTTCCATCTACGTAACATTGCAAAAATTAGAAACTTTCTGTCCAAAAATGATGCAGAAAAATTAATCCATGCTTTTGTTACTTCTAGGCTGGACTAAGGCAATGCTCTACTTTCCGGCTACCCGGATAAAGCACTAAACAAACTTCAGTTAGTGCTAAATATGGCTGCTAGAATCCTGACTAGAACCAAAAAATTTGAACATATTACTCCAGTGCTAGCCTCCCTACACTGGCTTCCTGTTAAGGCAAGGGCTGATTTCAAGGTTTTACTGCTAACCTACAAAGCATTACATGGGCTTGCTCCTACCTATCTTTCCGATTTGGTCCTGCCGTACATACCTACACGTACGCTACGGTCACAAGACGCAGGCCTCCTAATTGTCCCTAGAATTTCTAAGCAAACGGCTGGAGGTAGGGCTTTCTCCTATAGAGCTCCATTTTTATGGAATGGTCTGCCTACCCATGTGAGAGACGCAGACTCAGTCTCAACCTTTAAGTCTTTACTGAAGACTTATCTCTTCAGTAGGTCCTATGATTAAGTATAGTCTGGCCCAGGAGTGTGTAGGTGAACGGAAAGGCTGGAGCAACGAACCGCCCTTGCTGTCTCTGCCTAGCCAGTTCCCCTCTCTCCACTGGGATTCTCTGCCTCTAACCCTATTACAGGGGCTGAGTCACTGGCTTACTGGTGTTCTTCCATGCCGTCCATGGGAGGGGTGCGTCACTTGAGTGGGTTGAGTCACTGACGTGGTCTTCCTGTCTGGGTTGGCGCCCCCCCCCTTGGGTTGTGCCATGGCGGAGATCTTTGTGGGCTATACTCGGCCTTGTCTTCGGACGGTAAGTTGGTGGTTGGAGACATCCCTCTAGTGGTGTGGGGGCTGTGCTTTGGCAAAGTGGGTGGGGTTATATCCTGCCTGTTTGGCCCTGTCCGGGGGTATCATCGGATGGGGCCACAGTGTCTTCTGATCCCTCCTGTCTCAGCCTCCAGTATTTATGCTGCAGTAGTTTATGTGTTGGGGGGCTAGGGTCAGTCTGTTACATCTGGAGTATTTCTCTTGTCTTATCCGGTGTCCTGTGTGAATTTAAATATGCTCTCTCTAATTCTCTCTTTCTCTCTTTCTTTCTTTCTCTCGGAGGACCTGAGCCCTGGGACCATGCCTCAGGGCTACCTGGCATGATGACTCCTTGCTGTCCCCAGTCCACCTGGCCGTGCTGCTGCTCCAGTTTCAACTGTTCTGCCTGCGGCTATGGAACCCTGACCTGTTCACCGGACGTACTTGTTGCACCCTCGACAACTACTATGATTATTATTATTTGACCATGCTGGTCATTTATGAACATTTTAACATCTTGACCATGTTCTGTTATAATATCCACCCGGCACAGCCAGAAGAGGACTGGCCACCCCTCATAGCCTGGTTCCTCTCTAGGTTTCTTCCTAGGTTTTGGCCTTTCTAGGGAGTTTTTCCTAGGGAGTTTTTCCTAGCCACCGTGCTTCTTTCACATGCATTGCTTGCTGTTTGGGGTTTTAGGCTGGGTTTCTGTACAGCACTTTGAGATATCAGCTGATGTACGAAGGGCTATATAAATACATTTGATTTGATTTGATTTGGTGGTTGAAGATATCCCTCTAGTGGTGTGGGGGCTGTGCTTTGGCAAAGTGGGTGGGGTTATATCCTTCCTGGCTGGCTCTGTCCGGGGGTATCATCGGATGGGACCACAGTGTCTCCTGACCCCTCCTGTCTCAGCCTCCAGTATTTATGCTGCAGTAGTTTATGTGTCGGGGGGCTAGGGTCAGTCTGTTGTATCTGCAGTATTTCTCCTGTCTTATCCGGTGTCCTGTGTGAATTTAAGTATGCGCTCTCTAATTCTCTCTTTCTCTCTTTCTCTCTCTCGGAGGACCTGAGTCCTAGGACCATGCCTCAGGACTACCTGACATGATGACTCCTTGCTGTCCCCAGTCCACCTGGCCGTGCTACTGCTCCAGTTTCAACTGTTCTCCCTGTGGCTATCGAACCCTGACCTGTTCACCAGACATGCTACCTGTCCCAGACCTGCTGTTTTCAACTCTCTAGAGACAGCAGGAGCGGTAGAGATGCTCTCAATGATCGGCTATGAAAAGCCAACTGACATTTAGTCTTGAGGTGCTGACTTGTTGCACCCTCGACAACTGTGATTATTATTATTTGACCATGCTGGTCATTTATGAACATTTGAACATCTTGGCCATGTTCTGTTATAATCTCCACCCGGCACAGCCAGAAGAGGACTGGCCACCCCTCATAGCCTGGTTCCTCTCTAGGTTTCTTCCTAGGTGTTGGCCTTTCTAGGGAGTTTTTCCTAGGGAGTTTTTCCTAGCCACCGTGCTTCTACACCTGGATTGCTTGCTGTTTGGGGTTTTAGGCTGGGTTTCTGTACAGCACTTTGAGATATCAGCTGATGTAAGAAGGGCTATATAAATACATTTGATTTGAAATTTGATTTGATTTGATTTACAAATTGATAGGATCTATTGATAAGAGCTAGATAAATGAGTAATCCATTTGGATAAAGGAATTGTAAATATAAATGACACTTGTTTTAGATATATTTTACCTTATAATCACAGGAGACGTGAAACCAGTCATATGACAACCAATTAAAGCACATCAACTTTCCCATATGTCCCACATTAAAGTTTATATGCTGTGCCATTATGCAGAATAAAAATTGTACTGCCTTTTAACTTGCAGGGATGGGCACTCTCGAATGTCTTAATTATAGGTAACCCCGACTTTCTCTGTTTCCTATTTCTATCATGTTAAATACCCCAATCAGTATTGACCGTCAGTAGGCCAAATAACATATTCAACTGCCAATTTACTGTAAGTTCCCTTCAGTTGGTATATAGGCTACATTTTTATATTTGATTATTTTCCCCTAACCCTACCACCCCTTCCCTAATTGGAGTAAATGAATGGACAACAATGGAATAGCCTACATTATCATTCCATTTAATTACATTGTTTTGTTTACCTTAATTTGCTTCCTCTGTAAACGCTGTCATGGCAAGTATGTTGTTTTTGCTGAGGATCATTAGTAACAGTTGATAATATAAAAAAAAGAGGTTATGGAGCGGAGCTCAGACAAAGGCGTAACAGTTGGAACTTGACACGTGACACAATGCTTGGGTGTGTCATCACCCAGTTCCATAGTTAGTGCAGGTAACAGACAAGGGTATAGCCTACTAATGTACACTATTCTCCCTATTATAATTCTATGTACACTAATCTTCCAACATTACGATGGGTTAAAGAACTGAATGTGGCAATTTTCAGAATTCATCAATATATTTCATGTGGAAAGACTCCAAACTAGTTTTTTTTATGATTCATACATAGTTTCCTAACCCTAAAATTTGCCAAAATAATCTACAAAATCAGATAATTTTTTTATCTACCAGTTGGTGTTAAAATGTGTTTCTTTTATTGAACCCGTTCTCTTACTGAACCCTTTCTTGATCGATTCTAGTCTGTGGACAAAATTGTAATTTAAGTTACACTGTATTTAAAAGGGATGGTTTAAGATAAATGTATTGAAAACCCTATTGAATAACGTTGGCCAGCAAGTGGGAGGGTTTTCAGTGGTTGAATGACATTTCTACAATACGCAACCAAGCCTGTTATACCTACCCCTAAGGTAAGTCTGAATACCAACTACTGAGAAGTGTGTAGGAAAGGTGTGCCTAATAAAGGCGTAATTTCCTACAGTAAATTGGGAATTGGGCCCTATGGGAAGAATTGAGGAAACAAGTAAGGAGGAAGCAAGGTTTAAACAGCTAGTAAAGTTTTCAGCCACAGCCCATGTTATGTTGAAGTGACCCAACTGAAATTCCTCAGTACATTTTGTGTGTGTTAATCATTCATGACAATGACTCAGCAGAATTCCAGAAAATATTCTCACAGTAACTCCAACTTTATTCAAGTAAACATTGATTCACCTCAACAAAGAGACAATTATCTTTCTGATTATTATAAATCAACACTACTCTTTCACATGCATGGGATGCAAAAACTCAGGGAGATAAAGTATTTTTATGAGCTCCAATTCTATAATCAAAATAAGTTACATAAAAATATTTTCACATCTATCTTTCTGTCCCTTTAGCAGTGCATGGGTGAAACTGGATGAATCTCTCAGTGATGCGATCAGCCTCTGTCTCATTTGTCTCGCAATATTGATTACAAAGTGCTTGGACTTCAATAGTGAACTAAAACAACAAACTAACCCTTAGAAGTCCAAATAAAAACACAAAAATGTCAAACCAACCTGCATGTCTAAAATAAATGTGGAAATTCTGTGATTCATAGACACAAATGTAATGACTGACAAAAATCACAATGCATTACTTAAGAAATTCCCTCAAAGACCCTCATATTAAGCCATACTACTGTGCCAAATATTTAGATCTTTACTATCGAGGTCAGTAAACATTTTAGAGGTGTTTGTGTGTAAACATCTTGGGATACATCACTACTACAGAAGGTAATAAATATTGTATAAAAGTAGTGGGCCAGCCTGAGGGTTTCTGGTTGTGTTTACATTCCTCTTCATCTGAAGGAATAGCTCTCGTCGTCATAATCCATCTCAATGTCCTCGTCTTCCTCCAGGAGTCCATACTTAAACTTCCGATACACTGTACCATCCTGACCCATATACACAATATCTTCATCATCGTCATCCTCTTCCTCCTCGTCATCCTCAACGATGCGGTCACTGTAGTTGCCCAAGGAGGTAGTGGGGTCTAAGTCTGACCCAGCCCAGCCCCCATTGGCATCCAGCTTCTTGTAGCCATTGGCCTTCATCTGGGGTAAACCGGCGCCCGCTTTGGAGCGCAAGTGGAGGAACAGGAAGACAGCGGCACCCAGGGCTGACACCAGGAGCACGATAGCCAGGATGAAGACCTTGAGATGTCCCTCTGGCAGCTCCTCGATGCCCAGGAACACAAAGTTCACCCCAAAGACGCACTCCACTGGGGACGATACAGTGGGAGGTAAAGGGTCAAGGTTAGGGGTCAGTGAATAGTCACCACAGAAAGTATAGTGCTTTGATATTTATGTTGTAACTTGCAATATACATTTTGTTGCCAAGAGCACATTTGTATGCAATATACAACCACACAATACAGCATGGCTTAGACCTAGAGTCCAATTCAATCAAACCTGCATGGTGGTATTTAACCAGTAGCTCGCGTTCCCATGGTCAAATAAACCATGGGAAAGTGCGGAGGGGGGATGGCTTCGCTTACTTTGTGATGCCTGGCAGTCACAACACTCCCGGGGGAGGGGGCTGCCGTCGTGTCTGGTCTCGTTGCCGCAACAGGACAGACAGCGGCCGTCGTCAGCCAGGAGCTGGCTGGCTGGGCACACAGTGCAGTTCCACTGACCAGGACCCTTACAGTCCAGACAGGACGGGTCACACTTCTCACACTGTGGATCCGAGCCCTGGGAACACACATACATGCACAGATGATCAGACTGGGATGTTGAGTATTCCCAGTTATTGGGATAATTCCTGATTTTTAGCACCAGAACTGGAGAAGGAGGCCATAGAGGGAGTTACCCAAATAGCTGAAGCAGCGTAAAGTCCTATGAGACAGGGAGAGTCACATATCCCTCCAAAAAACCTGAAGCCCTCGAAGCACGACTTACAGAACAGGGCTCCCTCATCTGCAAACAGAGAACAGAGGGAGGAAGTCAACATTGTCATACTCACTAAGAAGTCAGTAGTGCAGCATTCAATATGGCACACCGTTTGTAATGCTACATTTAGTGAAAAACAGGAATTCTGTGCCACAAATTCAACATGCTTTTGTGGACGATCAAATGACCTTCCTACTCAACAAAGTCAATGGTGCTCGGCTCATATTACCATCACTACATCCTAGTAACTTTCAAGTCTGAGCTTTTACTAGATTTCAGTGATATCCATGCAAACCAGTGCAGCAGTTGACATTGCTATTCAGGTGATGCAGGTAGAGTGAGTTGATCTTTGCTACTTGTGTCTCTAGGTTGTGTCTCTCCCCTATTGCAGGTTGAGCGCGAGTTCCATTTGGCCTTTACCTTCGCAGGTCTTGCAGGTGGGGTGGCACTTGCGGCAGATTTTGGCTCTGGTGTCAGGGAAGTAGTTTGTGGGGCACGTCTGGAGGCATTGACCCGACTGCTTCAGGTAGAGGTACCCATCACGGCAGTTCAGGCAGTCCCCACTGCCCCTACCCCTGCACTTGCTACACAACGGGTCACACCGGTCGCACGTCCAGGTGACGGTATTACCGAAGTGACTTACAGAAAGGGAGAGAAGTAAAGAACTTGTAACGATTCATCACAAACGGTGAAGATGCCTGTTTCTGCTCATCTGCCAACTCCTTTTCCCACAAAAAAGCAGAAACGGACTGGCACCCTGGATTAAACTTGTCTGTAACTTATAAGTGATGATTGGCTCTTCAGACTTCACTGATGTGTGTGCGTCTCCTACCTGTCACCACAGGTCTCGACACAGCTGCGTCCCTGTTTGAACAGGCTGGGTTTACACGCTGCACACTGGACACTGTGGCGTCCCACACACGACACACAGCTGAAGTGACATCGCTCGCACACACGCTCGTCCCCATCACCATAGAAACCCACCGGACACTCATTCACACAGGTGTTGTCTGACGAGCACAGAAAAACCAACACGGTTAGAGGAAGAACACACATCATATCATCTAACCACAGAACAACTGGGTCATGTTCATTACGAACCAAACCATAAGAAAACAGACAGAAACAGGGAGAGACTACTTGGACTTGGTCCAATAAGAAACGCACGTTTTCATGAATTGTAACTCAGTGCTGACGGGTGACTCACTGAGCAGGAGGGTCTGCGGGTTGCAGCTGAGACAGTGCTCCTTGGTGGGCCCTGAGCAGCGGTGGCAGAGGGGGTGGCAGGTCTGGCAGTTGCCCTCCTCATCTTTGTAGGAGCGCAGGGAGCACTGACTGTAGAAAACACAGTGACCACTGATGTCCTTTCGCATGTTGGGCCCACAGCTGAGGCAGGACGAGGGCTCGGGACCGGAGCAGGTGTGACACGACCTGTCGCAGTCTGAGAGACAGACGTCACATCTGTTAGACACAGCACTATAGCTTCACAAAATAAATGCCTCCTATGGTAGGTTATGAGACCATCCAATGATGGTAAAATGAGTTGTGTGTATAACCCCAGTACCCTGGCACTCGGAGGTGGCTACGTTGTGGTAAGTGTCTGAGGGACACTGGGACAGGCACTCCCCGTTGTAGCGCACGGCCGCGGGGTGCCTGCACATATGACAGTCGTCTGAGTCAGGCCCGTCACACGATGCGCAGTCGGTGTGACAACGCACACACTCCTTCTGCTCCTCGCTGGGGAAGAAGCCCTCTGGGCAGTCATCTACACACTGGTCCTTATGTAGGAAGTAGTACTCCTCACACTCTGGTGCAGAGACAAAGGGAGAGAGAGAACGCTAAATACAGATATAAAATGACTCCTATCGGTACACTTAATATGGCCGCCATATTGAGTGTCATTCTTTTTTATGGCTGAATAGAGGAGATTAGAAAGAAAGTGGATCTTTTCATACTGTGGCTGACGTCCCCGCCACCCCCTTTTACCCTGACCCCTCCACCTCTGCTCCCCGTGCAGAAGCCTTACCCTTACACAGGCCGTCCTGGCTACACTCTATGCAGTCGGGTGGGCAGCGTAGACACTCTCGCTCATTGGGGTAGTGCCCGTCAGGACAGTGCCCTCTGCAAGAGTGCTCCAGGAGCAAGTACTGGGTCTCACAGCTCAGGCAGTGGGTGGCGTTCCCCAAGCAGGAGGCACACTCTGGGGCACAGGGCTGGCACTCGCCCCCCTTAGGGTAACCCCTGCACAGAGGACAGGAGGGGAGAGGTGAATGGAGTTTTACGGAACGGAACTTGACTGCAAGTGGGGAGAAAACTATTCTAATGACATGATACAACAACAAAAAAGACACCTACAGCATTCTAGTTGGAGCGTGTGTGTAAGAGTGTACTGTGTGTGTATATGCATGTGTGAAAGTCACAGATCAGTGTCAGGAGGAAGGGATGGAAAAATGGGGAAAGATTGATGAGTAGATCTGACCTCTGGCACTCGGGAACACACTGGTCGCCCTGCAGGTAGAGGTGTGTGTGTCCAGTCCGGCACCTCTGGCACCGATGAGCATCCTGGCACAGAACACAGCCTGGCAGACAGTCGTCACAGTGGCCCGACGTGGCATTGCCGAAAGTACCAGACGGGCACTTTGCCACACACGCCTGGCGGGCCATCAGAAAGCGCTCTACAGAGCCAGACAAGCATGCAGGTGTCACCGTATGCCACGTTTTGATTATTCTTCAATAAAGTCTGGTATTTTCTAAATGGAAAGTGTCACACTTCACCTTCACAATGGAAGCACACCATCAAACTACAGTAAAGATGACTTAAGAATGACTAAAACAGGTGAAAGCAGATAAATTACACAAGCAAACTCTGGCAACTACCCCCTGCCGAGGATAGAGGAGAACACAGCACTCAGATACTAAATACCATGCATTCAACTCTTACCTGTGTCACAGGTGTTACACTGTTCCCTCCCAGAGCCTGTGCATGTCTTACAGCTGGAGTGGCACTGCTCACATTCCCCCTGACCTGAGCAAATATTTATTCAAATAGTGAGACTATATTGCACTGGACAACCTTGGCAGGGGCCAGATTTGGCCCATGGGCCCACCAGTTGCAGACCCCTGAACTTATATGAAATGTTAGTTAAGTAAGTATGAAGGTCAGATGAGGTCTTACTGTTGAGGAAATGTTTGTCAGGGCAGGAAGCGGAGTGGTTGTCCACACACTCTCCGTTCATGTGAGTGAAGTCATCCTCACATGAGTCACAGTCGTCATAGTTGGGCCCGCCGCACGTCCGACACATACGATGACACAGTTCGCATTCCTGACTCTCCTCGTCGACAAAGAACCCCTCCTTACACTGCTCCACACACTCTCCATCTGGAGACACACACACTCGTTTAATAATCAACAACATAAAGTGTGTGTTTTACTAACTGACCCAGTGGCACAACCCAGAGTTGAAATATCAACTGAATGAAAGGTCCTACCTGAGACGTAGAAGCCCTCCTCACACCAGTAGCACTGGGACTGATCACAGTTGGCACAGTGGCTGTCTTCACACTTGGCACATGTCATGGTATCAATAACACTGTAGGTCCTGTCTGGGCAGCTCGTGTGGCAATCAGGCCCCAACCTCCACAAAGACAGAGAGGTGAGCCACAGCACAATATCTCTACAGGCTGCAGTGGAACTGTCTGAAAGATGATTCAACAAGAATGAACTTACTGGTAGTACTCCTTTGCACAGGTGACACATTGCTTGGGGTTTTCTGTATGGAGGAAAGGATTGGTGTCAATCATTCATCCAAAAGTCAGTTTCACTGTCCATCTCATTCCTCACCCTGGCAGTTGCTGGGTGCATCTGAATCATGTGGTGGATTCCACTATCAGTCTTCTCTTCATAATCTGCACTGAGCCAAAAACATTAGGCCAGGTGAAGGCAATATGGTGGATAAGAAACTTCCTGTGAATTTGCTCTCACCTGTCCAGTTTTCACATCAGTGAATGCGAAGGCAAGAAAATGAGGAGAGGAAGCCACTCCACACTATTAAGACATAACCAACAGCTATCATTTGAAATGTTATCTTTTCATGCCAGGAGATGGCAGCCTAGCATCACAACAGACCAGGCAGTCGCCAGTCCTACACCTATCTGCCCACTGTGGGGATGAATGGGATCCACTTGAACATATCAATGCAGCCTAATCCTAAGGACCATGCCTCAGGACTACCTGGCATGATGACTCCTTGCTGTCCCCAGTCCACCTGGCCGTGCTGCTGCTCCAGTTTCAACTGTTCTGCCTGCGGCTATGGAACCCTGACCTGTTCACCGGACGTGCTACCTGTCCCAGACCTGCTGTTTTCAACTCTCTAGAGACAGCAGGAGCGGTAGAGATACTCTCAATGATCGGCTATGAAAAGCCAACTGACATTTACTCTTGAGGTGCTGACTTGTTGCACCCTCGACAACTGTGATTATTGACTGGCCACCCCTCATAGCCTGGTTCCTCTCTAGGTTTCTTCCTAGGTTTTGGCCTTTCTACTGAGTTTTTCCTAGCCACCGTGCTTCTACACCTGCATTGCTTGCTGTTTGGGGTTTTAGGCTGGGTCTCTGTACAGCACTTTGAGGTATCAGCTAATGTAAGAAGGGCTATATAAATACATTTGATTTGATTTGATAATCCAATCCAAACTATTCTCTCCACATTTCATATGCGGAGTTCACCAAGTTCAAACTAATCACAACCAGCTCAGCCCACAGATATCACAATAAAAGCAGAGACCACTTAATGAGTTCATCTGTCTCAGGACTGTTGCAATTAAAAGGTGTGTGACTAGATGGGGACATGTAGGAACAGGGCGCACAGTCATATTTACTGACCCTAACCAAGACTTTTAATGATAACCACTAACCAAAACCACCCAACCTAATTCCCCTCCCAACCATCAAAGTTGTCCAGGAAACGCCTATCCCTGTCATCCCCTCAGCTCTCAGCAGCCAAAACATCCCAGGAGGAAAGACAGGAGCAACAAAAGCTCATTCTTCAGCTGTGCCCCATGGGGCATTCCTGGGAGACTCTTCCCCCAGCGCAGCACCACGCAGCTACACGGCTAGGCTAGCCCAGCCCAGGCCTCCCAGCACCCACAAGCCTCTACCTGCGAGAACAATTACTAAGAGAGAGCGGAGGGGAGAGAGAGAGAGAAAGACAGGAGAGCAAAGAGACGGAAATCAGGCCTTCAGGCCCTGTCTATTTCACATCAGGGAAAAAAACACCTCATATAAATATTCATGGAGCATGCCAAGATGAAAACTTCCACAGCTTTTCAAAACATTACACACGCATACACACACACACGCATCCACACACACACACGCATCCACACACACACACACACACACACACACACACACGCATCCACACACACACACGCATCCACACACACACACACACACACACGCATCCACACACACACACGCATCCACACACACACACACACACGCATCCACACACACACACGCATCCACACACACACACGCATCCACACACACACACACACACACGCATCCACACACACACACGCATCCACACACACACACACATCCACACACACACACGCATCCACACACACACACGCATCCACACACACACACACACACACACACACACACACACACACACACACACACACACACACACACACGCACGCATCCACACACACACGTGATATGGCACATTCAGTAAAAGTCACACAAACACAAGCTACATAATCAAAGTCTCTGTGGGGTTGGTTAGTTGATCCCTCTGGGGAATAAGGGAGATGAAGTTTACAAGAGACCCAAAAGACTTCATTATGTGACTCCCGGTTCAGGTGCTATCGCCCCTTACAGAGCAGGCTGGGAATAGACTACAGAAATAGACTACAGAAATAGACTACAGTACTGTGCGCTCTGCTCTACGAGGTGTATGGAGTGTTTTTTAAGTCATGAAGACAACTGTGGCCTGAGGGAAGGAGTTAGTGACAGACATCGGGGAGAGAAATTGTGTGGAGATTTAAGTACAGAGAGAGTGAGAAGTGATCTTTCACTCCCCCTTCTACTCTCAGCATCCATACAGTTTGGAGAAGTTTCAGTTCCAATTGAGAAATGCACATAATCAGAACCTGCATGTGAAAAGTAGTGGGGGGGACAGGGGGGGCTGCTGCTGCTATCTCTTATCATGCTCAGTCAGGCTGTAAGGGGTCTTATCATGCTTAGTCAGGCTGTAAGGGGTCTTATCATGCTCAGTCAGGCTGTAAGGGGTCTTATCATGCTCAGTCAGGCTGTAGGGGGTCTTATCATGCTCAGTCAGGCTGTAAGGGGTCTTATCATGCTCAGTCAGGCTGTAGGGGGTCTTATCATGCTCAGTCAGGCTGTAGGGGGTCTTATCATGCTCAGTCAGGCTGTAGGGGGTCTTATCATGCTCAGTCAGGCTGTAAGGGGGTCTTATCATGCTCAGTCAGGCTGTAAGGGGTCTTATCATGCTCAGTCAGGCTGTAAGGGGTCTTATCATGCTCAGTCAGACTGTAAGGGGTCTTATCATGCTCAGTCAGGCTGTAAGGGGTCTTATCATGCTCAGTCAGGCTGTAAGGGGGTCTTATCATGCTCAGTCAGGCTGTAAGGGGTCTTATCATGCTCAGTCAGGCTGTAAGGGGTCTTATCATGCTCAGTCAGGCTGTAAGGGGTCTTATCATGCTCAGTCAGGCTGTAAGGGGTCTTATCATGCTCAGTCAGGCTGTAAGGGGTCTTATCATGCTCAGTCAGGCTGTAAGGGGTCTTATCATGCTCAGTCAGGCTGTAAGGGGTCTTATCATGCTCAGTCAGGCTGTAAGGGGTCTTATCATGCTCAGTCAGGCTGTAAGGGGTCTATATGCACTTGGTTTTTAGTGCCACACTGATTGCTCACTTAATCTCCGACATTTTAGCCGATGGCATCGCGTTCCCGGAACAATAATCTCAAAGTCTGCTGCTTGTCTTTTAATTCTGAGGATTATAATTACCAGAAGTGGGGAGGCGGGCAGGGGGATGGTGAGGAAAGACATTCCACCCATGATTAATAACATCTTGCGTGGGCCTGTTTAAGATTTGACTGAATAAAACAGAATAATGCTGATGATGCATACCTGGTGTTCAGTTAGGGTACAGGAAATGAACATAAACTGCAGGTTCCCATAGGAAGGTTTTGGCAGTCTGAAAGGATCTAAGATGATCAGTATTATTGTAAAACTTCTAAGTATTAGTCTAAGGACTTGGGGGGGATCTGAGGCAGTCTAGTGGAGTCTGTAGTGGGATTCGAAAGTAGATTGACTTGGACTTTCGTGACAAGTGTATACTTACTCTGCAGACATTTCTTACAGCCCTCCTCACAGTGCAGACAATCCTCATACTCTGGGTCCTCCACCTCACCTGTAGGATAGGTACATCATACATACATCACACACATCAAACACTAATGGATCTATCAACACCGGCACCACCGCAGCCATTCAATACATTGCTTTAAACTTAGCTAGTGTGGATATTGGAGTCATTACACACTCATTGGACTATCAGACGCATAGTTACATTCATACCAATGCTATTTATGACCATCGCTGGATGGGAGACAGAGGTGAGATCGGGGTGTGGCGGCTTTACAGCAGCACTGAGAGGGTAAGGTGTTAAATGCAAAGTATTCTGAGGCGTGAGCTGTGGCAGGCTGCAGGGCCGTGCAGGGGATCAGTTTGGACATGTCTGACACATATGATAAGACTTTCCTTTCATCCTCCCCCCTCTCCCTTTCTCTCGTTTTAGCCGTTTTCAATCATGTCTCCCTCTCAAACATTCTCTGTCTCAGACTCAATCTTTTAAATAAAATAAAAAAACGGTAGAGTGGTAGAGCACAGAGGACAGAGGGAGATCAAAAGTGGGGGGGATGAGAGAGAAGAGAACAAGTTGTGTGTGCTTGGTGGGGTGTCTCACCTTCGCCACACTCCAGCGGGACACAGAGTCCGTCTTGGAGGTAGTGGGAGGGACTGCAGTGGAGGCAGCGGTCGAAGTCGGTGCACACAGTGCAGTTGACGGAGCACGCCTCACACCGCTTCCGCCAGGAATGGAAGAAGCCCTCTGGACACACTTCACGACACTCCCCTCTATAGTAGTACCTGTCTGTCTGGAACTTGTCTAGGCCAGGCAGAGAGACAGACAGTCAGTTTCATTGGCAAAAACACCAGTACAAACACACAGACAGTGAGTCAGTGGATCAGACAGACAAAGACCTACTAAGGTCGTAATGTTGCTGCATTGAACTTTGTCATTTCCTTGATCTTCAAACGATTCAGACAGGAAAAACACAGCTTCATAGCAGTACATCCTACAACAGCTCCCTGGGCGCCTAGGGTGGCAGCCCCCTGCAACTCTCTAAAACCTGTATACTGTATGTGTGTCTTTCATAACGCCGGCGTTATGTATGTGTGTCTTTCATAACGCCGGCATTATGTATGTGTGTCTTTCATAACGCCGGCGTTATGTATGTGTGTCTTTCATAACGAAGGCGTTTTGGACTTCTAATCCCTTTTAAACATTGTGAGCTACAGACTCCTGGGTTGTACCATTGAATTTGTCTATATATTCTGCATCAGTGTAGGAAAGGATGAAACAGCGTCTTGTGCCACCAGCAAGTACAGATAGTAACGTTAGTATAAACCCCCTCGCACGGTCCCCGCAGCCGGACAACTTTCTCATGGCTTGTGGAGGGAAACGCTGTAGGAATGCTCAACCGGTGTCGCTTATTCAGCCGACAGAAACTTTCAACCGGTTCTCCCCATTAAGCGAGTCGGAGTCAGAGGCCGAGACTTCTCTGGTCTCTACTCCTCCCGCTGTGGGGTCTGAGACGCCAAAGGCTCCCACCATTAGCTCTGACAAATTGAAAACCCGATCATACACTGTTTACCAGGGGGCAGGGCTACCGACGTTAAGGCTAATCTAAAGACGGTGCTGGCTAAAGCTAAAACTGTCGAGTGTAGAGAGTATAGAGATAATGTTATCCACGTCGGCACCAACGATGTTAGGATGAAACAGTCAGAGGTCACCAAGCGCAACATAGCTTCAGCATGTAAATCAGCTAGAAAGATGTGTCGGCATCGAGTAATTGTCTCTGGCCCCCTCCCAGTTAGGGGAAGTGATGAGCTCTACAGCAGAGTCTCACAACTCAATCGCTGGTTGAAAACTATGTTCTGCCCCTCCCAAAAGATATAATTTGTAGATAACTGGCCCTCTTTCTGGTACTCACCCACAAACAGGACCAAGCCTGGCCTGTTGAGGAGTGACGGACTCCATCCTAGTTGGAGGGGGGCTCTCATCTTATCTACGAACATAGACAGGGCTCTAACTCTAGCTCCACAATGAAATAGGGTGCAGGCCAGGCAGCAGGCTGTTAGCCAGCCTGCCAGCTTAGTGGAGTCTGCCATTAGCACAGTCAGCGTAGTCAGCTCAGCTTGAGCCATTGAGACCGTGTCTGTGCCTCGATCTAGGTTGGGCAAAATTAAAAATGGCGGTGTTCGCTTTAGTAATCTCACTAGAATAAAGACCTCCTCCATTCCTGCCATTATTGAAAGAGATTGTGATACTTCACATCTCAAAATGGGGCAACTTAATGTTAGATCCCTCACTTCCAAGGCAGTTATAGTCAATGAACTAATCACTGATCATAATCTTGATGTGATTGGCCTGACTGAAACATGGTTTAAGCCTGATGAATTTACTGTGTTAAATGAGGCCTCACCCCCTGGTTACACTAGTGACCATACCCCCGTGCATCCGGCAAAGGTGTTGCTAACATCTACGATAGCAAATTTCAATTTACAAAAAACAAAAACAATGACGTTTTCGTCTTTTGAGCTTCTAGTCATGAAATCTATGCAGCCTACTCAATCACTTTTTATAGCTACTGTTTACAGGCCTCCTGGGCCATATGCAGTGTTCCTCACTGAGTTACCTGAATTCCTATCGGATCTTGTAGTCATAGCAGATAATATTCAAATTTTTGGTGACTTTAACATTCACATGGAAAAGTCCACAGACCCACTCCAAAAGGCTTTCGGAGCCATCATCGACTCAGTGGGTTTTGTCCAACATGTCTCTGGACCTACTCACTGCCACAGTCATACTCTGGACCTAGTTTTGTCCCATGGAATAAATGTTGTGGATCTTAATGTTTTTCCTCATAATCCTGGATTATCGGACCACCATTTTATTGCGTTTACAATTGCAACAAATAATCTGCTCAGACCCCAACCAAGGAGCATTAAAAGTCGTGCTATAAATTCTCAGACAACCCAAAGATTCCTTGATGCCCTTCCAGACTCCCTCTGCCTACCCAAGGACGTCAGAGGACAAAAATCAGTTAACCACCTAACCGAGGAACTCAATTTAACCTTGCGCAATACCCTAGATGCAGTTGCACCCCTAAAAATTAAAAACATCTGTCATAAGAAACTAGCTCCCTGGTATACAGAAAATACACGAGCTCTGAAGCAAGCTTCCAGAAAATTGGAACGGAAATGGCGCCACACCAAACTGGAAGTCTTCCGACTAGCTTGGAAAGACAGTACCGTGCAGTATCGAAGAGCCCTCACTGCTGCTCGATCATCCTATTTTTCCAACTTAATTGAGGAAAATAAGAACAATCCAAAATTTCTTTTTGATACTGTCGCAAAGCTAACTAAAAAGCAGCATTCGCAAATGGAGGATGGCCTTCACTTCAGCAGTAATACATTTATGAACTTCTTTGAGGAAAAGATCATGATCATTAGAAAGCAAATTACGGACTCCTCTTTAAATCTGGGTATTCCTCCAAAGCTCCATTGTCCTGAGTCTGCACAACTCTGCCAGGACCTAGGATCAAGGGAGATACTAAAGTGTTTTAGTACTATATCTCTTGACACAATGATGAAAATAATCATGGCCTCCAAACCCTCAAGCTGCATACTGGACCCTATTCCAACTAAACTACTGAAAGAGCTGCTTCCTGTGCTTGGCCCTCCTATGTTGAACATAATAAACGGCTCTCTATCCACCGGATGTGTACCAAGCTCACTAGAAGTGGCAGTAATAAAGCCTCTCTTGAAAAAGCCGAATCTTGACCCAGAAATTATAAAAAACTATCGGCCTATATCGAATCTTCCATTCCTCTCAAACATTTTTGAAAAAGCTGTTGCACAGCAACTCACTGCCTTCCTGAAGACAAACAATGTATACGAAACGCTTCAGTCTGGTTTTAGACCCCATCATAGCACTGAGACTGCATTTGTGAAGGTGGTAAATGACCTTTTAATGACGTCAGACCGAGGCTCTGCATCTGTCCTCGTGCTCCTAGATCTTAGTGCCGCTTTTGATACCATCGATCACCACATTCTTTTGGAGAGATTGGAAACCCAAATTGGTCTACATGGACAAGTTCTGGCCTGGTTTAGATCTTATCTGTCGGAAAGATATCAGTTTGTCTCTGTGAATGGTTTGTCCTCTGACAAATCAATTGTAAATTTCGGTGTTCCTCAAGGTTCTGTTTTAGGACCACTATAGTTTTCACTATATATTTTACCTCTTGGGGATGTCATTCGAAAACATAATGTGTTTCCGACATAAGGAAGTGGATGGCTGCAAACTTTCTACTTTTAAACTCGGACAAAAAAGAGATGCTTGTTCTAGGTCCCAAGAAACAAAGAGATCTTCTGTTCAATCTGACAATTAATCTGGATGGTTGTACAGTCGTCTCAAATAAAACTGTGAAGGACCTCGGCGTTACTCTAGACCCTGATCTCTCTTTTGAAGAACATATCAAGACTGTTTCAAGGACAGCTTACTTCCATCTACGTAACATTGCAAAAATCAGAAACTTTCTGTCCAAAAATGACGCAGAAAAATTTATCCATGCTTTTGTTACTTCTAGGCTGGACTACTGCAATGCTCTACTTTCCGGCTACCCGGATAAAGCACTAAACAAACTTCAGTTAGTGCTAAATACGGCTGCTAGAATCCTGACTAGAACCAAAAAATTTGATCATATTACTCCAGTGCTAGCCTCCCTACACTGGCTTCCTGTTAAGGCAAGGGCTGATTTCAAGGTTTTACTGCTAACCTACAAAGCATTACATGGGCTTGCTCCTACCTATCTTTCCGATTTGGTCCTGCCGTACATACCTACACGTACGCTACGGTCACAAGACGCAGGCCTCCTAATTGTCCCTAGAATTTCTAAGCAAACGGCTGGAGGTAGGGCTTTCTCCTATAGAGCTCCATTTTTATGGAATGGTCTGCCTACCCATGTGAGAGACGCAGACTCAGTCTCAACCTTTAAGTCTTTACTGAAGACTTATCTCTTCAGTAGGTCCTATGATTGAGTGTAGTCTGGCCCAGGAGTGTGAAGGTGAACGGAAAGGCTGGAGCAACGAACCGCCCTTGCTGTCTCTGCCTTGCCGGTTCCCCTCTTTCCACTGGGATTCTCTGCCTCTAACCCTATTACAGGGGCTGAGTCACTGACTTACTGGTGTTCTTCCATGCCGTCCATGGGAGGGGTGCGTCACTTGAGTGGGTTGAGTCACTGACGTGATCTTCCTGTCTGGGTTGGCGCCCCCCCCTTGGGTTGTGCCATGGCGGAGATTTTTGTGGGCTATACTCGGCCTTGTCTTCGGACGGTAAGTTGGTGGTTGTAGACATCCCTCTAGTGGTGTGGGGGCTGTGCTTTGGCAAAGTGGGTGGGGTTATATCCTGCCTGTTTGGCCCTGTCCGGGGGTATCATCGGATGGGGCCACAGTGTCTTCTGATCCCTCCTGTCTCAGCCTCCAGTATTTATGCTGCAGTAGTTTATGTGTCGGGGGGCTAGGGTCAGTCTGTTACATCTGGAGTATTCTCTGAACTAGAGCTGTGTTTGTGAAACAAGGGCGAATCCTGAAGGAGCCTGGGCCTGGTCTTTTAACAAAAACATCTCTAGAGTCCTAATGGTTCGAGTTACAAACTATTGAAAGCAATCTTTTAAAGCTGAGACTCTCACGAAGACGCTCATGTGACATGTTTTGCTCTATGACGCTCACAATCTACACAACAGTCATTATAATGTAAGGGGTTCTTCTACATAGAAGATCATAGTAAATCCCTGGACATAGTGTATATAACACTGTAATAAACTCACACAGGCCTCCCGAGTGGCATCGCAGTGCTAGAGGCGTCCCTACAGACCCGGGTTCGATCCCGGGCTGTATCACAACCAGCCTTGACCGGGAGTCCCATGGGGCGGCACACAATTGGCCCAGTGTCGTCGGGCTAGGGGAGGGTTTGACCGGGGGACTTTACTTAGCTCCTCACACTCCAGCGACTCCTTGTGGCGGGCAGGGCGCCTGCAGTGTGTTTCCTCCGGCACCTTGGTGCGGCTGGATTCCGTGTTAAGTGGGCGGTTGTTAAGAAGCATGGTTTGGCGGGTCATGTTTCGTAGGACACATGACTCGACTATCATCTCCCGAGCCTGTTGGGGAGTTTCAGCGATGAGACAAGATCAAAATTGGGGAGAAAAAGAGGGTAAAACACCTACTTTTTCAAGGGTTGAGTAGGTGTGTCCAAACTTTTGACTGGTACTGGATATATAACACTTTAAAAAAAAATCACATAGTTGCTTTTACAAACTCCGTACAGTTGTCACTGACTAGTTAGATATATATTTCCCAGTGAGCAAACTATTTCTGTACTTACAGCATTCATTTCAATTCATTTTTGCTGGGGTCTCAGGACAGGTAGGGTTAAAAGCGGCTGTCAAATTTTGGTTGGACCTTGTGTGCAATTGACCAATAAAGTGATCTTAATATATTCCAATCAACAGTAACAACAGGAGGTTGAAAAGTAGAGATCTTTCTCAATTACTTCAGCATTTCTCTTTGTAAGATTTATCCCACTTCCTTTATGCACTCTTCCCCCCCTCTTCCCCCCTTCCTTTCTTTACATCTCTAGTCTCACGACACCTTTACTTCTTTCTCGGAGAGCAATCACATCAAACTCCAGCCTATATTAGTCAATTATGTGATATTTCATTTAAAACATTCATTACTCCATCAGGAGTGAGATCATGTCAGTATTCTGAGGCAGTGGTTCCCAAACTGTGGGGCGCGCGAGGGGTCAACATGGGGGCACAGGGGTCCGGCTTTAGACTTACTCTTGAAAGTTGTAATAGTAGAATGCACAAGGTGAAAATTAGAAATTGGGTAGGGCATCATCAGTTCCTCTTGTCATGTCAGTCATTGCATACCTTCAAAAGCTATTTATATCTTGTAAATGTCCAGATCAACTAGCCCATGCCAGCTAACAATTGTTATAGCCCATTTTATATAGTTTTTTAGCCCATAGATATTGCTGTAATTTGTTTGTCACTCAAATATCACATGAATACACATTAGACGTGGCAAAATGTATAGAACTGCAAGAAAATTGCCTTTAAAACTGGAACATTTTCTTTGCACCCAATGACAACGTGTAGAATTGCAGAAAATAAGCTCTAAATCTGCAAAATTCTCTCCACCAACAAGAGGGGTGTAAACAGTTTGTGTCATTAACAGTGCTTGTGCCTGTAGAAACAGTTGTGGCGCGTGCGCAGAGGGGGCGTGGGATGTTCCCCAATGCAGGAAAGCCCCCACCCCCAGAGTGAAAAAGTTTGGGAACCCCTGTTCTGAGGTACTATGAATATAAGAGAACATCTTTGGAAAGCACATGAAATAGACACTGGGCCATGGAGTTATTGTTTTGTCTCCTCAAATTCCAGACAGACTGGTTTTAAACGGAACCACATTTCTAACTAATTGAATGTGTCTGTGGGCACGTATTGATAGGGTGCCAGCTGCAGAGAAATCTGGTGTTCATCTGCTCTCTGTGCAGTCTGGCATGTGTGTCTTTCAGTAAGCCCTTTGTGTGGCTAGAGTCAGTATTACAGTGTTGACAGAGATAATACTTTCTGTCACACACTGTAAAAACAAAGCTATTACTATCGATATCATATTCCCCATTGATGTTGTGGGTGCTTTATTATGGCTAAGAACTGATGATTGTACCTTTGTCACAGCTTGTGCAGTTGTCAGGTCCTCCATCATCACACTCCTGGCAGGTGTGGTGGCACAGGTGGCACTGCCTCTCCATGGCATAGCGCCCCCCCTGGCACCGGATTACACACTGCCCATCTTCAAAATACCTGGGGGATTATGGTTGAGAACACACATCGCTTATGCACTGGATTTCATGACTTTATTACATCAGTATATAACATAATACATGTTAACAATTAACATTTCATGTATAATTAATGTACACTATAGACAATATACACACATTATCTATGAGAACACTGCAAACAGGGCATTATTGCTACATAGAGCATTATAACGGGTTAATGAATGTATCAATTGTAATACATAGTATGAAGGTGTTCCATAAATACTTTGAGGGTTTTGATTGAAGGAGAAGCAGAGTGGAAGAGTTAGTTGGACTTGATAAGGCAATGGCATAAAATCAGCACAGGTTATACATCCAGTTAGCTTTTCTAACAGCTGTGAACCGATCTCTTCATTCATTCATAATAAGCTTGAATAATTCTGGTTGTTATAACACTCAATGTAGCTATAACGTTTATGATGAGGTTATAGATGTGTGATGTATGCTGCATAATAGTTATCGTTACTCATTGTGTATCTACTATTACGTGTTTTACTTTTCTATTATTTATCCATTTTCATTCTCTCTGGATTGCTGGGAAGTGCCCATAACTAAGAATTTCCCTCTTAGTACACACCTGTTGTTTCTGAAGCATGTTGACGAATAAAATCAGATTTTTGGGTTAAAATAATACACACAATTAACATAAAAGGTCAATAATATTGACATGGAAAGTATTTTGTATCTACAAGGCATGATCATCATTCATTAATATGTTTATTTCATTTAGTTTTGTCATGGCTTAATCTCGGTTACCCAGAAGTAAAATAATCGCGAAAATTGTCACTTCCCATTTACACGCGAATCTGTCCACGAGAGATTAGTCATGGCTGAACTTCCAAAGCAAAGTTTAATCAAAGAATATTGTGATGATAAATATCATCTCACTGACATTCAGTGGATCAAACGGTGCTCCAGGGTCGTATTCATGCACCTAACAGAAGAAAACTGAAACGGAGAGGGACTGTCCAAACTTGTCCAATACAAGACCCTTTTTCTGTTTTAGTTGCCATTTTGTGACAATGTGCACTAATGAATACGACCCATTCTAATACCCTTGTATGTCTGTCTTACCTATTGGATGGGCAGCTTATGCAGTCCTCCTTCTCAGGACCTACGCACTTATAGCAGGTGGCGTAACACAGGTGGCATTTCCCATGCCTGCTCAGGTACTCACCTGAAAACAGAGGGAGAATATACTTACACAACCCTACTAGGACTCAGGTCTCACACAACTGACACATACTCCACAGCAGGGGCCTGACAAATGTCCTTTTTATACTACTGAGCTCAGCAGAGCCGAGCTGCGCTGGCCTGGTTATGCATCCACCATAGTTGAAGCCACCTTCAACATAGGCACCAGGACAACATGTCAAATGATACCATTCTTTAGGTCAGGTGAGGTCAACACTACTACTACTTCTTCTCATGCAGCTTTAAAAAAAACTAACGATTCTGCTGGTGAGTTTCTTTTCAGCATTGAAAAGAGATTTGAGGAATTAACATTACCTACCCCCTCCCCCACCTTAATTTCTATCAATACCCCCCACCCCACCTACATGTACTAGGACATGACTGACAGAGGGTGGGGGTGTCACAGCCCTCCGAGGGTAGCAGTGCGAGGTCGCTGACTGTGGGCTCTGGCTTTCTGTGAAAAGCCAAATTGTTTTCGCGGGCAAAACAAAAGCATCTCTTTGTGCTATCAACACAACAGGCAGATGCTCCCATTCAGACGAGCCTGGGCTGCAGCCATTCAAATAGCCCCCCTCTCCCCAAAACACAGAACGCAGGGAGAGAAACTAAACTCGACAAAAGACAAACGACTTCTGAATAGAACAGCTCAAAGAATAGAGTGAGGAAAGAATGTGTCACTTGGAGAGAGCCGGAGTTGTTGCAGTGATGGAGTTGGCTGACCTTGAGGGCAAACTGACAGCAGGAAAAGCATTTTGCACTGCCTGATATGAACCCTGGATACCAGACCTGGTTCATATTCATTAGTGCAGCGTTTCCCAACGGTATACATTTTTTGTTGTAGCCCCTGATGATCAGTTGACAAGTTGAATCAGGTGTGCTTGTCTGGGGCTACAATAAAAATGTGTATGGTTGGGAAATACTGCATTAGTGCATGCCTTAGCAAAACATTTTGCAATAGAAAACAAAAATATGAGCGTTTCTGGTAGTCAGGTATTCTCTCCCCGTTTCAGTCCATTTTCTTCCATTTGGTGCCTAATGAACATTACCCTGGGTTCAAATAGTATCCATTTTCCAAATACTATTATTATATTACATACATTCTGTAAATTTTTGCAGGAACAATGTTGGGTGAGGAATAGGCAGAGGTTTATCATGTAACCAGGGTTGTGTTCATTAGGGCTCGCAACAGAAAACATTTCATAACTTTTTGCAATGGAAAACAAAAATGAGCATTTCTTATTGAAAAGTCCAGGAAGTCTCTCCCTGTTTCAATCTGTTATTTTTCCATGTTCTGCCTAATGAACACGACCCAAATAAACAGTGTGGGACAATGAGGATGTTCACAATGACCAACAGAACTTAGCAGAAAATAAACAAAAATATTAATAGATTAACCATTTTAATTAGTAATAACATTGATATGTATAACATTGACACTGGCTTACAATATAAATGTGTGTGTGGGGGGGGGTGGGGGTCTGACAAGACATGATATAAATCAACAAACTACTGACATTAATCAAATCTAAAGTCATCTTCAACAATGACCAAGAATACGTTTCTGTTAACCAAAAGGATCAATCAATCTTTATTTCAATTAAACCACAATCAACAGTACAACACGACTACAGTAATACTGTAATTGTTCAAAAGGTATAAACCCACATTGAGAATTAAATTTGACACATTCTTTATTGGAATACAGTGTCGTATTCACCTCAGTACTCATTCTATAATGGGTTTCATGAACAGGGGTTTCAACCATTACAAAGTTGACTCCCATGGCCTGCGTGTTACAGAGAGACAGACTGTGGTCCAATTTTGCAGCACCAACCATTGTCTTGGATTCTCAGTCTCTTTGATGTTCTTTCAACCTGGGTCGTGTTCACCAGGGCAAGCAACAGAAAAATGTTTCAATACATTAATAAGTAACAGTCTTTTCTTCCATTGAGGAGCCAAATGAACACAATCTTAATGAAATGACGCCCTTTGCTATAGTGTCATGGACATGTCTTGAATGTGTGGCAGCTAGTTCACCAAAAACATCGACCATATCAAAATTGTTTGATGATCAAGAAGATACAGTACCACCTCTGCTTGAATGCAATGACATAAC
The DNA here is from genome assembly GCF_901001165.1 of Salmo trutta. Lineage (NCBI taxonomy): Eukaryota > Metazoa > Chordata > Actinopteri > Salmoniformes > Salmonidae > Salmo > Salmo trutta. Next base: position 28,875,080 of record NC_042983.1, on the reverse strand, counting down.
CGTGCAATGTTGTGGAATAAAGCCCTACTAGTGCTGTTTGTCAGTGCGATGGCCCCATGGTCTCGTGTAGCAGTAAGATGAGTCTTGTTCATTAGAGCACACAACCAAAACTTAAAGCATTTTGTCATAATAAGTGTTTCTTATTGGGCGAGACTAGGTCGTCATCCCCGTTTTCATACGTTTTGTGCCTAATAAATACGACCCTGATTTATCTAATGTGGCCTTTGATAAACAGATCTGAGTGAGTCAAGGGCACCTGTAATACTTTCTCTCTCACAGACAACCTGAAAAATAGATGACAGTTTAGCAGTCAGGATTCCCTGTGGCACACAATGGATTCCCTGCGGCATTTCGAATGGGGACATGATTTTCCCACCTATCAATTCAAGTGTTTGCACAATCCTGCTGTGTGTGTGTGTGTGTGTGTGTGCGCGCGCGCATCCTCACTTGGCAGATAGCAAACGCAACCCAGACAGTTTTCACATTATTGAGTGAGCTTTAACGTTTATTTACAAACACAGCCGGGGGTTGGTACGTTCATCAGCTTTCACCTTCACATCGTTACTCTTGAGGAGGAGCAAAAAACTGAAGTAAACACAGATTGGCAGGTCCCTCCTGCAAGCTACACATCCTATACTGGAAAATGGTACAATTATTTTGGCATCGATGCTTTGGTCACAAAATACCGACACATTATTTGTTTGTTTTTTTAGTAAGTCCCAGTTGCTACTGTCGCCCTGACCACATGTCCCAGTACAGAAAAAAGGTAGGTTTGTTGTAGTTCTGTCCTCACACCTCTGACGCAGTCCCTTAAGAGGCACAGATTTTCTTATAAATTATGTGACTGAGTGAGTGGGCTTGGGTAGAGGGGTGCCCCCCCCGGCTCCCTGCGGGACCTCCCGTCACCCTTTTAGCGAGCATGTTCTGCAGCACAGTTGCTGCAGCACTTTTCTCTGGCACAGATTGTTCTTTTTTACAAGCACACAGAAACTGCCTTCCGCCCAAGATTCTTCATTTGCTTTCCACATACCAGGAAGAGATAAGGGGGGGGGACAACAAGAACAGGTATAGCCATGGGATTGGTCAGGACAGGTGGACAGAGCCAAGTGATTGGTCAGGAGGGGTCAGGTGACAGAAAAAGTTTGGTTTTGATCCATCAGAGGTGTGATGTTCATCGGAGGGGAAAGATTGTAGTCCAGCAGGAATGATTGGATCCATGTCGGAAAGTAAAACAGAAATTTGGGGAAAAAGAGAAAAAACGTCAATTTCAAAAGTCAAAACATTAATTCATTTTTCATCCGAGATGACTTTGCACAGAAAAAGTGGATCGCCAGTCTGTCATAACCTCAATTTGAAATGTTTTTTTTACTTGCAGTGCACTCTAAAACTAAGAGTCCGTTTTCTACAAGCAGAAGTAATTCATTTGTTTTGTAGTCAATAAAACACTATTGGTCTCAGTGGGTCATGGACAGACTGGGGATGACAATTTGAAGACAAATCAGATCATCAAAAACCTTCATCATATCTCACAGACAAATGGGCCCTATAGGATAGGGCTGAAAAGGTTAGCCATATCAATGGAATACCAACAAGAGCATGGATATTTTCTATCCTAGGTTACAGTCTGAGGCCACAAGATCAACCTTCCATCTAGTGTGAGATATGGGGAAGGCATTGCAGAATCAGACAGAAGTTGCCTAATTTTAAACATGCACAATTTAGACAAGATGTAAAGGGAGATTGGTATAGATTAGTTAGGGGTGAATACATGAGCAAAGATTGTGACCAAAAGAAAAAGAGAGCACTGAAAGTTTAAACCCGCTATTACCTGTGCAGTGACTGAGCAGACACTTCTAGAATGAGGTCCTTAAAGAGTCTATAATATATATAAATAAGAGGGTTTCTAGTACTCACCATCTTTGCAGATGGTGCTGACCACACACACTCCTGCCTCCAGGTTATAGCCATTCACACAGGTGCTGCAGTTCGTCTCACCGGGCCCTGTGCAGGCATAGCAGCTGTGGTCACACCTGGGGTGGGGGGGTTAAAGCTATAGTTTAGGTCATAGTTGGATAGAGGGTGCACTTTCCACAAAGCGTGCTTGTCCCCTTTTCCAACTTTATGATTTTGGTACATCAAACAGGAGGGCTGACACTCAGATATCCTCCAGACCAGATAGCGAGTAGCGTTAGATTAAAAAGGAGGAAGCGGCAGGTTTAAGGGACCGTAGGTATATGACAGATGTTGGAACCCTTTTGAAGATTAGTCCGGTTTGAGGCAGTTTGACAGGATAAACATGCCAGGTTGTAGGGAGGAGGAAGTGTAAGGTGTGGAGTTTGTCCCAGACTTGTTTACTGCTGTGCGTTTTGTTGCTAACCTTACTTGCTACCTGACAACGTTACGGTTTTTACTTTTAAATTACCGTTTATATTTTTAGTTTTCCCCCTCACTCAACTTTTTCACTCCGGACGCTTTATCTGGACATGGTTCGTCAAGACCTCCACCAGCCGAAGCTAAGTAGTAACATTAACACGATGCCTTCTAATTGCAGTCACTGTACTCATAATATACAGGAGAATGATCGCCTTACAGTGAGGATAGCTATGCTGCAAACCCAGCTTCAGACGCAATCATTAGGCAAGGGCAATTTCAGTGTAGGAAAGGATGAAACAGAGTCTGTGCCACCAGTAAGTACAGATAGTAGTATAAACCCCCCTCGCACGGTCCCCGCAGCCGGACAACTTTCTCATGGCTTGTGGAGGGAAACGCTGTAGGAATGCTCAACCGGTGTCGCTTATTCAGCCGACAGAAACTTTCAACCGGTTCTCCCCATTAAGCAGCGCGTCAGAGGCCGAGCCTTCTCTGGTCTCTACTCCTCCCGCTGTGGGGTCTGAGACGCCAAAGGCTCCCACCATTAGCTCTGACAAATTGAAAACCCGATCATACACTGTTTACCAGGGGGCAGGGCTACCGACGTTAAGGCTAATCTAAAGACGGTGCTGGCTAAAGCTAAAACTGGCGAGTGTAGAGAGTATAGAGATATTGTTATCCACGTCGGCACCAACGATGTTAGGATGAAACAGTCAGAGGTCACCAGGCGCAACATAGCTTCAGCATGTAAATCAGCTAGAAAGACGTGTCGGCATCGAGTAATTGTCTCTGGCCCCCTCCCAGTTAGGGGGAGTTATGAGCTCTACAGCAGTCTCACAACTCAATCGCTGGTTAAAAATGGTTTTCTGCCCCTCCCAAAAGATAGAATTTGTAGATAATTGTCCCTCTTTCTGGTACTCACCCACAAACAGGACCAAGCCTGGCCTGTTGAGGAGTGACGGACTCCATCCTCGCTGGAGGGGTGTTCTCATCTTATCTACGAACATAGACAGGGCTCTAACTCCCCTAGCTCCACAATGAAATAGGGCGCAGGCCAGGCAGCAGGCTGTTAGCCAGCCTGCCAGCTTAGTGGAGTCTGCCACAAGCGTAGTCAGCTCAGCTATCCCCATTGAGACCGTGTCTGTGCCTCGACCTAGGTTGGGCAAAACTAAACATGGCGGTGTTCGCCTTAGCAACCTCACTAGAATAAAGACCTCCATTCCTGCCATTATTGAAAGAGCTAGTGATACCTCACATCTCAAAATAGGGCTACTTAATGTTAGATCCCTCACTTCCAAGGCAGTTATAGTCAATGAACTAATCACTGATCATAATCTTGATGTGATTGGCCTGACTGAAACATGGCTTAAGCCTGATGAATTTACTGTGTTAAATGAGGCCTCACTTCCTGGTTACACTAGTGACCATATCCCCCGCGCATCCCGCAAAGGCAGTGGTGTTGCTAACATTTAAGATATCAAATTTAAATTTACCACAAAAATAACAACGTTTTCGTCTTTTGACATGAAATCTATGCAGCCTACTCAATCACTTTTTATAGCTACTGTTTACAGGCCTCCTGGGCCATATACAGCGTTCCTCACTGAGTTACCTGAATTCCTATTGGACCTTGTAGTCATAGCAGATAATATTCTAATTTTTGGTGACTTTAATATTCACATGGAAAAGTCCACAGACCCATTCCAAAAGGCTTTCGGAGCCATCATCATCAACTCAGTGGGTTTTATCCAACATGTCTCAGGACCTACTCACTGCCACAGTCATACTCTGGACCTAGTTTTGTCCCATGGAATAAATGTTGTGGATCTTAATGTTTTTCCTCATAATCCTGGACTATTGGACGACCATTTTATTACGTTTGCAATCGCAACAAATAATCTGCTCAGACCCCAACCAAGGAGCATCAGAAGTCGTGCTATAAATTCTCAGACAACCCAAAGATTCCTTGATGTCCTTCCAGACTCCCTCTGCCTACCCACGGACATCAGAGGACAAAAATCAGTTAACCATCTAACTGAGGAACTAAATTTAACCTTGCACAATACCCTAGATGCAGTTGCACCCCTAAAAACATTTGTCATAAGAAACTAGCTCCCTGGTATACAGAAAATACCCGAGCTCTGAAGCAAGCTTCCAGAAAATTGGGACGGAAATGGCGCCACACCAAACTGGAAGTCTTCCGACTAGCTTGGAAATACAGTACCGTGCAGTATCGAAGAGCCCTCACTGCTGCTCGATCATCCTATTTTTTTCAACCTAATTGAGGAAAATAAGAACAATTCCACATTTCCTTTTGATACTGTCGCAAAGCTAACTAAAAAGCAGCATTCCCCAAGAGAGGATGGCTTTCACTTCAGCAGTAATAAATTCATGAACTTCTTTGAGGAAAAGATCATGATCATTAGAAAGCAAATTACGGACTCCTCTTTAAATCTGTGTATTCCTCCAAAGCTCAGTTGTCCTGAATCTGCACAACTCTCCCAGGACCTAGGATCAAGGGAGACACTCAAGCGTTTTAGTACTACATCTCTTGACACAATGATGAAAATAATCATGGCCTCTAAACCGTCAAGCTGCATACTGGACCCTATTCCAACTAAACTACTGAAAGAGCCGCTTCCTGTGCTTGGCCCTGCTATGTTGAACATAATAAACGGCTCCACCGGATGTGTACCAAACTCACTAAAAGTGGCAGTAATAAAGCCTCTCTTGAAAAAGCCAAACCATGACCCAGAAAATATTTTAAAAAACTAAATCTGCCTATATCGAATCTCCAATTCCTAAAAAAATTAATTAAAATTTTAAAAAGCTGTTACGCAGCAACTCACTGCCTTCCTGAAGACAATGTATAAGAAATGCTTCAGTCTGGTTTTTAGACCCCATCATAGCACGGAGACTGCACTTGTGAAGGTGGTAAATTACCTTTTAATAGCGTCAGACCGAGGCTCTGCATCTGTCCTCGTGCTCCTAGACCTTAGTGCTGCTTTTGATACCATCGATTGCCACATTCTTTTGGAGAGATTGGAAATCCAAATTGGTCTACACAGACAAGTTCTGGCCTGGTTTAGAGCTTATTTGTCAGAAAGATATCAGTTTGTCTCTGTGATGGTTTGTCCTCTGACAAATCAACTGTAAATTTCGGTGTTCCTCAAGGTTCCGTTTCAGGACCACTATTGTTTTCACTATATATTTTACCTCTTGGGGATGTCATTCGAAAACATGATGTAACTTGCACTGCTATGCGGATGACACACAGCTGTACATGTCAATGAAACATGGTGAAGCCCCAAAATTGCCCTCGCTAGAAGCCTGTGATGTTCATCGGAGGGGAAAGATTGTAGTCCATCATAAGGAAGTGGATGGCTGCAAACATTTACTTTTAAACTCGGACATAACAGAGATGCTTGTTCTAGGTCCCAAGAAACAAACAGATCTTCTGTTGAATCTGACAATTAATCTGGATGGTTGTACAGTTGTCTCAAATAAAACTGTTAAGGACCTCGGCGTTACTCTGAACCCTAATCTCTCGACGAACATATCAAGATTGTTTCAAGGACAGCTTTTTTCCATCTGCATAACATTGCAAAGATCAGAAATGTTCTGTCAAAAATTGATGCAGAAAAATGAATCCATGCTTTTGTTACTTCTAGGTTAGACTACTGCAATGCTCTACTTTCCGGCTACCCGGAAAAAGCACTAAACCTTCAGTTAGTGCTAAATACGACTGCTAGAATCCTAACTAGAACCCCAAAATTGTATCATATTACTCCAGTGCTAGCCTCCCTACACTTGCTTCCTGTTAAGGCAAGGGCTGATTTCAAGGTTTTACTGCTAACCTACAAAGCATTAGGTGGGAGCAAGCCCATGTATCTTTCCGATTTGATCCTGCCGTACATACCTACACGTACGCTACGGTCACAAGACGTAGGCCTCCTAATTGTCCCTAGAATTTCTAAGCAAACAGCTGGAGGTAGGGCTTTCTCCTATAGAGCTATATTTTTATGGAATGGTCTGCCTACCCATGTGAGAGACGCAGACTCGGTCTCAACCTTTAAGTCTTTATTGAAGACTCATCTCTTCAGTAGGTCCTGTGATTGAGTGTAGTCTGGCCCAGGAGTGTGAATGTGAACGGAAAGGCACTGGAGCAACGAACCGCCCTTGCTGTCTCTGCCTAGCCGGTTCCACTCTCTCCACTGGGATTCTCTGCCTCTAACCCTATTACAGGGGCCGAGTCACTGGCTTACTGGTGCTCTTCCATGCCCTCCCTAGGAGGGGTGCGTCACTTGAGTGGGTTGAGTCACTGACGTGGTCTTCCTGTCTGGGTTGGCGCCCCCCCTTGGGTTGTGCCGTGGCGGAGATCTTTGTGGGCTATACTCGGCCTTGTCTCAGGATGGTAAGTTGGTGAATGAAGATATCCCTCTAGTGGTGTGGGGGCTGTGCTTTGGCAAAGTGGGTGGGGTTATATCCTGCTTGTTTGGCCCTGTCCGGGGGTATCATCGGACAGGGCCACAGTGTCTTCTGACCCCTCCTGTCTCAGAATCCAGTTTTTACGCTGCAGTAGTTTGTGTCGGGGGGCTAGGGTCAGTCTGTTATATCTGGAGTATTTCTCCAGTGTCCTGTGTGAATTTAAGTATGCTCTCTCTAATTCTCTCTCTAGGAGGACCTGAGCCCTAGGACCATGCCTCAGGACTACCTGGCATGACTCCTCCTTGCTGTCCCCAGTCCACCTGGCCGTGCTGCTGCTCCAGTTTCAACTGTTCTGCCTGCGGCTATGGAACACTGACCTGTTCACCGGACATGCTACCTGTCCCAGATCTGCTGTTTTCAACTCTCTAGAGACAGCAGGAGCGGTAGAGATACTCTCAATGATCGGCTATGAAAAGCCAACTGACATTTACTCCTGAGGTGCTGACCTGTTGCACCCTCGACAACTACTGTGATTATTATTATTATTATTATTATTTGACCATGCTGGTCATTTATGAACATTTGAACATCTTGGCCATGTGCTGTTATAATCTCCACCCGGCACAGCCAGAAGAGGACTGGCCACCCCTCATAGCCTGGTTCCTCTATGTTTCTTCCTAGGTGTTGGCCTTTCTAGGGAGTTTTTCCTAGCTACTGTGCTTCTACACCTGCATTGCTTGCTGTTTGGGGTTTTAGGCTGGGTTTCTGTACAGCACTTTGTGACATCAGGTGATGTAAGAAGGGCTATATAAATACATTTGATTTGGAGTTTGTATGCGCCAAGCAGACTCACTTCCTGCAGGACTTGTTGACGTCGCCGTTGTCCGAGGTCTGCTCAGACATGTAGTATCCCACACTGCAGGTGGACACACAGCGCCACTCCTCCAAGAAGTAGCCCTCTGCACACTTGTTACACGCCTCCATCCCCGTGCCTGCAGACAGGGGGAGACTGTGAGCAGTGCACAAACTTCACTTTGGGCAAAATATAGATTTTTACTTTGGTCAACTGACTCAGAGGGACCATCTTTACTTTATGAAGGGAGCTTTACCTGCACAGGTGGCACACGCTCGGTGGCACTGCTCGCAGGTCCTCCTGTGGCCATTATAGTAGGTCCCGGGGTCACAGGTCATCTGACATTTATTCCCCTGAAGACTGGAGAGAGCAATACACTGAATTACAAAGGCACACGTTAGTACACAACACACTTCACTAGCAACCGGTCCCTTTTTTCATACATTTGTCTCATACATCAAATTAAAATCATAAACTATACATTAGTCCAGTGGTTTTCAAACCTCTCCTCGGATGTCCTCCCCAGACATTTCCCAATTTTTTTGTAACCCTGAACTAGCTCACCTTGATTCCCTATTCAAGGGCTTGATTAGTGAAAAAGTCGAATCAGGTGTGCTAGCTGTGGAATAGTTCAAATACTTGGAACGGCTGGGGATCCCAGAGGAGAGGTGTGAAAAAATATATATGTTTAAGAACAGTACTAAAGGTTCTAAACTAGGAGGTCTTCACGGATATATCCTAACCCGATTACCAGAGATCCAACCCAGTATCCGAACAGGACAGATCCAAAATTATGTAATTGACCCTTGGATCCCAGGTCGGCTCACGCTCGGTAGACACTGACCTCGAATCGGTGTGAAAATATCCGAAATACCGACCAGATCCGAAATTATATTAGAAGAAAATATACTAAAAATAAGAATAAATCACCTCTATAAATCATGTGCTATGCATGGCAGTTTGTTCAGTCAAAAGCATTAATCTCTACTCCACCTGTCTGCCTCTTACCTTCGCTGGCTTCATCTCTTGCTATAGCGAACTTGCAACATTGTTTCAACTGGGCCCTCATGGTTTCCCGTGCCAATGAGCTCGGAACAGACAGACTATTTTATGACGTTTCCACTGGAGATATGGGATCAGCAACATGTTGCTATGTCACACCGAGGCAAGGAGGTTAAGCATATCGAGAAGGTGAGAATTGTGTCCTTTGTGAAGATAATCCTTCCACCTGACAGATGTGACATATCACACAGGTGCACCTTGTGCTGGGGACAATAAAAGGCCACTAAAATGTGCAGTTGTGTCACACAACACAATGCCACAGATGTCTCAAGTTGAGTGTGCAATTGGCATGATGACTGCAGGAATGTTCACCAGAGCTTTTTCCAGATAATTGAATGTTAATTTCTCTACCATAAGCCGCCTCCAACGTTATTTTAGAAAATTTGGTAGTATGTCCAACCGGCCCCACAACCACATGTAACCAAGACAGCCCAGTTTTCCGCCACATACGGCTTCTTCACCTGCGGGATCGTCGGGGGGGGGGGGGGGGAGTATTTCTGTCTGTAATAAAGCCCTTTTGTGGGGGAAAAAAAACTCCTAATTGGCTGGGCCTAGCTTCCAAGTTGGTGGGCCTATGCCTTCCTACGCCCACCGATGCCTGCGCCCCTGCCCAGTCATGTGAAATCCATAGATTAGGGCCTAATTAATTTATTTCAATTGACGGATTTCCTTATATGAACTGTAACATGTTGCGTTTATATTTTTGTTCAGTATATATCAAAAATAAAGATTAACAAAGGGAAAACTCAACGAATGCACACAAATCTGTGGGAGAAAGAAAACTTCTTTGCCACACACCTTTTTGTGTCAACATTTTAAATTAGGGATGCATTTATGAAAATACTAAGCTGTAGTGTAGATCAACTCTATTTTAGGCCAACAACCAGAAAATGCATGTGAAACATTAACATTCACTGCCTGCCAGACAAGTCAATTCTGCTGGCAGGCACAGCAATAAAGCTGCAATTTTAATCTTTCAAATCCATTTGGGTCCGATACAGACCCGACCCAATTTGGATCCGATTCACACTCATCTCTGACATATTCTGGGTCGGATCTGGTCCACCTCGGAACCGAATATACAGTGCATTGGGAAAGTATTCAGACTCCTTGACTTTTCACATTTTGTTACATTACAGCCTTATTCTACACACAATACCCCATAATGACAAAGCGAAAACATTTCTAAAAACCTGTTTTTGCTTTGTCATTATGGGGTATTGTGTGTGTGATTATATATATAAGGACCCAGTAATAAAAAAAAAATAATATATATATATATATATTATTTTTTAAATTTATTTTTATTACTGGGTCCTGTTGGTGTATGATGGGAATTTCACTTAGGTTTGGATCTCAATTTTAGGATCAGAGAAGACTGAGAAGTTGCTGCGAGGACAGGTTTCTGTGGTGAGCGGAGCTGAAAAACAACTGGACTGGGTTATATTAGCTCTGTTTCCCAGAAAGGATTTGGGTTTCTGTCCTCCCTCTCCTGTGAATGGTGAACAAGAGTGACTGTCTGTGGTCTTGCAGGCGTTCGGAAGGATTACTGCACGTGTTACCACACGCTGTCTCAGACAGCACTGAAAACTAGCAGGAGGAAGTCAGGCTGGATTCAAGACCAATGTTTTGAAACACTTCAAAGTGTTTGGTTCTCATTAACTGAAGCGCTTTGGAACTGCCCCTCCGAGGGCAAGTGTGGTGGCGGTGATAATCAAAAACTCCAGGGACACATGACAATGTTACTGGAGCGTTTAGTGATTCAACTACTACTACAGACCAGCAGTGTGTTTGTGTGTAGGGGGGCTAGAGGTGATGGGTTCAGAGAGAACGTGTTTGGCTTACCTCATCCCTGGTTTGCATTCTGTGCAGATATTAGACGTGGTGCACTTCTTGCAGTTCTCGTTGCATCTCCTGCACATGTTGGAATCTGTAACACGAAAGAAGACGTCTAGTCACATAGGGGCCAAAGAGGCATTGGAAGTGTTAGGGGGGATTGGTGTTGGGGTCGGTGTCAGCGGTGGGTAAGGGAGAAGAGGCATTGGAAGTGTTAGGGGGGATTGGTGTTGGGGTCGGTGTCAGCGGTGGGTAAGGGAGAAGAGGCATTGGAAGTGTTAGGGGGGATTGGTGTTGGGGTCGGTGTCAGCGGTGGGTAAGGGAGAAGAGGCATTGGAAGTGTTAGGGGGGATTGGTGTTGGGGTCGGTGTCAGCGGTGGGTAAGGGAGAAGAGGCATTGGAAGTGTTAGGGGGGATTGGTGTTGGGGTCGGTGTCAGCGGTGGGTAAGGGAGAAGAGGCATTGGAAGTGTTAGGGGGGATTGGTGTTGGGGTCGGTGTCAGCGGTGGGTAAGGGAGAAGAGGCATTGGAAGTGTTAGGGGGGATTGGTGTTGGGGTCGGTGTCAGCGGTGGGTAAGGGAGAAGAGGCATTGGAAGTGTTAGGGGGGATTGGTGTTGGGGTCGGTGTCAGCGGTGGGTAAGGGAGAAGAGGCATTGGAAGTGTTAGGGGGGATTGGTGTTGGGGTCGGTGTCAGCGGTGGGTAAGGGAGAAGAGGCATTGGAAGTGTTAGGGGGGATTGGTGTTGGGGTCGGTGTCAGCGGTGGGTAAGGGAGAAGAGGCGGAGTTTGAGGATGGTGGAGGGGAAGGGCGGGTTCAAATCTGTGCCTCAAGGTTTCATACCTGGGACACCAGGTCATTGGTTGGTTTTCTAGCCAATCAATCAACCAATTACCTTCAAGCCACGTCAAGGCCCATATTAGAATATTCCTTGTGTGTGCGCGACTTGCCGTGGTCCAGATAGAAGCCGTCCACACAGCTGGCCACACAGTTGTTGGAGCCCTCGTTAAGGTGGAAGCCCGGTCTGCAGGTGGAGCACTGGTCGCTACGGCTACCAACACACATCTCACACAGAGATGAACACTTCTTACAGCGCTTCCTGTCGTCGCGGAAAAACCCGGATGGGCACTCCGACACGCACGTCCTGCAGTGGAGTGGAGAAAGAGGGAGAAGGACGGGACAGAGAGAGGAGAAATATGTTATTGGCTATTCAGGAACAGGCTAAAGGAAAGGAACGGAATGCTAGGCTAGATTTTTGCACTCTGACCGCTGACTCTGTTTGAACAAGGTGATAAACCAAAATCCACTAGATTCTAGAATAACAACCCCTCTCCCCCCGTGGGAGCAAACAAAGTTCATGGCCTGAAATTATACGCCGTGTATATTTCCGTGCGTATCAGATGTGTGACTGCATAAGCGTGGGAGTGTTTGTGCGTTTCTGTACGGTGAACAGGTGCCTTCTTTTAAAGCACATCTGTTAGATAACTTCATAAACCGCCTTTGCCCCTTCGATCTCACGCTGTTTTTTAATAAATGTAAAACTGTGTGCTCCAAAACTTCCCCCACTTCAGAGCCCCCTCCCCCTCCACTCACATCCCCACCCGTTAGGCGAGGTCATCAAAGAGAAACATAGGGATATAATTATGAGCATTAGCGTCAGTACCCCCCCTTTCCTTCCACCCCTCCCAAACCAGCTACATTAAGCACTCAGGGGTTGGAAGTAGTGGAAAAACATTGTATTCTTAAGATGGCTTTTACAACATAAGACAGAGGCACCTGCACACCCCTCTTGTTTATTAGTGTACTGTGTAATGTGCTCGCAGACATACGCAATTACAGTGGACTTAGATCTCCACTGCACACATTCACAGGTCAACCACCCCCTTTCACACACACACACACACACACACATTTTGGAAAACGATTTGTTTATGGTACGCCTTACTCTACGGAGCATGGCCTTGTAAGAATGAATGGTTCTCACTGTGTGGCAATGGTCGGGTCACCACCGACTTCAATCAGAGCAAACGAGTGAGACAAGAGAGGCGCAATGTCCCTGACACTGCAGTCTTTTGACCAATTAGATCATCTGCCAATAACTGGGAAAAAGATCAGAATTGAGCTGCCTGTGTAAACACAGCCTATGACTAGGCAGCCAGAACACTGACATTCTAACCTGGTGTTGTTCTTGAACTTGAGGAAGTAATGGAGGCAGTTGATGCACTGGTGAGGTCCGGGGCCTTCACAGCCGTTCTCGTTGCACTCACTGTTACAGAGCCCTGGTGAAGAGGATATGTTATACAGAGCATTATGGGTACTGTAATACACCATGCTACGGGGGGTGGGGAGGTTAGTTGACTTTATGAATGAGAAAACTGGGTGTGACTAGAGGGAGGTGACTGGCATTCCAACCCATAATTCTACGTTTTGAAGAAACAACCATGTAGTGTGATGTTAGGGTGCATTGTCTGATGTGTACTACAGCGAATCACATTACCGTTAGAGAAGTAGAAAGTCTTCAGTGTCTTGTGTAATATTCTCCTATTGCTAGGTCTGTTTGAGTGAGTGAGAGTGTGGAAGGTGTTCCTGTTGTGCAGAAGGCAGGAGTGTTATGTCTAACGAGTGTAAAAAAGTTGGGGGTGTTTATGTTCTGCTATCATGGCTGTGGCTGATCACACTGGCTAATGACTATCAGCTGCCTGCTCACAACCCTGCAGGAGAAACCCAGAGGTAGAGAAAGGGGGAGAATAGAAAGAAAATATGTACTTTTCCTACTAGCACAGACTTTGCTGATAAAGAAGTTATGGCGAGAGCTAGAGCTATAAAAGGAAAATGGTTCAAGGTAGTGCGAGATAGTAACCATAGGAGGTACAGTGCACTCGGAAAGTATTCAGTCCCTGTTACAACCATTTAGTCACGGTAATTAGGCTTCTCCAAGCTCTGATGCTGCTGATGGTCATTAGTAGCCTACCAAACTTGCTAGCTGCCTGGTACTTAGCACTCTACTGTCCCTCTAATCACTCTGACATCAATGCAAATGTAATTCGAAAATCTAATCAAACACTTAATGAGAGCCCATGAGCTCATATTGTGCAACACTTCTATAGGTTACGCAATTGTGTGAGAAAACTGATCTGGGGAAGGGTAACAAAAAAATAAAATCTGCAGCATCGAAGGTCTCAAGAACAGTGGCATCCATCATTTTTAAATGGAAGAAGTTTGAGATCTGTCTACAGTTGAAGTCAGAAGTTTACATACACTTAGGTTGGAGTCATTAAAACTTGTTTTTCAACCACTCCACAAATTTCTTGTTAACAAACTATAGTTTTGGCAAGTCGGTTAGGTCATCTACTTTGTGCATGACACAAGTAATTTTTTCCAACAATTGTTTACAGACAAATTATTTCACTGCATCACAATTCCAGTGGGTCAGAAGTTTACATACACTAAGTTGACTGTGCCATTAACCAGCTCGGAAAATTCCAGAAAATTATGTCATGGCTTTAGAAGCTACTGATAGACTAATTGACATCATTTGAGTCAATTGGAGGTGTACCTGTGGATGTATTTCAAGGCCTACCTTCAAACTCAGTGCCTCTTCGCTTGACATCATGGGAAAAATCAAAAGAAATCAGCCAAGACCTCAGAAAATAAATTGTAGACCTCCACAAGCCTGGTTCATCCTTGGGAGCCATTTCCAAATAACTGAACGTACCATGTTCATATGTACAAACAATAGTACACAAGTATAAACACCATAGGACCACACTGCCGTCATACCGAGCTCGTGCTACTAGGTGACCTAAACTGGGACATGCTAAACACCCCAGCCATCCTACAATCCAAGCTTGATGCCCTCAATCTCACACAAATTATTAATGAACCCACCAGGTACCACCCCAAAGCCGTAAACACTGGCACCCTCATAGATTTCATCCTAACAAACTTGCCCTCTAAATACACCTCTGCTGTTTTCAACCAAGATCTCAGCGATCACTGCCTCATTACCTGCATCCGTAATGGGTCAGCGGTCAAACGACCTCCACTCATCACTGTCAAACGCTCCCTGAAACATTTCAGCGAGCAAGCCTTTCTAAAACGACCTGGCCCTGGTATCCTGGAAGGATATTGACCTCATCTCGTCATGTAGAGGATGCCTGGTTATTTTTTTTAAATCCCTTCCTCACCATCTTAAATAAGCATGCCCCACTCAAGAAATTTAGAACCAGGAACAGATATAGCCCTTGGTTCTCCCCAGATCTAACTGCCCTTAACCAACACAAAAACATCCTGTGGTGTTCTGCATTAGCATCGAACAGCCCCCGTGATACCCAACTTTTCAGGGAAGTTAGAAACCAATATACACAGGCAGTTAGAAAAGCCAAGGCTAGCTTTTTCAAGCAGAAATTTGCTTCCTGCAACACAAATTCAAAAAAGTTCTGGGACATTGTAAAGTCCATGGAGAATAAGAACACCACCTCCCAACTGCCCACTGCACTGAGGATAGGAAACTCTGTCACCACCGGTAAACCCACTATAATTGAGCATTTCAATAAGCATTTTTCTACGGCTGGCCATGCTTTCCACCTGGCTACCCCTACTGCAGTCAACAGCACTGCACCCCCCACAGCTACTCGCCCAAGCCTTCCCCATTTCTCCTTCTCCCAAATCCATTCAGCTGATGTTCTGAAAGAGCTGCAAAATCTGGACCCCTACAAATCAGCCGGGCTAGACAATCTGGACCCTTTCTTTCTAAAATGATCTGCCAAAATTATTGCAAAGCCAAGTCAACAAACAGATTACCGACCATTTCGAATCCCACCGCACCTTCTCCGCTATGCAATCTGGTTTCAGAGCTGGTCATGGGTGCACCTCAGCCACGCTCAAGGTCCTAAACGATATCGTAACCGCCATCGATAAGAAACAATACTGTGCTGCCGTATTCATTGACCTGGCCAAAGCTTTCGACTGTCAATCACCACATCCTCATCGGCAGACTCAATAGCCTTGGTTTCTCAAATGATTGCATCGCCTGGTTCATCAACTACTTCTGTGATAGAGTTCAGTGTGTCAAATCGGAGGGCCTGTTGTCCGGACCTCTGGCAGTCTATGGGGGTGCCACAGGGTTCAATTCTTGGGCCAACTCTTTTTCTGTATACATCAATGATGTCGCTCTTGCTGCTGGTGAGTCTCTGATCCACCTCTACGCAGACGACACCATTCTGTATACTTCTGGCCCTTCTTTGGACATTGTGTTAACAACCCTCCAGACGAGCTTCAATGCCATACAACTTTCCTTCCGTGGCCTCCAACTGCTCCTAAATACAAGTAAAACTAAATGCATGCTCTTCAACCGATCGCTGCCCGCACCTGCCCGCCTGTCCAGCATCACTACTCTGGATGGTTCTGACTAGAATATGTGGACAACTACAAATACCTAGGTGTCTGGTTAGACTGTAAACTCTCCTTCCAGACTCATATCAAACATCTCCAATCCAAAGTTAAATCTAGAATTGGCTTCCTATTTCGCAACAAAGCATCCTTCACTCATGCTGCCAAACATACCCTCGTAAAACTGACCATCCTACCGATCCTCGACTTCGGCGATGTCATTTACAAAATAGCCTCCAATACCCTACTCAACAAATTGGATGCAGTCTATCACAGTGCCATCCGTGTTGGCACCAAAGCCCCATATACTACCCACCACTGCGACCTGTACACTCTCGTTGGCTGGCCTTCGCTTCATAATCGTCGCCAAACCCACTGGCTCCAGGTCATCTACAAGACCCTGCTAGGTAAAGTCCCCCCTTATCTCCGCTCACTGGTCACCATAGCAGCACCCACCCGTAGCACTCGCTCCAGCAGGTATCTCTCTCTCTGGTCACCCCGAAAGCCAATTCCTCCTTTGGCCGTCTCTCCTTCCAGTTCTCTGCTGCCAATGACTGGAACGAACTACAAAAATCTCTGAGACTGGAAACACTTATCTCCCTCACTAGCTTTAAGCACCAGCTGTCAGAGCAGCTCACAGATCACTGCACCTGTACATAGCCCATCTATAATTTAGCCCAAACAACTACCTCTTCCCCTACTGTATTTATTTAATTTATTTAGCTCCTTTGCACCCCATTATTTATTTCTACTTTGCACTTTCTTCTACTACAAATCTACCATTCCAGTGTTTTACTTGCTAGATTGTATTTACTTTGCCACCATGGCCTTTTTTGCCTTTACCTCCCTTATCTCACCTCATTTGCTCACATTGTATATAGACTTATTTTTCTACTGTATTACTGACTGTATGTTTGTTTTACTCCATGTGTAACTCTGTGTTGTTGTATGTTGTCAAACTGCTTTGCTTTATCTTGGCCAGGTCACAATTGTAAATGAGAACTTGTTCTCAACTTGCCTTCCTGGTTAAATAAAGGTGAAATAAAATAAATAAATAAATAAATAAATACCGCTCAGGAAGGAGACGCATTCTGTCTCCTAGAGAGACTTTGATGCCAAAAGTGCAAATCAATCCCAGAACAACAGCAAAGGACCTTGAAGATGCTGGAGGAAATGGGTACCAAAATAACTATATCCACAGTAAAACGAGTCCTATAGCGACATAACCTGAAAGGCCGCTCAGCAAGGAAGAAGCCACTGCTCCAAAACAGCTATAAAAAAGCCAGACTATGGTTTGCAACTGCACATGGGGACAAAGATCATACTTTTTGGACAAATGTCCTCTGGTCTGATGAAACAAAAAAAATAACTGTTTGGCAATAATGACCATCGTTATGTTTGCAAGAAAAAGGGGGAGGCTTGCAAGCCAAAGAACACCATCCCAACCGTGAAGCACGGGGGTGGCAGCATCATGTTGTGGGGGTGCTTTGCTGCAGGAGGGAGTGGTGCACTTCACAAAATTGATGGCATCTGGGGGAGGAAAATTATGTGGATATCTTGAAGCAGCATCTCAAGACATCAGTCAGGGAGTTAAAGCTTGGTTGCAAATGGGTCTTCCAAATTGACAATGACCCCAAGCATACTTCCAAAGTTGTGGCAAAATGGCTTAAGGACAACAAAATCAAGGTATTGGAGTGGCCATCACAAAGCCCTGACAACAAATCCCATAGAAAATTTCTGGGCAGAACTGAAAAAGCATGTGCGAGCAAGGAGGCCTTCAAACCTGAATTAATTACACCAGCGCTGTCAGGAGGAATGGACCAAAATTCACCCAACTTATTGTGGGAAGCTTGTGGAAGGCTACCCGAAACATTTGACCCACGTTAAACAATTTAAAGGCAATGCTACCAAAGACTAATTGAGTGCATGTAAACTTCTGACACACTGGGAATGTGATGAAATAAATAAAAGCTGAAATAAAATCAATCACTCTATTATTCTGACATTTCACATTCTTAAAATAAAGTGGTGATCCTAACTGACCTAAAACAGGGAATTTTTACTAGGATTAAATGTCAGGAATTGTGAAAAACAGAGTTTAAATGCATTTGGCTAAGGCGTATGTAAACTTCCGACTTCAACTGTATCCATCTATGTGATGGGATGTATAGACATTTTGGAAAGTATGTGGATAGAATATTTTCTATATCTGTAGAATATATAGGATAGAATAGTACATATACAGTACAGCAATAGTTTAATAGGATGGCATTGACTAGAAGACAGACTCTTCCTAGAGCTGGCCGTCCGGCCAAACTAAGCAATCGGGGAAGAAGGGCCTTGGTCAGGGAGGTGACCAAGAACCTGATGGTCACGCTGACAGAGCTCCTCTGTGGAGATGGTTGTCCTTCTGGAAGGTTCTCCCATCTCTGCAGCACTCCACCAATCAGGCCTTTATGGTCGAGTGGCCAGACCAAAGCCACTCCTCTGTAAAAAGGAACATGACAGCCCGCTTGGAGTTTGCCAAAAGGCACCTAAAGACTCAGACCATGAGAAACAAGATTCTCTGGTCTGATGAAACCAAGATTGAACTCTTTGGCCTGAATGCCAAGCATCACGCCTGGAGGAAACCTGGCACCATCCCTATGGTGAAGCCTGGTGGTGGCAGAATCATGCTGTAGGGATGTCTTTCAGTGGCACGGACTGGGAGACTAATCAGGATTGAGGCAAAGATCAACGGAACAAAGTACAGAAAGATCCTTGATGAAAACCTGCTTCAGAGCGCTCAGGACCTCAGACTGGGGCAACAGGACAACAACCCTAAGCACACAGCCAAGACAATGCAGGAGTGTCATCGGGACACGTCTCCGAATGTTCGAGTGTCCCAGCCAGAGCCCGGACTTCAACCCGATCGAACATCTCTGGAAAGACCTGAAAATAGCTGTGCAGCGTGAGAGGATCTGCAGAGAAAAATGGGAGAAACTTCCCAAATACAGGTGTGCCAAGATTGTAGCACCATACCCAAGACAACTTGAGGCTGTAATTGCTGCCAAAGGTGCTTCAACAAAGTACTGAGTAAAGGGTATTAATACTTATGTAAATGTGATGTTTTATTTTTTTATAAACTTACAAACATTTCTAAAAACCAGTTTTTGCTTGTCATTATGGGGTATTGTGTGTAGATTGATGAGGGGAAAAAAACTATTTAATACATTTTAGAATAAGGCTGTAAATTAAGAAAATGTGGAAAAAGTCAAGGGGTCTGAATACTTTCCAAATGCACTGTAACAAGGTTGCAAACCGATAGGTAAAGAACAGAGAGCGGTAGGGAGAGAGAACTCCTGTATTCTGTCCTCCACCTCTTTCTTTAGTCCCTCCCTCTGTCATATTCCCCACTCACCATTGTACTCCTCAGTGAATTCTTCGTCTGCAGGGGGCTCGGCCGAACGAGGCTTGTCACTGCGCAGGGAGGAGTACGGGTGCACGGAGGTGCCATATAGAACCAGGGACCACTCCTTCAGCTTACCTGGGGGGTTATGCCGCCCAGCATAGCATCAGCAAAGACAGACGAGAGAAAGGGTGAAAAATTACATCATTGGTAAAGGTTTACTGCTACACAATATAACTCTGGTTGGTGAGTATCTTTAAGGGGATAGTTCACTTTTTTAAGCATATTTTCCACTGGTGCCGTCGCTTCTTTAGACAGGGCTTCTCTAGTCTACTGTACCTGGGACTTTCTGGCTGCGGAGCTGCGAGGGGGAGTCATGGATCTCCAGGATCCAGTCCCCGGCCGCTTTCTCCCCCCAGCAGTGAGTGGTCATGAACTCCCAGTTCTTAAAGCCCTCCATGGAGTGGTCAAACAACCTAGAGGAGACCACAAGTCAACCACACTTCTATTTCCTACAAGGGAGAAACCACACGGTTCGACCACAGTAGTAGAAACACGTTGACCAGTGATCTTCAATCCTGGTCCTGGGGAGCCACAGGGATGTGCAGGTTCTTCTTATTCCGGTCCAGTACCAACTTCTGTTTAAATTATTTAACGGCTTAATGATTCGTCGAAACAAGTGTGTTAGTGCTGGGATGGAACAAGCCTTCATGCCAGTAGTGAAGAAACCCTAGTGCGTAGTGTAAGAGCGAGCGTAGTAGAGTAGAATTGAAGGGGAGGTTCACCTGTTGCCGAGCAGCTGGGACTTGGTTCCCGAGGGGGACGTGAGGTTGATTGACAGGTCACCGCGGCGCGGGTGTGTGATGGTGATGCGTACGACCACGTGCTCCAGGTAGATGACATGGTGGTTGGAGTTGTCAATGCAGCCGGTGGCCTTGTACACAGAGCGCACCACATGCTCCGGGCGGATCGTCCTGCAGGCAGAGGGAAGCAACCAATCAGGTGTCAGTGTCAGAGCAGTCACCCAATCAGAATCTTAATCTGACGTGTGAGAGGAATTGGAACCCGCAGACACAGAGTAGGCGAGCCATGTGCTACCCAGCTATTATGGATTATTGATGAATCTGAACCGTGTTTTTTTGAGAGCAGCGGGGACGAGTGATATCACAGCTTGGCTCCCAAACACTATGCCAGAATCCACGCCAGCATGCGTGTGGTTTGAGGTGTAGATCTGCATTTAAGTAAGTGTGCTTGAGACAGGGGGGACGGGACGGGGGATTGGGAGGACAAGACAAACCCAGATTACGACTTCCCTGGCAGTCTACAGATCTCATGGTTCTCTCCAATACTCCAAGGAGGAGAAGGCCCAGACGTTACCAAATGCAATGGAGAGGCCAGCCAAGGGGTGTCTCAGTGCAGAGCCCAGCGGCTGGAAGATGACGTCCGGAGGACAGCTCCAGAGCAAAAATACAGTGTTGCCAAAACACACCCGGTGCTGCCTCACTTCACATACTACAAACACTCCCTCAAAACACACAAACATGATATGCTTCCCATAAGATTCATATCATCCAGCCATCATGGGGCTGATAGATAGGGAGATCGACTGGGGAACTAGCATGAGGCTAATTGGTTCCATTCAAAGCCAGTAAACTAAACTGTGATTGGCTCGTCAATGTGTTCAACAAGGGCCCAATTAAGCATCCAGCTGCACAGAAAAAAAACAAGCAGATCAAATTGAAAGGGCCTGTAAGTCATCTGGGATGTATGTGCGTGCGTGCATGTTTTTTGTGTGTGCGCGCGCACATTAGACCCTCCAGAACTAATGCTTGGCTGGCTCGCAGTGTGCAGGAGCATGAAAACCTCTGGACAAAAACACACACCCAGGGAGAGAGTCAGTAGGCACGAAATGGGAAAATATTCTCCAAAACGGAGTGAAACAACTTTTTGCCCTGATGAACACTACCCTTGGTTGTTGTTTAATATAGTGTTGTAATGTATTTGCCAATAGCTTTGAACAGGTTGGTTGATTGGGTAAGGACAGGAAAGCTAGAGAGGCGTTGGTTGTGTAGTACCTGATCTGGCGGTCGGCACTCTCCACACAGATGTGCTGGGCGGGGACCTGCTTCCATCGCTCCGCCTCCTTTACCATAGCCTCCGCGTCCATCAGACCAAAGCCATACAGGTGGCTGACTGCAAGACACACCCACTCATCAGTCAATCCGAACCGTTCAAAACATCAAGTCAATACATACCCTGACCCATATACACATCTATACAGTGTCTGTAGGAAGGCTGCACCACAATTACCACAATTGTGTTGCCTTACAACCTGGGTTGTTATTGAATTCAGATGTAAACATATCCCACCCCCAAAATATCTAGACAGTTTTAACATGTATAACAGCCTGAAATGTTTTCATTCGATAAGTATCTGACTTTCCTACGGCAGAGCTGGAGTCATTTCAACCAGAGGAATGGATAAAGACTACAGAATTCTAGTTGACACAGGAGTGGATACTTTGACTTTTTTTTTTACCTCATTTGAAACATAAAAACATTTTTTAAGTAAAAATTGTGCAAGGGAATGGGTTCTATGTCACTGTATATGGGTTCTATGTCACTGTATATGGGTTCTATGTCACTGTATATGGCTCTGAGTCTATAGTTATTGATGTCATAGAACAAACAATTAAAACAGTATCACAGTTACATATCAATGTCAACCCAATCAACACAGCCAATCAAAGATTGTTTCCTCACCCGCTGTTTCATTACGCTGTCACCCTTTTTCTAAACCTCCCCTCTCCATTTTCCTCTGGGTGACATGCTCCCCCCACTTCTCTCTCTCTCTCAATTTCCCATTGCTCTTTGAAACAGCCGCTTGGAAAAAGTCCAGACAGACTGGGACTGCAGCCTGGCTGACCCTCAATTCACATACTACAAACACACAAACCTCAAGCACACACTCTCTCAAGCATGTGTGTACACACACACACACTCTAATACACACACACTACAAACACATGTATGAAACAAAGTACACCACATGGAATGCCTGACAGGTAGTTGGCAGGCGGTGGGATGTTTTATGGTGAGCGACTGGGACAGTCAGGGGTATGAAAGAAAGAGGGGGGGGGGGAGGAGAGTAGCTGAGGTGAAGGGAGGAGAGGAGGCAAGCAGTGTTAAGCACCGTTGTATCCAGCGGCATTGGTCTTCCAGTCAGGGGCATTGAGGTGGCCGGCTCGAGACGTCTTGACGATGATGTGCTGAACATCCCTCCACGACAACAGAGGACTGGGGGATAAATCACAAACACCACAGACACACATTGGTGACCAAATATACACAGACTTAACAGTGTGTGTGTGTGTGTGTGCACACACATTTAAAGGTGAATGGATGTGTGTGTGAGAAAAAGAACGCGAGAGAGAGGGGGAGAAGAGAGCGAGATATGTCCATCCATCTCCCCTGTCTGATCTCATGTAAAACTATTACAAGATGGTAGCCATGTGTCCTTTGATGCAAAAACACGTTTAAAAAATTAAATATGTGGGTCACCAAGTTTCCCGGGAATCCCCTCATATGCCGACCAGATGCTTAATTTTTTTTCTCCGTCTCTCATCTCTCCTTCATCCTCTGGGCACAGCATTCCGGAACATTCTAGAAAAGTACTACTCCGCATGGATATATATTTTGTGGAATGGGGAAAACCTTCACAGCTACCCAACGCCAACGAACTCTTGAACACTAGTAGGACAGTATGTGGATGTGTTTCCCTTCCCAGGAGTCATCTGTCCGGACATCTGCCCAACACTCACTCTGGTCAAAGTTTTTTTTTTCTTCAACGAATTCAAGTGAAAACTAGAAGTTGTTAGCCTGGGCGCCATTAATGGTGTAACAGTGTTGCTTCCTTCCCACTCTTTGCCCCAACCTTCGAAGCTTCGTCACCCATTGTTCCACAAAAGCCATGGCCCTTGCAGAGCAAGGGATACAACTACTCAGAGCGAGTAACATCACCAATTGAAACGCTTCCAGCGTGCACCACTAACTAGCTAGCCATTTCACACCGGTTACAATGGCATGTCAATTCCATAAGGACAGAGAGAGGTCTTCTGGAGGGGGAAAGCAGGAGAGTCCCAACTCCAATACCTATCCATAAAAACAGATTAATTGACAAACAAAACCAATCAATAGTTTAACTCCACAACTCCATCCATAATTCAAGTTCTATAAATGTGTCATCATCATTGCCGTGGTGCACTAACTAGGCCATGGCACAGGCATCCTAACATCATTTGAACGCTGCCAGAGTGCGCATACACACAAACTGTTTCAACAGCTCGTTCGGTCCCCACAGACCCGACATCAAACCCAGCTGAATTCCTCAGCGAGCAGAGCGTCTCCTCTGGTGTTCTGACTGAAGTGTAATTATGGTATAAACATACAGGCATAATCTGAGGCGGAGGGAGGAAAGATAAGCTGGATTTCAAATGACAGAGCAGGCCTGCTGGCAGCCCCAGCTCCAGCTCCTCTCGGGTATGTTTATCAAAGTCGACTCCACTCTCTTTCATTCACCAGATAACCACTGATACCATCAGCAGCGCTCGAAGAGAAGTTTGTGTGTGTGTGTGTGTGTGTGTGTAAGTAAAAGGCAGAGGGGGGGGGGGCAGCAGAGGACAAAAAGAGAAAGTGAAGAAAGGCAAACAGTCAGGAGAGAGAGAACAGTGTGACTGTGATAATGCAGGAAAGCGATGTGTTTGACTGGCTGAGTAAACTGACTGAACTAACTGCAGTGCAGTAGTGTGAGTCCCTGCATTAAGGTTAAGGAGCTTACTTAGCCTCCAGGGCCAGCGCGATGATCCCAGCTGCCATAGGAGCAGAGGCCGAGGTCCCTGTGTGGCTGTCGGTGCAGCGCTGACGCAGATCTGTGGTGATCTACAGAGGGAGGGAGGGATGGAAAGTAGGGGGGTTAAGTCCTGTGGATCAGGGTGAGTTTGAGGCACACCTGAGACTGCATACATTCCAGCTTTGATACTCTAACCTGCTAGAGATGACACGCACACACAAACCTGCTGTTCCCAAAGGTACCCAGGAAATAATTTCCTAGCCAAGAGGACCAAAGGGATTGGGAAATAAAAAAATAAAAAAAATAAAGCAAAATATATTTTAAACATTTGCATGTAGTCTATCTAGGTCTTTAATGTCCTCGTTTTAAAATAACAATCCTGTATATTTTTCTTAATATCTAAAATATATTCAGTCAGTCCCTCAATGACAGGAGAGAAAAGCTTGGTGTTGTGTGCCAAATCCAGTCAGTCAAAATAAAAGCCATCATTCAAACGGGATCCCTGGCTGACTGACAGGTCACTGTAGAGCTGGATAGGCCACAATTGTGGGCAACTGGGCATTTTTATACATAATAATTGCTCAATTAACTCAGGAACAACACCGGTGTAGAAGAACCTGCTTTCAAAATACATTGTATCGCTCATTTGCTCAAGTGTTTATTTTATTTTGGCAGTTAGTTGTATACAGTGTCTTCAGAAAGTATTTACACCCCTTGATTTTGTGTTGTGTTACAGCCTGAATTCAAAATGGATTACATTTAGTTTTTTGTGTCACTGGCCCATAATGTTGAAGTGGAATTATGTTTTTCAAAACTGTAAAAAATGAGAAGCTGAAATGTTTTCAGTCAATAAGTATTCAACCCCTTTGTTATGTAAAGCCTAAATAAGTTCAGGAGTAAACATCTGCTTATCAAGTGATAATGATTTGCATGGACTTACTGTTTTTAACATATTTGAATGACTACATCATCTCGGTACCCCACACATACAATTATCTAAGGTCGAGCAGTGAATTTCAAACAGATTCAACCAAAGACCAGGGAGGTTTTCCAAGACCTCGCATAGGGAACCTATAGGTAGATGGGTAAAAAAAATATTTAAAAAAAAACGTTTTAATTGAATATCCCTTTGAGCATGGTGAAGTTAAACTTGGGATGGTGTATCAATACACCCAATCATTACAAAGACACAGGCGTCCTTCCTAACTCAGTTGCCGGAGAGGAAGGAAACCACTCAGGGATTTCAACATGAGGCCAACGGTGACTAACAGTTAGTCATTAAACTCTATGATAGAAAACTGAGATTGGATCAACATTGTAGTTACTCCACAATAGTAACCTAATTGACAAGAGTGTACAGAATACAAATATTCTAAAACTTGACAAAATAAAGTTAACACTTTGTATTGAGGACATAAATTATGTTGTTTGGGGCAAAGCCAATGCGACTCCCCATATTTTCAAGCATAGTGGTGGCTGCATCATGTTATGGGTATGGTTGTAATCGTTAAGGACTGGAAAGCTTTTCAGGATAAATTGTTATTTTTTTATGGAATGGCACTAAGCCCAGGCAAAACCCTAGAGGAAAACCTGGTTCAGTCTGCTTTCCACCAAACACTGGGAGATTAATTCACCTTTCAGCAGGTCAATAACCTAAAACACAAGGCCAAATCTACACAAGTTGCTTACCAAGAAAACATTGAATGTTTCCAAGTGGCCAAGTTATAGTTTTGACTTAAATCTACTTGAAAATATATGGCAAAACCTGAAAATGGCTGTCTAGCAATGATCAACAAATAATTTGACAGAGCTTGATGAATTTTGAAAAGAATAATGGGTAAATGTTGCACAATCCAGTTGTGGAAAGCTCTTAGAGTTATCAAGAAAGATTCACAGCTGTAGTCGCTGCCAAAGGTGCTTCTACAAAGTATTGACTCAGGGATGTGAATACTTATGTAAATTAGATATTTCTGTATTTCATTTTCAATAAATTAGCAAAAAATCATTACGTGGTATTGTGTGTAAAATCTATTTAAATCAATGTTGAATTCAGGCTGTACCATAACCAAAAAGTGGAATAAGTCAAGGGGTATGGATACATACTGAAGGCACTGTATATGTACAGGGGGGACCGGATCCTAGATCAGCACTCCTACTCTGAGATGCTTAATGAATACGGGCCCTGGAGTGGTTCTGGGACATGAGGTACCTCCTGGTATAGTTGGATTGAATGGGTGGTTTTTGGTTGTGTGTGCGCATGTGTGTGACTGTACGTGTTGAGTACTGGTCATGGTTCTGTGTGAGTCTATATGGCAGCGTAGGCCTGGCTGGATATTAGTCTCCCCCTGCTTCCGACCCTCTATGGGGAATGTGACAAGACACTGCCAGACAAGCTGGGACAGAAGGGCCAACTGTCACTGTGTCTGTCCGACTGTCTGTCCCAATGCACCCTGGGCCAGGGTGTCAGCCCAGGACACAGCTTGACCCCAACACGCTGACCTCTTTCACCCAGCCTTGGGTTCAAAGGTCACTGGCTTTACAACTAAAGCCTGTTTGTCTGACTTTGCCCACACAGGAATTAGTTACATGTTAGTATGCCATCTAGTCGGCCTAAATAACACCACATAGTGGCATTAGCACACTAGTGCACTTTCTCGCTCACACACACACACACTAGTTCTGTCCTCTCTCTGCTGTTGTGGTAAGAGTGGAGGAACATCCACATACACTTTATCCCTCCCCCTCAGAGACAGACTTACTATCTTCCGGTCATAGTTTTCTCCGCTGCTGTAGGTGGTGGTGAGGGTGGAGGAGCACTCCTCCAGGTACCAGGGCTTGCGTCCGCTCTCAGCGGTGCTGGAGATGGAGATGGTGTAGATGCTGTTGGTGTAGCCATCACAGGAGCAGTGGTCCCGGCTCCGCCCGCCGTTCCCTGACGCCCACACAAAAATGGAGCCGCGCCCCTTCCTTCCCTGGCAGGAAATCAAATCAATATAAATTAGATCAGAGGCGGGACTTCCTGCGCCCGGCAACAAAGAAAGTTCTCCCGCCACCTGAATGCTGAAATGGTAATAGCAAGTGAACGCAGCAGTGGAGGGGGAATTCTAAAATGCTGTGTTCTATTTCTGTGAGTGTTTCTCTTATGTAACCTACTTGTTGTGTCTATGTACTGACATGTATGTGTAACTGATAAATGAACACACGTTAATGGATGTAAAAAGTATTTTGTCTGTAACGTCTTTCTCGTTACGTGTCGGACCCAAGTAAGACTAGCTGTCGCCATTGGCATCGGCTAATGGGGATCCTAAAAAAAAAAAGTCTAAATCTCTGTGATTGGCAGGGACACGGGAGGAAGCCTACCGCTCTGTGAGCTCTGACCATCACACACACAGAGAGGGGATAAAAGGTGGAGGGTAGCATTTCAAAAAGGCCTCTGTCAGCCAGTGATAAGAGAGAGAAGCCCCTCTGAATGAAGAGTGGCTCAGACGGGAGAAACCGCTGACGGACAACTTGGACCAGCTATGAAGGGAGGCGAGGGAGAGAGCGCAGGAAGGGAGAAAGTGGCTTCTTAAAGAAAGAGGGAGGCAGAAAAGATAGACCCCAAAAAAAATAATAAATACATTTTAAAAAAACACACAGCCATGTCTTACTATACTTTTGAGGACCAAGAAGTGATTCCCATTCAAGTCTATTTTCCCTAATTCTAAACCTAAAATAGCCTTTTCACAAGTGAGTACTGGCAAAAATGTCCTTACTTCTCTGAATTTGATTTGGTTTACTATTCTTGTGAGGACTTCAGGTACTCACAAGTATAGGAAAATATGGCCACACACACACGTCATAATAGCCCAATATACCTCTGCAGCTTCGATGCCAAACAGATGTACATAACCCACCACCAAACTCTAACCATTGTTTTACTTTCTCCACAATCAAAATGACAGCAGCATTTCTGACTCAGCAAGGAGAGAGGGTGCTCTGACATCACCGCAAGAGGACTTTGTGAACTCCACTCCCCTCCACTTAACCCTAGGCTAAGCTCCTCCTTTGAGCCATCTCCACAACATACTTATGAATATGGATACCATGCATGAATATGCTAATGAGACACAGCTCTTTAATCCAAATGTCTTGAAGGAAGCATTGATAACACTGGCCGCGGGTGTGAGTGTACACAACGTAGTGTGTGTGCACGCGAGACGCACCATGCGGATGCCGTTCTCGAAGGCTTGCCTGGCCAGAGAGGCGGGGCCGTCCACCGTCTTGCCGTCATCGTCGGGACCCCAGCTGGCACTGTAGATGTCAATATGCTGCGGCTGCAGACTCAGAGACTTGGCCTCAACCATGTCCGTCACGTCGCCGTCCAGCATCCTCACGCCTGAGACACACACACACACAGACTGAACACACACCCAAGCCCTCACACACTCACCACTGTTGAATAAGATTTAAAATAACCTTGAAACGTAAAACACACACTCACCCCCTATCCGTGCATTGTAGGCAATTCCCACAGTGCAATGGGAGTTGTTAGCAGATGCAGCCACTTCCCCAGCACAGCGAGTTCCATGCCTAAAAAGGGAGGGACACACAGACATTTAAAATCTCTCACACACGCATATTAACAAACTCACAAATATGTAAACAGATATACTGGGGCCTCCCGAGTGGCGCAGTGGTCAAAGGCAAGTACTAGCTGTGCCACTAGAGATCCTGGTTAGAGTCCAGGCTGTGTTGCAGCCGACCACGACCAAGAGACCCATGGGGCGGCGCACAATTGGCCCAGCGTCGTCTGGGTTAGGAGAGGGTTTGGCCATTAGGAATGTCCTTGTCCCATCGCGCTCTAGCGACTCCTGTTGCAGGCCGGGCACAGTGCACGCTGACACAGTCGCCAGGTGCTTCCTCCAACACATTGGTGCGGCTGGCTTCCGGGTTAAGCGGGAATTGTGTCAAGAAGCAGTGTGGCTTGGTTGGGTTGTGTTACGGAGGACGCACGGCTCTCGACCTTCGCCTCTCCCGAGTCCGTACTGGAGTTGCAGCGATGAGACAAGACTAACTACCAATTGGATACCACGAAATTGGGGAGGAAAAATATATAAAAATTAAAAACAAATAATAAAAACTGAAGAATGCACAAACAGTTGGTCGACCATCTGACAACATGCATGTTTGAGACGTATGGAGAAAAACAAGTGGAGAGAAGCGAGTGGAGTTAGACTAAGTTCAAGCTATGGGCTGGAGGAACAGGTCTCCACATGGCCAGTAGCAGGGGCTGGGTCTTGCTCATAAGCCCACGCAATTTAAAACGTCTTCTTCCCTTTGGTGCCCAATGACGTGGATTCAGAGGCAGCAGCAGCTGCACTGGGATACATACAGCCCTCAAATATTTTCACAATGTGAAAGAGAATGATGTGTGTTACCGAGCCCTCAACAAGCAAGGGTAACATTCTGCCAGACTGTAGCCACGTCAACAAATCGGCCAGGTTCAGTGACGAGCGCAAACAAACAAGAGTGGGTTTTAGGAGAGGAGAAAGAGGCAAAGACGCTCTCTCGCTCGGCACGACCAGCCCTCCTGCCGAGAACATCTGGAACAAGCAGTCAAGAGAGTCACCACTGACCGCTGTCATGGCAACCCAGCATCTACCCATTGGCAGGCAGGGTGCGCACACACAATCCCATGCTCAAACACACACACACACGCCCTCGCTAGCCTAAAGGTTCTACTGTAGTGTATTCCATCACCTGGCTGGAACCTTTACACTTATGGCAGCCGTATGGACAATTTGTTGAGCCAACATTCAAATCCTTCAGTCCTGTTTGGCTTCACACATCGCCAGTCTTCCTGAGTTTCCTCTACGTGTGTGTGTGTGTGTGTGTGTGTTGTTTGTGTTGTCTGCTCTCAGCCCATCTCCATGCCATGCCTGCTCCAAGTCAGTCTGAACCAGACCATCTGTGGGATGAATAAAGGGCAATGTGAATAACACACTGTCTGGATCAATCCTGGAGGTCAATCCTTTGTTTAGCTCACGGAAGTGGAGTTTTACATTATAGCAGAGATTCTACCACATGGAAATGCCCAAATTCACCAGCAGATGTGTTCCTCATAAGCAGAAAGAACAGCTTGTTCTCCTCTAGAAACACACGCACTCAGAATAGGTAACAAAAACAGTGGATGCAGTTTCTTTGAAAATCGGAGAAAGTGCTGGTTTATAGAAAGGGACTTAGTCGGTAGAGGGGACCATTCTGGTCTCTTTGTTTGGTCTGGATCAGAAGTGGCAAGTCCTCCCGCTTAAAATCAGTACCATGTCATAAAGCTAGAGCCGAGAAATTGGATCACCTACCACCACCACCACACTCGTGTCTCTAACCAAACGTATCGAATAGGGACATAGCAAGTGTATCAACAGTGTGGGCCAGCTTTCATAGAACCTCTCATAAATGGTGTTCCCTCAATGTTTATATGATCACTTAGAATACGTCCTCCAAGACAAGTTGGGATGATGGAAAGATACAAGTCTGTCTGAAAATGCGTGTAGTGTGTAAGCTTTAGGTAGCTAGCAAAAACACACTAATGGCTGTGTTCCAACAGCCTCGCTAGCAGCATACTACCTAGAATAATGTAAGGAGTTGGGCCATGCATTCTAAGCAGTATGCTAGTATGGACATTGGAACGTACCCATTATTGTGACAGACTTGTCAACGAGCTCCACTCAGAGGGAGAGGTGGAAAGAGAGAGAGAGAGAAAAAGAAAGAGAGGGAAGGGCAAAGTGAGAGAGCGAGGGAGAGAGCAGACCATGATCCGTCTAAAGCAATGGGCTAGTTAACCTCCTGTCTCTTTAAGAAAACAAACTACCACAGAGTGCTGAGCGTTTGCCAAGGCATTTGGGCTAGAGCGTCCAAAACCACTGACAGCCAAACTGGCACAGGACACAGGGCTCCCAGGCAGAGAAGAGCCACACACACACACACACACACACACACACACGAGTGATGCTGTGACCTGGTATCTTACTTGTTTTCGTTGCTGGCATCATAACGGGGCATGGGGTCCATGTCGTTCCCGTTGACATCATAACTGGCCTGGTTGTCCTGGAAACAGAGGGAAAAGCCTTCACCATCATGGTCTTATGGCCGAGCAGCATAAATCCGCCAATGGCTGAACACGCCACACACACACACTCCTACTACAACACACATACCCCATTCCAAAACGCACCCACACTCACGTAGTTCTGAATGAGGTCGGGGTGGTTCCTCTCGATGCCGTCGTCTAGGATGGTGATCACCACGTCCTTCCCTGTGTAGCCCCTCTTCCACGCCCCCACTATGTTCATGTCCGACTGGCAGTTATGGATGTCATCGTTACAGTGCTGGCACACACGCACATACACATGTCACTGGAATAGTGCTGAAATAAAACTAGCAACCCACTTAAGTGGTCATTACAGTTCTGGAACAGTGAGACATCTGTGTTGTGGCAACAGTGTGATCACATAGATATAGGCCCTGCTTGAATACTTTTGAAACGCAGCTTTCCACCCTCCGTTCCTTGAAGTAGTCACTGATCTGACATGTCTGGATTGGTGAAAGATATGAAGTGGGGTTCTTGCTTTAACCTATCAAATCATTCTAGATCATCAGTGAATAGTCCAATGAGAAAAGAAACAAAGCATTTGAACAGCTGTCAAGCAGGTCCAGAGATGGCAGGAGATAGTCAGTTGTAGGCTCATGCCCAGGTTAACAAATGCCAATGACCATGAACATGGACAAAGACTACTAAACAACTACTGCCTAAAATCATAAACCGTAAACACTCATGATTGATTATTTATGACAAAGTCCAAGCTCTAGCCTCTGTCCAAAAACACTGGACCGATAAGAACTAAGGTCAAAGTATTGGTGTTATCTTTGCCAAGTTAACCATTGACAGAACCCAGAAGAAGAGCAAAAGACCAGAGAGCGTACAAATAGCGCACTCACACACAAAATGGAAGGGGAGTAATGGTTTGTACGTGGATGTGACTAGCGGCCACAAGCGAGTGAAGTATTCTTTCTGTGTAGAGCTACATATCTTGTGCAGTCTGGATGGAGTCATTTGACACTGCTGTGGGCATTTAAAATCCTCTCAATGTCAGATGAGCTTTAATATTGCAGATAGTTTTTTTTGCATATATGCACTACAGTTCAAAAGTTTGGGGTCACTTAGAAATTCTTGTTTTTGAAATAAAAGCACATTTTTGTCCAGTAAAACTGAAGATCTCGTACAACACTGTGTACCACTCCCTTTACAGAACAGAGCAAACTGGCTCTAACCAGAATAGAAAGGAGTGGGAGGCCCCGGTGCACAACTGAGCAAGAGGACAAGTAAATTAGAGTGTGTAGTTTGAGAAACAGACACCTCCCAAGTCCTTAACTGTCAGCTTCATTAAATAGTCCCTGCAAAACACCAGTCTCAACGTCATCAGTGAAGAGGCGACTCCTGGATGCTGGCCTTCTAGGCAAAGTTCCTCTGTCCAGTGTCTGTGTTCTTTTGCCCATCTTAATCTTTTATTGGCTAGTCTGAGAAATGGCTTTTTCTTTGCAACTCTGCCTAGAAGGCTAACATCCCGGAGTCGCCTCTTCACTGATGACGTTGAGACTGGTGTTTTGCAGGGACTATTTAATAAAGCTGCCAGTTGAGGACGTGAGGCGTCTGTTTCTCAAACTAGACACTAATGTACTTGTCCTCTCACTCACTTGTGCACCGGGCCTCCCACTCATCTTTCTGTTCTGGTTAGTGCCAGTTTGCGCTGTTCTGTGAAGGGAGTAGTACACAGCGTTGTACGAGATCTTCAGTTTTACTAGACAAAAATGTGCTTTTATTTCAAAAACAAGAATTTCTAAGTGACCCCAAACTTTTGAACTGTAGTGTATATATGCAATATGTGGTCCGCATACTCACTATGTACCACATACTGCTCCACTTGGCATCATTGAAGAATATGGACTGGGCGGGGCTGGTCTGGGCGGGGCTGGTGAGGGGGGGAGGGGCCGCCTTGTAATCCCTCTTGATCCGCCTCTTTACCACCTGCTGCTGAATCCACTCCACCTATAGCAGAGGCCACACCATTGCACAGTGAAGAAAACAAAAAAAAGCATCAAAACATATCCAATGGTTGAACAGGAATATGCAGGGTTGTTGGGCAAGCATGTTCAGAGTGGACAATGGGTGAGTTAGGTTTAAATAGGCGGTGGAATCTCCACCCACCTGGGGCACCAGGCCATGCAAAACTAACTTGACCAATGGAAAATGGAGGGGTGTTTGTGGATAACTACACAAAATAAAACACACATACAAATTTCTCAGGTCACAAATCTCAAATCTCTCAAACCTAATGGATTCGTTTCAAGGAATTCCTTGGCAAGCTCATCTCAGAAATTTGGGAGCGTTGGGTAGGATTCTTTTTGTAACGACTGCTGCCTTTCACTTTTACCCAAGGTAGCCTAATCGTTCAGGTAAAACAATAACAAACCAGAGACGGAGGTGATCGACTTTAACATTCATAGAAAGCTAAGAAGAAAGAGAGGGTGAAAGAAAAAAATCCTATCAGAGTGAAGTATAACCTACTAAAACAATCTGTCAGTTTCTCCAGAGAGCGGAGGAGGGAAAAGAGATGAGGAATGGACACAGAAAAACACTGGCAGAAAGAGAGAGTGAGTGTGATTGAGAGATAGAGGAGAGGGTGTAAGAAAAGGGGGGGATAGAATGACAAAAACACAGGCAAAAAGGGGGGGGGGGGACTGATGGAGAAAATTACATTCTGGCTTATGAAATCTAAGTAAAAAAATAAAACATTTGTAACATTGATGGATGGCGATGATCATGTGAAGACAGCGCAGGCACAAGTCTCTGCTCATTTCACCAAGTCTGTCATCAGTTTCAAAGCAACCATTTACACACCTCATTAAACTCAGAACAGCAGAGCCATCATTATACGTGTGTGTGTGTGTCTCTGTCTCGAGCTCCCTGTGTCTGTCTGTCCACCCAATGTCCATGTGTGTTTGTGTAACGGATGATAAGCGGTAAGCCTAATGCAGCGGTCCTCAGACCGTCACCTAGACAGGAAGTCCGACCGCCGGCAGCCAGTCCTCCATTAGTTCCACCACTGACCTGAGAGTCCAGTGAGACGGAGAGAAGACGGATCCTCCCTCTCCAGATGGTGAAATGGACTCCTGAAATACAACTGCTTCTGCATTCCCCTTCTTAAGGATTTGGAGGTGTCTCTCTCTTGCAGTCTCTCCCACTGACTTGGTCTGTAACCAAGGGCAACCAGGATCCCAAAAAAATAAAATCCAGCTATACTGTAGAAGTGTCAGCTGAAATGGCACTTTAGAAATGCTTCCTTCCTTGATGGGATCACTGATCTGACATGAAAGTATAGATAGAAGCAAAGTGATAGGGTCCTTGCCTATACCTATCCAAATCTGTTAAAATCAGTGACGACACTGAACAAAAATATTAGACGCAACAATTTCAAAGATTTTACTAAGTTACAGTTCATACAACAAAATTAGTCAATTGAAATAAACGAATTAGGCCCTAATCTATGGATTTCACATGACTGGAAATACAGAGATGCATCTGTTGGTCACAGATACCTTTAAAAACAAACAAAAGTAGGGGCGTGGATCATCAAACCAGTCAGTATCTGGTGTGACCACCATTTGCCTCATGCAGCACAATACATCTCCTTCTCATAGAGTTGATCAGGCTGTTGATTGAGGCCTGTGGAATGTTGTCCCACTCCTCTTCAATGGCTGTGCAAAGTTGCTGGATATTGGCGGGAACTGGAACGCGCTGTCGTACACGTCGATCCAGAGCATCCCGAACAAGCTCAGTGGGTGACATGTCTGGTGAGTATGCAGGCCATGGAAGAACTGGAACATTTTCAGCTTGAAGGAATTGAGTACAGATCCTTGCAACATGGGGCTGTGCATTATGCTGAAACATGATGGCGACGGTTGAATGACACGACTATGGGCCTCAGGATCGTCACGGTATCTCTGTGCATTCAAATTGATAAAACGCAATTGTGTTCATAGTCTGTAGTTTATGCCTGCCCATACCATAACACCACCATGGGGCACTCTGTTCACAACGTTGACATTAGTAAACCGCTCACCCACATGACGCCATACACACTCTGCCATCTGCCAGATACAGTTGAAACTAGAGGTCGACCGATTATGATTTTTTTTCAATGCCGATACCGATTATTGGATGACCAAAAAAAGCCGATACCAGTTCTCTTTTACATTTTTTTTATTTTTAAATCTGCCGATTTTTTTAATATATTTGTAATAATGACAATTACAACAATACTGAATGAACCCTTTTATTTTAACTTAATACATAAAATCTATTTAGTCTCAAATAAATCATGAAACGTGTTCAATTTGTTTTATATAATGCAAAAACAGTGTTGGAGAAGAAAGTACAAGTGCAATATCTGCCATGTAAAAAAAGCTAACGTTTAAGTTCCCTGCTCAGAACATATGAAAGCTGGTGGTTCAATATTCCCAGTTAAGAAGTTTTAGGTTGTAGTTATTATAGGAATTATGACGCGACAACTATTTATTTCTCTTTATACCATTTGTATTTAATATACCTTTGACTATTGGATGTTCTTATAGGCACTTTAGTATTGCCAGCCTAATCTCGGGAGTTGATAGGCTTGAAGTCAAACAGTGCTGTGCATCAAGCATTGCTAAGAGCTGCTCGCAAACACAGTAAAGTGCTGTTTGAATGAATGCCTACGAGCATACTGCTGCCTACCACCGCTCAGTCAGAGACTGCTCTATCAAATCATAGACTTATCATATAAACACAAATACGAGCCAAAACGTTTATTCTTTCAGTGAAATACGGAACCATTCGGTATTTTGTCGAACGGTTGGCAACCCTCAGTCTAAATATTGCTGTTACATTGCACAACCTTCAATGTTATGTCATAATTATGTACAATTCTGGCAACATAATTACGGTCTTTGTTAGGAAGAAAAACAGTTTGCAACGAGCCAGGCGGCCCAAACTGTTGCATATACCCTGACTCTGCTTGCATTGAACGCAAAAGGAGTGACAATTTCCCTAGTTAATATAGCCTGCTAACATGAATTTCTTTTAACTAAATATGCAGGTTTAAAAAAAAAAACATACTTCTGTGTACTGATTTTAAGTAAGGCACTGATGTTTATGGTTAGGTACATTTGTGCAACGAATGTGCTTTTCTCAAATGCGCTTTTGTTAAATCACCACCCGTTTGGCGAAGTTGAATTAGACTGATTCGATGATAAATTAACAGGCACCGCATTGATTATATGCAACGCAGGACAAGCTAGTTAACCTAGTAATATCAACCATATGTAGTTAACTAGTGATTATGTGAAGATTGATTGTTTTTTATAAGATAAGTTTCATGCTAGCTAGCAACTTATCTTTGCTCATTGCAGCCACAAGGTCCTTTTGACGCTGCACTTGCGTAACAAGTGGTCAGCCTGCCACGTAGTCTCCTCATGGATTGCAATGTAATTGGCCATAATCGGGATCTAAAAAAGCCGATTACCAATTGTTGTGAAAACTTGAAATCAGCCCTGATTAAATCGGCCATGCCGATTAGTCGGTCGACCTCTAGTTGAAACTGGGATTCATCCATGAAAAACACAATTCTCCAATGTGCCAATGGCCATCAAAGGTGAGCATTTGCCCACTGAAGTCAGTTACGACGCCTAACTGCAGACAGGTCAAAACTCTGGTGAGGACAACGAGCATGCAGACGAGCTTCCCTGAGACGGTTTCTGACAGTTTGAGCAGAAATCATTCAGTTGTGCAAACCCACAGTTTCATCAGCTGTCCAGGTGGCTGGTCTCAGACAATTCCGCAGGTG
Source organism: Salmo trutta (assembly GCF_901001165.1). NCBI lineage: Eukaryota > Metazoa > Chordata > Actinopteri > Salmoniformes > Salmonidae > Salmo > Salmo trutta. Next base: position 28,837,983 of record NC_042983.1, on the reverse strand, counting down.
AAGAAGCCAGATGTGGTGTTCCTGGGCTGGTGTGGTTACACGTGGTCTGCAGTTGTGAGGCCATTTGGACATGGTGCCAAATTGTCTAAAACGTTGGAGGCAGCATATGGTAGAGAAATGAACATTACATTACCTGGCAACAGCTCTGGTGGACATTCCTGCAGTCAGCATGCCAATTGCACACTCCCTCAAAACTTGAGACATCTGTGGCATTGTGTTGTGTGGCAAAACTGCACATTTTAGAGTGGCCTTTTATTGTCCCCAGTACAAGGTGCACCTTTGTAATGATCATACTGTTTAGTCAGTTTAATCAAATTGCTGGGACGTTTTATTTCAGCTCATGAAACCAAAAACTTTACATTTCACTTTACATTTTTGTTCAGTGTACTTTGAGTGTTTGAAAACGGGGCCTAATGTCACTCGGGTGAGGTCAGTCACACACCCGCTCTCCAAGCCGACGACCTTGGGCTGGTAACTTACTGACAGCCATGACCTTTGTGTCCCACATGCGCCAGGCGGCACGTCAGCAAGCCATAAAGCCATTAATCACTGCCTTGTCACCATGGAGACCTGCGTGCCAACAGGTAGATCGCACAGCGCGCACACACACACACACACACACAAGGTGTGTCCGCTACACCCATCTGACTCACACACACAGATGACTGTCATTAGACAACTAAGCATAACAACGTGATTATTTCTATAACTGGCTACACGGACTGACCCCAGTGCATCCATGATAGAGAGCAGCCCGAAAACAGCAGTGAAACGATACTGGCATCAGAATGGTAATGATATGACACTGATCCCTGAACAGTAGTGATGGGAGCAGAAAGACTCCCAGCTCAGACTGCAGACCCAGCTGACTTTTAAACATGTCCTCCCTGTCAACCCTTCACACAGGAGAGAAACTTGAGGGGAAGGGAGAGAGAGGAGAACACTGGTCTATCAATGGCAAAACTGCCTCCTACCCCAAGGGGAGTCTTGTGTAATAAACAGAGTCAAAGCTGAAAAGGGCCAACATATCCAGCAACAGTAGATAATTCATCAAAGAACTCTCATTGAATGACAACTATGCTCAGCAGTGCTATGGCTGGTAGACTTTCCTTTGGTGTGCTGAACTACAGTTGTGCCCTGTAATGTACGCATCATCAGGGCGAGACCAAGGGTGGTGTTCTGTGACTCATCAATAATGCAGGCGTGTGTCGATGACCTGGTGGGGTGGCCCGCCAGCACGGTGAGGCGAGGCTTACCTTGGACTCCATCGAGATGAAGCTGTGGCCACCGCGACTGGAGAGAGTTGACCTTTTGATGGTCCTGCTGTGAAAGAAGTGATAGTGGTCCTTCAGGTCGCCAATCTACCGAATAAAAAACACACCACGATCAGTCTACAGTAAAAACACTGGTTGCATTCAAATGTCAACCATGTCAGACAGAGGAATTAAACAGCATAACCCGTAAACCGCAAACCTCCAAAATAAGAAAGACCGAGACAGACATGAGGCAGGCGAAGTGTGATTAACTTTAATAATTCAGAGGCAGATTATCAAACCGTAATGGCTGCCAGGTGTCATATACCCTTCCCATTGACCCAGGGCTTTAAAGGAGCCACCCAAGGGACTGTATGAAGCCCCTATATCCTTTCAGGCAACTCACAACAATGTTTCACTCCAAACCAGGGTTGTATTCATTAGGGTACACGGTAGCAAAACAACAAAAGGAAAACAGAGTTTCTTATTAGACAGGTAGGTCCAGGTATTTCTTTCAGTAGAATATGCCCAGGGGACATGCTTTCATCGCGTCACTGTCAGAACGTGAAAGCCACAAGGCAACAGCAGGTATAATCACACTCAATAGCATCAGGACTGCAAAGACATGAAGCCCAAAATTGTCATGTCAAATTTCCAAATCAAGACATATGACATCTTTAGTCTCAAACCCCACACAGAAAGATATAAAAGGGTGCGTTCAGAAGCCGTCTGAAAATTGGAGGTACAAGTTCCTGACTCGGAAATAAATACACTTCCTGCTAACTTGGATGGGATTCTATGATCCTTGCTTAACCCATAGCAAGGGTTTGGTATCCCAACATGCACCGCGATATGTTTTGGAGTTTGCACAGAATCGAAAGCCGTGCTTAATGATATGGCATGTGCCTTTGTCTGATTGAGGCGTGACACATCGATTGATGTTTTACTGTTAATAGGTTATCTTCTAAAATAAAACAGGTAATTTGTCCATTTGGATTTCATGCTCGTTTTATCGTTACATTTTTTTTAACAAATTGGATCACTCAAGTCATAAGCATGTCCCGAAGTTGATCGGGGATGATCCCCTCACCGTGTTTGAAGTCACCCTCAGTTACATCAACAAGTCTGACAATGGAGGGGCCTCTGAGTGAGTTGGTAGGGATGAGGGCCTGGTTTGAGATTCAGCTACAACCAGTTGACTACCTACTTCAAAATGGTGAAAGCCCTCAATGGCAATGACCATGCTAAAACAGGCTTTGGGGCACGCATGCCCTTTATCCAACTCTGGGCTAGAATGATGATACGTTACAACTCGTAAACTATCACTGACTGTTCACCTTTCTACCCAAAAGATAAAGCGAAGACATTTTCATCTTAATGTGTATAACGTGGCTAGTTTTACCCAGTCTATAGTTTGTCAACATAAGCAGTGGAATTACATTTACATTTTAGTCATTTAGCAGACGCTCTTATCCAGAGCGACTTACAGTAGTGAATGCATACATTTCATTTCATACATTTTTTGTTCCCGTACTGATCCCCCGTGGGAATCGAACCCACAACCCTGGTGTTGCAAACACCATGCTCTACCAACTGAGCCACACGGGACCATTACGCTGGGACTCAGAAAATTCACATTTCCAAAAACACCTTTACTGAAAGAACTGTACAGATGCAAAATTTGGTAACAAAATTACGGTAAAATCCTCAAATGTAAATATCTGCACCGAATTAAGATTCAAAAGATGTCTGCAGAAAGAATGCAGAAATGACATTATTTAATAAACTGTGGATGTTGAAATCAAGACCCGGTCCAGACCGTCCCAAAAAATGACGTCTGTGGACATTGAAATCAAGGCCAGGGCGAATGGACCCAATTTCAACGTCCATTGACGTCCGGTCAGTGGAGATGCTGGTTACAGCAAATGGAAAGAGGGGGCTCATGGGTAGCTGTCAGTAAGAGCCGGGAGAGGTAACATTATCTGGAGAGGGAGAGAGAGGGGTTGTCCAGACAGTTCACACTCGCTTTGACCACCAGACGACAGAAAGAACGGAAAACAGTTATGAGCTGAACATAACTGTATGCCAGTGGAAGGGAGGACAGTAACAGGTGACTACTATTATTTTGTATTGTAGCCAATGCAGTAAGTCCGGTACTGAGCAGGAAGTCCGTTACTGAGTTTTAAATCACTTAGTAATTCAAACAAAAATGTATATCAGAAAAAAAAACACTAACTAATTGGTAGGTCTACCTTTACTTGTTACTTCCATGAACTTAAAATTATCCTCCAATAGAAAATATGTGGGTTTTTGGTAACGGATTTACAAGGCAATGTTCCTTAAACATACAGAAGGCAAATCATTTCCCCAAAACTAAATATAAGCATTGATATTAGTTGGTGGGGTCTTTACGTCAACATTGTGTATTTCTAATACCTTTTAAAGACTGTCTGGTAGATGTTTTCGAAAATCCCTTTTCCATCTGTTTGACCAGAAGTCAAATCCATTACCTATGCCTAATTTTGAAGATGGAAAATGGTTGAAAAATGTATCTATGCCTTAATTTCCCAAAAAGAGACTCTTGGCTGTCATCTGACATGCTCCTACAAACTTCACATAGGGTGATTTCCATGTTAAAGGACCCATGAGCACCTAACACACTTGTTAGCTAGCTTTAACCATCTAGCTAAAATATAATTGGTTTAAGAGTTGTTCCGACTTCAACTGAAGACAACTGCATCTAGATCAATGGATAACACCAGACGTTAAAGGACCATTCTCTTGCAATACACTTCATGTACAAACCATAGCCCTGTGTCTTTAAAACTGCTCTCAGATCAGTGCTTGGCCCAGAGTCTGGGAAATGGACAGGGGGCTCCATAAGTAAGAGGATTATAGGTTGGTTCCATACAGAATGCCTGATAGAGGTGCTCTCCCAATAGCCAACTATTCCTTTACATTGGAGTCATTAAGCAGACGGTCTTATCTAGAAGGATTTACAGTAGTGTGTGCAAACATTTTCACATTTGTTCGTACCGTTCCTCCATGGGAATCAAACCCACAACCCTAGCATTGCAAGTGAAATGATCTACCAACTGCCTTACTCCCTCTCCATCCATCAGTGTGTTTCTGTATCATTGTATGTTCTCATCTCTCTATCCCTGTCAACTGAATGACACTGTCCTTCTCAGTCACCCGCTCTGTACACATCCCCTCTCCCCTACCGTTTTGTTTTTCTCTGACAATCTCTTTGCATGTGTCCACAACAGTATTTATGTACACGTTGCTATTTCCCTGTTTTGCCAAGTCGCCCTCGCAAAATAGGTTTTTAACCTCAATGGGTCTTACCTGGTTAAATAAAGGTCTTCCTCAACTTCATTATTGCATGAATGTCCCTAAATAAACAACCTACTTTCATCCTGAAAAAAAGTATAATCATGGGAACTTATTGAGTGTCAAGAACTTTATTTCATACACACACGTGCCTTTTTTGTGCAATCTTAATATTCAGAGCCAGTAGTACTTCAATGTTCTCAAGATCTGAATGTGTGGGGTCCCCATGAGTGAGAGAGCGAGAGTGTGTGCCTGTATGTGACAGTGCACTTAAGACATTAGTGTCAAAGTTCAGGTTAGGAGACTGGTGCAATATTGCCACCTGGGAGTGTCTTATAGAGCTTTAAGGCATCAACATGCTTCGGTTCAGCTGGCGCTTTAAAAGATCTTCGCTTGAAAAACAAGAAAATAGCTGCAATAGTACCGTTTGTCCACCTTGAGACACCGTAGCCAGAAGTCTGAATTAATCTCAGATAAATCAAGAACCATTTAATTTTACATTAAGATGTTCGGTGCAGTATTTCAAGTGAAAAAAAATGTGCATGAAAACTGTCTCCTGTAGAATGACAAACACCTCCTTGAAGAATCCCTACTGGTGACCAATCACTGGTCAAAGGGCGAACTTCGGCTTGCCTCAAGACAAAATGCTGTGCGCTCGAACAGCCGAAAAACGCCTAGCAAAAGCTGCCTAACACCTAAAACGTCAGAAAATATGCACCAACTGTCAACTGGGAAGCATATGGTAAGCTTAAAAAGGGGAATGGGGGGGGGGGTATAAGACTCTCAGTTCCATAAAGGGGGTGGCTGGTATAATTATGGAGAAAGAGGGGCGGGAGGTGTGAGGGCAGGATATCCTTGTGATTATCCTAGTCCACAACAGAAACTTTCCACCTGTCAGAATATGTAGTATTGCCTTCTGTGGAGAGAGCGCTTTGGATTGCCTGGTTTTGTCATTGCTAGATATTTCTCCCATATAGACCACCCTCTTAAATGTGTGTCGCTAAGCAACCAAATGTTGCCTACTCTGAACTTGCATGGGCCTCTCTGATTACAAGGAGAATTGTTGAACAAAATGACATCACAATTAAATCCAGTAAGTGTGCCTCCTCTTGGCTATAGCATTTTGTTTCCAGTGTTGTACCTGACAGCAGTTATGGATTGGAGTGGGAAGGGTTGGTGGTGACAGTAGACGTTCCTTAGGAATGACATCAACAGGCACACACCATAACAGATACGCAGAATGGATTGGTACTTTCAGAGCAATTCACATTATCAAACCCTTGGCAATGTCAAAGCATGCGTTCCATCCTTCCTTTACTGTGGCCACTTATAATCTCAAGCGCTTGTAATTTTATAAGGTTATTCAAATATTAATTTTGCAGCTCATTTGGTTAAAGTATGCATTAAAGCTAGAATCCTTAATCAAAACAAAGTGCTGTACCCGCCCCTGTTTTGCTAAAAAGCTAAGGATGGGGCTGAAGAAATGCAACCACTCAAATGCACAGACAGAGCTATGGATGCAAGGACTGACCATCCAGGATATCAAATGTATAGTTTTGAAGCTATACCATGTGTTTACATTTGTTGTTTACAAACACTTGAGGAAAACAATGTATATGTTGGGTTCCGATGTGGTATGACAGTTTAACTAAACTCATGAGGCATTTAAGTTATATTTTTCAGTAATCAAATGGGTATTATATAAAATCACACATACACCAGTCAAAAGTTGACACCTACTCATTCAAGGGTATTTTCTTTATTCTACAATGTAGAAAATAGTAAAAATTATAGAAGACATCAAAACTATGAAGTAACACATATGGAATCATGTAGTAACCAAAAAAGCATTAAATCAAAATATGTTTTATATTTGAGATTCTTCAAAGTAGCAATCCTCTGCCTTGACAGTTTGCACACTCTTGGCATTCTCAACCAGCTTCATGAGGTAGTCACCTGGAATATATTTCAATTAACAGGTGTGCTTTGTTAAAAGACTCAATAGCCTTGGCTTCTCAAATGACTGCCTCGCCTGGTTTACCAACTACTTCTGATAGAGTTCAGTGTCAAATCGGAAGGCCTGTTGTCCGGACCTCTGGCAGTCTGTGGGGGTGCCGCAGGGTTCAATTCTCAGGCCGACTCTCTTCTCTGTATATATCAAATGATGTTGCTCTTTCTGCTGGTGATTCTCTGATCCACCTCTACGCAGACGACACCATTCTGTATACATCTGGCCCTTCTTTGGACACTGTGCTAACAAACCACCAAACGAGCTTCAACGCCATACAACACTCCTTCGTGGCCTCCAACTGCTTTTAAATGCTAGTAAAACTAAATGCATGCTCTTCAACCGATTGCACCCGCACCCTCCTGCCCAACTAGCATCACTACTCTGGACGGTTCTGACCTAGAATATGTGGACAACTACAAATACCTAGGTGTCTGGTTAGACCAGTGGTTCTTAACCTGGGTTTGATCGAACCCCAGGGGTTCGGTGAGTCAGTCTCAGGGGTTCGGCGGAGGTCAAGACACACACCCGACTCATGATTCGTGATGACACGCCCCGCTTGGCCATCATTGGCTGCAGGTGATCACGCAACATCGCTTGGCCTATCTGTGCTGCAGGGAATTTGGCGCGCTCAGTAGTCGAATTGTGACTGTCGTGATGGTACGTCGTGTGATTTCTTTCTTAATATTTTAATCCCTTCATACTAACTATGTCGAGCAAAAAAAGAAAGTGGTCGGACGAATATGTACAGTATGGATTCACATGTATAACGGAACGTGATGAGAGTCAGTGTCCTAACTGCATGATTTGCAATGCCAAGTTGAGCAATTCTAGTCTAGCACCGACAAAACTAAGAGAACACTTCCTTAAGCTGCATGGAGATGGACAATACAAGAACACAACGCTCGCTGAATTCAAGGTGAAGAGAGCCAGATTCGATGAAAAGGCTACTCTGCCTGTTCTCGGCTTTGTACCCATCAACAAACCGATCCTCACAGCATCGTACGAAGTTGCTTACCTGATCGCAAAGCAGGGCAAACCACACACCATTGGTGAAACACTCATAAAACCAGCTGTGTTGAAGATGGCGAATATCATGCTGGGAAAAGCGGCTGAAGTTAAGTTATCCCAAATTCCTCTTTCAAATGACACCATTAGCGACAGAATAGAGGACATGAGCAAAGACATCTTGGCTCAAGTAGTTGCAGATCTGATTTCAAGCCCGGCAAAATTCAGCCTTCAACTCGACGAGACCACAGACGTTTCCAATCTAAGCCAGCTTGCTGTATTTGTGCGCTATGTGAAAGACGACGTGATAAAGGAAGATTTTTTATTTTGTAAGCCTCTTACGACAACAACTAAGGCAGCCGATGTGAAGAAACTTGTGGATGACTTCTTCAAAGACAATAATCTTTCGTGGGATATGGTTTCTGCAGTTTGTTCGGACGGAGCTCCAGTCATGCTGGGAAGAAAGTCTGGTTTTGGTGCGCTAGTGAAAGCCGATGCACCACACATCATTGTTACGCATTGTATTCTGCACAGGCATGCATTGGCAACAAAAACCTTGCCTCCAAAACTGGCAGAAGTATTAAAAATTGTAGTGGAATGCGTGAACTATGTGCGAAATAGTGCTCTGAGGCACCGCATCTTCAGTGAGCTGTGTAAAGAAATGGGCTCTGAATTCAAGGTACTTCTGTACCATTCTAACGTTCGGTGGTTATCCCGGGGACAGGTGCTGAATCGTGTTTTTGCCGTGCGTGTGGAATTAGCCCTGTTTTTACAAGAGCACCAACATCGTCATGCAGATTGCTTAAAAAATTCTGAGTTCATTCTCATTTTAGCGTACATGGCTGATATCTTCGCAGCTCTCAATCATCTCAATCAACAGATGCAGGGCGGTGGAGTCAACATCATCGAAGCGGAAGAAAACCTGAAGGCTTTTCAAAAAAAGCTACCGTTATGGAAACGACGAACAGAGAACGATAACTTCGCAAACTTTCCCCTGCTGGACGACTGTGTAAGTAAGATCGAAGATGTATCTGGAATCGGAGACATTTCTGTACCCGCGGAACTGAAGCAAGCAATTGCCACGCACTTAGATGAGCTTGCAAAGTCTCTCGACGGATACTTCCCTACAAGAGAGTCATATCCAGCATGGGTGAGACAGCCGTTCACGTTTAGTGTTGAGACAACAGATGTCAATGATGAATACCTCGATGAAATCATTGAAATTCAGCAGAGCCAGGTTCAACAGCAACTCTTCAGAACAACAACGCTCTCAACGTTTTGGTGTCAACAAATGGTAACGTACCCTGTTATTGCTAAGAAAGCTCTGGAGATTTTCATACCGTTTGTTACAACATATCTTTGCGAGCAATCCTTTTTGAGGATGCTGGACATAAAAACGAAGAAAAGGAACAGACTGTTGCGAAAATGACATGAGAGTGGCACTTGCCAAGGTGAAGCCGCGCATTTCTGAACTGGTCTCTGAAAGGCAACAGCAGAAGTCACACTGATTTGCAGTAAATATTCATTATTATGTTTTTGTGTGAAAATCATGTTTTAATGGTTTTGTTCTTTGAACACTGATGTTGATGCACGGTTCATTTTGTGCACCAGTAAAATATATACCTATGTTTTGAATTTTATTTTTCCAATTAAGAAGGGTTCGGTGAATGCGCATATGAAACTGGTGGGGGTCAGTACCTCCAACAAGGTTAAGAACCACTGGGTTAGACTGTAAACTCTTCTTCCAGACTCACATTAAGCATCTCCAATCCAAAATTAAATCTAGAATCGGCTTCCTATTTCGCAACAAAGCCTCCTTCACTCATGCCGCCAAACATACCCTTGTAAACCTGACTATCCTACCGATACTTGACTTCAGCGATGTAATTTACAAAATAGCCCCAACACTCTACTCAACAAATTGGATGCAGTCTATCACAGTGCCATCTGTTTTATCACCAAAGCCCCATATCCTACCCACCACTGCGACCTGTATGCTCTCGTTGGCTGGCCCTCACTACACATCCGTAGCCAAACCCACTGGCTCCAGGTCATCTATAAGTCTTTGCTAGGTAAAGCACCACCTTATCTCAGCTCACCGGTCACCATAGCAACACCCACCCGTAGCACGCGCTCCAGCAGGTATATTGCACTGGTCATCCCCAAAGCCAACACTTCCTTTGGCCGCCTTTCCTTCCAGTTCTCCGCTGCCAATGACTGGAACAAATTGAAAAAAATCTCTGAAGCCTTATATCTCCCTCTAACTTTAAGCATCAGCGGTCAGAGCAGCTTACCAATCACTGTACACAGCCAATCTGTAAATAGCACACCCGACTACCTAATTCCCATATTATTATTACCCTTTTGCACACCAGTATCTCTACTTGCACATCATCATCTGCACATCTATCACTCCAGTATTAATGCTAAATTGTAATTATTTTCACCTCTAGGGCCTATTTATTGCCTACCTCCCTACATTTGCACACACGGTACATAGATTCTTCCATTTTGTGTTATTGACTGTATGTTTATGTATAACTCTTGTTTTTGTCATACTGCTTTGCTTTATCTTGGCCAGGTCACAGTTGTAAATGGGAACTTGTTCTCAACTGGCCAACTTGGTTAAATAAAGGTGAAATAAAAAAAATTTAAACATTAATTTGTGGAATTTCTTTCCTTCTTAATGTGTTCGAGCCAATCAGTTGTGTTGTGACAAGGTAGGGGTGGTATACAGAATATAGCCCTATTTGGTAAAAGACCAAGTCCATATAAATGGTGAGAACAGTTCAAATAAGCAAAGACAAACAGTCCATCATTACTTTAAGACATGGTCAGTCAATCCGGAAAATGTCAAGAACTTTGAAAGTTTCTTCAAGTGCAAAAAACGTCAAGTGCTATGATGAAACTGGCTCTCATGAGGACCGCCACAGGAACAGAGTTACCTCTGCTGCAGAGGATAAGATCATTAGAGTTACCAGCCTCAGAAATTGCAGCCCAAATAAATGCTACAGAGTTCAAGTAACAGACACATCTCAACATCAACTATTCAGAGGAGACTGCGTGAATCAGGCCTTCATGGTCAAATTGCTGCAAAGAAACCACTACTAAAGGACACCAATGCTTGGGCCAAGAAACAAAAGCAATGGACATTAGACCGGTAGAAATCTGTCCTTTGGTATGATGAGTCCAAATTTGAGATTTTTGGTTCCAACCGCCGTGTCTTTGAGACAGAGTAGGTGAACGGATGATCGCCGCATGTGTGGTTTCCACCATGAAGCATGGAGGAGGAGGTGTGATGGTGTGTGGGTGCTTTGCTGGTGACACTGTCAGTGATTTATTTAGAATTCAAGGCACACTTAACCAGCATGGTTAACACAGCATTCTGCAGTGATACGCCATCCCATCTGGTTTGCTCTTAGCGGGACTATCATTTGTTTTTCAACAGGACAATGACAAAACACCTCCAGGCTTTATATGGGCTATTTGACCAACAAGGAGAGTGATGAGTGCTGCATCAGATGACCTGGCCTCCACAATCACCCAGCCTTAACCCAATTGACATGGTTTGGGATGAGTTGGACCGCAGAGTGAAGGAAAAGCAACCAACAAATGCTCAACATATGTGGGAACTCCTTCAAAACTGTTGGAAAAGCATTCCAGGTGAAGCTGGTTGGGAGAATGCCAAGAGTGTGCAAAGCTGTCAAGGCAAAAAGAAGCTCTAATATATATAAAACACTTTTTTGGTTACTACATGATTCCGTGTTTTATTTCATAGTTTTGATGTCTTCACTATTATTCTAAAATGTAGAAAATAAAAACCCTTCACTGAGTAGGTGTGTCCAAACTTGACTGGTACTGTAAATAATTAATTTATAAATCCCAAAATGTATGCAGCAACTAAGGATTCTTGGTTTAAGAGGCCCATATTGGTCTGAGCCATGAAATACAAGACATTAAACTGTTGGTAAAATTCTCCAATCCTAACAGCCCAATAAAACTGCTCTGCGGAACTGTGGGGCACCTGTTGTCCCACCGGTGTGGAGCCTAATCACTGCACCCCTGCCCCCTCTCTCGCTTTGTTCATGTCATAGTCAGTCCCGTGTGTGCCAGGCTGATCCCCGCCACACACACACGCCAGAGAGACTATCCTGGGTTCAAGGTACATTATTTTGAGTGGAGGTAGCGTGTTCAGGCTGGCCCGGGATGTAAACTATCCAGTGTGGGCCCGGGTGACTATGACGTGTGAACTTCAATCGGACTGACAACAAAACACCACCGTTCAAAAGCAAAGTAAGCTTTAATTTATGAAAGAAAAAACACCAACGCTGTGCAGGATTTGACTTTGAAACTCTTTCGAATAAAAATGTAAAAAGGAACGAAAAGATAAGAGGAACAGTTTAAAAACATACCTGTCCCATATTCTTATAGCCATATTTGTCTGCTATCCGATCAGCGAACACAGATCCCCCGTTTATCCGTACAGCCCAATGGTTAGTGTAAATCCGAGCTTTGCACGGGGCAGACGTAAAACCGAGCCAGAGCGCCAGAACGCACATCAAGCCTCTTCTCAAAGCGGCGTTCCAAACCATCTTCCCCCACTTTTTCCCCGAACCTCCCGCGTCTCCCTCCGACTAAGAAAACAGCCAAACTTCTCTTCTCACCGCAGAGCAAGCACGATACTCATAAACTGTTCGATCAACATCCACATACACCGTAAATAAAATAGGAAAAAACGGAAACCGAAAAAAATTCTCAAAAGCCCGTTAGATGGTCCTGGTCTGTTCTCCGCGTGCTCTGCATGGAGAGTTCGAAGTTTGCGTTCAGTCGTGCTCCTTCGCAGCGGTGGGGGTAGTTTGTCTGAATGCAGTGCTTTGGGATAATTTATTTTCCCCAGAACTCGGATGTTGGTTCTCCTTCTCTCTTTAAAGTGGCGAAATGGCTACAGCGCCTCCCACCAAATAACTAGCGACAATTCGGAGTAGAAACAACTGATGCTGCGTTTATAACCAAGTGGGAAGGTGGTAAATACCGGTTTTGAAGTTGTAAAGACCAGTTGGATGCATTAACGTGCTTTGAACTCATTGAGAAACGCCGATTGGCTAATGGCCAACAAAATGCGTTAACCATGAACTAAAAGTGCCGCTATCATGCTTTTAAACAAACTATAGTGTTCAAAAACCATGTTAATAGATCTTTATAAATAAGGTTTTGTTGCTACATTTAACTGCCGAAAATGCTGTTATCGAGGTCATTTCCTTTGTAGGTGACGTCAGAGGTCTGACTGTGGGAAAAGTGGTAGCTCAGGGGTGATAGACGAGTTTCCCACGAGTAATTACGAGTTGGATAGGCGTTCAAACAGATTGTGCCCAGTCGTATATAATAATTACCACCTTCCCAGTTGGTTATCAATGCAGCATAATCCGCCCGGCTGGGCTGCCTGCACTGCGCTGGGTCTTAAAGCCACACTGTAAAGGATCTCAAACTGGTCTCTCGGATACAGTGCATTCGGAAAGTATTCAGAGCCATTGACTTTTCCCACATTTTGTTACAGCCTTATTTTTTTTAAATCAGATTTTTTTTCTCATCAATCTACGCACACTACTCCATAATGACAAAGCGAAAACAGGTTTTTAGATTTTTTTTGTGCAAATTCATACAAACAAATCATAATAATACCGTATTTACATAAGTATTCATAAGTATTCAGACCCTTTTTATGAGACTCGAAATTGAGCTCAGGTGCATCCTGTTTCCATTGATCATCCTTGAGATGTTTCTGTAACTTTATGGGAGTCCACCTGAAGTAAATTAAATTGATTGGACATGATTTGGGAAGGCACACACCTGTCTATATAAGGTCCCACAGTTGACAGTGCATGTCAGAGCAAAAACCAAGCCACGAGGTTGAAGGAATTGTCCGTAGAGCTCCGAGACAGGATTGTGTCGAGGCACAGATCTGGGGAAGGATACCAAAACATTTCTGCAGCATTGAAGGACCCCAAGAACACAGTGGCCTCATCATTCTTAAATGGAAGAAGTTTGGAACCACCAAGACTCTTCCTAGAGCTGGCCACCCGGCCAAACTGAGAAATCAGGGGAGAAGGGCCTTGATCAGGGAGGTGACCAAGAACCCGATGGTCACGCTGACAGAGCTCCAGAGTTCCTCTGTGGAGATGGGAGAATCTTCCAGAAGGACAACCATCTCTGCAGCACTCCACCAATCAGGCCTTCATGATAGAGTGGCCAGACGAAAGCCACTCCCCAGTAAAACAGACAGACGCTTGTAGTTTGCCAAAAGGCACTTAAAGGACTCTCAGACCATGAGAAACAAGATTCTCTGGTCTGATGAAACCAAGATTGAATTCTTTGGCCTGAATGCCAAGTGTCACGTCTGGACACAACCTGGCACCATCCCTACGGTGAAGCATGGTGGTGGCAGCATCATGCTGTGGGGATTTTTTTCAGCGGCAGGGACTGGGAGACTAGTCAGGATCGAGGGAAAGATGAACGGAGCAAAGTACAGAGAGATCCTTGATGAAAACCTGCTCAGGACATCAGACAGGACAACGAACCACAGCCAAGACAACACAGGAGTCTATTCTGGACAAGTCTCTGAATGTTCTTGAGTGGCCCAGCCAGAGCCCGGACTTGAACCCGGCCTAACATCTCTGGAGAGACCTAAAAATAGCTGTGCAGCGACGCTCCCCATCCAACCTGACAGAGCTTGAGAGGATCGGCAGAGAAGAATGGGAGAAACTCCTCAAATACAGGTGTGCCAAGCTTGTAGCGTCATACCCAAGAAGACTCGAGGCTGTAATCGCTGCCAAAGGTGCTTCAACAAAGTACTGAGTAAAGGGTCTGAATACTTATGTACATTTAATATTTAAGTATTTTATTTTAATATTTAAGTATTTTATCTCTCACAGAGACAGTGTTAGCCCATTTGAATAGGCCTACTATATTGTTATCTATTAAGAATGTGTTTATAACACAATAGTGTCAGGCGAGGTTAGTGTGATTTGGAACAACGTTACAGACTTTGTTACTTTATAGGCCTAACTAGGCTTATTTACATTTCTTACAAATTATTTCCATTATTATTGCAACAGTAGCTAGGTTTCCATATAATTGGCAACAGATTTTCATGTGAATATTCTAAAATCTTTATAAAAACAATATGCAGATTTTCACACCAGAGATGTGTTTCTATCAAATTGGCTTGTTGCAGGTAAAAGGCTGTGCGTGATGGCATAGTGCACATTAAACAAACTTTTGCATTTAAATTCCCATGTACCGAATCGAAAAATACAAGTCACAGTGCCTTCAGAAAGTATTCACACCCCTTAACTTTTTCCATATTTTGTTGTGTTACAGCCGGAATTTAAAATTGATTAAATTCAGATTTTGTGTCACTGGTCTATACACAATACCCCAAAATGTCAAAGTGGAATTATGTTTTTAGACATTTCTACAAATTAATAAAAAATGAAAAGGTGAAATGTCATGAGTCAGGCAATCCTAAATAAGTTTAGGAGTAAAAATGTGCTTAACAAGTCACATAGTAAGTTGCATGGACTCTGTGTACAATTATTAAAAATAACACTTTGTTTCACCAGGCAAGTCAGTTAACCTCACTAGGGGGTGTGGGACGCTAACTTCTTGTTAATCCAACCACGGTGTCAGATTTCAAAAAGGCTTTACGGCGAAAGCATACCATGCGATTATCTGAGAACAGCGCCCAGCAGACAAATCATTCCAAACAGTAACAAGCCAAGAAGAGGAGTAACAAAAGTCAGAAATAGTGATAAAATTGATCACTTACATTTAATGATCTTCATATGGTTGCACTCCGAAGACTCTGTTACACAATAAATGTTTGTTTTGTTCGATAATGTCCCTCTTTATGTCCAAAAACCTCAGTTTTGTTGGTGCGTTTTGTTCAGCAATCCATTGGAACAAAGCGCGGTCACAACAGACAGATGAAAAAACAAAAAAGTACAATAGAAGTTCGAAGAAACATGTCAAACGATGTTTAAAATCAATCCTCAGGTTGTTTTTGTCATAAATAATCAATAATATTTCAACCGGACAAAAGCTTCGTCAATAGAAAAGGAGAACAAGAAAGGCGCGTTCCTGATCGCACGCTGGACTCATGTCTGGAAATTTCCACTGTCCACTCATTGAAAGTGGTGTATCTCCCTCATTTTTCAGAGTAAAAGCCTGAAACAATGCCTAAAGACTGGCCACATGTAGAAAAAGCCATAGAGATCGTGAACTGGGTCCTAAGTCTTTGTATGGTGGATAGGCTTTCAATGGAAAAACAGCCTTTCAAAATAATAGTACTTCCTGGATGGATTTTCCTCAGGTTTTCGCCTGCCATATCAGTTCTGTTATACTCATGTAACAGTGTAGGTTCCGTCCCTCTCTTCGCCCCAACCCGGGCTCGAACCAGGGACCCTTGCACACATCAACAACTGACACCCCACGAAGCATCGTTACCCATCGCGCCACAAAAGCCGCGGCCCTTGCAACGCAAGGGGAAACCCTACTTCAAGTCTAAGAGCGAGTGACGTCACCGATTGAAACGCTATTAGCGCGCACCACCGCTAACTAACTAGCTATTTCACATCGGTTACACTCACCCCCCCCCTTGACCTCCTCCTTTTCCGCAGCAACCAATGATCCGGGTCAACAGCATCAATGTAACAGTGTAGGTTCCGTCCCTCTCTTCGCCCCAACCCAGGCTCGAACCAGGGACCCTTGCACGCATCAAACACTGACACCCACCGAAGCATCGTTACCCATCGCGCCACAAGAGCCACGGCCCTTGCAACGCAAGGGGAAACCCTACTTCAAGTCTAAGAGCGAGTGACGTCACCGATTGAAACGCTATTAGCGCGCACCACCGCTAACTAACTAGCCATTTCACATCGGTTACACTCACAGACATTATTTTAACAGTTTTGGAAACTTTAGAGTGTTTTCTATGCATATCCTAGCTTCTGGGCCTGAGTAGCAGGCAGTTTACTATGAGCACGCTTTTCATCCAAAATTCCGAATGCTGCCCCCTACCCTAGTGAAATTAAGAACAAATTCTTATTTACAATGACAGCCTACTGAGGAACAGATGTTAACTGCCTTGTTCAGGGGCAGAACGACAGATTTTTACTGTGTCATTTTACCTTGTCAGCTCTGGGATTCGATCCAGCAACCTTTTAGTTACTGGCCCAACGCTCTAACCACTAGGCTACCTGCCACCCAATAATTGTGTGTAACATTATTTTTTTATGACTACCTCATCTCCGTACCCCACACATACAATTATCTGTAAGGTCCCTGAGTCGAGCAGTGAATTTCAGACACAGATTCAACCACAAAGACCAGGGAGGTTCTCCAATGCCTCACAAAGTAGGGCACCAATTGGTAGATGGGTAAAAATAAAACAAACAGACAGACATTGGAATATCCCTTTGAGCATAGTGAAGTTATTAATTACACTTTGGATGGTGTATCAATACACTCAGTCACTACAAAGATGCAGGCATCCTTCCTAACTCAGTTGCCGGAGAGGCAGGAAACCGCTCAGGGCTTTCAACATGAGGCCAATGGTGACTTTAAAACAGTTAGAGTTTAATAGATGTGATAGGAGAAAACTCAACAACATTGTAGTTACTAAATGACAGAGTGCAAAGAAGGAAGCCTGTACAGACTAAAAATATTCCAAAACAACCTATTTGCATTACAATAAGGCACAAAAGTAAAACTGCAAAAAATGTGGCAAAGAAATTAACTTTATGTCTTGAATACAAAGTGTTATGTTTGGGGAAAATCCAACACAACACATCACTGAGTACCACTTCATATTTTCAAGCATGGTGGTGGCACCATCATGTTATGTGTGGGCTTGTCATCGGCAATGAGTAGGGAGTTTTTTTTAAGATGACAAGAAATGGAATAGAGCTATGCACAGGCAAAATCCTAGAGGAAACCTGGTTTAGTCTGCTTTCCAACAGACAAATTCACCTTTCAGCAGGACAATAACCTTATGTAATCAATATATATTTGTTTATTTATTATTATAAATCTTTTTTGTTGTTGTTGCAAATGTTAGATATTTTATTCCAATGACATTACAGAGTATTTTGTGTAGATCGTTGACAAAGAAATGACAATTAACACCCAACTTGTAACACAAGTTTTTCCACATGTGGAAAAAGTCAAGGGGTGTGAATACTTTATAAAGTCACTGTAAATGGGTTTCCATTGCATTTTAAACTCTACTGATAAATGTTCTAAATGTGGCATTATGTAGCGAATGTGCCCACTGGTATTGGCACGTGCGCTCTAGCCAACAGCTTGCAGAAACAGTGTCGGTATGGCCTACATGATGAGATTAGGTCAGGGTTTCCCAAACTCGGTCCTGGGGACCCCAAGGGGTGCACGTTTTGGTTTTTGCCATAGCACTACACAGCTGATTCAAATAATCAAAGCTTGATGAGTTCCTTATGTGCCCACTTTGTGTAGCATATTTTGTTTTGTCGACATTTGGAAAATTTACTAACAAATTAGCTGTTTCAATCAGGCCTGTCTTGACATGTTTTATCCAACATGTAGACTACTTTATGTGCATAAATATGGAAACCTAGTTATAGTTTCACAAATAGGGAAAACAACATTTTACGCACTGGGCTGGGCTTATTTTAGCTTAAAAGGCTACATGAAAATCCCTTGTGATTGCTAGGTTTTTGTTTTCATAGCAGTTGCCCGGAGTAACTCCATAGCAAGCCAGGGACAGCGCCTGAGAGGAAGAAGCCAAAATCTGTCCAAAATAAGCCCAAAGTATTTCTACAGTCTTATTTTGGACCTAAGCTTGTCGCTTGCCTTCCCACCTTTGGAACAACTACATATATTGTTAGGGCGGAGACATGAGTATCCAATCATTATATAAGCTACATATCTCTGACTGCACACACAGCAAAAACTCTATTGCGCCTCGAACACAAGTAGCGAATCAGCATAATTTCTTTAATTGCATCCAATTTCTCCGTGAATGGACACCACTGTCAAATCTAACAACAAGCAGGGGACAATAATATCTCACGGTCCTCCAAAATGAGATGAAAGAAACCAAAACACCCTGTGACTGCAAGCATTCAGCGCAAGGACAGGCTTGTAATTTAAAGCATTGAAAGGAGGAAAAACAGGCAATGATTTGAGAACGAAATCAACTACCCAGCTCACGAGCAAGCGAGCCCTCCATTCACTGTGCGACCTCACTGCTGGGGGGCTAAATGAGTGAACCAAGTGAACCCCCACAAAACATCTTTGTCGAAAGCATCTGAAAGAGCAGTAACGAGTGACAACAAACATCAGCATTCCTGCGTACATTCCTGCTCGAGTTCATTGAAATATTAGAGATCGAGCTTAGACATCCACCATTGCGCCGCCACTATTAGCCTATTTTGAGTCATTGTGTAACATGAGCTGGATAGAAACATCAAGTATGAGGCAACAGACTTATAACAGCCTATATAACATAAATATATTATCTGCACATTAGGGGGTCTTTAGTGGGGCCCTATTACGGGGCCCTATTACGGGGCTGTCCCTGTAGTGAAAAGGCCTCCTCAGTTTTATCCACCTGTATGTGGAAAATATTGACGATATGGTGGAAGATAAAAAGTGCCCTCTCAAAAATAAATAGGTGGGTGACGCCTCTGGCGAGGGCCAATCATATAAAGTAGCTAGCTATACAGGGACTATCTATGGCATAACACATTACACACTAGTCCTCCTACTACAGCAGCATACAGGGCCAGAGAGATTCATTCCTGAGAAGCAGTAGCCTCCTATGACCATCCTGATCTTGCGAGCTTAGATTCTATTTTGCTACACAGATTCAGTGACTGATTGATATAGTAAAAAAAAGAGTGCAGCAGTAAGGATGGTATTGGACAGTGTTTGTGGAGTAGTGAACTACATGTCGTTCAACTAGTAATTCAATTACATTTGGTAGTTGAACGAAATTCAAATCTTGGTAGTGTTTTCAGTAGTTAACACCTTTTTTGCCATGCAGTGGTGTAGCTAACTATGGGAACTACACACTACATTTTTTAGCAAAAATGTATCTTTTTTTAAATATGGGGAGAAATAGGCAATCATTTCCTGTTATTTTTCAGCATCAGACCTGCCTAATTCTCATTTGAAACATTGTTTTTGTATTTAGTAGGCTAAATTACTGACTCCAGAGTAATCTGTTCTTACAATATGTAGTCTGTGTCATTTCAGATTTAGATATGATCATTTTTCCAGAAGTACAGTAGCTTGGATGTGCAGTAGTGAACTACTTTTTCAAAGTAGCTTTAGTTAAATAAACTATATTTCACTTAAGGGTAGCTTTAGTGTAGCTTAACTTCTTCCAGTGTAAAGTAATGGGTAAACCCAGATTTCAGAGTAGCTTCCCCAACACTGGTTGTGGATCAGGCTAGAGAAGCAGAACCCTGCTGGAAACCAAAAGCATGGGTTAATTTACAAGTGGCCAAGGTTATACTCATTCATAATGATCGAGACAAATCAGGAATGGCGATAACCAGTCATGGATTTTTAAGGACTATTCAAACTGTCCTTCTCACGTTAAAACTCTCTCTAGCCGGACCTTTGTTTTTCCTTTCCTATGGCTTTCACCCCCTTCCCCACTCTCTCCCTGGGTGGCCTTCCAGAGAGGGAGATTTGACCTATTCAACTTCACTTTGACCTCTGACCCAAGTGCCGTGTAGACTTCTGCAGTTGAGCACAATGGACCAAGCCACTCACCCTCCTTGTCCGGTCTCATTTGGTTGGAATACGGAGCTCTATTCTGTGGGCCACAATATTTTTGGGCGTCAAAAATGTCTATCACGTAGCTCAGAGAACGCCATCTGTGCCTACACATAATTAGGGTATACGGTAAGACAGTTATATGCATTTAATAAGGCATTATTAAGTTATATTCAATGGGTATATCCAACAGCAGCCAATCTTACATGGCTTGAATGTTACCTCCAAAGGTGTAATGATATCACATAAAAGCTCAGCTTTACCCTTTGAATCATTAAAAAAAGATTAGCAGTAGCATTAGAATTTTGTTGAGCAATTTTAAGTTGAGTATGGTGCATATCAGGTGTAACTCCCTCTAGTCTTACCAATCTAAATGCTTAATGACTAGAAAGAAATGTTCAAGTGCACATTTTATAGAACGCAAGCCTAGGACAGGAAGTCCTAACTCCAGGACTGCGTACGCCCTCCAGTGGTGAATAACATAATGGCGAGGGGATATGTTGCTGTGAGTTTTGGGTAGGATTCTGCTGTTAAAAGCCTATGCAGTGCACCACCTGTGTATTCCCATCATGAGTGGTGCTCAATAGCCCTGTGTGCGTTGCTCTCATGCTGAGCCGCCATATGTCATGGGAACAAACCACTAGGCAGAAACTAGTGAGTCTGCAACAGCAGGAGAGAATATATAGGCATGTGCTTACACAATTTATAACAGCATTCAATCCAATGTATTATGAATGTTCTATAATGTTACTGGCTTTGTGTATAATACACTGCTCAAAAAAATAAAGGGAACACTTAAACAACACAATGTAACTCCAAGTCAATCACACTTCTGTGAAATCAAACTGTCCACTTAGGAAGCAACACTGATTGACAATAAATTTCACATGCTGTTGTGCAAATGGAATAGACAACAGGTGGACATTTTAGGCAATTAGCAAGACACCCCCAATAAAGGAGTGGATCTGCAGGTGGGGACCACAGACCACTTCTCAGTTCCTATGCTTCCTGGCTGATGTTTTGGTCACTTTTGAATGCTGGCGGTGCTTTCACTCTAGTGGTAGCATGAGATGGAGTCTACAACCCACACAAGTGGCTCAGGTAGTGCAGCTCATCCAGGATGGCACATCAATGCGAGCTGTGGCAAGAAGGTTTGCTGTGTCTGTCAGCGTAGTGTCCAGAGCATGGAGGCGCTACCAGGAGACAGGCCAGTACATCAGGAGACGTGGAGGAGGTCGTAGGAGGGCAACAACCCAGCAGCAGGACCGCTACCTCCGCCTTTGTGCAAGGAGGAGCAGGAGGAGCACTGCCAGAGCCCTGCAAAAGGACCTCCAGCAGGCCACAAATGTGAATGTGTCTGCTCAAACGGTCAGAAACAGACTCCATGAGGGTGGTATGAGGGCCCGACGTCCACAGGTGGGGGTTGTGCTTACAGCCCAACACCGTGCAGGACGTTTGGCATTTGCCAGAGAACACCAAGATTGGCAAATTGCCACTGGCGCCCTGTGCTCTTCACAGATGAAAGCAGGTTCACACTGAGCACATGTGACAGACATGACAGAGTCTGGAGACGCCGTGGAGAACGTTCTGCTGCCTGCAACATCCTCCAGCATGACCGGTTTGGCGGTGGGTCAGTCATGGTGTGGGGTGGCATTTCTTTGGGGGGCCGCACAGCCCTCCATGTGCTCGCCAGAGGTAGCCTGACTGCCATTAGGTACCGAGATGAGATCCTCAGACCCCTTGTGAGACCATATGCTGGTTCGGTTGGCCCTGGGTTCCTCCTAATGCAAGACAATGCTAGACCTCATGTGGCTGGAGTGTGTCAGCAGTTCCTCCAAGAGGAAGGCATTGATGCTATGGACTGGCCCGCCCATTCCCCAGACCTGAATGCAATTGAGCACATCTGGGACATCATGTCTCGCTCCATCCACCAACGCCACGTTGCACCACAGACTGTCCAGGAGTTGGCGGATGCTTTAGTCCAGGTCTGGGAAGAGATCCCTCCGGAGACCATCCGCCACCTCATCAGGAGCAGGCCCAGGCGTTGTAGGGAGGTTATACAGGCACGTGGAGGCCACACACACTACTGAGCCTCATTTTGACTTGTTTTAAGGACATTACATCAATGTTGGGTCAGCCTGTAGTGTGGTTTTCCACTTTAATTTTAAGTGTGACTCCAAATCCAGACCTTCATGGGTTGATAAATTGGATTCCCATTGATTATTTGTGTTATTTTGTTGTCAGTGTAACCGATGTGAAATGGCTAGTTAGTTAGCGGTGGTGCGCGCTAATAGCATTTCAATCAGTGGCGAAGAGAGGGACGGAACCTACACTGTTACATCAGCACATTCAACTATGTAAAGAAAAAAGTATTTAATAAGATTATTTCATTCATTCAGATCTAGGATGTGTTATTTTAGTGTTCCCTTTATTTTTTTGAGCAGTATATATATATACACATACTGAACACATAAAACGCAACATGCAACAATTTCCAAGATTTTACTGGGTCACAGTTCATAAGGAAATCAGTCAATAAAAATAAATTCATTAGACCCTAATCTATGGAAGTCACATGATGGCAGGAGTGCAGCCATGGGTGGGCCTTGGAGGGCATAGGCCCAGCCAATAAGAATGACTTTTTCCCCACAAAAGGGCTTTATTACAGACATACTCCTCAACATCCCAACGATCCTGCAGGTGAAGAAGCCAGATGTGGTTATGGGTGGTCTGCAGTTTGAGGCCGGTTGAACGCAGTTCATGGTAGAGAAATTAACATTAAACTCTCTGGCAATAGCTCTGGTGGACATTCCTGCAGTCAGCATCCCAATTGCCCGCTCCCTCAAAACTTGAGACATCCATGGCATTCTGTTGTGACAAAACAGCACATTTCAAGTGGCCTTTTGTCCCAAGCACAAGGTGCACCTGAGTAATGATCATGCTGTTTAATCAGTTTATTGATATGCCACACCTGTCAGGTGAATGAATTGTCTTGGCAAAGGAGAAACGCTCAAACATGGATGTTAATAAATTTGTGCACAATTTTAGAAATAAGCTTTTTGTGGACAATTTCTGGGATTTTTCCCCCCCAGCTCATTTAACATGGGACCAACACTTCATGTGATGCATTTATATTTTTGTTCAGTTACATTTCTTTAGATTAAGGCTGCTTATACAGTTTTGGCCATTCTTTCAATAGGAATTTGAGATATAGCTGAAACTGGTACAACTTTAGCATTTCCAGAGATTTTGCTAGGGTTTCTGATGAGTATTGTGAATGAATAACCAATGCCAAATTAAAATTGCTTGCCAAGTTAGCCATTGTGCAATAGAAAAAGAGAGCCTCTCACTCTAGGAGCTCAGATGGAATGATTTAATAACCAACGATTCGACAGACATGGTGTCTTAATCTGTCGAAGCATTTATTAAATTATTGCATCTGAGCTCCTAGAGTGTGAGGATCCTTTTATTTTTCAAGTGTTCTACTCCTCTAACCAGAACCTCGCCTAAAGAAGTGGGCGTTTCTTTCGCCTCCAGATTAGCCATTGTACAATAAGCATCTCTGCGTCAGCGGTATGGATGGCGCTCAAGAACGAAGGAGTTGTTGTGCAGTGGTAGCCCTGGTCAGTTCAGGGTCAACAACAAATCACACATTCAATCACAACATCTAAGTCCAGTCTGCCCTCACAATCAGTACCTCACAAACTAAAATGACAAGAAAGAACTTGGGCAAGATGATTACTGCTCAGAACTTTTATTCAGATGGAAACGGTTAAAATGAAATTAAAATATACAATTTAAGTGGGCAGGTCTTTGAGGCGTATCGATGCGGCGGAAGGCACAGAGGCAGCCCCCCTTGCCAGAGCCACCCAATCAGAAAACTGAGTAAAAGGAGGGAGGAGACCTACGGCTGAAGTTTTAAAAAGGTGAAAATGAAGGGGATAACTCAAGAGTTGTGTATAAAAAAAAGGAGACAAATGTAGTTTGTTAATGTGGAAACCCCCCATCTGAGATGTCCTCATTTCGCTCAGTGCTAAAGCTCTCTCCTTTTCCATTTTCCTCTATAGGAGTTCTCAGATGTATTTTTGTAATGTCTTCCTGCAGTTTTGAAAAAGTAAACAAAAACGTCTTTCAAAAATAAAATGCAGCAACCACATTTCATGTTCTACTATTACATATACAGTATATATATATATATAAATACATACATAAATATCTTACATGTACAACCAATTTTGAAAAAGAAAAATGAATGGGAGAGTTGTAGAAGGGACACACACAGCCTTTAGGATGGGGGGCCAGGACAGACTCCCCAGGTGTACCCTTCAATTGGCCCAGTAAGGGCTTCCATAACTGGACTTGTTGCCCTGGCTCTTCTGCTGCATGCTGCTGGACTGGTTGCGCTGACCCGGACCACCCTACAGGGGGAGACAGAATGCACACACCCCCCACAGTCAATTATTGGCTATTGGGTCAAACTAGGGAGAGGGGTATTTACTAGAGGGTAGAAAAGTTGTTTGAGCAAGATGGGAATATACAGAAACGGCACTTCCTAGTCAAAACTCATTGGAACCCATCCCAGAACCCCATCTCCACTTTTTATTTATATACTCAGGGCTCCTGAGTGGCGCAACGGTCTAAGGCACTGCATCTCAGTGCAAGAGGCGTCACTACAGTCCCTGGTTCGAATCCAGAAACATAACTGGTTCGAATCCAGGGACTGTAGTGTTTATCAGCTGAATCACATCCGGCCGTGATTGGGAGTACCATAAGGCGGCGCACAATTGGCCCGGCGTCGTCCGGGGTAGGCCGTCATTGTAAAAAATAATTTGTTCTTAACTGACTTGCCTAGTTAAAGGTGAAAAAAAAATATATATATATATATATTAACCGTAACATCAGTCTTACGCCCTATCTTGACAGACTTCATTAAAACCTTTGTGATCCGGCGGAAGTCATTCATTTTCAATGGAGGCAGTCTGCACCACTGCAGTTCAGCTCCGACACTAAGTCCATGTATGTCTATGGTGTTTATCAACAACAGGAGGAGAATGTTAAGTGTATGGTGTTTATCAACAACAGGTTGAAGGGATGTTACCTGTCCGTCTTGGGTGAGGTGGTGGTGTAGCAGCTGGGAGTGTGGCTGCTGGTGGGCAGGCAGAATGTGGAGGAAGGGTGGTGGGGCGTAACCGGGGGCACCGCCGGGGTTCAGAGGGCCCGTGCCCCCCAGCGCAGACGGCAGGCTGAAGGGAGGGGGCGTTCCCGCGTGGAAGCCCTGCTTATCAAAAGACTGGGGTTGGGTTGGGGGGGGGCAGTGAACAGAGTGTGGAGAGGACCATTATATTATGTATGATCCTGAATTTATCCTCATTCATATTTCAATCCTGTGGAACTGAGGTGGTCTGCTTCTTAAAATCAATTAATCCAACCAGCCGTATCAATCGAAGCCGCTTATTCTCAGACATGACTGAAACCAATGATTTGTATACACATCATTGGCTGAAACTCTAAAACGATACAATTTTCTTTGGCAAAAAAGAAAAACTTGACAGACTAAACTATGTTCTTTTAAAACCTACTTTTGTAAAATATTGTGTGCTATAGCTTGGAAATGAAACACGTGACTCTGGGTGACAACATAAGGCTGTTTTTCCCCCAAAATTAGAATAGTTTTCCCCTCAAGAAATGAAATCTGCTTCATGTTTTGTTTCCCTTGCTTCCTAGTATCGTGACAACACTAACAGCAACAACTATAAACCAGGTGTTGACTGAATTCAGCATAGGCCACAGTACACAGAATGTTACTAAGCTCACCTGTGTCTTGCTGTACATTGATGCGCCAATATCGGGCACCCCTCCACTGCTGCCTGAGCTGGACAAACCTGGAGCTGTGAGCGAGAGGACACAAACATGTCAGTTTGCCCCCCACGAGGCGGCACGATGTCAGTAGGCAATGTTCAACATTTCTAGTGAGGAAGTTCACCATTTCAAGAGTTAGTAGTGACTGAGGGAGTATTTCTTAGTTAGTAGTGAGGGGGGTGTTTCAGAACAGTAGTATGTACATATATCACGGCTGATAACAAGTGAAGGGGGCGGGGAGGGGAAGGGAAAGGGGGGTGCGTCCTGGGGCAGCTGAGTTCAGTGAGTGTACCTTTCCCTGGGCCGCTGCCAGCTGATTTTGCCTGTGACTGGGCAGAGCCTCCGTACCCTCCCTTACTGTACTCCCCCGCGTGGCCCTGAGACAGGTCGTCAAAAGCTGAGAGGATGAATGGAAGAGGACCAGGAGGAACGAGTAAAGTGGATGGGGAGAGTAAAAAGGACAGCAGAGGAAGGGGGAGGGGTAAGGGGGAGAAGAAGAACCGAGAGAGAAGCAATAAGGCAACTGGCTAGAATAGCATGTGAACAGCGACTATATCCGGCAGGGGGGTGGGGCCATGCTCGCTAAGCAAGAACTCTCCCTCTCAGCCACACAGTCTGTGATTTCAGTTCACTCACTGACACACTCACCTGTTCCATACGCGTGTTGGCCGTAGCTAGGCTGATGGTGGTACTGGCTGGAGGGGTTCCCCAAGCCCATGTTGGGCTGCTTGGCCGAGGCCGGAGGCACAAAAACGGTGGGGCCGTACTGAAAGGCGCTGGGCACCCCGGGCATGCCGGCGTAGTAAGGAAGGCCGGTGTAGCCGTAGCCTGGGGGCAGAGGTGGATTGAGGAAGGCCTGGTTCTGCTGGCCCTGGCTCTGTCCTAGACCTTGGTTCTGAGCCTGGGGGGGCTGCTGGGGCTGAGCGGAGGGGCCTTGCGACAGGCTGGTGGGGGGAGCTGGGGAAGACGAGTCCCCTCTGCCAAACTTGGTCGCTTCACCTAAAAGAGGGGAGATGGTGATCAATATGGGCCCGATTCCTACTTTTATAATGCTTTTTCTACCCACTTCTCAGTAGTTGGTATTCAGACTTGCCTTATGAAGGTGCGTAACAGGCTTTGCAGGTGTGGTTCCCCTGCACTGCTGAATACATATAATTAAATTGCTGAAAACTCCCACTTGCTGGCTAACAGGTTTTCTTGTCGAGTTCACTCAATAGGGTTTGTACATTTATCTAAATCCATCCCTTTAAATTTGGTGTTCCTTTAATTAGAATTCAGACTCAATAGAATATATGTAGAGTTCAGAATATTAGGCTCAAAATGTTAAGGACCAATAACAGAAGGCCATGTACATACACCCATGTTTCTTTCTGCACCAATTGGTAGATATAAAAAAAAACTGATATTATATATTATTTAGGGTTAGGAAAGTATTTATGAATAATAAACAGGTTTGGAGAGCCTTTATGCACTAAATACATTGGTAAATCAAAAATAGTTGTTTGATTCATCCCGAAAGTTGCCATAGTCAATTGTTCAATCCATGAAATGTCGGGAAGGGGAGGAGTGTACAAAAGGCGTTGAACAATAGTCCTAAAAATCTTCACAAATAATTATTCATGGAACTGATGACAACGGTCCAGTAGTTATGTGCCATGTTTAAACTGCTACGTATAGTCTGTGGTCCATAATGATTCAAATAGGCTACATGTCCCAAATTACTGCATAACTTGTAATACGTTTGTCTAATATGATCTACTATTGCTAGCGATCCTCAGGAACAACCACACGAACGTGGCAGAGAAAATAAAAGGTAAACTAACACTAAAGTCAGTAACAGTTAAATGTGGGTATAACTGACGGTGGCTACCAATAGTGGCTAATATTTAACACAATACAAATTATTTAAAAAAAGAGTGAGAAGTCTGGGCATGTATACTGAACAAAAACAAATGCAACATGTTGGTCCCATGTTTCATGAGCAGAAATAAAAGACGCACAAAAAGCGTATCTCTAAAATTTTGTGAACCAATTTATTTGCATCCCTATTAGTGAGCATTTCTCTTTTGCCAAGATAATACCTGACAAGTGTGGCATATCAACAAGCTGATTAAACAGTATGATCATTACAAAGGTGCACTTTGTGCTGGGGACAATAAAAGGCCACTAAAATGTGCAATTGTCACAACATAATGCCACAGACGTCTCAAGTTGGGGGGAAGCTCATCTGCATGCTAATCGTCCTCACCGGGGTCTTGACGTGACTGCAGTTTGCAGACCTGCTAACCCTGTCCAACGTTTTGAGAGTATCAGAAGCGCACAGCAAATTGGAGATAACTAATGTTTTTCTTAACACATGCCCCTAAGTTTAGTCTCTATAGTAGACTAAACTTGGGCCAATCAAACAGGGCCAATCACTAGGGCCAGCTCACAAGTATTGGCTTTTAGACACGGTTCCTAATCAACACTAAAAGCAAAATCATTTGGGAAACATAAAAACAAAACAAATGATTGCGTCGACAGACCGCAAACTGGCTACACAACGCTTAAATAGGCTAACGCAAAAAGAATGACAGCTGTTCACTAGAAAAGTCAGGTGTTTAAAGCCTACGTAAAGGTGCCAATTGTATTTCTTTGCAGCGCATACATAATTTCAGATTTTCAAATTGATAGAATCTCAAATCTAGTGCCAAGGCATTTTAGAAGCATTGCCTCTATAGCCAACACCCATTCATTCTTCATCGCTCAATCTTCTAAACTCCCCACTCCATTTAATCCCAAGATGTTTATTGTTTCAATATGCTTTGTGTTGTAGTCACAACAGACAAAGATATAGTAAAGCAAACTTCACTAGGCATGTTGTCAATCAGCACATTAATAAAGTAACAACTGGTTTCCGTTTCCTGTGTAACATCAATATTGCTACATGTTCTCGTTTCTTTTTTTTTTTTACAACAAAAGGCAGACTCCACCTAACACTGGCTTGTAGTTCATGTCTGCAATAAACTGGAATGTGAACTGAATGTTTGTTAACCGTCTGACTGTCCATTCAATAAAAAATAAAAAAATGTTTTTCCTTCACACAAATTCTTTCAGGTGTATAGGTCTTCGGATGGCCCTACCAGACCTTGTGTGGGGAGTGTTGATTACATCAGGAGGTGCTTGACCTGAGATGTTTGAATCTTCTTGTTGAGGTGCATCGTTCACCTCTAGGTTGTGTTCAGCACCCTGCTGGGCATCAGCTGGTGCTCTGTTTACTGGCTCTGTGCCAGGCTCCTCAACAGTGGGGAAATCCTCCTCCATTTCTCTGCTCTTCCTCAGGTGTCGTCTGTTCCTCCTGAAGACGTGTCCCTGTTCTGTCTTCACCTCGTATGACCTTTGCTCCACAGATCTGACTACTGTGGCCCTCTGCCACCACTGTTTCTGTCCTGTGAGTGGCTGAACTCTCACCCTTTCATCTCGTTGCAGCTCTGTGAGATCCTTAGCAGAGGTGTCGTAGTACTTTGCCTGTTTCTGTTGTCTCATTGGACTTCTCCAGCTGACAGTTTGCCATCCCCGGTCTCAGAAGATTTTCATTCATTATAAGTAGTGTCTTTGTACGTCTTCCCATGAGCACCATTGCAGGGCTGCTCTGTTCCTTGTGACGGGGTATTTCTGTGGTCCAGCATGGCCAGGTATGGGTCAGCACCTGCTCTCTTTGCTTTTGCCAGTTTTCACTGCCGATTCCACTTTCCCATTACTTTGCAGATATCCTGGAGACGATGTTTTGTGTGTAAAGTCCCAAGCCTTGCTGAAACTTCAGAACTCGTCTGAAGAGTACTGTGGACCATTGTCTGAGTAAAGGATGTCAGGTATGCCATAGTGTGCAAAGTGTGTAGACCGTTTAACTGTGTGTTCTCCAAATGGTCCACTTCCCAGAAGTTGGAGAGAATCAACTGTGACCATCTAGTCTGTCGTTGAACTGGAAAAGGTCAGTCCCTATATTTTCCCAGGGACGCTTTGGTGCTTCGTGTGGCCTCAACGTTTCTTTCTGCTGCTTCATACCCCATGCAGTACAGGTGCTATATTGTGCCATGTATGTTCTCAGCTGTGCATTCATGCCTGGCCAGTAGACACACTTGCAAGCTCTTCTCAGACATCCCTCTGTTCCTGTTTGATGAATGGATTCTCTGCATTATCTCTGACCTGAGGGCAGTAGGCACAACAACTTGCTCACCTCTGAAGATAATTCCATTTTGCACACTCAGCTCATCTCTGTTGTGAAAATACATGGCTACTTCCAAGGGTACATGTCCTTTCACTTCAGGCCACCCCTGCAGGATCCCATTTTTCAGTGTCTGGAGCTCCCGGTCCAGCTCAGTGTCTCTCTGGATGTGCTTTAGCCTCTCGCTTGACACAGAGAGGTAGTGTATCATATTGATTGATTCCACTTCGACCTCCACAGGGCCTCTGTTGTCTTGTTCTGTGAGGTACGCCCTGCTCAGGGTGTTGGCCAGCACCACATTTTCCCGAATGTATCGGAGACTGACCTCGTAGTTTTGGAGTCTCATGAGCATGCGTTGTAGTCTTTTGGTGCGCAGAGGAGAGGCTTTGTCATGATGCTCTCTAGAGGCTTGTGATCTGACTGCACTTCCACAGTTCGTCCATATGTAAATTGGTGGAACCTCTCCATGCCAAACACCACTGCAAGCAGCTCCTCTATCTGTGCATACCCTTTTTCAGTCTCTGTCAGGGCTCTGCTGGCATATGCTATTGGTTGTCCTCCCTGCATCAAGGCTGCTCCTAACCCACTTTCTGAAGCATCACACTGTAGTACAAGCTGCTCTGTTGGGTTGTAGTATTTCAGCACAGGGGTCTGTGCAATGGTATCCCTGATTTTATTGAAAGTCTGCTCATGTTTCTCTGACCACTCCCACAGTGAGTCCTTGTGTGTTAGCTATTGCAGTGGCTCGCAGAGCTCTGTGGCGTGGCTGCAGAACTTGGCTAGGTAGTTTACCATGCCCAGGAAGCACTGCACCCCCTGCACATCTGTAGCCCTAGGCATCTGTTTGATGGCTGTCACTTTTCCTGGGTCCACTCAACCCTTCTGATGTTAGCAGGCGACCAATATAGGGCACTTCCTTCAGCCAGAGCTGCAGCTTTTCCGGATTCAGCTTGATATTGAGCTTCCTGCATCTGTCCAGGAGCATTTTCAGGTTTTTGTCATGGTCCAGAGTCGACGCTTCATCATTGTCTCTTTCTCCCACAATCAGGATGTCATCTGCAATGATTTTGACTACTGGAAGTCCTTCCATTGCCTGGTTCAACTTCCTCTGAAAGATCTCTGGGGCTGGACTGATTCCCATTGGCAAACGCAGCCACCTGTAGCGTCCCATGGGAGTAGAGAACGTGGTGAGAAAGCTGGATTCCTCTTCCAGTTCCACATGCCAAAATCAGTTTTTTACATCACAGAGAACACACGTGCTCTATTCAGATCTGGCAGCACATCTTCAATAGTGGGAAGTGGGTAATGGCTCCTCTTGAGCGCCTTGAGAGGTTTTGGATCAATGCACACTTAGTTTTCCAGACGGTTTCTTCACTACGATCAGGCTGCTAATCCAATCTGTGCTTTTTTTCAACTGCTTTTATCATCCTTTTCTCTAGAACACTGAGCTCCTCTTTGAGTGGTTTATATAGTGCTACTGGCACTCTTTGGCAGCTGGACGGGCTCCACTCGCTCATCCACTTCCAGCTTCAGTTTGCCAGGTATCATCCATCTCCCTGGAATACATCAGAGTACTCCTGTTTAATTTGCTCTTTAGTCCAGGATCCTGTTTTCTTGATTGCCAGGATGTTGTGATGCTGCACAGTAATTAACTCCATTGCCTGGATAGCCTTACTGCCTAGAATTGGCCTGTGCACATTCTCGTTGACTACGATGAACTCAACTCGGTAGGTTTTCTTAATGCGTGAATTGATCACTAAGTGTGCACTTCCCCAGTGGCGTCAGAGTACTCTTGTTATAAATCACCAATACCTGACTGCAGGGCTCTAGGTGACTGGCTTTTATGAGGTTTGCAGGGATAACATTACAACTAGCACCACAATCTAGCTTAAATCTGACTGACTTTTTGTTGACCACACATGGTTGCAAAGAGAGCTGCATTGGGGTCTGTGGTTTTCTCCTGCACCACATCAATGCTCTCTGACTTTGGCCCTAGTGTGATGCACAGAACATCCTCACCACTGAGTCAGCTGACGCATTTTCCATTGCCAGGACTGTTTTTCTTGCTGGTCCCTGCACTTTTGCAAACTGTAGAGAAGTGATTGTTTTTTCCACAGGATTTACATTTTCTCCATATGCAGGGCATTTTTCATTTTTTCTCTCATGTGTCCGTCCACAGTATCTGCATTGTATAATGCTCTGTCCCTCTGTAGGGTCTCCTCTCCCTCAGTCTCTCTTTTTGTGTTACTGCATGCACTGCTACAGGGCCCTGCACATTTGACTTTAGCTCTCTGTCTGGACAGTTCTGCAGCTCTTCCAATCTGTATGCATTTCTCTAAACTGAGAGATCAGCCTCTGAGTAAGCGCTCTCTTAAGTGGGGGTCACACATGCCACACAATCCACCCAAGAAAAATGAAACAATTGAGAGAATTTTTTCATGCCAAGTCAGGGCCAAGATGAGTTTAGACAAATATCTCACTGAATTGGGGACTCGTGGCCACCTGCAACTTTGGAGTAATCAGACTCTCTTGTCCCTGATAAGAGAGTCTGTGAATAGCCAGTTAGCTTTTAGCATAGAGTCGCTAACGTAGACGTTCCGCGCGATGACAAGGCTGTAAACGCGGCACTTTTTCAAACTGCCGCCTGGGATGTATTCTTCATTTACATCGATGAGATCCAGGTTCTTTTGAGTACCGCTGCCACCATGTTGCAATATGCTTTGTGTTGTAGTCACGACAGACAAAGATGTATAGTAAAGCACACTTTACTAGGCATGTTGTCAACCAGCACATTAATAAAAGTAAGTAACAACTGGTTTCCGTTTCCTGTGTAACATCAATAAGAGTAACATCAATATTGCTACATTTAATTATACTTTTGTAATGCTTTTTGTGACGTGGATCATAATTACAGTTAGTCTACCAGTTTGCGTGATCCTCGTAATGTTACGTGGAAAATACAACTAATGGGACGCATAATTAAATGTATATCACACTCGCACAAATGCGACCAGGTATTTTTTTGTATTCGCATTTAATTTCTTTCACTAGCAAATGAACTGCTGTCACTATAGAGGCCACTGAATTCCCATCTTTGGTTCGCTAACGTTAGCTTGAAACAATTAGTGTTTACCTTTCCACAACACACGGATTCGAAAAGGGATTTGAACATGTGTTTACCTACAGCTGACAGTCGACAAACTCATCACAACAAACAGGAGGGGCAGACATCGGGTAGCTACGTTGAATAATGTATTCATCTATATGTCCGTTGACAAACATGTATGCATGTTGCAGCTCGAGAATCGGGGTGTTAGATTTACTCAGTGGATTAATTTTTTATCAAAATAATAAATTAAATTAATAAATCAGGCCCTATTCATTTCTGCGTACGTTTAACTCGGATCTCGTACCTTCAAACAGAGAGAATAGACACGTCTGATTTGACAACCGACTTCGGTGGCCACTGGCACGCTGGAAAAGTGAGCGTTTCACGGATGAATCCCGGTTTCAACTGTACCGGGCAGATGGCGTGTATGGCGTTGTGTCGGCGAGCAGTTTGTTGATGTCAATGTTGTGAACAGAGTGACCCATGGTGGCGGTGGGGTTATGCTATGGGCAGGCATAACCTACTGGATAACTAGGGTTGCCAACTGTCCCGTATTAGCCGGGATGTCCCTTATTTGGGCTACATTGGTTTGTCCCATACGGGACATCCCTTGTCCCGTATATTCATCCAATCACAGTATAGTGTAAACGCGTCAACTCCTCCAAAGTAATTTCTGTTATTGTTCGGTCGGTTTGGCATATCAAGGAAATATGGATAAACATGCAAAGACTGTGCAGCTACAACAAACAATGTGAAGCAAAAAAGACGTGGGTTAAGCCCGTCAGTGGTGACTAGACGAAAGCTTTCTGTACTTTATGCGTCGGGAATTCTCACTTGGCCATGAAGGGGAGAATGACCTAACTCAGCATGCATCCACAGAAATGTACTAGGCCACACTAGCTAAAGGTGCTAGCAATGCCGGTACATTCTTCCTTGACATCTACTGCGGAAACAGACAATTGCAAAACAACTCTCCGTTTATCAGTTATTGAGCAGTGCCAACAATCGCATTCTGAAAGCTAATTGCCCAGCTCACATAGCTCATAATGCCTGCAAGCACGCCTGCGATCAGCGGATATTGAGACAATTGTTTTACAGATCTACAGCCACTTATCAGTATCTGCTTCCCGAAGAGAAGAACTGCGTGCATTTTTTTTGCCTTTGTTGACACTGAGTGGCGTGAAATTCTGCAACATGTTTGCACATGATGGCGCTCTCTTCATCCAGCTGTCGATCGTCTCCAGCAAAGCTGGCCAGCTCTTACACATCATACTTCAGGTCCCTTAGGGAGATAGGGAGACCTGTCCTGTGGCACTGAAAAGTATTTTTGAGTATGAAGAAAAAACGGAAGCTGCTGAGATGTATCTGTGCTTTTTCCACAAAGTGGGTGTGTTTTTGACCAACTCGTAAAAAAGCTGAATGAAACAATGCTCTGCATCACAGATGTTTATGAGGAAGTCCAAAAGTTCAACATTTAAGATGCTTCAGCTGAAACAGAACAGTTTTTTCTGAGTAGACCAAGCAGCTGATGGACAAACAATTGTCAGCACAAAGGTCCAAGCATCAACAGGACTTTGAAGTCCTATGACACTGTCATTACATACATTGATAAGTGGTTTGATTTCTCACCAGAAAATGTAATGGTGAAACTGATTGGCCTCTATGGGGAGCTCTCCTTCACTGACCTGGAGCAGGTGGTGGTTGCCCTCAAAATGACAGACAGTCAGTATGGACCAACTCTATGAAGAGTTTTGTGCTAGCTGGGAGGAAATACAGAAAGCCAGACAGGATACCACAAAATCCACCAGTGAGAAATAGGTGGAAAGCCAACTTGATCAACATGTTCAGGATTGTCTCATTTGTCCTCAGTGTGCCAGACTCAAATGCCTTTGTAGAGAGGATTTTTCTGTCTGATGGC
Source organism: Salmo trutta (assembly GCF_901001165.1). Taxonomy (NCBI): domain Eukaryota; kingdom Metazoa; phylum Chordata; class Actinopteri; order Salmoniformes; family Salmonidae; genus Salmo; species Salmo trutta. The sequence goes on along the minus strand of NC_042983.1, from coordinate 28,802,472 downwards.
CATTAAATGGTCAGACTCAAGAAACCGATGTAGCACAGAGCTGATCAAAAATGAACTTCAAATATCTGTGAACTGTGATTTGTCATGTAATGACTTCTCTCTGGCTATGCATGAGGAGAAAGGACTGCTTGAATCAGTCAAAAGCAGCAAAAAATATGTAGACTTGGTGAGTGACTCATGCCCCTCTTTTCCATTTGAAAAGTAGTTTTTTTGCTGTAAAGGTCCAAATTGTGATTTCTTTGATAATTTATTTTGAGGTTTATTCACATAATGATACAGTTTTAGTAAAGCTAAAGGCTAAATGGAATATACAAATGTTTTGCCTTTCCAATTGAATATACTGTATAGTCATTCACACAACACCATACCGCCGTAGCACCGTGCACTGGCACGCCACCTCTTGTCCCTTATTTGGTAGTGAAAAAGTTGGCAAACCTATGGACAACTAACACAATTGCATTTTATTGATGGCAATTTGAATGCACAGAGATGCTATGAGATCCTGAGGCCCATAGTCGTGTCATTCACCCACAGCCATCACCTCATGTCACAGCATGATAATGCATGGCCCCATGTAGTAAGGATATGTACACAATTCCTGGAAGCTGAAAATGCCCCAGTCCTGCCATGGCCTGCATACTAACCAGACATGTCATCACCCATTGAGCATGTTTGGGATTCTCTGAATCGACGTAAAAAAATAAACGAGTACACTACATAGCCAAAAGTATGTGGACACCTGTTCAACGAACATCTCGTTCCAAAATCATGACCATTAATATGGAGTTGGTCCCCCTTTGCTGCTATAACAGCCTCCACTCTTCTGGGAAGGCTTTCCACTAGATGTTAGAACATTGCTGTGGGAACTTGCTTCCATTCAGCCACAAGATAATTAGTGAGGTCGGGCACTGATGTTAGGCGAATAGACCTGGCTCGCCGTCGGCATTCCAATTCATCCCAAAGGTGTTTGATGGGGTTGAGGTCAGGGCTCTGTGGAGGCCAGTCAAGTTCTTCCATACCGACCTCGACAAACCATTTCTGTATGGACCTTGCTTTGTACACAGGGGCATTGTCATGTTGAAACAGGAAAGGGCCTTCCCCAAACTGTTGCCAGAAAGTTGGAAGCACAGAATTGTCTAGATCACCATTGTATGCTGTTGCGTTAAGATCTCCCTTTAATGGAACTGAGGGGCCTAGCCCGAACCATGAAAAACAGCCCCAGACCATTATTACTCATGGGGCAGGTAGCGTTCTCCTGGCATCCGCCAAACCCAGATTCAGCTGTTGGACTGCCAAATGGTGAAGCGTGATTCATCACTCCAGAGAACACGTTTCTACTACTCGATTTTATAGACATCAGCAACGGTGTGGATGAAATAGCCAAATCCACTCATTTGAAGGCAACATGCATCTGTGACCAACATGCATCTGTGACCAACAGATGCATATCTCTACTCCCAGTCATGTGAAAACCATAGATTTCTAATTTATTTATTTCAATTGACTGATTTCCTTATATGAACTGTAAATCAGTAAAATCTTTGAATATTTTTTTTCAGTGTAATTAAAACAGAAATCAAATAAAAATAAATTGACTGTAGGTTTTTTACACTGTTATTTGCGCATGGCTACAGAAGCCTATAGTTTGGACCTCAATTTTATCCCAAGTTACAAGGCCAGCACTTCAACTTCACTGTGGAAAAGGTGATATGTTGGCATGCTTCAGTTTGCTGCCATATGACTGGTTTCACATTAGTCTCCAGTAGAGGTCGACCGATTAATCGGAACGGCCGATTTCAAGTTTTCATAACAATCGGCATTTTTGGACACCGATTGTGGCTGATTTTTAAAAACTTTTTTAAAACCATTATTTAACTAGGCAAGTCAGTTAAGAACACATTCTTATTTTCAATGACGGCCTAGGAACGGTGGGTTAACTGCCCTGTTCAGGGGCAGAACAACAGATTTTTACCTTGTCAGCTCGGGGATTCAATCTTGCAACCTTCCGGTTACTAGTCCAACGCTCTAACCACCTGCCTTACATTGCACTCCACGAGGAGCCTGTGTGGCAGGCTGACTACCTGTTACGCGAGTGCAGCAAGAAGCCAAGGTAAGTTGCTAGCATTAAACTTATCTTATAAAAAAAACAAATCAACCATAACATATCACTAGTTAAGTACACATGGTTGATGATATTACTAGTTTATCTAGCGTGTCCTGCGTTGCATATAATCGATGCGGTGCCTGTTAATTTCTCATTGAGTCACAGCCTACTTCTCCAAACAGGTGATTTAACAAGCGCATTCGCGAAAAAAGCACTGTCGTTGCACCAATGTGTACCTAACCATAAACATCAATGCCTTTCTTTAAAATCAATACACAAGTATATATTTTGAAACCTGCATATTTAGTTAATATTGCCTGCTAACATGACTTTCTTTTAACTAGGGAAATTGTGTCACTTCTCTTGCATTCCGTGCAAGCAGAGTCAGGGTATATGCAGCAGTTTGGGCCGCCTGGCTCGTTGCGAACTGTGTGAAGACCATTTATTCCTAACAAAGACCGTAATTAATTTGCCAGAATTGTACATAATTATGACATAACATTGAAGGTTGTGCAATGTAACAGCAATATTTAGACTTAGATAAAATATGAAACGGTTCCGTATTTCACTCAAAGAATAAAAGTTTTGTTTTCGAAATGATCGTTTCTGGATTTGACCATATTAATGACCCAAGGCTCATATTTCTGTGTGTTATTATAATTAAGTCTATGATTTGATAGAGCAGTCGACTGAGCAGTGGTAGGCAGCAGCAGGCTCGTAAGCATTAATTCAAACAGCACTTTAGTGCGTTTGCCAGCAGCTCTTCGTTGTGCTTCAAGCATTGAGCTGTTTATGACTTCAAGCCTATCAACTCCTGAGATTAGGCTGGTGTAACCGATGTGAAATGGCTAGCTAGTTAGCGGGGTGCACGCTAATAGCGTTTCAATCCGTGACGGCACTCGCTCTGAGACCTTGAAGTAGTTGTTCCCCTTGCTCTGCAAGGGAGCAATGTGGAGCAATGGATAACGATGCTTCGAGGGTGGCTGTTTTCGATGTGACCCTGGTTCGAGCCCAGGTAGGGGCGAGGAGAGGAAAGGAAGCTATACTGTTACACTGGCAATACTATAGTGGCTATAAGAACATCCAATAGTCAAAGGTATATGAAATACAAATGGTATAGAGAGAAATAGTCCTATAATTCCTACAACCTAAAACTTCTTACCTGGGAATATTGAAGACTCATGTTAAAAGAAACCACCGGCTTTCATATGCTCTCATGTTCTGAGAAAGGAACTTAAACGTTAGCTTTTGTACATGGCACATATTGCACTTTTACGTTCTTCTCCAACACTTTGCTTTTGCATTATTTAAACCAAATTGAACATGTTTCATTATTTATTTGAGGCTAAATTGATTTTATTGATGTATTATATTAAGTTAAAATAAGTGTTCATTCAGTATTGTTGCAATTGTCATTATGACAAATAAATAGGCTGACTAATCGGTATCGGCTTTTTTTTGGTTCTCCAATAATCGGTATCTGCGCTGAAAAACCATAATCGGTCGACCTCTAGTCTCCAGCGATCATATGGTCAAATAGATCTAAAACAACTGTCATTAATATTTACAATCCCGTTATCCAAACAGATGACTCATTTACCTAGCTCTTATCAATTTGTAAATTACAGTGCATGGAGAATGGTGTTATATAGGAAATAATTAAGTAGATGTACCACTTGGAACCGACAGGTTGCTCGACCTTAATCGTTTGTGCTTAAAGGTGGTGGAATTGAGGGAATTAACAAGGTCCGAAGATGGTGTATCTGTAGACACCTCCGCCACACATTCATTTCTTTGATCTCCCCCCCAACGAATAGCATGCTATTCTTATGCTTAAATTGAAAGTCAGAATATGGGTAGAGAAGTGCATAAAAGGAATTACGTTCCATTTACGCGTGCTTAACCCGGGTCGGAATTCCCCCTCTGAGAACAGGCCAATGCATAAGAGGGAATGAGAGAGAGTATTCATAGCCCTTGACTTACTCCACATTTTGTGGGCGAACCTGAACTCAAAACAAATCAAATGTATTTCTCCCCCCCCCCCCCCACACACACACACCATAATGACAGTGAAAACTTGTTTTTAGAAATGTTTGCAAATGTATTGAAAATTAAATACAGAAATCTAACTTCCATAATTACTCACACCCCTTTGCTATGACACTCCAAAATATAGGCATATATCTAGGGAAGGGTATAAAACCATTTATAGTGTTGAAAGTTTCCAAGAGCCCAGTGATTTCCAACATTGGGAAATTGGAAAAAATATTGAAGTACTCAGACTGCCTGGAGCTGGTCGTCCGACCAAACTGAGCAACCGGGCAAAAAGGACCTTGGTCAGGGAGGTAACCAAGAACCCAATGACCACTGTCAGAACTACAGAGTTCCTTGGCTGAGATGAGAAACTACCAGAAGTCTTTATGGGCAAATGGCCAGACAGACGCCACTCCTGAAAAAAAGCACATGACCAACTGGCGTTTGCAAAAAGGCACGTGAAAGACAGATCATAAGGCAAAAGTTTGTAGTCTGATGAAACAAATATAGGGCTTTGCATTCAGGCCAAAGAGTTATGTCTAGAGAAAACCAGACACAGCTAATCACCCGTCTAACACCATCCCTACCGTGAAGCACGGTGGCGGCAGCATCATGCTATGGGGATGCTTTTCAGCAGCAGGGACTGGGAGACTGATAAGGATAGAGGGAACAATGAATGGAGCCAAATACAAGCAAATCTTGGATGAGAACCTGCTTTAGAGTGCAAACGACCTTAGACTGGGGCGAAGATTTGCGTTCCAACAGGCCAATGACCAAAAGCAATGCTGGAATGGCTTCAGAACAAGAATATGAAAGTCCTTGAGTGACCCAGCCAAAGCTCAGACTTGAATCGCATTGAAAATCTGTGGAAAGACTTGATTGCTCTTCACCGCCACTCCCCATCCAACTTAACAGACCCTGAGAGAATCTGCAAGAAAGAATGGGAGAAAAATCCCCAAATCCAAGTGTGCAAGGCTGATCGACATACCTAAGACAACTCAAAGCTGTAATCGCCGTCCAAGGTGCTTCGACAAACTATTGACTCGGGTATGAATACTTATTTAAAAGGATATTGCTACATTTCATTTTTAAGAAATTAGCAAAACGTGCTTTCACTGTCATCACAGGGTGTTGCTTGTAGATGGATTATCAATAAACTTAATCCATTTTGTATTCAGGCTGTAACAACAATATGTGGAATAAGCCAAAGTGTATGAATACTTTCTGAAGGCACTGTGTGAGAGTATGAGTAGTAGGGAGGAGCAGAATTAGCTAGCTCTGTTCAATTCAGCCACCTCCACCCCCCCAGAAGTAAATCAAGCTTTAATTGTAGTGTTAGTCAGAGGAGATGGAGATTCAGTCATTGAGGTAGTCCACAAATTAAGATTCAGCTATGTGCTTGTAACCATCATTATCTCCATATTATGGTGTGCACCCAAGATCTGGTTCTGGCCACCGAAAAGAGTGCATTTGTAAATGAGTGTGGAACAAGCATTACCTGAGTATGGATTGTTGGCTAGCCCATCTCTGCCAGGCATTGTTGCAGTTGTACCAGGGAATGCAACTCCATAGTAGTCCTACAGAGAAATAGGCACCAGGAGAAACCAAACATCAGATTCAACAGTTATTGAGGAAGTCCACATATTAGGATTCAGCCATGTGCTTGTAATCATCTCCATATTATGACAGGGACACATATGCAATATTAATCATTAACATTTATTTTTGTTTGGGTCATCTAAACCAGAGACCATGCAAGAGTCCATCTGGGCAAACAAATGTGTGCTGCATTGCTCTTCATCGACGTAGTAAGTGATGATCCATGTGTGAAAAGTGACTCACCATAGGCAGACGAGACTGCAGCATCTGTAGGTCCTCATATCCATAGATCTGCTTTAGAGTGGGACAATGACCAAATGAAACAGGTCAACCGAAATAATCCACATATTCAACCGAGAACCAAAAGGTATGAAAGGGTGCGATGGCAGGTCAGTGAGAGAAAGACTTGGGGAAAACGAGACTGGTAAAGAGAAATGGATGGGAATTCATGGAAACAAAGATTGAGAGCATGCAAGAGAAAAAGAGGGTTAGCGTAGTTACCGGGTATGCAGGGAGCAGGCCTCCAGGGCCCATAATGTACTGATTAGCCAGCAGAGGGGGCACTCCTTGGGCCAAGTTAGGGGGGGCTTTGCCTGTGGAACAAGAATGAGAGACAGAGGGAAGTCAAAATCACACAGGTCTACAGTCAAATAATACAGACGGCAGAGTAGGACCGTTAAGTGCCAATAAAAAAAACCTGTGTGTGACAGCATGGTTCTCCTGAGCTCACCAGAGGTGGTGTTCAGCAGGGGTTGGGCAGTGCGTCCGGCAGCTGAGAGGGCGGTGTTGCCATTGGCGGATAGACCAGGTGCTCCGGGGACATGCATCATGCCATTGGAGCTGCTAACCGCAGCATTGATGGAAGGGCCAGATGAGGAAGAGAAGGCATGGAGACTACTGCTCTCCTCACTGGTCATCTGTAGGGCAGAGGGAGGAGAGAGTGTGACTTACAGCAGTTTAGCTTTTTGGTAGCATTTTTCCTCTTCACATTTTCAGTGCTTATTTTAGATCAGTTTCAGACATGATTTACATTAACCCCAAAAGAAGACGCGGTGCTGACCGTAAGGGAGGAGCTAGTGGAGAGGGCAGATCCTGACGAGTATGTACTGGTCACATGACTGGGGAGACCGTGGGAGAGAAAACAGGTAACGTTACCAAATCATCCGATGAGTCTTAAAGTTTGAACCAACTCATTACAACAAGGACTTTATTATTTTGTCAGTCAATAGAGGAGATGGGAGATTCAGTCATTGAGGTAGTCCACATATTAAGATTCATCTATGTGCTTGTAACCATCATCATCTCCATGATAAGAATGACTGGGGGAGGGGAGTGATGGGCTTACCTGCTGACAGATGGCAGAGGGGCAGAGTGGGAAGGTGTGGGGGCTGGGGAAGGAACATGGTGGACAGGGCCACTGTCACTGCTCATGGGAGGTGATTCAGGCTTAGGGGTTCGAGAAGCCAACGACATCGCTGAAAGAGAAGAAACAGATAAGCAAGCATGCTGGACTTAACCATGAAATAACACTTTCGGCAATCACAAATTCTCCTGAGTACTTACAGTCCTGTGGGACCTGTGTCCTCACGCCACCATAGCCATTCTGTGAAAGACATTGACATTCTCAGTCGGCCATCTTGATTTCACTATACAGTGCTGATATAGTAGAGCTCCAGTAATCTTAAATAATGTCTGAGGGTCTTAAGTGTCCATTGACCATAGGAGATTCAGTCATTGAGGTATTCCTCATAGTAAGAATCAGATATGTGCTTGTAACCATCATTATCTCCATATTAATGAGAGACAGGAGGAGTAGTCTTAATCGAGAGAGTGTCTGACCACACCTGACAAGTGCAGTGTGGGTGACTCACAGTGAGAGGGGCGGCGGGGGCGTCTTTGCTCTGGGGGTAGCCCAGGTGGGGGGGCATGCTCTGCGGGGGGCCGTTGTCCACTCTGCTAGCTGAGGGGGTGGATGGTGGGGCGGCGCTGGGGAGACCCAGGGAGGGGGATGGTGTGGCACTGGGCAAACCCAGAGACGGGAAACTGGGGTCTGATATCGACGGAGGCACGGACGACAAGCTGCCAAGGGGCTCACTGCAACAACAACGTAAAGGGATGAGTTAGTGTAAAGCAAGTTCACCGTGGCCTCTACAACACAGTGATACTAATTAAGCCAAAGAAAATGCAATAAATAAACACCTGACTGGTCCAGGTTTGGAAAACAAGCTGCTTTGGGGCTGTGGTACAGATGTGGGGACCGGCTCCCTGGCAGGCTCGGCCTGGTGGCCCATGTCAATCACACTGGGCTCCGAGCCAAAGTCCAGGGCCCCAAACTGCACGTTGAGACCAGACACATCTGCTGAGCCTGGCATCTCCACCGCAGATGAGGGGATCTGAGGAGACCGAGCAAGAGGGATTAGGAAATAGGATGAGAGGGACATTAACACATGAAATCCCACCGCAGCACATAAACTATTCAAAGTTTGATACATAAATCGCACTCAGTCACACGCTCTAAGACATTTCAGACCGAATGTGTGACAGTGTGCAAAGTTGCACTTACCTACAGTACTTTTAGATTGTTTTTGAACTATTTGTAAACCTAACTCATTGTTATGTACCCTCTGAGTGAGCAGACAGCCTCTACTTCCACACACGTTTCCTAACCTTTGAGGGAGGAGGTACTCTGCGTCTCTGGGTCTTGATCTGCCTCTGTGGGGGTTCAGCCATGGGAGCCTGATGGTCCAGGGAGGGTCCGTCTCTGGGAGGCGGGGGCCCGGCATCATAGTGGCCTGGGGGAGTAGGGACCTGGGGGGGGAGAGACAGAGGCTCTGCTTGGGGCAGGGAGCTATGCTGGGCCTGCTGCTGCCGCTGGGCCAGCTGGCTGAGGACAGCGGACGGCTCCGGCTGCATCTTTAGATCTACTGGAGAAGACAGAGAGAAGAGTTACTGGTGGCATTAGCAGTCCAGTAAATACAGATCTGACTCGTCAAATCTGCATGTACCATGAGTCTGCTCCCCCCACTGTCACCATTAGATCTCTATATATTTGACTTTTTGGGGGGATAGAATGAGAAGTTGAGCAGAGTGATAATGTATTGGGGAAAGAATGCAATTTGAGGATGGAAGGAGATTCAGTCATTGAGGTAGTCCACACATTAAGATTCAGCTATGTGCTTGTAACCATCATTATCTCCTCCTATTCGACACAGACAAACAATGACATGTACCCACACCTCACTTGAAGCTTTTCCATATGATAGCACCCGTATGTCTTACAGTGAGAGGTTGGAACAGGGCCCTTCTCCACTCTCGGGGCCTTGGTTTCGCTGGCAGAAATGGGGGCGGAGCCTTGAACTGCAGGTGGACCGGATTCTTTGGCGACACTGCTGTTACCCGCGGTGACCAGCTGCTGATGGGTCCGCGGGGTGAGCTGGGGCCCGTTGAGCTGCTCTGGTATCATAACCTCAGCCGGGGTCGGCTTGGGCCCACTCAGAGTCCCAAAACCAGAGCCATGGACTGAGGACTAACGGACAGAGCAAGAGAGTTGATAGTGTGTCTGTGTGAAAGCCTGTACAGATATGTATAACCATGAAAAGGAAGTGTGTGTGTGGCTGGCTGCCTCACCAGGGCACCGTGGGTGTAGTTAGTGCCAGAGGCGGCGCTGGCATAGCTGTGTGTGGCGGTGCGAGCGCAGTTGTGGTGTGAGTTGGTGAACACCAGGCTCTGGCCCCCCACGCACACAGCGGCAGGGGGCTCCATGCCACCCAGATCCGCCTCCACACCGCCCGTCTTGGGCAGCAGCGAGCCCATGTCCACACTGGAGAGGAAAGAGGACGACCAGTACATTTACAATGGGACACTGAATGGATAGTTTAGACTTGTACCCTGATACTGCTTCTTTGCCACAATGAAATATCACTTCTATTTATTTATAATACATCTCATTCTCTCTCCATGAGAAGTTGAGCAGAGTGAATGCAATGGAAAAATAATTCAGTAACCGGACGAAAGGAGATTCAGAGATTGAGGTATTGCACACAACGGGTTCAGCTATGTGCTTGTAACCATCATTTGACAAGCCGATACAGAGAAACGATTACATACACCCACAACTCATATCATTACTATGAAACCTTCGCATTCCAACCCAAAGCCATTTTACTGTTATTTTGTGAGAATTCGTGCTATAAGACTGGGGGGAAAGACAACAGAGATATGAGAGTATTTCATGGGGTTAAGGGTGCGTTCCTGTGAGCATTAGATTGGAGCCCATACTTGTGTCCAGATGTGATGTGGTTCGCAGGAGCAGAGGCAGTGAACACTTTGGTTTCAGACAGCTGTTGATAAAAACAGAATATCAGGAAGAGAACCTTGTTATGCGTGTGTGCTTGTGTAGCCACTGTAATATAAAGTCGAAAGTGGCAAACATCACTCACATCCTCATTCCAGTCTTCTGCAGCCCAGTCTTCCAAGTTGCCTCTCCATGTTCCTCCTATGATGGTAGGGGACAGGAGGGGTACGTGAGTTAGTCATCATGCCCGGGGGGGTACCCCTCTGTCCAACAGAGCTCAGTCAGCAGCACAATCAGAGTTGTGTTTATTAGGGACGCACAGAGAAAACACTATAATGTATCACAAAGGAAAACAAAATACTTTCTTATTGGACAAACCCAGGTAGTCCCTTCCTGTTTTAAAATCGGGTTTCTTCCTTTTCGGTGCCTAATGAACACGGTCCTGGTTGAGGCCAAACCGCACTGCTCCAACTGTGTCCAGGACTATACTACTACAACCATGCTTTAAAGCTCGAAAACCTACACCTCTAAAAGGAGTGGGCTTATTGGTTACAGCAGAGACATTTAATCCCCTCCAGGATCAAGATCACTGTTGCCTAAAATGTTTTGAGTTTCTTATTTTTAAATAGCACCCCTTGTGTACACATTCAGTAATACCCCGTAGTTGTACAGAAACGGTATGAAAATCCTGATACCGCCCAACCCTACTCACCTATACCATCTCCACCTTCGTTCCCCTCTGCTTCCCAAGTTTCCTGACGAGACCCGCTAGAGTTAGCGTTGTAGTCGGCGGGGTTGAAGATCCTTAGGTGGGGAGAGGGTTAGGGGTTCATCTATGTGCTTGTAATCATTATTAAGCAACGCTATGATACAGTGAAACAGCCACGTCTACACACACTTGTTAGATATTACTGCACTGTCGGAACTAGAAGCACAAGCATTTCGCTACACTTGGATATACATCTGCTAACCACGTGTATGTGACCAATAAATTTGATACACACACAGCTGAATAAACATGAACAGCAGGAGATCTCCAGTGTGGATCTTCAACTCACCCCATCCCCTGAGAGGAGAACCTGTTACCACCAGCTGCTCTTCCCCTTCCGCGACCCCCCAACCCTAAAGACACACAGAAACACTACGTCTGACCTCTGCTGCAAGACACAAACCAGTCTATCAAATTACACCTAATGCCTGTGTTCTAAAACAGACATGTTTTCAGCACAAATGTCTGATATGTGTTGCTTCAAAACAGGTTAGAGGGGGGCATGGTACAGTATGTTGGGCATGCTGCTATGGGTTTAGATTTCAGGCTGACAGCATTTGATAGGTCTTAGATCAGTATACGAGGATTGGCTTAGCCTAGACAGCTTAGGACATATGATAAATACATTTACCGACAGCAACTGCCATCACTGGCACTCCTGACTCCACTCCCTCACTCTGCATGCCTGTCTGACTTTACCCCAACCAAAACAACCTCCCTGGCTTGTCCACCACCCCTCCATAGCAGCTGCAGGACAGTAGTGCATTCAGAAAGTATTCGTACCTCATGACTTATTCCACATTGTTGTGTTACAGCCCGAATAAAAAATGGATTTAATATACATTTCTCACCCATCTACACACAACACCCCATAATGACAAAGTGAAAACCTGTTCATGGTGTAAATGCATTGAAAATAAAATTCTCATTTACATAATAATTCAAACCCCTTTGCTATGACACTCCAAATTGTGCACAGGTGTATCTAACTTATTTCCAATGTCACTACAACTTGGAGTCCACCTGTGGCCAATTCAATTGTTTGGACATGATTTGGAAAGAAACACACGTCTATGCTTCTACACCTGCATTACTTGCCGTTTGGGGTTTTAGGCTGGGTTTCTGTACAGCACTTTGAGATATCAGCTGATGTAAGAAGGGCTATATAAATACATTTGATTATATAATGGTCCCACAGTTGACAGTGCATGCCAGAGCAGAAACTATATCATAAAGTCCCATCGACGAATGGTTCTGGTGCTGAAGCGAGTGCTGAAGCGCACCGAGTTCCAAACTGCCTCTGGAAGCAACGTCAGCACCAGAACCATTCGTCGGGAGCTTCAAGAAATAGGTTTCCATGGCCAAGCAGCCATACACAAGCTTACGATCACCATGCGCAACACCAAGCGTTTGGCTGGATTGGTCTAAAGCTCGTCACCAATGGACTCTGGAGCAGTGGAAAAGCATTCGGTGGAGTGATGAATCACGCTTCACCATCGCGCAGTCCAACGGACAAATTTGGGTTTGGCGGATGCCAGGTGAAAGTTACCTGCCCCAATGCAGTGACAACTGTAAAGTTTGGTGGAGGAGGAATAATGGTTTGGGCTAGGCCCCTTAGTTCCAGTGAAGGGAAATCGTAATGATACAGCATACAATGACATCCTAGATGATTCTGTGATTCAACTTTGTGGCAAGAGTTTGGGGAATGGCCTTTCCTGTTTCAGCATGACAATTCCCCCATGCACAAAGAAAGGTGCATACAGAAATGGTTTGATATCAGTGTGGAAGAACTTGGCTGGCCTGCAGAGCCCTGACCTCAACCCCATCAAACACCTTTGGGATGAATTGGAACGCCGACTGAGAGCCAGACCTAATCGCCCAACATCAGTGGCCGAGCTCACTAATGCTCTCGTGACTGAATGGAAGCAAGTCCCCGCAGCAATGTTCCAACATCTAGTGGAAAGCCTTCCCAGAAGAGTGGAGGCTGTTATAGCAGCAAAGCGGGACCAACTCCATATTAATGGCTAAGATTTTGGAATGAGATGTTTGACAAGCAGGTGTCCACCTACTTTTGGCTTTGTAGTGTACATAATTTTCTTAGTAGCATTCACCTCTGCCAGCAACGCCCCTCCCCCTGCGACCACGGTCGGCCACTTTATCCCCAGAACACATTTCAAACCCATTCTCTTCTGGCCACACTAAAAAGGAGAGGCAAAGGGAGAAACAATTACATATAAGTCAACACACTAGCAAAAACAAAAAGATAGGAAGTGTGTTACATAAATCCTATCATATCTCCCCTTTGGGAGTGTTCCCCTCACCCTCTCTGCTGCGGTTGGTTCCACGGCCCCTCCTGTTGGGGACCCCGCGGCTCCGGCTTGCCTCGCGCTCTCCTCTCTTCTCTCGGTTGTCCTTTATCTCCGAGGGACCTCCCTCCTTCCCTCGCGCCTTTTTCCCAACTGTCTCCCAGGTGGTCTGACAGACAAAGATACCTTATTGCAAACACGAAGACACTCAACACTAAATAAGCAAACTTGGAAAATGGGTACTAGATTTGGTTATGAAAATATATTGAGGGCAAACTTGGTACTGACTAGTCAAGTAGTTGAAGGGGCTATCTGCAATTGGTACATAAATTATTTTTCTTTAACTTGATGACGTATACTCATGGATTCTTAAAGAATATAACTCAAAATGCCACATTAGCTTGCATCCCACCGGAAGCCAAAATACAACCGTGTTTTACACCTTTGTTTGTGTAAAAATGTAAACAAACACTATAGCCACAAAACATGGTTAAAAAAACAATCATTTTTATTCCATGGATGGTCAGTCCATAAGTCAGACTATGCATTTGAGAATGGCTACATTTCTTCAGCCTTATCACTCAGCTGTTTACCAAAACAGTAGCTAGGAGGCCGCTTGTTGTTGTTGGAACTACAGATTACCCCTTTAATGTGAGTTAGTGACACTGGATGTGTCAGAGCATGGGTGAGGGTGTGCGCCTTTTGGGGACCCTCACTGTGTCAGAGGTGCTTTCCAGCAGGAAATTGATGGCTCTGTTGACATCCTCATTGCAGTCATGGAGGGCCACCATGCACTCATCTTGGGTCTTCCCAGTCACCTCAATCAGCTTTGGAAACACAATCAGCACGTGTGTACATAAACAACTCAGCTTTACTGACACAAGCACAAAGATACATGTGGGACTAGTGTGCATTGGTACTGAACTTAATCATACACATATTAGGCTACATAAATATTCCACAACTTGTTTCACACCTGTTTGACCTTATCCTCAAAGTCTGCATCATTTTTGTCATAGATCATCTGGGCAAGCCGAATCTGTTCTGCTGTGGCCTGCATTCAAAGAGGGCAGTTACACACACATGGCAACTCTATTGTTGGTTTGTGTAATGAGACTAATAGGTGAGATACTCTTTTTTTGCTGTAATGGCAGGAATTACATGAGAACCAAAGGTACACCGTGTACATAGTGTTGCTAATCTGAAAGTGTGTATGAAACTCACTTGTATCTGTTTCTGTGGCTGTGTGGTTTGTGTGGTAGTGGGCAGCGCTCTGTCCCGAGTTCCTCGAGCTGGATTGCTGACCACTGAAGTCATCATATACAGTATATACAAAACAATGTATGTACAAAATAGAAAAATCTGAAACAGATTAAGAGGGGGGAAATCATCAATCAGTCAAAGGGACATCGATCATTTCAACCTGCTAGACAAGCCTTGGATCTCTGTAGTGTATACAGTACGGAGTCTTGCCTTTGTTAACTTTTCTATGTAAGACTAACCCCATCCATTTCCCCTCATGTTTAAATTTAGACATCGAGACCAGGGGGAGGCTTTTCTGGTGTCCGTTTACATCTCTCATGCACACAGTCAAAAACAGTTTCACAAACATAGCTAGATGTACAGGTCAAACATACATCTGACTAAGTTTAGAACATCATAACCTCAAGATTATTAAATGGCACCTGTGAGTATTGACTACTTATAAAACTGGGCAATTATGTTGCTCTGCAGTGACATGGCCAAGTAGTTTGGTATGGCTGTGAATATGAAGCTAAGCTAGCTAACGTAGCTTAGTCAACTATTTTGAAAGTTCTAACGAGGGCCTTTGTGCAAACCACAGCGCCTAGTCCAAATCATGGGCAGCCATTGCAAAAAACGAATTTGCGACGTGCCAGGGGTTCATGTGCCCGTGAAGTTCATAAAAACAGTAACGTTAGCTAAATTAGGCCTCACTACCGGACTGGCAAGCGGCTATAGTAGATTGCATTGGTAGTTAATGGAAAAATCAACTGATTAATGTAATAATGATAGTGCGTAGCTGGCTTGTTAGCACTCGTCTCGCTAACATTAAACAGATGCCATTATTAGTTATTGTGACAGCTGCGTTCTCTAATCCGGGTGGGAACACATGAACAAACTAGTTGATTGTATTAACTACTGTTAAATTAACTAGTAAATTAGGCTAAGGTAGTTAGCCAATTTAGACGAGCGTCCTCGTTATTGAACGAAAACCTTACTAAAATATTTCTGAGCAGGATTAAGGTTACGTTATCTATTTCCAACAATCAGTGCGTCCCTAAAGTATAGCTTCAGAGTTTGTTTATTTCGATAATTTACATGTCAAGAGGATGACCAACGTTGACTTGCTAACGATAGTTAGCTAAAACATTGCCAAGAAAAAGTAACAGTATTTGTTCAAACGTACAAATTGAGCCTGGACAAAGCCCAAATGTAGTACCTGCCTCAACGTTAAATATCCAGGTGTTTTAGGTATTAAATAACGCCACATAGATAAGCATGCTTACGACGTTACAGCAGATCACTTTCGACAAAAAAATAAACAATGTTGAGGACGGAACTCTTTGTGTAACCGGCTAATATTAGCCAGTTAGCTACCTACTAAGTAGCTAGCTAAGCTACCGATTGCTCCCATTGGACCAGAAACATTAGTTACCCACACAGGTCCTCTTATGTTAAATTAGCTAATAAAATGTAGTAACGTTAGCTATGTACAACTTGTAAAGTACTATGATGTAACCCGAAACGATTTGCTAGCAAGAAGCGTGTGAACATGGCTAGCTAGCCAGTAGTTAGCTACTTGACCCGTGGGTTAGCTGATAGCATGCTAGCAAATCTTTCTAGCATTTGAAAACGTTCGCACAATGCAATTGCTACGGCAGGGCTAGCGTCTCCTAGCTCCATCCGCACCTCGTCGTCACTTTAGCGCTTAAGTGGCTAACTGGTAACGTCAAATGATGGCCCGGTCTGTCTCTTCGCGAAGAGTATTACTGAAGTGAATCAAACGCATACAACAACTGCCCGAACTGTATTTTTCGTTTATGTTATCATAACAAACCTTTTTATTTCTTTACCTGCTAACACGCTTCGCTCAGCCAGCAGCAGATGCCGTCACGTGACCCACTGCACAGTTGTTCAACCCTAAATAACTGAACCAGCCACTCACAACAGGCCTAGCAGATCAGATGGTTTTACGCACTCTGCTCTTGTGTACGTGCTTGCTCCCTCTCCCCCGGGAACGCGCAGTCAGACAGAAAGAACCCCATACAGAATCAGTCGATATAATCGAGAGCAATCATCAGAAAACACGCGATATGAAGTGGGGCGTCGCCTGACCCACTAGTTTGTCAGAAGGTTCAAATCAGTCAGTTTCATATCGTAACTTGGCTCCCGAGTGGCGCAGCGGTCTAAGGCACTGTATCTCAGTGCATGAGACGTCACAACAGACACCCTGGTTCGATTCCAGGCTGTATCGCAACCGGCCGTGATTGTGAGTCCCATAGGGCGGCACCTCATTGTAAATAATAGTTTGTTCTTAACTGACTTGCCTAGTTAAATTTTTTTTTTAAGTATTACGTTGGTGGCGGTAATGATCATTTTTATTGTGCTAAAACTAGAAGATCTTCTGACGTCCTTTCCCTTCGTCAAAGGTAGATAATCGCATTATTTTTTAAACTGTCATTTACAAAGCCAATGTAATGGATTTTAAAAAGTGTTTTACCCCGGGATAGCCCGCCAAAATGACCCATAGTAGCGAAGAACAGTTCTTGAGTGCAATTCGATCTGAATACATAAAACATTTAAAAGGATTTGCAATTTTGCATTAGCAGTTCTTTCGGCTTAAATTTCCCGGGAACCATGGCATGGTGTCATTTCCTGTTTTCGGTGCTAGGCTGCGTCTCCTGTCTGTCTTTAATCTCCATATTTTTCCAGAAGTGTGCACTAGTACACTTTCTCACATGGATTTAAACTCTCTCAAGCCAATGCTTACATATCCAAAGTGGGTACTTAGAAAGACTAATTTCATATGATATGCCTACATTTAAAATGTATATGAGGGGGTACTTTTGGGGCACTATGGGCAGAGCAAGATGTGATTGGGCCTTCAATGACCAAAAAAGGTTGAGAACTACTGGACTAGGTAAGTATCAGATGGTACATTATAACAATTCCAGCAATAATCATCCATTAGCCAAGATGCCCAAAATATTCCTGTCCTGTGCTTGTTGAAGCCGAAAGATGTGTCATCACCTGTCTCAGGAGGCATTTCAGACTACTTAATGTCCATATGAAGCACAACTTCCTACCCATAACTGTCTATAGATTCCCTATAAGAAAATAATTGAGTGTAAGCAAAGCAACTCCACTAGTCATGCATTATGATACAGTAGATAATTATGTGTCCTATGTATCAGATCATTTAAATGTAATTAATATAATATCTTCATTTAGGATAAATCAAACTTAGTTGTTATTGTCTTGTTTTTCTTTACAGATGCCATCTTTTCGAAGAAAAAGAGCCACGCTGGTTTACAGAGACCTGACTAGAAGCGTGAAGAAAAAAAGCCACTCTGGTTTACAGAGACCTGACTAGAGGCGTGAAGAAAAAATGCCACGCTGGTTTACAGACACCTGACTAGAGGCGTGACAGCACACCCCTGCCTTTAACTTGGATCGGTGAGAAAGTTGCTCTGTTCAGTTCTGTTCAACTTAATTTAACCAGGATAATCAACTCAGTAACAATTGTCACTACTCTGTAGGTCTAGGGAGTACTCGGAGAACAGAGCCGGTTCCCTCTGCAGCAGAAGTTGTGCCCAGCTGCAGTGATGCACCTCCTCCACCAGCATAAAAAAAAGAAAGGCAGAGGATGTTGAGGCCTGGAAGGGGTTGAGGGAGCTACTCCACTCTACAAATCAGCCGGGCTAGACAATCTGGACCCTCTCTTTCTAAAATTATCCGCCGAAATTGTTGCAACCCCTATTACTAGCCTGTTCAACCTCTTTCTTATCGTCTGAAATCCCCAAAGATTAGAAAGCTGCCGCGGTCATCCCCCTCTTCAAAGGGGTAGACACTCTAGACCCAAACTGCTACAGACCTATATCTATCCTACCCTGCCTTTCTAAGGTCTTCGATAGCCAAGTTAACAAACAGATCACCTACCATTTTGAATCCCACCGCACCTTCTCTGCTATGCAATCTGGTTTCCGAGCTGGTCATGGATGCACCTCAGCCACGCTCAAGGTCCTGAATGTTATCATAACTGCCATCGATAAGAGACATTACTGTGCAGCCATATTCATCGACCTGGCCAAGGCTTTCGACTCTGTCAATCACCACATTCTTATCGGCAGACTCAAAAGCCTTGGTTTCTCAAATGACTGCCTCGCCTGGTTCACCAACTACTTCTCAGACAGAGTTCAGTGTGTCAAATCGGAGGGCCTGTTGTCCGGACCTCTGGCAGTCTCTATGGGGGTGCCACAGGGTTCAATTATCGGGCCGACTATCTTCTCTGTATATATCAATGATGTCGCTCTTGCTGCTGGTGATTCTCTGATCCACCTCTACGCAGACGACACCATTTTGTCTACTTCTAGCCCTTCTTTGGACACTGTGTTAACTAACCTCCAGACGAGCTTCAATGCCATACAACTCTCCTTCCGTGGCCTCCAACTGCTCTTAAACGCAAGTAAAACTAAATGCATGCTCTTCAACCGATCGCTGCCCACACCTGCCCGCCCGTCCAGTATCACCACTCTGGACGGTTCTGACTTAGAATATGTGGACAACTACAAATACCTAGGTGTCTGGTTAGACTGTAAACTCTCCTTCCAGACTCACATTAAGCATCTCCCATCCAAAATTAAATCTAGAATCGGCTTCCTATATCGCAACAAAGCATCCTTCACTCATGCTGCCAAACATACCCTTGTAGAACTGACCATCCTACCGATCCTCGACTTCGGTGATGTCATCTATAAAATAGCCTCAAACACTCTACTCAACAAATTGGATGCAGTCTATCACAGTGCCATCCGTTTTGTCACCAAAGCCCCATATACTACCCACCACTGCGACCTGTATGCTCTCGTTGGCTGGCCCTCATTTCTTATTCGTCGCCAAACCCACTGGCTCCAAGTCATCTATAAGTCTTAGCTAGGTAAAGCCCCGCCTTATCTCAGCTCACTGGTCACCATAGCAGCACCCACCCGTAGCACGCGCCCCAGCAGGTATATCTCACTGGTCACCCCCAAAGCCAATTCCTCCTTTGGCCGGCCTTTCCTTCCAGTTCTCTGCTGCCAATGACTGGAACGAACTGCAAAAATCACTGAAGCTGGAGACTCATATTTCCCTCACTAACTTTAAGCACCAGCTGTCAGAGCAGCTCACAGATCACTGAACCTGTACATAGCCCATCTGTAAATAGCCCATCCAACTACCTCACCCCCACACTGTATTTATTTTACTTATTTTGCTCCTTTGCACCCCAGTACCCCAGTATCTCTACTTGCACACTAATCTTCTGCACATCTATCACTCCAGTGTTTAATTGCAATATTGTAATTATTTCACCACTATGGCTTATTTATTGCCTTACCTCCCTTACCCTACCTCATTTGCACACACTGTATATAGACTTTTTCTATTGTATTATTGACTGCATGTTTGTTTATTCCATGTGTAACTGTGTTGTTGTTTTTGTCACACTGCTTTGCTTTATCTTGGCCAGGTTGCAGTTGTAAATGAGAACTTGTTCTCAACTAGCCTACCTGGTTAAATAAAGGTGAAATAAAAAATAAATAAACATGCCTGCAGTGGAGCTGGAATGTCCTCCACCCAACGCCATCTGCAGTGTGTGTAGAGTTTTGGAGGAGGCTGAGCTATGGCGCTGTGGGGATTGTGGCTCAGATAAATATTTCTGTGCCACCTGTGCTGTGAGAACACACAGCACTCCCAACATTGTACACCAGTTGGAGTTATGGAAGGTAATGTGTTTTATGTTATGTCAACAAACCTGTCAACTTCTGGCTTAAAAAATTGCTTCCCAGTCCAAAATGTTGATCATGTACATACAGTTCAGTTTCTATAAAAGTTATAGTTCCCTGCAGCGATAAGGTAAATGTGGCAAAATCTGTCATGCCAAGCACAGAGTTGATTTGGAGTTTTCTAACAACTTGTGCAATGAAATATCCCCCTGATGGTGTAGTTTCAAATCTGCAGCTACTGTAGTCTGTTCTACAACAAGTTTGTGTCTGTCTGTCTTAGTCAGGGCAGTTCATCCCATGTGTCCCGGTGGGAATGGGAGTGGAAGAAACAAGGTGACCATGACTGTCAAAGCCAGTACAACCGTCTTTTGACAGTTGTTGACGTTAGAGGTAGGCCTTACATCAAAATTGGAAACTATGATATCTGTCTCTTTTACCATCTTGCAAATTGTATCAGAGAAAGTTTCTTCCTCCAAGCCATAAGACTGTTGATGAAAACTGGACTCTTTGCTTCTATGGCGACTACTGTACTGAACTTAATATACTGTAGTTATCTACTTATTTCATTGTATTGTGCACACTATTCTGTATTCCTGCACAAATAACAACTTTGACTTTGATTTAATTGTATCTAGTTTACCATAACCCTGTTCACTCGGTTGTTATGATAAAAATATGGAGTCATTTCGAAAGTTCTTAAGAGGAATGCATCTCACCAATATCGGAAGTAATCTTTAGTAATGCAATCTAAGAAACGGAATGTCCTCATTTCAGGACGAGCTCATGATGTCTGGCTGCAGCTGTGAGCTGGAACCTGTCACCCTGATCTGATACAGACTCTACCACCACCACCCCCCCGAGAGACTGTCAGGAAGTTGGTACCACTGACCTCGGACGGAACAGTGTGTCCTCTCTGTCCACAAGTATGTCAATGATAACAATTAAGGAACAACTATAAAGTCTCAGTAAGCTAGGATTCTTATTAACATTGTGTTGTTCATAATTTATAAGAGGAAATATATCAAACCTCAGTCATCTTTCTTATATATAGTCTATCATTGCCTTGCCAAACAGTAGTAATGTTATGCGGCAATACCATTTCAAGCCTCTCAAAAACCCAATCCTTCGTCCAAGTCGTGGGAGGTGTAAACAGGTCAAGTATGGGATTGCCAGACAGGGCAACGTTTTGTGGGTGGCCACTACGGTTGCCATGAAGGCCTGTCTGGATCCACAACACGCTGGATAACGGGGCTCTGGTAAAGCTAGGTGGACCAATCATCTGCTTAGTGTATACTACCGATTGCAGATACATTCACGAAGAAACTACAGTGTAAAGTTCTTATGTTTCCCAAAGAGCAAAAGGGTTTAAGTAATACCTTTGCAAATTTCCATTCCCTGTATCCTAATAGTTTTGTATAATTCATTATTTGCATGATTGTTTTAAAGGAAAACGGTCATCAAATTATTGCAGCTGATGCCCTATTTGGGCTTCCCAGAAAAATATTGTCTGGGACCAGCATTGAGGGTCCCAAACATGCTGGGTGGTTATTTTGTGACCAAGACAAAGTCGACTGCTTTGTAGGAGGTGCATCAGACACACCAACTGAGGTATACTGGATTTTGAAGAATGGGATGTATCTCACAATCAGTTTAGTTTCACTAGCCCTCTTCTGTGTGACTTGTGTGTTTGTGTGTATAACCAACAGCTGGGCTAATGTTGAAAAAGTTAAAAGGTTTGATTGAAATCAGGAGAAGCCATTTATCCTTGGTGATGCGACTCTAGCATTGGAATATTCTGTCCATACAAATATTTTTTAAGTTGAACAGGTTAGATGAAACATGAACTGCTTATTGAATGTGACTTTTTTCACTCATGCTTATTCACTTCATGATCCAAACCCAAAACTGGACATAACTGGTGTGTTTAGGATGGCGTGCAGGCACGAGCATCTGCTGAAGTTCCTGAACCTGAAGAGTATGTTGATTGATGTGGGTGGGTGGGTGGATGGATGGATGCTTCAGATTTGTAGCTGATGTATTTTAGTTATATATAACATTGGCTACGATGACTGATGTTGAACAGTCATTTCCGGCTTGCTGTGTTCCTGCTGGGGGACCTGAAAGCAGTGCAGGGACCAGACATCACAATGTTTCTTCACTATGACATTGCATGCCAGCTGAAGCCTCATCTACAGGTAAAATGGATAAATCAATATATGTTAGCTACTATAATGTATTTAATATTTAACCACTATGCTGTAGTAAGAGTTTCATGAATCGCTTGATACGGTTTTATGAATGGCTTGAAACGGATAGCTCCATACCGACTTTGTAACCATAGGTCATATTTTACACACAAATGCACAAAATAACGGCTCCTTCACTCAATTATAAAAAATATAAAAGTCTTATCTGATGATGGACACCACATTTGCAGTGCCAGCCTTTCATGCCTCTGCTCATGATGTTGACGGTCAGGTAATGAATACATTTTGTTCTTCATCATTTATTCTGTTAAACACCAATTCTTTGTAGTTGCAGACAGTTGCCCTAACAGTAATAAGAAACAGCTAGTTGTAATTTGTCCTAGTCCCTTAATTAATCATCATCACCCATTGTAATGCTCATTATGGTTTGTGATTGTACTTTACATTTCAGGTCACTGATGGTACCAGGTATGTGACTGTGGGCTTGCTGACGGAGAACAAATGGAGAGGTTGTGGTCCTACCTTCAAAAATGTGGGAAAATCATAAAAGAGATGACACCTTCTCAACGGGTTGACACCCTCACCGATGCCCTCCTACTACGCAACCAGGGAGAAGCAAGGTATAAATGTAGAACTGGAAATCAGTTAAGTATTGAAACGACCCATTGTTCAGGATTGTGCTGATATCATTTAGCAACAAAAAAAAAAACACTGATGTATTTTAAACAATTTAGGAAATGTATGTTCACCTTCATATGTTATAGTACCAACAATACAACTCTGTCGGCAGAAGGTCCTGAAGGAGGAAACCGAAGCAAAGAAGTAGTTGAGGGTGCTGCTAAACAGCATTCCAGGTTAGATTCCATGTGTTTTGCTCATAATATGTAATGATCCTTTTCTGCTAATTCACTCCGATGAATTGGAAGCAGGGCTTCAGTAGCTGGAGGCTTTCTCCTACAGAGACCCTCACAGACAAGAGGACGTTGTTCCTTACCTGGCAGGAGAGATACGTGGAAACTCTGGCAGAGCAACATCGAGTCGCTTAAGTAGTTGCTATATCTCTGACCTAAGGTTCTTATCCCATCTCTAAACACCACTTTCTGTCTGGTTAACTCTACCAGTCATGACTGCCACGTTCCTATACCCTACTGTGTGCTGTATCCTGGTCCCACAAACTCTTGGATCTGCATAGCTACTCCCTGTTACTTTATACTCTTATCATCACCTCCTGCTCTCACCTGCTCCTTTCCACTACATATCCCAGAAACATGAGTTCCCCCTTCCCCTGTTTAATCTATTCTACATGAAGTCTTCTGACCTGTGTGCTAACACTTCACGCTGTATAATCCACTCTACACTGAAATCTACACTCAAATGGATTTGGCCTTCCTAACTGGTTAGTTCTATGTTGAGATGCTTTCATACTGTTATATTTTCGCGTATATATTCATATAATATTTTCTAGGTCTGACATGATGTCCCCGTCAATCACCGATGATAGGAACGCTCAGTTGACTAATCAGCTTGAAAAGTAAATTGCTTTTTATAGCTACCCAAACAACAGACCTTTCTCAGCTCACACCCCTCCCATTACACCTCTCAGATAGGGACTGCTGGTTTACTAACAGGCAAACAACTACTGTACTTCTACAAATATATTTGTTTATTTGTCTGGATAGCATTGTATTTACACCAAATTGATACCAAATATATTTTTGTAATATCTCCTTACATCTTACCTAACCTAAACCCTACAGGTTAACCCCGTCGCAGCAGACTGTCCAGACAGACCTGCTGCCCCCCTTACCAGACTCTGAAGTGCAACAGGAAAGAGACGGAGGGCAAGCTGAACAAGCTGGGCCAGAAGATCTCAGCCATAGAGAAGTCCTAGCTGCAGAATAAGAAGATGAGGCACAGTTCACCGAAGAGTACATGAAGGCCAAATGCCTGAAGGATGACCTGGGGCAGCACCTGCAGACCAGCTTTGTACCTTGGCCACCCAGCAGTCCAGACTTTAATACGGCAGACTAACCTGACAGCTCCAGCCCTGATGTGCTGTGGCTGTCTGAGGCACAGGACGACATCATGGCAGGTATGTGAGCAGTTACGGTAGAACTAAGTCTAAGCTGGATGCTAGATGTAACTCTGAGCCCGATGCTTTAGACACCTTTCTGTGTTTGCAAACATTGCTGCATGAGGGCGATGCGCACAAGTTGGTGGCAGAACACAGTGGAGTAATAGAAAGCAAGCAAAAAAAGCCTCTTTACATGTTACTTGTGAATGCATTTCACACTACTTGGATTATAATTGGTTTTAAAGGCTTGTGTAAATGTCATCATCACAAATCAACTGCCTTATAGTTAAAAAACATTTCATCTTCAAAATGTCTCTTTGGCTAGCTTTTGCTACAGCCTATGTCAATGAGCGTTAGCATTCTAGCTAACAAATGCTGCATCCAAAATAGTTATTTTTCAAAGATCACAACCAAATACAATCTTAGCGACTGTTCAAGCAAGAATCAAAACATTTTAAACGTATGAGAACCCCAAAAAATTAAGTTGTTTAGAAGTAATACAAAGTTAAATCTAGGCTATGTTGAATGGGCGCAGATGGCAATGGCTTTCTTACTGCAGCCAAGAGTCACGCGCATTTGTGCGTGATGTCAGTGTGTCCGGTACTGGAAAGGGGTCTATACTGGATGTACAGAATACATTCAGCATCCAGATCAGAGTTACAGTCCCATACGGAACCATTCCATGTACACACAGCACCGCACTCACATGGTTGATGGCTGAGCTCCTTTCCTTTTATCTGCTGTTCTTTGTGCAATAATTATGAATGCTATCATATGTAGCTTGTTAGCTGGTGTGCCAAAGGCTATAGATGTCAGTTACCTCATTTTTTTTGTGGGGAAGCCAAAGTTGATTTCAAAGACATCTAAAAAGTACCATTTTGCCGTGACATTCTGTATCTTAATGCCATGACCCGGTGTCGAACCAGGGATGCTGCAGTCACAACGCAGAGTACTAACTACAATACGACCACAGGGAGCTACCAGGGCTTGAACGTCAGGGGGAAATAATGGGCTGGAATTTTGCAAGTGAAATCCATGATAAATCATTTTGACATTGCAAAAATGTGCATTTTACATTAAATTCAAGAAGTTAAATAATTTTGATATGTAACGATATACTGAATTCAATGATTTTATATTGGAATGTTCACAGAGTGATTTTTTTTTATTTTTTTATTGCTACCCCTTTTTGTAGTGTGCGTTTGCCCTTTAACTGCAGAATCCCAGGTTCAAGCTCCACAACTATTTCCCTTCAATCGCTAGTGCATTGGTGGCAGCAGTGGGATAATCCCCGGTTTCTCAGGCCTGTGTTGGAAGTGATCCTCTATATCTAGAGAGTCTAGATCAGGGGTGTCAAACTCATTCCACAGAGGGCCGACTGTCTGCAAGTTTTAGGTTTTTCCTTTCAATTAAGACCTATACAAACAGGTGTTCCTTACTAATTAGTGATCTTAATTCCTCAATCAATTATAAGAGTGGAGTAATTTACATACAGCTGCAACATCGAGAGCATCCTGACTGGTTGCATCACTGCCTGGTACAGCAATTACTCGGCCTCTGACCGCAAGGCACTACAGAGGGTAGTGCGTACGGCCCAGTACATCACTGGGGCTAAGCTGCCTGCCATCCAGGACCTCTACACCAGGCGATGTCACAGAGGAAGGCCCTAAAATTGTCAAAGACCCCAGCCACCCCAGTCATAGACTGTTCTCTCTACTACCGCATGGTAAGCGGTACCGGAGTGCCAAGTCTAGGACAAAAAGGCTTCTCAACAGTTTTTACCCCCAAGCCATAAGACTCCTGAACAGGTAATCAAATGGCTACCCGGACTATTCGCATTGTGTGCCCCCCCCCCCAACCCCACTTTTACGCTGCTGCTACTCTCTGTTTATCATATATGCTCAGTCACTTTAACTATACATTCATGTACATATGTTCATACTACCTCAATTGGGCCGACCAACCAGTGCTCCCGCACATTTGCTAACCGGGCTATCTGCATTGTGTCCCGCCACGCGCCAACCCCTCTTTACGCTACTCTCTTTTCATCATATATGCATAGTCACTTTAACCATATCTACATGTACATACTACCTCAATCAGCCAGACTAACCGATGTCTGTATGTAGCCTCGCTACTGTTTTCACTGTCTTTTTAGTGTTGTTTTTATATCTTTGCTTACCTATTGTTCACCTAATACCTTTTTTGCACTATTGGTTAGAGCTTGTAAGTAAGTATTTCACTAAGGTCTATATACCTGTTGTATTCGGCGCACGTGATTTGATTTGAAAACCCACAGACACTCGTCCCTCTGTGGAATGAGTTTGACACATGGTCTAGAAAGAGGGGGAAAAGTTTAGCCTCCCTGTTTGTGATTAATAACACTAGCCTGCTAAACTCACTTTGCTGTAACCACTAGGTATACAAATATGAATCAAAAGACATCCATTGGTTTGGATTGAGCTTATCGGTCACTGTGTTATTGGTCACAACACAAGGTGTGTTTTTGTAACCGATGTGAAATGGCTAGTTAGTTAGCGGTGGTGTGCGCTAATAGCGTTTCAATCGGGTGGCATCACTCACTCTGCGACTTTAAGTAGTTCCCCTTGCCTTGCTCTATATATATATATATATATATATAATGAATTTCTTGAAAAAACTAATGTACTACTGGATCCAATGGTACAGTCAAGCCCCACCCTTCTATCACTATATTGGTTGGCAGCAGTGGGATAATCCTCAGTCTTTCAGAGGGATATACCACAAAGCAGGATCACTGAGTTAGCCAGCTAACATGCTGGCTAACTCATATTCTGAAATAAGTTTTTATTTTCTAGAAAGATAAGCTCGAAATGGGCATGGTCTAATTGAGTGTTACAAAAAATGTAACTTTTTTCTTGTAAGTACAAGGTGTTGCCTGAAGCAAAGCAAAGTGAGGAACGAAAGAGAGAAAATGAAACTCCTACACAAATATGGATTAATTTATAACACTATAATTATTTTTAAGACATTTTGCTGGTCATAGGAGGGCTTTAAAACAAATCATAAACATTGGTAGAGTTTGAGACTCGGAGCGAGCACTAGCAGCACCCCTTACAAAGAAATGCTGATTTGCTGAAAGCCATGGTATATCAGACCTTATGTATACCATGGGTATGACAAAACATTTATTTTTACTGCTCCAATTACATTGGTAACCAGTTCAAATCAAATGCATTGGTCACATACACATGGTTAGCAGATGTTATTGCGAGTGTAGCGAAATGTTTGTGCTTCTTGTTCCGACAGTGCAGCAATATCTAACAATTAATATCTAACAATTCCACAACAAATACCTAATACACACAAATCTATGTAAGTGATGGAATAACAATATATAAATATATGGATGAGCAATGTCAGAGCGCATAGGCTAAGATGCAATAGATAATACAGAATATACATGAGATGAGTAATGCAAGATATGTAAACATTATTAAAGTTGCATTATTAAAGTGACTAGTGTTCCATTTATTAAAGTGGCCAATGATTTCAAGTCTGTATGTAGGCAGCAGCCTCTGTGTTAGTTATGGCTGTTTAACAGTCTGATGGCCTTGAGATATAAGCTGTTTTTCAGTCTCTTGGTCCGAGCTTTGATGCACCTGTACTGACCTCGCCTTCAGGGTGGTTATAGCATTATAATAGCAATAAGGCTTGTGATATGGCCAATATTTTTTTATATTTTTTATTTCACCTTTATTTAACCAGGTAGGCTAGTTGAGAACAAGTTCTCATTTGCAACTGCGACCTGGCCAAGATAAAGCATAGCAATTCAACACATTCAACAACACAGTTACACATGGAATAAACAAAACATAGTCAATAATACAGTAGAACAAAATAAAACAAAAAGTCTATATACAGAGAGTGCAAATGAGGTAAGATAAGGGAGTTAAGGTAATAAATAGGCCATGGTGGCGAAGGAATTACAATATAGCAATTAAACACTGGAAGGGTAGATGTGCAGAAGATGAATGTGCAAGTAGGGATACTGGGGTGCAAAGGAGCAAGATAAAAATAAATACAGTATGGGGATGAGGTAGGTAGATAGATGGCCTTTTACAGATGGGCTATGTACAGGTGCAGTGATCTGCTCTGACAGCTGGTGCTTAAAGCAAGTGAGGGAGATATGAGTCTCCAGCTTCAGAGATTTTTGCAGTTCGTTCCAGTCATTGGCAGCAGAGAACTGGAAGGAAAGATGACCAAAGGAGGAATTGGCTTTGGGGGTGACCAGTGAGATATACCTGCTGGAGCGCATGCTACGGGTGGGTGCTGCTATGGTGACCAGTGAGCTGAGATAAGGCGGGGCTTTACCTAGCAGAGACTTGTAGATAACCTGTAGCCAGTGGGTTTGGCGACGAGTATGAAGCGAGGGCCAACCAACGAGAGCGTACAGGTCGCAATGGTGGGTAGTGTATGGGGCTTTGGTGACAAAACGGATGGCACTGTGATGGACTGCATCCAATTTGTTGAGTAGAGTGTTTGAGGCTATTTTATAGATGACATCACCGAAGTCGAGGATTGGTAGGATGGTCAGTTCTACAAGGGTATGTTTGGCAGCATGAGTGAAGGATGCTTTGTTGTGATATAGGAAGCCGATTCTAGATTTAATTTTGGATTGGAGATGCTTAATGTGAGTCTGGAAGGAGAGTTTACAGTCTAACCAGAAACCTAGGTATTTGTAGTTGTCCACGCATTCTAAGTCAGAGCCGTCCAGAGTAGTGATGCTGGACGGGCGAGCAGGTGTGGGCAGTGATCGATTGAATAGCATGCATTTAGTTTTACTTGCGTTTAAGAGCAGTTGGAGGCCACGGAAGGAGAGTTGTATGGCATTGAAGCTCGTCTGGAGGTTAGTTAACACAGTGTCCAAAGAGGGGCCAGAAGTATACAGAATGGTGTTGTCTGCGTAGAGGTGGATCAGAGAATCACCAACAGCAAGAGCAACATCATTGATGTATACAGAGAAGAGAGTCGGCCCGAGAATTGAACCCTGTGGCACCCCCATAGAGACTGCCAGAGGTCCGGACAACAGGCCCTCCGATTTGACACACTGAACTCTATCAGAAGTAGTTGGTAAACCAGGCGAGGCAATATACCAGACTAAGGGATGTGTACTACCACTCTGTTGCGTCGTGCTTAAGAACATCCCTTAACCGTGGTATATCGTCCATACCACACTCCCTCGGGCCTTATTGCTTAATTATACTGCACTCAGCGATTTTGTTTCATAAAGGTCGTGGGATACAGAGAAAAGCTATCCTCCCGAACACAAACAAGAGGCTGAGAACAACCCGTTGGACCTGCAAAGAGTCTAGACCGGTCTACAGAGAACGGACGAATGACACAGGGAAAACAGTATAAACACCGTTTGTGATCTAATTCTACTTTTTATTCTAACATTATGAAACAAGTTAAAATGGTTGGATACTGAAGACGCAAGCTATATTTTTTACGTAAAACGTAAGTGCAAGGTGTTGCCTACGCTACGACGTAAGTGCGCGAGGCAGCAAACGCAGTGAAATCTCCAGGAAGCAAAGGGTGGAACTTGAGAGAGAAGGAAGTTCCTACACAGATGTGGATTAATTTATAACGCTGTAGTTATTTTAAAGAGATATTGCTGGATATATGATAAAACATTTTAAAAACGAATCATGAACGTTGGTAGAGTTTGAGACTCGTGGAGCAGCTAGCGAGCTCTCAAACAAACAAATGTCAAAACAACCCGCTGGATCTGCCGAGTCTAGACAGATCGACAGAGAACGAACGAATGACACAGGAAAAACAGAAACACCGTTTGTCATCTAATTATACTTTTCATAACATTATGAAACAAGTTATAAATGGTTGGATATCAAATACGCTAGCTATATGTTGAACGTGGGGACAGAAGATAATTTGTAAACGGCACCACCTGACCACCCCCAGAATAAAACAATAACAGATGCACAGATCGAGGAATATGCAGCGATAAAACATTTGGCGTGTCATAAAACCGTATATAAATATTTTAGTGTCTACCAAAAATACCTTCTTCATTATCCAAAGAACTGTGAACAAAGCCAGTATAAGTTTTGTCGCTAGTTAATGCTCCCGACTTGTTTAGAGCAGGCTGCACCGTTAGATGGATAGCTAGTGCTAGCCACCTACCATCAAGACGTGGTGGTAAATGCTTGCATACCTTTTATATGACTGCCAGCTGTTGCTTGTTGGGACGAGCAATTTGAATTGGTCCCGTTTTATTTGACTGGCTGCCAAAGAGCGAGAGCAAACGGGGTCGTCCGGTTTTGACACTTCATTACTCTTGGGTCACCATGGCGCAGCAGCAGATGCCAAGCTCTCATAAGGCACTGATGCTTGAACTGAAGTCTCTCCAAGAGGAACCAGTGGAGGGTTTCCGCATCACCCCAGTAGAAGAGTCAGACTTGTACAACTGGGAGGTGGCCATATTTGGACCCCCCAACACACTTTACGAGGGGGGATACTTCAAGGTGAGGGATAATTTAGTCTCAACTGGTTTTGCCTCAGGACCCAAATTGAACCAGGTTGTCTTAGTCGTGACCCAATATTTGCATCGTGAAAAAGAATTGCCAAAATACAATCAGGAAACGATTTTTAATGCTGTATTGATATTAAATGTTTCAATTATATGACAAGGGAACAACATTCCTACCTCTTTCATTGTCAATAATTGTATTTTGCCCATATTCTTGATGAAGAACGTTTATAAACTCACTGGTTTGAGACCACAAAATCAGCCAAAATAGCACTGCAAATAGCTCTATATTGAAAATTCTGTGATTGAAGAAAAATTGTTCAGAGATTAAATTGTACATTAATTATAATTTCTACACACTTTCTACCTGGTTTATGTTAAATTCAGACTGGAGTATTTTTTTTCACATCAAATTGTTTATAAAAAAAATATTAATAATTAATTTTTACTCAGACACCTACGACCCATTCAAAACCTTTGGTCACGACCCACCAGTTGAGAATTGCTGATTTAGTCTGTCTTGTCTGTGGGCAGGACACCTGATCCGGGCCTGTAGCTAACTCTAGTCTTATAGTATAGACATAAAACAACAAGAATCCAAACAGTGCTTTTAGCATAGCCTAACACAACACGCTTTTGTTGTTATATTCATATGTAGACAATCAGTGTTTGACTGGCCACCGTGAGTGCTAGCCCTTAATTATGACTCTAACCATTACATTACATATAAGAGTCCATGAAGGAAGGTTCCTTCTGTAGGGGGGAGTTTTGTTAAGAGCTGCGACGCTCGCTTGCAGTACGGTTTTGGAAACATAAGGACCTTGTATTTCATATCGGCGAGAAATACACGGAACAAAAATATAAATGCAACATGCAACAATTTAAAAGATTTTACTGAATTGGTCAATTGAAATAAATTCATTAGGCCCTCCTAATCTATGGATTTCACATGAATCGGAATACCGATATGCATCTGTTGGTCACAGATGCTGTACCTTAAATAAAATTAGGGGTGTGGATCAGACAACCAGTCAGTATCTGGTGTGACCACCATTTGCCTAATGCAGTGCAACACATCTGTTGTCCCACTCCTCTTCAATGGCTGTACGAAGTTGCTGGATATTGGAGGGAACTGGAACACGCATGCTCAATGGGTGATGACATGTCTGGTGAGTTTGCAGGCCATGGAAGAAGTGGGACATATTCAGCTTCCAGGAATTGTGTACAGCCTTGCAACATGGGGCCATGCATTGTCATGCTGAACATGAGCATGAGGTGATGTCGGCGGATGAATGGCAGGATAATGGGGCCTCAGGATCTCGTCACAGTATCTCTGTGCATTCAAATTGCCATCGATAAAATGTAATTGTGTTCGTTGTCCATAGCTTATGCCTGCTCATAACATAACCCCACCGCCACCATGGGCCACTGTTCACAACGTGAAACCGCTCGCCCACACAATGCCATACACGCTGTCTACTATCTGAAACTGGGATTAATCTCTGAAGAGCACACTTCTCCAGCGTGCCGGTGGCCATCAAAGGTCAGCATTTGCCCACTGAAGTCAGTTACGACCGCGAACTGCAGTCAGGTTAAGAACCTGGTGAGGACGATGAGCATGCAAATGAGCTTCCCTGAGACGGTTTCTGACAGTTTGTGAAATTATTTGGTTGTGCAAACCCACAGTGTCCTCAGCTGTCTGGGTGGCTGGTGTCAGATGATCCCGCAGGTGACGAAGCCAGATATGGAGGTCCTGGGCTGGCGTGGTTACACATGGTCTGCGGTGGGGCCAGTTGGAAGTTCTGCCAAATTCTCTAAAACAAAGTTGGAGGTGGCTCATGGTAGAGAAATCAATATTCAATTATCTGGCAACAACACTGGTGGACATTCCTGCAGTCAGCATGCCAATTTCACTCTCCCTCAAAACTTGAGACATCTGTGGCATTATGATGTGTGACGACAACTGCACATTTTTTTTGTGTCCTTTTATTGTCCCCGGCACAAGGTGCACCTGTGTAATGATCATGCTGTTTAATCAGCTTCTTGATATGCCACACCTGTCAGGTGGATGGATTATCTTGGCAAAGGAGAAATGCTCACTTACAGGGATGTAAACAAATTTGTGCACAACATTTGAGAGAAATAAGCTTTTTGTGCGTATTGAACATATTTATTTTATTCAATATAATTTTCTAAAAACAAGGTTAAATTGATTCACAACTTTTATAGGGTTAGGGTTCTCACACGGCCATATTTCCATGTTACAGTGCTTGTTTACGGAAGACAGAGTGGACTACCTGTGCTAATTAGCTATCTGTGTCACCGAACACCTTTGTGTAAACCACAATTTATGGTGTAAACGGAAGACAGACGCCACAAATGTGTTGTCACTGAAAAATACCGTTGGCTGCAACTGTATTAAAACAATGTGTGTGATTTGCATTTGTGATCCTTTTTTTCTGGGATATGAAAGTAGAAGGATTTATGTTTCTGGAACTGCACCGCAATTGAGAATCGATTCACATTTAGATGGAGTAGTTGGCTGTTTTGGCTTCCAGAGCCAATTCACCCTTTAAAACAGAACATGTAAGGTCCTTGGACTAAGGAGTAACGTTAGGCTTCTTTAGGCCATTATTGAGCTACGTGAGTGCATACCCCGGCCTAGAGAGCAATGTTTGACAAACTTGGCCCACCACTTTAACGACCATCGAAAAATACTCCTTTGTTTGTTATGTTACAACTGAGTTGTTATCTGTCACCCAGGCCAATATCCACCAGTGGGTTTCAACACACTTTCTGAAATGTGAAAGTATTCCTGCCCTCACACATCACTGATTTTCTCTCATTTCCAGGCACACATTAAGTTTCCAGTTGACTACCCTTACTGCCCACCTACTTTCCATTTCCTCACAAAGATGTGGCACCCCAACATATATGAGGTGAGGTGTACCACATTGTATGTTTATGTAAGAGTTAAGGACGGACCGTAAACTCATTCCACAGCTAGCTTGGTACCTTTTGGGTGGCTCAGCCCGTTGGAACATTGTCAAGTAGTGCGTTAGTGTGTTACGAAACAGGATCACTGGTTCGAGCCCAGTATGGGGCAGTCGGACAGTGGAGGAAGCTAAGTTGTTAGCAGCACACTGACCCCCGCTACATTTGTGTTTGTGTGTCTTGCTTTTGTGTGATTATATGAATTTATGGCCAGTTGTTGCTATTGCTGTGGAGTGTAACATGTTGCTTGTCTACAGAATGGGGACGTGTGTATCTCCATCCTTCACCCCCCTGTTGACGACCCCCGGAGCGGAGAGCTGCCCTCTGAGAGATGGAATCCCACCCAGAATGTCAGGTAAAACACCTGGGCTGCGTTCAGGATGAAGTAAACCTAGCAAACATTTAAGTGAACGGACAGGGTACTGTTCTGAACAACCTGTTGAGGAACATTGTAATGATGGTGGCTCAGAGGGCGGTTGTGCGGTGTGATGCTGGACGTCTCTTACTATTTCATCAAATACGCCACTCGTTTCTTTGGGTCACACTCAAAGGTCAGAGGTGTCATCCACGAAACTATAGCAGTTATATACCTCAATGTAAAGAAATGGTGTGCAACGTTTCGGGAGAATGTGTCTTTACGTATTGTTGTAAAACGTTGCAAAATGTTTCATCAACTGAACACACCCCCAACTCTCTGGACATTTGTATATGTATATGTCTGTATGTTCAGGACCATCCTACTGAGTGTGATCTCTCTGTTAAATGAGCCCAACACCTTCTCCCCGGCCAATGTCGATGCCTCTGTTATGTTCCGCAAGTGGAGAGACAGCAAGGGCAAGGACAAAGAATATGCCGAGATCATCAGGTTTTTAGAATTCACTTTCTCTTAAACATAAAATGACAAACAACCACATGCTCGTCTATACACATACAACTAAACGTGAAAATTCGGTGCAATCATTCACTTCATTTTTCTATCTGGAACCTTTCACTCTTCTGTCTGTCTCACATTGTATTTACTGTCGGTTGTGCTCTCTCCCTCTCTTTATTTCTCTCTCGCTGTCTATCTCTCTCAGGAAGCAGGTCGTGTCCACTAAAGTGGAGGCGGAGCGGGACGGCGTGAAGGTGCCTACTACGCTGGCAGAGTACTGCATCCAGACCAAAGTGCCTTCCCACGACAGCAGCTCGGACCTGCTCTACGATGACCTCTACGATGATGACATCGAGGAGGAGGACGACGATGACGATGATGCAGAGGCAGTGGGCCAGATGGCAGGAGAGGGTGGCTTCAATGACGAGGAAGACTCGGGCAACGAAGAGTCATGACCATCCTTCTCCTCTTCTTGTTTATCTTGCTCCTTCCCACACCCTTCCTCCCGAGGACTCCGCTGCAGCCTCGTCCTGTTATGCCCTTACTTTCTGATTCCTTCCCACGTGCGCGCACACACACTCTCATGCTGGCTCCATCCCTTCTTGAAGGCGTCCCCTTGGCACTTACTGTACCTTGAGATTTGTTTCCATCGCTTTCAAACATGCCCAAATGCATAATTTTAACAGCTGTATGGGGGTCAGATGTATTTAATTGTTTTATTATGGCATTTTTTGTTATCCTAATTTATCTCCCTCATTGACGTTCATTAGGCATAATCAGTGGGTTAGTTTATGCAGCTTTACTTGTGGTCAATTATTTCACAGTGATATAAACCTAAATGGTTGTTTCTCTTTCAAGCAAATTAATGGGTCCGTATTAAACAATTTAACAGAATAGCATGCTTTTTGATGACACCAATTTGGCATGTATGCTGACTACCAGTGTTGGAAAAAACATTTTGTGAGAATTGCAATTGGCTGCTTGATTTGTCGCTAGATTACATTTTGAAGTTGCCGCCACAACTTCACGGCTCCAATTTGCATTGCTGCAGTCCCCGACATTTGCCCCTTCTCCTGCCACACATGCCTTCCCCTTGTGCTTCTCTGCCTGTGTGTGCACCTGCTGTGACTTCTGTTGCATAGGCAGCTTTTCCCACTCTTGTTTGTGGCATAATTGAGTGGGAAAAGTCGCTAAATGGTACCAAAACTCCCCAAAGGCAGCCTGAAAAGTAGTTTGACTCTAGGTTCTTTGAAAAATGTTGCTGTGGGGGTCTGAGCTCGCTAAATATAGTGACTTCAAGTTGGCAACACTGGTCTCTATCCCTCCCAGGGTTCACATACACATTCCTCGTACAAATTAATTCAATTCCTTTTAAACTATATAGTGTAAAACCAAATCCTATTCAGATGTAAAACCAATTTAAATTAACTCAAATTTGTTCATAAGCTGTGTAACAGAGTGGTAAGATGCACTCAATGAACATATCCCCTCTTACTCTGTCTCACACAGTCAACAAGATGAAGACCCTTTAATAAAAATAAACTAATTTTCTGTATTGCCCTGAGAGGGATCTGAACACAATAAGGACACTTATTTTGCCATTTTTGGTTGGTTCCCCATTTTTCTCTGAGTAATCTACTCAATCAAAGATCGCTAACAGAAAGGAAGAGTTGGGCACTCACTACCAACATGCATCTCTTTTAGTGGATGCATCTCAGCATGCATCTCTCCAACCAGAGACAGCAGAGAAGCAATCTCTGAACAATCTCTGCTCCAAACTCTCCAAGGTTAAATGCACCTGGAACTGATGAAGGGACACAGAAACAGGATGCTAAGACATACGCCTGATGTCATTTTAGCTCTTGTCCTCTCAAACAGAAGATGCTTCCGAGTATTGGTACTGTACCAGCGCTGGATAATTTCCATGGAGACTGGACTGGTGATATAGTTGTTTCCGTGGAGACTGATTTGTAACTACCCTATCTTTCTTTGGGGGACTTGAACACCAGGGATAAATGAGACAAGCGGACAGAGCGCTGGAGCCATGAGAATGCTCTGCACAGAAAACAGCAGGAACCCTACAGAGTGGGATCACTGCTGTTTCAAGACCATTTGATCTGTATGTTTGTATTTGCTGTAGTCAATAATCTCCCATTCAAGGTTTGATGAAAACATCTCACTTTACCCAGATACACAGGCAATGAATGCTGGATCACCATAGGAAGTGTTGGCCATTCTGTAACACTTTGTTACAGCTTTAGTTTGGGGTGTCTGTGTCACCTACCTCTACTTGTGTATGTGCAACAGGCCTAGGTTCCCATACTATTTGAAATAATTTCAAATGTCACAAAAGTGCAAACCTCACCTACCGGACATCCCAGACTGACGAAAGCTAACTAATTAAAAATTTCAAATAGTATTTGAACACAGGTCTGATGACCAAGAGATTTTGAGGGAAACGTGAACTGAATGTCACTTAATTAAAGGCTTGGATTTTTTTTATTTTGAGTCTGGTAGTCCATAAGGGCTTCCAGAGTCAATGAGATTCATGGTGTTTTGTTGAGAAAGAGATCCTCTCCCCCGTCCCAGTTCTAGTCACAGGCCCTTTGACCCCAGATAGGTAATCAATAAATAGAAAAGCATTCAGTTTGGCAACAAGTGGAGTGCTACATAACCATTAATGCTAATTTATTAGATAATTAATTTCAAGGATAGTGTAGAGACTTGGGGCTCGATTCAACCAAACCCACTGGGCAGTATTCACGCAGTAGCATGTAGGCCTAAACATGCTAGGTAAACAAATATATTGCGTAAACATTGCCAAAGCAGGTTGGCTTGGATACGGCCATTGGTGTCTTTCAGCTATTAAGTGTTTAAGTATAACATTCCCATTGTTTTTGTTTTCCTTGGTCTAACTTAACATGTGTCATGAATGTTTTCTTGTAATGGATGTTCACCAAAGATCAGAGGCTTTCTTTTATGAGTGTAAGGCTTTATCTTTGGGTTGTTTGTTGCACAAATAAATAGAGGGCACTGGAAATGTTGTCAAAGCTATTGCAAAGTGAGG
Organism: Salmo trutta; assembly: GCF_901001165.1. Lineage (NCBI taxonomy): Eukaryota > Metazoa > Chordata > Actinopteri > Salmoniformes > Salmonidae > Salmo > Salmo trutta. The sequence goes on along the minus strand of NC_042983.1, from coordinate 28,764,617 downwards.
TTACTTTTGACTGTTAATAATCCACTTGTTTGATATGAATTGGGGTTTCAAAGAAAAACAAAATGCATTCAAATGAAATGCCCCTCAAAAAGTTTACTGATGGTAAAATTGGTGGGTGCAGAGGCAACCTAGTCTCAATCACATGTGTCGGCAGCATTGAGAGCCTCCCACTACTGATCTCCCTGTGTGTTATGGGGTGAGGTGAGGCTCTTAACCTTCTGCCTTACACCCTCTCTTGAAAGCCACATGGGCCTGAAAAGAAAGAAAGATATAAACAGTATCAACTCTATAACAAGGTATAAGTATTATACTTACAGGCTTCTTATTTTTCCCCTCACATATCTCTTCAGAGTGATGAGAAGTAGCCCCTTCCTTTTACCGTCTGCTTGGCTGCAGATGTGATTCTAAAGCGATCACTGGTAGAGGACACGTCCGTAGAGGGCTTCAGGCTGATAGCATCAACTACATGGAGCATGGCCTTGTTACTTTGGGTTAAAACATCACCCACAAGGACCTGAAGTTGGTTGGAGGCTTTTGAGATTGAATTTGCAGCTACATCCATGATCTTGGACTTGCCCTGTGGGTCGTCCATGTCTGTGGCATGTTCCACTATGGGATGACTGCTGACTAGCTTCAGGTAGATGGAAATGACCTGTCTTGACTAGGTTAGCAGCATCGGTGGACACACCATAGAAATAGAATGAATAGAAAGGGTGTGTCCATTCGAGTCAGTGGTAGCACAATGGGTGGACTGGCATTCTATTTATGGGCCATCCAGGCTTGCACACTTTCAGCTGCTTTGAAGGTGGCCACAATTCATCACTCCCAACACTTGGGCGATGACGAATGGAGGTGTTGAGTCGCAGCAGCTCCCACTCATTGGGAAAGATGTAGGGGATTATGGTGATATTATTTATCAAGGTGCAGCTGCTACTACTCTTAAACCTTTGGATGCCATCTACCATAGTGCCCTTCGTTTTGTTACAGATGACAGTTTTTATAGCTGAGAGCTGTCACAAGCATTTGCATGGAGGTACTTCTCGCCCAGTAACTGCAAAACTCTGAGCGAATGTACTGTATGTACATACAGTACATTCTAAGAAAATTGTTTTAAGATGGAAATGATAATGGTACAGGTTCAACATTTTATCTGTGTGAATGGTTAAAGCTTCCATTCAAGCACAGCCGGTTTCATTTCAACAGTGGGACTTTCATTTGAAAGTTTTGTTATCTCGTTACTTGGGTGGGTTAGGGTTCATTGACAGGTTAGGGATGCGACAGGTTTCAAACCAAAGTCACACTATTTAAATAAAACAGACTGTTTGAGTGAAATATTATATATTTTTTGATTTAATGATTTAACACTCCAATTACATTAAGAGAGGTGTCTATTTTATTCAACTATTGGGCTTTTCATGATTTGAATCGTGGTCATATGGTGTAACTTTTATTTGTTTGATTGAAAGCTGACCATTTGTTCATTTAAGAGACTATAGACTGGACTGTGTGGTTTGAGTTCCACCCCTCAGACCAGTTCCTGTATATAATCTTGATAAAATATATTTTGTTACACAATTAAAACATTGATGCAATGAGTTATAAAGAGATACATGTCACGATCGTCGTAATAATTGGACCAAGTCGCAGCGTGAGTAGCATTCCACATCTTTATTATAACGTGAAACTTCAGCAAAATACAAAAACAATAAATGATCAAACGAAATGTGAAGACAGTGAAATGCAAACAGGCACCTACACAAAAACAAGATCCCACAAACACAGGTGGGAAAAATAACTACTTAAATATGATCCCCAATTAGAGACAACGATTACCAGCTGCCTCTAATTGGGAATCATACAAAACACCAACATAGAAAAATAAACTAGAACACAACATAGACATAGATATACTAGATCACCCAATAGTCATGCCCTGACCGACTACACCATAGAGAAACAATGGCTCTCTATGGTCGGTGTGACAGTACCCCCCCCCCCCCAAAGGTGTGAACTCCGGCCGCAAAACCTGAAACCAAATGGGGAGGGTGGGGGGGTGATTAGTGTCGCTGGTGGCTCTGGTGCGGGATGAAGAACCCGCTCATCCCGTTGATCCGCCAGCATTGTGGGCGGCTCTGGTGCAGGACGAAGAACCCGCTCAGCTCGCGGATCCACCAGCTTTGGTGGCGGCTCTGATGCGGGCCGCAGAACCCGCTCATCCTGCGGATCCAGCCCTGGACCCAGGCTGAACACTGTGCCTGGACTGGACCTCGGGGTCAAGGAAGACTCCGGCCATGGAGCAGGACTGGACGCCGTGCTTGGACTGGGCATCGGCGCAGGGGAAGGCTTTGGCCTTGGAGCTGGACTGGAAGGATTGCCTGGAAGCTCCGGACCGTTGACCGTCGCTGGAGGTTCTGGGCTGTGGACCGTCTCAGGAGGTTCCAGACTGTGGACCGTCTCAGGAGGTTCCGGACTGTGGACCGTCTCAGGAGGTTCCGGACTGTGGACCGTCTCTGGAGGTTCCGGACTGTGGACCGTCTCTGGAGGTTCCGGACTGTGGACCGTCTCTGGAGGTTCCAGACTGTGGACCGTCTCTGGAGGTTCCAGACTGTGGACCGTCTCTGGAGGCTCCGGACTGTGGACCGTCTCTGGAGGTTCCGGACTGTGGACCGTCTCTGGAGGTTCCGGACTGTGGACCGTCTCTGGAGGTTCCGGACTGTGGACCGTCTCTGGAGGTTCCGGACTGTGGACCGTCTCTGGAGGTTCCGGACTGTGGACCGTCTCTAGAGGTTCCGGACTGTGGACCGTCTCTGGAGGTTCCGGACTGTGAAACGTCGCCGGAGGTTCCGGACTGTGAAACGTCGCCAGAAGCTCTGGACTGGGGACCGTCTCCGGAAGCTCTGAACTGGGAACTGTCGCCGGAAGCTCTGGACTGGGGAGGCGCACTGGAGGCCTGGTGCGTGGAGCTGGCACAGGACGTACTGGGCTGTGGAGACGCACTGGAGACCTAGTGCGTATAGCCGGCATCAATGGTACCGGTTCGATGACACACCGTGCTGAGGAGCTGGCACAGAACGTACTGGGCTGTGGAGGCGCACTGGAGACTTGGTGCAGAGAGCCATCACAAATTGTACAGGAACGATGACACACTTCATACGGCGAGTGTGGGAAGCTGGCACAGGACGAACTTGTGCCGGTCCCACGCACTTCAGGGCGAGTGCGAGGAAGGGACACAGGACGTACCGGACTGGGGAGGCTCACTGGAGGGCTGATGCATGGGACCGGCACAAGTTGCACCGGACTGGTGAAACTCCATTCTCCGGTATCCCTCCTCGCACCGTTCCATTGGCTCCCAGGCGGGCTCTGGTACTCTCCTTGGGTCAACCGACCACCTCTCTATCACCTCCCAGGTTGTCACTGGCTCACTCCTCGGCTCCGCCGACCACCCCGTGTGCCCCCCCCCCCCCAAAAAAAATTGGGCTGTCTTTTGGGCTGTCTTTGTGGCCGCAAACACCGGCGTCGTTGCTGTCCTTCCTTCTCTCCCTGCGTCTGCTTCCACAGAAGGCTTTCGTGTCCTGACATGATCTCCCAAGTCCAGGATATGTTCTCCTCGATCTCCTCAGAAGTCCAGGATGCCATCTCCTCCTGGGCACGCTGCTTGGTCCTGTTGTGGTGGGATCTTCTGTCACGATCGTCGTAATAATTGGACCAAGTCGCAGCGTGAGTAGCGTTCCACATCTTTATTATAACGTGAAACTTCAGCAAAATACAAAAAAACAATAAATGATCAAACGAAACGTGAAGACCGTGAAATGCAAACAGGCACCTACACAAAAACAAGATCCCACAAACACAGGTGGGAAAAATAACTACTTAAATATGATCCCCAATTAGAGACAACGATTACCAGCTGCCTCTAATTGGGAATCATACAAACCCCCAACATAGAAAAAGAAACTAGAACACAACATAGACATAGATATACTAGATCACCCCCAAGTCACGCCCTGACCTACTACACCATAGAGAAACTATGGCTGTCTATGGTCAGGGTGTGAAAATACAGTGCATTCGGAAAGTATTCATACCTCTTGACTTTTTCCACATTTTGTTACGTTACAGCCTTATTCTAAAATTGATTAAATTGTTTTCCCCCCTCATCAATCTACACACAATTCCCCATAATGACAAAGCAAATACTTGTCCCGAAGCCACTCCTGCGTTGTCTTGGCTGTGTGCTTAGGGTTGTTGTCCTGTTGGAAGGTGAACCTTCGCCCCCAGTCTGAGGTCCTGAGCGCTCTGGAGCAGGTTTTCATCAAGGATCTCTCTCTACTTTGCGCCGTTCATCTTTCCCTCGATCCTGACTAGTCTCCCAGTCCCTGCCGCTGAAAAATCTCCCCACAGCATGATGCTGCCACCACCATTCTTCACCGTAGGGATGGTGCCAGGTTTCCTCCAGACGTGACGCTTGGCATTCAGGCCAAAGAGTTCAATCTTGGTTTCATCAGACCAGATAATCTTGTTTCTCATGGTCTGAGAGTCTAGGTGGCTTTTGGCAATCTCCAAGCGGGCTGTCATGTGCCTTTTGCTGAGTGGCCTTCGTTTGGCCACTCTACCATAAAGGCCTGATTGGTGGAGTGCTGTGGTGACGGTTGTCCTTTTGGAAGACTCTCCCATCTCTACAGAGGAACTCTGGAGCTCTGTCAGAGTGACCATCGGGTTCTTGGTCACCTCCCTGACCAAGGCCCTTCTCCCCCGATTGCTCATTTTGGCCGGGAAGCCAGCTCTAGGAAGAGTCTTGGTGGTTCCAAACTTCTTCCATTTAAGAATGATGATGCCACTGTGTTCTTGGGGTCCTTCCATGCTGCAGAAATGTTTTGGTACCCTTCCCCAGATCTGTGCCTCAACACAATCCTGTCTCGGCGCTCTACGGACAATTCCTTCAACCTCATGGCTTGGTTTTTGCTCTGACATGCACTGTCAACTGTGGGACCTTATATTGACAGGTGTGTGCCTTTCCAAATCATGTCCAATCAATTGAATTTACCACAGGTGGACTCCAATCAAGTTGTAGAAACATCTCAAGGATGATCAATGGAAACAGGATTCACCTGAGCTCAATTTCGAGTCTCATAGCAAAGGGTCTGAATACTTATTTACATAAGGTATTTGTTTTTTATTTTGATAAATTAGCAAACATTTCTAAAAACCTGTTTTCGCATTGTCATTATTGGGTATAGATTGATGAGGAACGAAAATGAATATCATCAATTTTAGAATAACACTGTAATTTAACAAAATGTGGAAAAAGTCAAGGGGTCTGAATACTTTCCGAATGCACTGTACCTTGCACTGTCATGCTTTAGCTTGTTCTAATTTACAGCATCAGTCTAGATGGCTGTGAATGATAAGAAAATAAACAATTGTTATCTACAATATAGTTAGACAACTGCACATTTTTAGCATTGGCAGAGCTGATCCCATTCAAATAAGCAAAACAAAACAGACATCTGAGACTGAAACATTCAAATCACCTGATGATCGGTTGCCTAACACCTGTGTGTGATGTCTTTTTTTAGTTTTTGTCTTTACATAAAACATTTAAGAAAAAGAAAGCTCAGTCCAAAATAAAACGTGTTATTGTAAAATCATATCAGATATAAACATTCCTTACAGAGGAAGATCATTCAAGTGACAAATGATGGTGTTTGTATATTATTTTGTGAAAGTAAAGCGTTTGAAATGGGCTTCAGCAAAGACAAAAGAGGACAAATAAATATGGGACAATCACATTCCTCCAAAAACAACCAACAAGCATGTGGGCAGAAAGCGCTACTGCACACAGATCATACAAAATACATTGTGATGTTGGACATGACTAGGACCAGATGGTATCTGAGCTGCCATTTTCTTACCAATTGGTGACAGACATCAACTCCAACAGAATTCAAATCTTCAGAGACTACAACTATTGTCTCTTCCCAATTTGCACTCTCCATTGAGGCATACCTGCATTAGGAAGTCAATTAGAGTCAGTCTTAGTGGATTTACATTTTGTGGTTGTTGGTATACACCGAGTGTGCAAAACATTAAGAACACCAGCACTTTCCATGACATCAGTCAGTAGGCAGCTGCCTACAGTGTCAGCTGCAATGTTAAACAAGCCTGAGGCTTTAGCATCCTGTTTGCCCTGACCCCAGGATGCCTGTTTTCTAAATGTCCATGTAATGCTATGCGCATGTGCTATACAAAACCTTTACAGGGCCAGGCCAACAGGTTGCTAAGCCACTGATGCACAGAATATCATTCCCTAGGCCAGTGTTTCCCAACATCACTAATTTGTGTTGTAGCCTTGGACAAACACACCTGATTTAACTAATCATCAAGCCCTCAATGAGTTGAATCAGGTGAGTTTGTCAGATGCTACAACAAGAATGTTTGCTGTTGGGGGTACTCGAGGACTGGAGTTGGGAAACACTGCCTTAGGCATAGGGTTTTAAAGGCAATGCAGTTTCCCGATCTTGTGTAAGAAAAGAAGAGGTTGAACAGCAGAACTAGGGGAAAAAAACAGGAAGGTCACAATGAGAGCTATGCACCCATTGTCATAGGGGATCACATCCTTCACCACCGACACAATAAGAGACGACCCGAAACTGACCACCAGCGTCGCCAAGACGACCATGATGGTTCTGAAAGCCCTCATCTTCGATTGTTCCCTCTGCTTCTTGTCCCCACCCCCTTCCCCCGGCCCTGGACGAATCAGAACCCTCAGAACGGCCAGGCTACAGAAAGACATGAACATTAAAGGGGGTAGGAACAAGCCAAAAAGAGGTTTGGTGGGATAGAATGGAAAACACCATACCATCACCCCCACCCAGCCCAGGGAGACCAGCCAGACGACCCCAGACAGGGCCCACCTGTACCGGGGGGCTCTGAGCCTCAGGTAGGCCACAGGGTGGACCACGGCCAGGTAACGCTCCAGGCAGGTACAGCAATGGAACAGAGGTCTACCACACGTGACAAGGCTATCACTCATTATGGAGATGATTATCAATGCATCCAGATTCAGGTAGTAGCTAATCGAGAAGCAGGTGATTATGAAGCTGTGGCCTATCTCCATTGCAGCCAGGTTACAGGTGAAGATCTCGATTGTTTTCGTTGTTGTTGGTGTTGTCATGGGAACTCCCTGCCTGGTTCCAAGCCACATGACCCAGGTGTTGAGGGGGACCATGAGGAGGAAGTTGATCAGGGAGATCACGGAAAAGAGCACCATTGCGGTTCTTGAATCTAAACACTCGAAGATGGGCTGGAAGGGGAGAGAGGTATTGGTGGTGTTGGGGAGGAGAGAGGTGTTGGAAGGGAGATTGAAGGAATCCCCCTCCTTGAAGAGGGCCTCCATGGATGTCTGTGGACGAGAGAGGAGGTGAATGGGGGTGTGTGTTTATGTTCTCTACTGAAGCAATAGCAGAGGTGCATACAGATGACAGTCTCAACTCAGAGCAATGTTGACGGAATTCTATTTGAGTCAGAAAAGGATACTCATATCATTGGTAAGATATACAAAGCCTTGCAAAAAGCCTATCCAACAGAATATCTTAGAAAGAAATATAAACTTTGGAACCAAGACCTAAAAATAACTAATATTGGAACAAGCTGGAGGGAGTGTTGGAACATAACTAACGAAATTACAGTTAATGAAAATGTACAGTTAATCCAGTATAACCTAATGTACAGAATTTATTATACAAGAGACAAAGTTCACAAATTTTACAACACAAAGGCAGAGTCATGTCTTAAGTGTAAAACTAACAGTGACTCAATGATTAATGCCTTCTGGGAGTGCTATAAAGTACAAAAGTATTAGGCGTCGTTATAAAGTTGGCTGTCAGAAAAATGTACTTTAATTCCGTCTATCTGCATATTACTTTTATCGTTAATCATTTTGAAAAAGACTTTTGCTTAAAAAATTGAAATCAAGTGATCCTCCATCGTTGGGACGGTGGAAGAATCAAATGCATTATTATTTGAATACTGAAAGGGTGGGGGCGACATAAGGTCATATGGAATAGAATCTTGCAGGCGCTAGAGATGGAGGTGGTGGGAACGTGAGTCTGGGCAGGGGTGATGTCGTTTATGTTTGTGTGCGTCTGTCAGATGTCTTTTGTCTGTGTATGTTTATATTGTTTGGAAAAACAAAATAAAATCGTACAAAAAAATGTATGCAAAATGTTTTTATCTTATTAAATCCGCCGTATTGTACATTGTTTTCCGTGGCTCTTTTTGTAAAGTTATTAGCAGATGATACATGATCCCAATTTTATCTTTTGAGATCTTTTAGGCAATTGAAAAAATAAAAAAGGAGATTGCGATGATTTATTGGCACATTGAACCATATCACACACAGTAGGTAGTTCAACTCAGTGGCTAGTGTTAAAACAATCACATCATATCTGAATTCTGCCATCTTTCATGGCATGCACGTTCGCAATTTATTTCAATTCTGAGCCAAATATGAAACTGCATGCCTCATTCAATAAAGAACGTAATGTCATAACAATACAATTAATTATCATAAAACAATACATTAAATACAGTTGAGCAGTTACTATTCACATATTGAATCAATATTAAAATATGAGCAATATCCTAATAGAACTGCAAAGTTTGATATGTCAACATTAGAAATAATACTGTACATCTGAATTGAATATATTTGAAAAAAACTTACACATGGATTGTGTCTATCTCCCTGAAGTGTGTGTCTCAAATCATTCCCTGTATGTCTCAAATCGTTCCCAGTATGTGAGTGGAGTAACCTAGCTAAACAGATATACTGCCTAATAGCGCACACGCACACACACACTTCAGAAATGCCATCAATTTAATGATCATCTGGTGATTTGCATATGTTTCAGCCTAGGATGTCTCTTTGTTTTGCTTATTTGAATGGGATCAGCTCTGCCACTGCTAAAAACTTTCAGTTGTCAAACTATAGATAACAATGTTCATTTTCTTATAATTCACAGCCATCTAGTGACTGATGCTGTAAATTAGAACAAGCGAAAGCCTGTCAGTGCAATGTATCTCTTTATAAATCATTGTGTTTTAATTATATCTGTCCCTATAACAAATTACATTTTATTGTTATTATATACAGGAACTAGCTTATGATGGTTGGAAAGATTTGAATGAACCAAGCAAGATTTAAATCAAACTACAAACTGCAGTCTATATATAGTCTCTTAAATTAACAAATTGTCAGCTTTCAATCAAACAAATAAAAGTCAAATCATATGACCATGATTCAAATGTGGAAATCCTAACAGCTGAATGAAATGCACACCCATCTTAATGTAATTGGAATGTAAATTATTAAATAAAAAGAACATTACAATGAATTACCCTTTTTTGCATACAGTAATAGATGTGAAAACAAAACAATAACCAAATAGCATACTGATTGAAAGTCTGCGTTCAAAAAGGACTGGCAGGCATATCAGTCATACTTTGACAAGGTGGATGTTCATGTAAATATAAAAACGATTTTAAATAGTTTGGATTACGATTAGTTATAGGGACCGGAATTACATAATACATTGCTCAAAAAAATAAAGGGAACACTTAAACAACACAATGTAACTCCAAGTCAATCACACTTCTGTGAAATCAAACTGTCCACTTAGGAAGCAACACTGATTGACAATAAATGTCTCATGCTGTTGTGCAAATGGAATAGACAACAGGTGGAAATTATAGGCAATTAGCAAGACACCCCCAATAAAGGAGTGGTTCTGCAGGTGGGGACCACAGACCACTTCTCAGTTCCTATGCTTCCTGGCTGATGTTTTGGTCACTTTTGAATGCTGGCGGTGCTTTCACTCTAGTGGTAGCATGAGACGGAGTCTACAACCCACACAAGTGGCTCAGGTAGTGCAGCTCATCCAGGATGGCACATCAATGCAAGCTGTGGCAAGAAGGTTTGCTGTGTCTGTCAGCGTAGTGTCCAGAGCATGGAGGCGCTACCAGGAGACAGGCCAGTACATCAGGAGACGTGGAGGAGGCCGTAGGAGGGCAACAACCCAGCCGCAGGACCGCTACCTCCGCCTTTGTGCAAGGAGGAGCAGAAGAAGCACTGCCAGAGCCCTGCAAAATGACCTCCAGCAGGCCACAAATGTGCATGTGTCTGTTCAAACGGTCAGAAACAGACTCCATGAGGGTGGTATGAGTGCCCGACGTCCACAGGTGGGGGTTGTGCTTACAGCCCAACACCGTGCAGGACGTTTGGCATTTGCCAGAGAACACCAAGATTGGCAAATTCGACACTGGTGCCCTGTGCTCTTCACAGATGAAAGCAGGTTCACACTGAGCACGTGACAGACATGACAGAGTCTGGAGACGCCGTGGAGAACGTTCTGCAACATCCTCCAGCATGACCGGTTTGGCGGTGGGTCAGTCATGGTGTGGGGTGGCATTTCTTTGGGGGGTCGCACAGCCCTCCATGTGCTCGCCAGAGGTAGCCTGACTGCCATTAGGTACCGAGATGAGATCCTCAGACACCTTGTGAGACCATATGCTGGTGCGGTTGGCCCTGGGTTCCTCCTAATGCAAGACAATGCTAGACCTCAAGTGGCTGGAGTGTGTCAGCAGTTCCTGCAAGAGGAAGGCATTGATGCTATGGACTGGCCCGCCCGTTCCCCAGACCTGAATCCAATTGAGCACATCTGGGACATCATGTCTCACTCCATCGACCAACGCCACGTTGCACCACAGACTGTCCAGGAGTTGACGGATGCTTTAGTCCAGGTCTGGGAGGAGATCCCTCAGGAAACCATCCGCCACCTCATCAGGAGCATGCCCAGGCGTTGTAGGGAGGTCATACAGGCACGTGGAGGCCACACACACTACTGAGCCTCATTTTGACTTGTTTTAAGGGCATTACATCAAAGTTGGATCAGCCTGTAGTGTGGTTTTCCACTTTAATTTTGAGTGTGACTCCAAATCCAGACCTCCATGGGTTGATAAATTGGATTTCCATTGATTATTTTTGTGTGATTTTGTTGTCAGCACATTCAACTATGTAAAGAAAGAAGTATTTAATAAGATTATTTCTTTCATTCAGATCTAGGATGTGTTTAAGTGTTCCCTTTATTTTTTTGAGCAGTATATAATTAATTATAAAATGGGTTTGTTGAGCCCTAAATGCTGATTTTCTGACAGCCGTGGTATATCAGACCGTATAGCACAGGTATGACAAAAAAATTATTTTTACTGTCCTAATTACGTTGGTAACCAGTTAATCATAGCAATAAGGCACCTTGGGGGTTTGTGATATATGGTCAATATACCATGGCTAAGGGCTATATACAGGCACTTCACATTGCGTTGTGCATAAGAAGAGCCCTTAGCCGTGGTATATTGGCCATATACCACACTCCTCTGGCCTTATTGCTCAAATATATAGTTGAAGTCAGAAGTTTACATCCACCTTAGCCAAATACATTAAACTCAGTTTTTCACAATTCCTTACATTTAATCCAAGTAAAAATTTCCTGTCTTAGGTCAGTTAGGATCACCACTTTATTTTAAGAATGTGAAATGTCAGAATGATAGTCGAGAGAATGATTTTTTTCAGCTTTTATTTCTTTCATCACATTCCCAGTGGGTCAGAAGTTTACATACACTCAATTAGTATTTGGTAGCATTGCCTTTAAATTGTTTAACTTGGGTCAAACGCTTCAGGTAGCCTTCCACAAGCTTTCCACAATAAGTTGGGTGAATTTTGGCCCATTCCTCCTGACAGAGCTGGTGTAACTGAATCAGTTCTGCCCACAATCTTTCTATTGGTTTGAGGTCAGGGCTTGTGATGGCCACTCCAATACCTTGACTTTGTTGTCCTTAAGCCATTTTGCCACAACTTTGGAAGTATGCTTGGGGTCATTGTCCATTTAGAAGACCCATTTGCAACCAAGCTGACTGATGTCTGGAGATGTTGCTTCAATATATCCACATAATTTTCTTGCCTCATGATGCCATCTATTTTGTGAAGTACACCAGTCCCTCCTGCAGCAAAGCACCCCCACGGTTGGGATGGTGTTCTTCGGCTTGCAAGCCTCCCCCTTTTTCCTCCAAACATAACGATGGTCATTATGGCCAAACAGTTCTATTTTTGTTTAATCAGACCAGAGGGCATTTCTCCAAAAAGTACGATCTTTGTCCCCATGTGCAGTTGCAACCGTAGTCTGGCTTTTTTATGGCGGTTTTGGAGCAGTGGCTTCTTCCTTGCTGAGCGGCCTTTCAGGTTATGTCGATATAGGACTCGTTTTACTGTGGAAATATATACTTTTGTACCTGTTTCCTCTAGCATCTTCACATGGTCCTTTGCTGTTGTTCTGGGATTCATTTGCACTTTTCGCACCAAAGTACGTTCATCTCTAAGAGACAGAGCACGTATCCTTCCTGAGTGGTATGACGGCTGCATGGTCCCATGGTGTTTATACTCGCGTATTATTGTTTATACAGATGAATGTGGTACCTTCAGTCGTTTGGAAATTGCTCCCAAGAATGAACCAGACTTGTGGAGGTCTCACCGCGTCGCGGGTCTTCTAGCCATCATCGATCCACTTTTCATTTTCCATTTGTTTTGTCTTGTCTTCACACACACCTGGTTTCAATTCCATCATTACATGTTGTGTATTTAACCCTCTGTTCCCCCCCATGCCCTTGTCCGGAATTGTTTATTGTAGTGCTTGTGCACATTATGCTGTTGTGTAACGGGTTTTGTTTACCCATTGAAATATTTGTTCTGTTTACGGTGGTTTTATTTATTAAACTGCGCCGTTGTAAATCAGTTTTCGCTCTCCTGCGCCTGACTTCTCTGCCGCCAGTACGCACCCCCTACAGTATCTAAACTTCCGACTTCAACTGTAGCTATTGGCTGTAATCACTGCCAAAAGTGCTTCAGCAAATCACTGAGTGAAGGGTGTGAATACTTATGTAAATGTGATATCAGTTTTTTTTTTTTATACATTTGCAAAAATGTCTAAAAACCTCTTTCATTATGGTGTATTGGGTGTAGATTGATGGCGGAAAAAACATTTGAATCCATTTTCGAATAAGGCGTAACAAAATTTAACAAAACAAAATGTGGCAAAAGTGAAGGGGGACGAATACATTTACATTTACGTCATTTAGCAGACGCTCTTATCCAGAGCGACTTACATATACTTTCCAAATGCACTGTATCTGGCTATGTTAGCAAAATCACTACATTTCCCGTCAAGCCAAGCGGGAGAGGCTGCCCATTGTCACAGTTCCAATACCAGTCAGAAATGTCCAGCTAAACCTACGCCAATGACGCGTGTGGATCTTAAAACTGAACTTGGACCCTCGTTAAGTAACAATGATATCCTTCGCCACTGTCGTCTTACGACAGATATCAAACTAGTAATTACTATTCAACAAAACAATACATACTTTTCATGTTTATATTGAAGTTTAGGGTGCAATATTCATGAAGTTTGGCAATGAGGATGAAAACTAGCATAGTTCAGCTAGTTAGCTAGTTTATCCTGTGCTATTCGAGATCCTCCTGACGTCTCTACCCTAAACCCTAACCCCTACCATAACCTTAACCATTTGAAATATGAACTTCAATGGAGTAGGGACATCCCAAATGTCCATAGGGGGAGCAGGGAGGGGGAATCGTCTATAGCAGGAGCAGGTACCTGACTAGTGGTGGCTATTCAGCAGCCTGATGGTCTGGGGGAAGAAGCTATTTGCCAATATGCCATTTTCTGCCATGATGCTCCTATACTGCCGGGACTGAGTGATGGAAGTGGGGCATACAGGCTGTGGCTTGGGTGGCTTGAGAGAGCTTTCAATGTTGTTCAGATGATGGATATACTCTTTATAATGAATTATACATCTTATTTATTTATTGTCCTATCATGGTGGAAAAGCGTTTTAAAATAAATTATACATTTATTTATTGTCCGATCATGGGGAACAAAATGTTTTAAATAAATTATCTAATTTATTTATTTATAATCCTATATTGATGGAACGGTTCACAATCCTATACCTAGACACCCACCTGAATGACCCAGATACTAAGTCCCTAACTGTTTTATGGGCCTGCTGTAAGCGGTCTGTATGCAGCCAAAATGCAGTCAGAGACTAGAGCAGCACTGCCCCCTCAAGATTCTGAGCCTGCTTGGCAGGGTTGGTCCTGCAAAGCCAAAGCCCCCTAAAGGGAGAGCATAATATACAAGGAAATTCTCAAAGCTGCTAATGAGAACCTTGACGACCTTGTACCTAACCTGTGGGAATTCCGGTGGGGTGCCTCCACCCAGGCAGTGGCAGTGCTGGCAACACTAGCTGCAGTAACCCATGGGAAGGGGGTCACACTTGGACATTCAGAGAGGGGGTATATTATTGTGGCCCTGGTGGGACAAAATCAAAAGTCTGACTGCATGGAGATGTTTGGGAATATGGTCAATACGGGGGATCGTGTTGTGGGTGTTTCAGGGGAAAGGGGTACATTTGACCTCCATCATCTAAGACGTGACAATGGTTAATAAAATCTCCCCATTTCTGCCAATTTCTTTTCACAGTCTTGCAGGCCACCTCATACAGTTGCAACTGTATATGCATTTGTAAATCAAGACTTTTCTTGAGTTGGGCTCTGGGATGGTGCAACTGTTGAGAATGTGAGCCTATGGTTGTGTTGGGGAAAAAGGTTGAGTGTGTATGAGTGTGTGGGTGTATGTGTGTATCCCACAACTGTTGCAAAGGAGTAAAAGATGTTAGGGACAATATAGGATGATTCACAATAATTGTTTGCTAATATAATAATTGCTTGCAATAATGTAATTTTGGTATTGGCGAGACTGGTGAGAGATAAAATCCTTTGCATAAATGTCCTACATTACTACAAATATTAATAGCTAATTATCGAAAATAAGAAACAGTATTTAAAAAAAATACATTTTTTTTTTTATGGCTATATATAATATAAATCGAGGTGAGGGTGATGGTAATGCATTTGGCGGTTGATCTACTTCTGTTCTGTAAATGGCACTGTGTGCTCTTTTCGAAGGATGGATCCCAGTCTCTTCAGGGCTATGGGATACGGGGAGTCGGGGGTGGTCTGCCGGGCATTGGGATGACAACCCAACTCGGGATGAGGTGGGCTTTTAGCGGGTGGAATAGTGGGGACCAATTGGAGGTTTACTTATTAACAATGCAAATATCATGGTACAGCTATATAGACACTGAATCATCATGTTACTTTTTAATGGTATGTTTACAAACATATATTTTGATAAATAGAATTTAAAGTTGTGTCTCATTATGGTAAGTGGTGATATAAGTATAGCCAGTTACAATTGTAATGGCCTAGAAAGAAAAGAAAAGACGATCAGTATTTACCTGGCTAAAAGAGAAGGAATATAATATCTATTGTTTACAGGAAACTCATTCAACAATTTTAGATGAAGTTTTGTGGAAAAAGGACTGGGGGGGGGGGCAAAATATATTTCTCCCATGGGCAAAGAAATTCAAAAGGAGTGATGGTATGAATTAACAGTAATTTTGATCCAATTGTGCAAATTGTCCAAACAGATCATCAAGGTAGGTAGATTATTTTAAATATGTTATTGGACAATAAACCGATATGGCTTATTAACATATATGGTCCAAATAATGATGATCCAAGCTTCTTTGAAAATATAAGACTTTATCAACTCTACAAGCAACACTAGACTATTATTATGATGTGGGATTTTAATACGGTCTTAAAAACCTCTATGGACCGGAAAGGAAATCACACTACAAACTCTCACCCTCAGGCACTTAAGGAAATCATGAATGTCATGGATATATTGGAATTAGTGGATATACGGAGGCTTAAATATCCCGACCTAGTGAGATATACATGGCAGAGGCTTAATCAAGCTAGTCGTCTTTACTACTTTCTTATGCCATTCTCTCTACCAACCAAAAGTTTAAAAAGTGTTGATAGGGGACAGAATGCGGTCGGATCACATAATTAGCATATATATTACTCTTACAGAGTTTCCACATGGGCGAGGATATTGTAAATTTAATCAAAGCCTACTAGATGATAAATTGTTTAGAACTAGAACAGAAGAACTTATAACTGACTTTCCCAGACATAACATAGGTACAGCAGATCCCCTTATTGTATGGGACACTTTAAAATGTGCCTTTAGAGGCCATGCAATTCAGTACTCATTTATAAAACAAAAGCAATTTAGATCAAAAGAGTCCATATTAACAAAGGAAATTGAAGGACTAACAGTACAGTTAGATAGCAATATAAACTGTACCATAGAGGCACAGAATAAGTTAGAGGAAAAACAAAAAGAAATGGAGGAACTTATTCAAGAAAGATCCAGTGTAATATATTATACAAATAAAGCGAACTGGATGGAATATGGGGGAAAATGCAGCAAATTATTTTTAAATCTTCAATATAGAAATGCTAACAATTTTTTTTATTGAAACTTGTTACAAATGATGGAGTCACACATGATTCACCGAATTATATTTTGAAAGAGGAAGTAAAGTACTTTAAAAATATGCTTTCGTTTCAGTCTCCTCCATCTCCACTAACCGAAACTAATTGTATGTATTTTTTTCCTATTAATAATGTAAAATTAACATCTGTACAGAAAGACTCATGTGAAGGCCGAATTACAGAGGAAGAACTTCTTGATGCAATTAAAGCCTTTAAGGCTGGGAAGACTCCAGGGCTGGATGGCATACCAGTGGAAGTATACCAAACTTTTTTGATATACTCAGAGGAACATTATTAGCATGTTTTAACCACTCCTATATAAATGGTAGATTATCAGACACGCAACAAGAAGGTCTGATATCATTATTACTGAAACAGGACCCTAGTGGTATATGTAAATATCCAGTCCATTTAAAAAATTGGAGGCTTCTTACACTTCAGTGTTGTGATGCAAAAATCCTATCAAATTGCTTGGCGCATAGAATTAAAAAAGTATTGTCAGATATTATTCATCCTAATCAGACAGGTTTTTTTTACATGGACGATACATTGGAGATAATATAACACAAGTACTGGAAACAATAGAATACTATGAAATATCGGGGACACCAGGCCTGGTTTTCATAGCTGATTTTGAAGGCTTTTGATAAAGTACGACTGGAGATGATATATAAATGCCTAGAATATTTCCATTTTGGGGAATCTCTTATAAAATGGATTAAAGTTATGTATAGTAACTCTAGGTGTAAAATAGTAAATAATGGCTACATCTCAGAAAGTTTTAAACTATCTAGAGGAGTAAAACAAGGTTGTCCACTATCGGCATATCTATTTATTATTGCCATCGAAATGTTAGCTGTTGAAATTAGATCCAACAATAATATTAAGGGATTAGAAATCCGTGGCTTAAAAACTAAGGTGTCATTGTACGCTGATGATTCCTGTTTTCTTTTAAAACCACAATTAGAATCTCTCCACGGCCTCAGAGGATCTAGAAACTTTTGCTATCCTCTCTGGATTAAAACCAAATTATGATAATATTACGTATTGGATCACATTTTACATTACCCTGTAGTTTAACAATGAAATGGTCTGATGGAGATGTGGACATACTCTGTATACAAATCCCAAAAGAAAGAAATGATCTCTCTCCAATAAATGTTTATAGAAAGTTAGCAAAATAGATAAGATCTTGCTACCATGGAAAGGAAAATACTTGTCTATTTGTGGAAAAATCACCCTGATTAACTCTTTAGTCATATCACAGTTTAGCTATTTGCTTATGCCTACACTTAGTGACCTGCTTTTTAAATTATATTAACAAAAAATATTAAATTTTATTTGGAATGGCAAGCCAGACAAAATTAAAAGGGCCTATTTATATAACGAATATGAATTCGGCGGGGAAGAAGTTATTAAATATTAAAGCATTAGACCTCTCACTAAAGGCATCAGTCATACAAAAGTTATACTTAAATCCAAACTGGTTCTCTTGTAAATTGGTAGGAACGTCTCATCCGATGTTCAAGAATGGCCTTTTTCCCTTTATTCAGATTACAACTGCTCACTTTCGGTTGTTGAAAAGGAAATAATCTCCAAAATATCGTTATTTTTTTACACAAGCCTTAGAAAGTTGGTTGCAATGTCAGTTTAATCCACCTGAAAAGACAGAACAAATAATACAACAAATATTGTGGTTAAACTCAAATATACTAATTGATAAAAATGTAGCAAATTATATCATAAATAGGACTGGTGGAGTTATGTCACACATGCAGCTAACACAGACATATGGAAATGTCTGCTCTACCCAAAATTACAACCACCTAATTGCAGCATTACCACAAAAATGGAAGAGGCAACTAGAAGGGAAAAAAGTAATGAACGTGTATGTCGGCCCTGCATTAAAGAACATAAATGGTTAAAGAAAAGTGTGATAAATAAAAACATATACCAATTTCATTTAAGGACCAAACAACTGACATATAAATTGCAAAATAGATGGGAAGAGATTTATGATGTACCCATTCCATATGGTTTATGAATTGAAACAAAACACCGGATTCAAAACTTCTAATTTTCCAATCTAAATTACTATACAAAATTCTTGCAACCAATAGAATGTTATATATATATATGGGGGATACAATCTTCCCAGCTCTACAGATTCTGCTGTGAGGAGGCAGAGTCATTAGATAATTTATTTCGGTACTGTCCATATGTAGCTTGTTTTTGGTCACAGGTCCAGGAATGTCTGAAGAATTGCAACATTTGCCTAGAACTAGTGCTGCAGATAGCAATACTGGGTAATTTGAAAAGCCATAGTCAATCAATCAATAATATAATAATTATTTTAGCAAAAAAAATGTATTTTTAATTTACAATCTGTAGAAGCTATGAGAATGGACCGCCCTTGCCCGGAAATTTGTCACTCGTTCATCCCGCAACATTTGTGTTTTCAGCCACCGGTAGCTTGTGGGTGCTTTATATTCGCTACAGTCAATTATGATTGCATGTCTACTTAAATGTTTTCTTTCAACAATTTCCAAAAACTAGGAAAACAAAAACATCATTACTTTTACGAGACGTGTTTGTTCATTAGTAGCACAATTTATAACTTATTTACATTCGTTTTTACATACACTTGCATGTTGACTCCATATTAACGTTGAGGCGTTACGTTTTGACTTTTCTTAGCGGATGTACAGTCATCGCGAATTGAATTATGGGGCGTTTCAGGCCCCGAAGTGAACATAATTGTACACTCTCAAACTCCATTAAAAACGAGGGCTGAGGGGCTTACGTTGTAAACTTCCCTTGTTTGGACCGACGACAGATATGCCGGCGGGAATTCCCCAATGACATAAGGCAGGGTAAGTAGACGAGTGTGTCTTTTATTTGAAACGCAGCCTAAATAGCCTACCTACATTGGTAAAAAGTTGTCACGACGTGCGCGCATGCTGCTCTCTCGCTTACGTGACTCAGCCAATAGCTGTAGCGCTCTCTCAACACACACACACACACACACACCTCCGGGCCACCCATCCAATCACTCAGCAACAACCTGCTCACTGCCTGACAGTCATCAGCAGGTTTTCAAAGTAAACCAATTTTTAGGCCACACCGGAGTCGTGGTCAGATTTGACGAAAGGAGGACAGGAGAGAGCCTGTGTCGAAAAGGGACATAGCCGTGGTCAATCGCGTAATTTAAAGATTGATAATACAACAATTAAAATACAATGACAGCCTTTTAAAAAAAACTCCCACAGTTCTCATCTAGAACAGGGAATTTGTGGTAATGCCATTAGATTGATGGCATTTTGGAAATATGAAAAACACGTGACTGATTCAGGTTATACAATTACAGCTCGGTATGAAACATAAAACATGTTTCCATTGGGATAATATTAAATGTAACACCAAACATTGGCGCGCCAGCGGCTCAGTCAGAACAAAGATTGTCTATTATATTGACAAGATATTCAAGTAACCGCTCTAACATTGGAAATACATGCCCTCAAAGATAGGAGGCGAGATCAGGTGGGACTATTCTAGCCAATGATAGGGCAGATACGCGCGTGAACAGGCCATAATGCCGCGTTTATGTGCTAGTTGGAACTAGGAAACTCAAATGTCCAACTCGCTGACAGGTTGAACGCGGCACGTGTCAGGATTTCCAATAGGAAAAATGTGGCGCCAGACATTTGACAGGTAACATTTAATTTACCGGACATTTGAGAAATGTACCAGACATTGGGTGCTTAACCTGATTAGGGCGTCCACCTAAGGTGTTCAGAATGATAATCACATGGTCGTTCATATTAACAGAACATGCATGTCAAGGATGTAACGATGTGCCAACGATCTTACCAAATTCTGATGATCAAATCAAATGTATTTGTCACATACACAAGGTTAGCAGGTGTTAATGCAAGTGTAGCGAAATGCTTGTGCTTCTAGTTTGAACATGTTATAGTAAAAAACAGCAAAACCACTAGCCTATGTCAATCAACTATAGTATAAACTTTTAGGCTACCTATTCTATTGGTCAGCTTGGCGAGAAAGAAATAGCCTATTCCAAACAGACTGGGACCGTTGTGGGACGATAGATCCCAAATTCATACAACCAGTAGGCTACATAAAAAAAATAAGCAATGAGTCTGATGCAACAGATCAGAACGTCAATCTTAAAATGTTGATAAACTATTATTTCTTCACATTATAAGCGCAACAATGCGGACAAAGTAGGCTACCGCGAATGTTCGTTCCATAATTCAATTAGCAGGAAAACGTTGTCAAAACGGCACTGCACATGTGAGTGGTTTCATGTGGCAGAGATGAAAATATCCAGTTAGAAAGCGAGAATAGGCTACTTTGAAGCAAGTTAAGCCGTGCCTCATATGTATTAAAACGTTTAGGTTTCAAACAATTAAGTAGGCTATATGTTTTCAAAATGCATACTGCCTCCAGCTCATTGCAAAGTGGTGTGGGGCGAGTTGAAGTCTGCCTTCCGTTGCCGTTTGATGCCGCATTCAAATCAAATGGGAAAAACTAATGGGAACTTGGAAATCTACGACTTACGACTTCAGTGTGTTCAAGACAACTGGGACCTGGGAAAAAAACGAGCTCCGACTGATAAAAATCGCTTTGAACGGTCATCCAACTTGGGAACTCAGGCGTCTTTCTAGACGTCCGACTTTCGAACCTGAAGATCACTGACGTCATGATTTGACCTCCATTTTTCTGAATTCCCAGTTGTCTTGAAAGCACCACAAGATGCTCGCACTGTCTGACAGATTTTCCAGTCAATCTCTGTATGCTGTACACCTGTGACAAGATACATAACAAATATACTGTACACACGCACCAATTTAATTCCACTAAATTATGCAAATTAACCCATAGACTGATAAGCATGACTAGTCAAATGTATTTCCATCAATGAATAGGCAAAGAAGCATTTTTTTCACTACTGGATTTTTTTTCTTCTTCAGGGCAATTGGCACCACTTTCATTTATAGGCTTTTATATTTTTTTTTGATGATTTTTATTTATAGGCTTTTATTTTACCGGCTAACGGAAACCCTGGCATGTGTATAACTACAACCAGTTAGCAAGTCATACATTTCAGAGTTTCCTAGTTCCGACTAGCACATGAACGTGGCAATAGAGATAGGACTCTCTTTGTATGTGTGTCATTAAAGTGTCTATGACAGCATGGCCATAGACGCCAATTTAAAGTAGTAAATGTTCTTCTTCATCGGCTGATTGCTCCCAATTCAAATTAATCCCCACCCAGTTGACTATTTTAAAATGATGTAAGCCCTCAATGACAATGTTCATGCTAAAAATAGGTTATATACATGATGCGTCTTCTATTTATCTCTATGAGAACATGCACAACTCCAATATAATATTTTTTTTCCTTCCCAAAGTTGCCTAAATACCACTTAGGCCTATATCAGTGCATTCGTAACAACCTAACCATTACAATACGTATATTTGATCAAATAAACCTGACGTAGCAAATTAGCTATTAAATGTTGTGTTGACCAAATTCGACACTCATTGAACTCCATTCAAAAAGTCCTTACTTTGTGGACAGATTTTGGGTGGAGTAAAATCTCTTGTCTCTTCCTCTCTGGTTTGTGCCAGTTCAACGCTCACTGCAGAGGGGTTAGTAAACGTCAGCTATCATATTTCATATTTCGAGAGGTAGCCAAATACGCTCCACCTGTTAGATAAAAATAAATAAGACTTGAGCAAACGTGCTCAATTTAGTAATAGCATCTGTTTGTAGGCACTAACTCCGCCATGGTTCGTTGGACAAAGCCTATGAGGAAAATAAATGGCATTTTATTGGGGGGGGGGGGGGGGGTTGGGATAAACTCCGATAATAAGGTCTGTGGTAAACGCATGCTTAGGAAATCTTATACGTTTTGTTGTATGAGATAATATTAATCAGCTAAGGTCACCTTTTAAATACTTTTTTGAATGTGTTTTAAAAAAGCACAAAGGCTTCATAATTCATAAAGGTCATGTTAACTGACTTCTATTCTATCATAGAACAAAACGTGTAAGATCAAAGCCTGTGTAAACTGAAAACAGCAATGCAAAAAGGAGAAGAATAATTTAACCTTATCAATTTGATTAGCTTGCTAGGTCTATTGAAAGACCAGAGCTGTGTTCGAATACTCATACTAACTGTACTATTTGTGACGTAAATGTAGTATATAGTTAGTATGCCAAAAATTCTGGGATGTCCTACTACATTCACAAAAATACGACGTATAATAAGTGGACACTTTCAGTGATTTTTTTTGGGGCCCATAATGCAATTCTTCAGAAAATCGTCTCGGCTTCACCACGTCTTCAGATTTGAAGAAAATGGTCGGAATATATGCAGCCGAAGGATACATTCATTGCTTTAACTAATTATGAGAAATGTTAAGAAAATGCTGACCAATGTAATGACTTTTCAAATAAATTACCTTACACGTTATGTTGGTTGACAATTTGTTTGCTACGCTGTCCTTACAGCAGTATGTACCGGTATGTTAGATGGCTACTAATACATCGAACTTGCCAGTATATTTACTATATGCTAACTAACTACCCAACACTTATTGACTTGATTATTCCCGTAATTTAGCGAAGTGGTATAATCATTGCGCGTTCTCAATGGACATTCGGGTGCGTTCGTAAATTCGTTCTGGCTATCAACTCCGATTTCAGAGCACTCTCGTCCGAGTACCTGTCCCAGAGCGCAGAATAACTGATGCAGATGCATTTACGAACGCTCAACGCCAGTTGAATATGGCCGGTGTCAGTAAACGTCGACAAAACAGCGTAATGAAATTGTTGCCAGCAGCACAGTTAGTCACCAACGCTCTGGATAACATGAAAACAGTTTAACCAGCTCTGCTAGGGCAATGCGCCACTACTGAACGGACAAGTGTAGTCAGGTTTGCCGTTTGTTTGCAGTTTTCCTGATAAAATGGGCTACTTTTAAAATCGATGTCGCGGGTGAACATTTATTGGTTGCAGGTTTTTGGGCTACTTGTAAACTGCACCGCGGTTCGCCAAGGCATTTCCCCAAAACAAAATCGATTTCACTGTGACCTGCTGCTGATTATCAGGCAGTGAGCAGGCTGTTACTGAGTGAGTGAGTCCTGATAACTTTTTACCAGTTGTCGGGCGGCTAGTTAGATTGTCATTATGGAGACACCCATTTCCAACCCTTTTTCCATAAAAACATTTAACACGCTAGAATTCATATAACGGCGACAAAGCTCTGGATAACAACTTTAGACGCACTAAAGGCTTTCGATTAATTCGCTCAGAGTTGGTTTAAAGTAAACTGGATTCTAATGTTGACTTTCCTTATGGAAAACCGTATCAAGCAAAGGGGATTACACATGCTCAATTCTTGGGTCTCGAGCGCTGCGCAAGTGGACATTTGCAATGGAAGTTATGGAACTCCCTTGGATGCCTCTGTTATGGGAAAAAGTCCACAATGAAACTGACATTAAATGTGGAGAATGATACATTTGCATCTGTTGGCCATCAAGTAGGCTATTCATTTATATAGCCTACCATTTGATACAATCAGTGGTGCAACTTTGGTTTTAAAAGGGGGTGGGGGGACATAACCTGGCAGGGTGTTCTCCCTCAGATTTTTTGGGGCATCTTAAACCTAATTTCCTGCATTTCTACTAGGGCTGTCCCTGACCAAAAAAATCTTGTCTGATGCTTTAAGCACACAGTTTGATTAAATAATGAAGACACACAGATGATTCAAGGGAGCCAGAGATCAAGATAGCCTCACCTGAAGAAAAAACTGTTCCCAACCCTCCTATTCCCGCTGCTGCTGGCCTTTGCAGATTCTACCATTATGCTCCTGAAGTACTATAGCACTTCAGACATTCCCAGATGGGCACATTTATAGGCCTACATTTGCAAGCAGGCCAGGTAGACTAGTCCTATTTCTATATGCGTAATCAGGTGTGCGTCCTTACTCAACATTGACAGGAGCGTTTCAAACAAAAGACAAAAAAATGTAATGAAATGAACGAAACCTTGTTGAGAGTTGTTGAGAGTTCTGCAAAACATATGTCCACTCCAACAATGAGAATGAACAGTAAATTACTATAATAATATATTGAATGAATTAACATAAATTACCATAACCAAACAACATTGCAGATTAGAAATTATTGGAATTAATGGTAAATGTAGGCTACTACTGGTGATGTATGTAATGGGGAATTGATAGACGGCACACAATTAAGTTTTGAAACAATGAATACCCACAAAATAGCGAGAGAGAATGCATTTTGGAGAGAGACGTGTCTTTTGCATCTGCCACAGTCCCCAAATTCTTGGACCGTGGCATCCCCGTAGCCTCTTCAATGGATTAGTCCACTGAGACAGGCGCAAATCATACAGGTGTCTTGTGTGCCATGAAAAAAAATAAAGTATATGCGACTGCTCGACTAAAATTCTTAATGTTTTCAGTACAGACCTCTTTTGTCATACAGTAGGGTATTCCATATAAGGCACCCCGAAAGTTGCACAGTTTACCCTTAGTCTTGTAATAAATTAAATCTAGTGATACATAACTTGACATTTCTGCCATCCATTGTGACAGGATAATCAACCTTCCAATTAATGGCAATGCATTTCTTAGACGCTATAAATGCTAGGTTACACAGTTTGTTCTGATAAGTCTCCAGTATAAACATTTCTAGCAAACAAAAACAGGGATAAGGGATCATCTGTATACATGCTGAGATAAAAGATCATACTCTTTCCTGGAAATCAAATAGTCGTCACAAGATCATAACATATGCAAATATGTACGCCAATATTCCTTCTTAATTTGCTCAATAACTTTGCGGAAAAGGGTTTATTGGTTTAAATGTGCTAACTGTTCTCTTGCTACAAAAAAAGGTTTTGGGCTAGTTTTCAAGCCTTGTGGGCTGTTTTGAGAGGCCATTGGGCTATATTTTTTTAGCTTGCCCTGGCAAACCTGAGTGTAGTGTTTGTAACGCAAGATGGAGGAGAGTCTGTCTTTCTCGGAGATCCGGAGCCTTCGACCGCAAGGGGGTATTGACATGGTCATTGAAATGCATTATATCCGGCAGAACATAACGTGCTAAAGGGTAACTCGAACAAGGCTTAACATGCAACACAAATTGTGGAGCCTGCCAGAGTGCTTGATGAATGCTAATCTCAGTTACCCATAAGTAAAATCCTCGTGAAAATTGTAATTTAGCCATTTATATGTGAATCTGTCTACAAGAGATTAGATGCATGTTTGTGCTTAAAAATTGTGAGATTACAGTGATCTTTATTTTATTTTTTTAATCTTTATTTAACTAGGCAAGTCAGTTAAGAACAAATTCTTATTTTCAATGATGGCCTAGGAACAGTGGGTTTATTGCCTTGTTCAGGGCAGAATAACTGATTTTTACCTTGTCAGCTCGGGGATTCAATCTTGCAGCCTTTTGGTTACTAGTCCAACGCCCTAACCACTAGGCTACCTGCTGCCCCTTTAGTTTAAACCTAGTTCAGGTTGATGTTAAAACATACACACACACAAACTACTAAATGTTTATCTCTCTCTCCCAGGAGTGCATCTACATTTGGAAGTTGTCAACATGTTCTCTGAGGAAGAGCAGACATCCCCTACATCCTCCTCTTCATCGCCACCTCCATCCTCCCACTTCATCGGGAGGAAAGAAGACGTTATCCAGGCCAAGCGTGTCACCAAGCTGGTGGGCGGGAGGGATGTGCTGGTTCTCTGCCACCAGGGCAAGCTACACGCCATGGACATGCGCTGCTACCGTAAGGATCGGGTCATGGGTGTGTGCAAAATGGATGTTGGGGATAGTGGTGTATTATTTTTTGGGTGAGGGAGCGACAATTTTTTCATGATGTCGTAATTTCCTCAATCAAAGTTTGTACCAACAGATGTAGCCAATTGAATAGCTTAATATGCATAAAACGCATCCTCCAATTGCAACATCTGCCTATGCCCACACATGTTGTCTAAAGAAAATGTTATATTTTTAATATCCTCAAATACCAAGTTAGGCATAGGCTACCTAATTTCGAAATAGGCCATCATCACTGTCAATAGTGAATGATAATTCTTCATATTTTACCAGTGAAACGTCCAAACTGCATCTCCGTGCCAATCATTTGGTTATTCTCAATCAGTTTCATGGTAATATACATTTAGATCTTCTTGAATTACTGTTTCATGAGCTAACTAGAGCAGATGGTGTTAACAAACTAATAGCCTTTCTTCCATTTTGTTTCAGTACAAACATCTTGCCGAGTGGTGCGTTCTGTTGAGTTTTGGCACATGAGAAAAAAAATGTGACTCTTCAGCTATCCATCCTAAAATATCATTCGAAATGAGGTGTTTTAGGTGTAACAGTAATGTTATAGGCCTACTATGCTATGGTATTACTGTATATTCAGTTCTCTTATGCAATCATTATGTGATCTTGCAAGATATTGATTCAGCTTTGATCTAACTTCTGCATAAAGTTCCCTCAGTGCTCACAACAAGCAACCTCTGACAAAAGTCCCTCTACTTCTATTCGAGGTGAAAATGATGAATCAGACACCTTATCGATAGCGACAGCTCATGGTCCTCCTGGAATCAGAAGTTTTTTTTGACTCAATGGAGGAATGTAGTCAGAGAAATGCTGATGAATGTCTTGCTCGAGCTGTGTATGCCACTGGCTCAACGCCGATGCTCACAGGCAATGTGTATTGGAAGAGATTTCTGAATGTTCTTTGCCCAGCATACAACCCTCCAACCAGACATGCTGTAGGTCAAGCAAATCATAGAGAAAGTAGACTGTATTACAATAATCTCTGATGGGTGGTCGAATGTTCATGGGCAAGGAATAATTAACTACATCATCTTCACCCCTCAACCAGTATTCTACAAGAGCACAGAAACAAGGGACAACAGAAACACCGGTCTCTACATTGCAGATGAACTGAAGGCAGTCATCAATGACCTTGGACCACAGAAGGTATTTGCACTGGTGACAGACACTGCTGTGAACATGAAGGCTGCTTGGTCTAAAGTGGAGGAGTCCTACCCTCACATCACACCCATTGGCTGTGCTGCACATGCATTGAATCTGCTCCTCAAGGACATCATGGCACTGAAAACAATGGATACACTACAAGAGAGCCAAGGAAATGGTTAGGTATGTGAAGGGTCATCAAGTTATAGCAGCAATCTACCTCACCAAGCAAAGTGAGAAGAATAAGAGCATCACATTGAAGAAGCCCAGCAACACCCGTTGGGATGGTGGTGTCATCATGTTTGACTGTCTCCTGGAGTGGAAGGAGTCTCTCCAAGAAATGGCCATATCACAGTCTGCCGATATGGACAGATCCAAGAGGATCCTCCTGGATGATGTATTTTGGGAGAGAGTGGTAAGCAGCCTGAAACTCCTGAAACCTATAGCAGTAGCCATTGCAAGGATTGAGGGAGACAATGCCATCCTGTCTGATGTTCAGACTCTGCTTACAGATGTAAGAGAAGAAATCCGTAATGCACTGCCCACTTCACTGTTGCTCCAAGCAGAGGAAACTGCAGTTCTGAAATACATCAAAAAGCGTGAAGACTTCTGCCTGAAGCTCATACACGCCGCAGCGTACATGTTGGGCCCCAAGTATGCTGGCAAGAGCACTACCATGTCTCGCCACCTTGGCCTGGATGAGGGCAAGGTTCTTGGCAGTCTGGCGAAGTACACTTCCAAGCAAGAGCTTTGGGATGGAGATGCAATATGGCAGTCGTGCCAACATATCTCATCAGCCACCTGGTGGAAGGGACTTTGTGGATCTGAGGCTCTTTCCGTTGCCTCCATCATCCTCCAAATCCCACCAACATCAGCCGCCTCAGAGCGCAACTGGTCCTTGTTTGGGAACACACACACCAAAGCACGCAACAGGCTAACCAATACAAGGGTTGAAAAATTGGTTGCCATCCAGGCAAATTTGAGGCTTTTTGAGCCTGACAACGAGCCATCCTCAACAAGGTTGAAAAGTGACATTGAAGATGAGGCCTAAGAGTCTGATGTTCAAGAGGTGGACATTGAGGAGGTCCAGGGAGAAGACATGGAAGCCTGAGAGGAAGACAACTAAAAGCTTTAGTTTCATCATTTTACAGATGTATGTTGAAAATGTTTTTGGGAGATGAATCATTGGGGATCATTCAATATTCCTTTTCTTTTGTTGTTCAGTGAAATCATCCCATGTGAAGAGTCAATTAATTTAATTAAAGTTCAATTCATAACTACATAGTTTTTTTCATTTCTATTGGAAGGATTTAATCATTTGCAATTGTTTACTTATGATAAGGTAAAAGGTTTGTTTCTGTCTCCATATGATATGGTAAACATATCCAATGCAAAAAACATCTACATTTAAATGGTATTAATATTAATTCCCATATATTCCCGTTAATTCCCACAGAAAGTTTCCACCTCTGAATATACCCTAAAATGTGCAACCCTAGTCTCAACCAAAAGCCCATGCAGGCTAAATATCCCAAGCAGGGGTACAGCAACTTCTTGAGAGGGTCAGGCTCCTTGGGCTTTATGGTGACCCCTCTGGTTTGGGTGTCCTTGGCAGGATGGTGTCGCCCACTTTGGCCATTCTGATTGGCCAAAGTGGTCAAGCCTCCAATGGGCCTCTGCAGTGCACATGTAACAGTATAGCTTCGTCCCTCTCCTCGCCCCTACCTGTGCTCGAACCAGGGATCCTCTGCACACATCAACAACTGCCTCCCACGAAGCATCGTTACCCATCGCTCCACAAAAGCCACAGCCTTTGCAGAGCAAGGGGAACAACTACTTCAAGGTCTCAGAGCGAGTGACGTCACCGATTGAAACGCTATTAGTGCGCACCCCGCTAACTAGCTAGCCATTTCACATTGGTTACACACACATGTAGCTTATAGTTCTTCATCATTCTTACCACCGCCAGAGAAGACAAGGAAGAAACCACCATGTATCTACCTATAGGCTGCTGAACATATTTATTTGGTTTGTCATTCTATTGTTTTTCATTTTAGTGGTAATTAAATAGAATTTATTTATAATTTATCTGAATACATTTTCCAGAAATAGTTTTACCATCTGTTTATTCTCATATTGAAAAAAGTGAGGGAGCACCGCTCCTCCGCGCTCTTGCAGAACTACACCCCTGGTTAGGAAAAGGAATAGATTGGGGCTAGAAAATTCCACTCCTCCAAACCAACATTCCCCATGTTTTACGATGGACAGCAAATCAGTTGACCTTTAAAAGCAGCACAATAAAGTCATTATTAGGATTCGCCCAATAATGGAGTAAAGGAGCCTAACCTTACTCCTTATAGTCCAAGGACCTTACATGTTCTGTTTAGAGGTGAATTGGCTCTGGTAGCCAAAACAGCCAGATTCTCCATTTAAACGTGAATCGATTCTCAATTGCGGTGCGGTACGGTTCTAGAAACATAAAACCCTCTACTTTCATATCACAAAAAAATAATTTCACAAATGCAAAATATACAGTTAACAGTTGCAGCCAACAGTATTTTTCAGTGACAACATGTTTGTGGTGTCCGTCTTCCATTTAGCTTACACACAGGTGTTCGGCGATAGCTAATTAGTTTAGATAGTCGACTGTCTCCGGTCTGTTTTCCGTAAACAAGCGCAGTAACAAGAAAATATGGCCGTGTGGGAACCCTAACCCTATAAAAGTGTGTTGTAATTTAACCTTTTTTTAAAATGATTATTTATTGTGATATAAAATATGTTCCTTATGTTTCCAAAACCGTACCGCAAATGATGTGTTAACGTTTTAGAGCAAGCGTTGGGGATCTTAAAAAAAAATGTAAATAGAATGTTGTAGAAGGGTCCAGATATTTTCTCTTTTGTGATTTGGCTTGTTTTTGAGAAACTTACCTCAGCCGCGATTCACTTCATTGCTCTTTGTGTGGTATCAGGGCACGCAAAAGACATGAACAGGCTCCAAAAACACCCAAATAGGTCCTTTTAGAAACGGACATGCTCTCAGTATAGTGATGTAGGTTGTTAGATGTTAGCGTCTATGAATAGGCTATACTATCTATCCCTGACACTGAATTCCAGTGGTGTTGTACTGTCTTATTTTGCCAGATACCGGTGGACCATTGCAGGAGGGAGATATCGAGGTCAGTCGTCTGATTTGTCTTTGACCTACTACTTGTTCCACACTGTCCTCATCAATCCTGTGCTTTACCAGGAATCCCAGGCTCATTCTCCATTGTCTCTCCTCTATTCCTTGCGTCCTCTTTCCTTGCCTCATCAAAACGCAGTGGAGGAAAGTGTCAGACGGGAGGGATCTTCTCCATTGCATTTTGAAAAGGGAGCTAGGACAAACAGTTGAGAAGAGCCCCACTCTTCTCTCTCCCTCCTACAGCTCATTCTCATAGCTAAACAATATTTTGTGTTTTTCTGTTTGTTTGTTCATTCATTCATTTTTCTGATGTGCCCAGGAGTTTGACGGGCGGATGTGCATCGTGTGTCCATGGCACAAGTACAAGATCACGCTGGCGGAAGGCGAGGGGCTGTACCAGGCGGTGAACCCCTCGGCTACACCCCCTAAACCCACCTGGCGCTCCAAAGGGGTCAAACAGAGGGTTCACCAGGTCACAGAGGTCAACAGGGATGTGTATGTCACATTTAACGACTCGCCGGACACCATTGACTCTGACTTCTACCAGACAGAGAGATACAGGGCCACTATGAATAAGGCCCAGCCCAAGACTAAGAAATTACAGGAGAAGGTGACGAGCAGGAAAGTGTAAGGATTTGGGCCATTTTGGTTGGGGAAAAACCCCTGTGATACTAAATGTGGCTTTTGTTAGCGCCGTGGAATAGTAAACGGGCGGTGCAGGTACAAGACTAAGTA
Organism: Salmo trutta; assembly: GCF_901001165.1. Taxonomy (NCBI): domain Eukaryota; kingdom Metazoa; phylum Chordata; class Actinopteri; order Salmoniformes; family Salmonidae; genus Salmo; species Salmo trutta. The sequence continues at coordinate 28,733,110 of NC_042983.1, read as the reverse complement.
CTTCCCTATCAGCAACTCAAAGCGTAATCTCTGGGTTATCCTTTCGTGTCCTCCAGTGCACTAACTGAGCTCAATCTTTTCCAAGTTTTCAAACTTGTACACACTTAAATATGTGTTTGTAGATTTTCTGTTTTTGTACAGGTGCAGTCTTTCTATATTTCTTCAGTTTTGTTTGACTTGTAATGTCTGCGTCTATACAGCAAACGACTTCAAGAACAAAAGCAGAACTAGTTACGTTTGTGTGTCTTTTATTTTATACAAAAGATAGTGGTTAAGTGATTTAATGATGTTTGGATGTAAACATCACTGGAGGAATATTACTGGAGGAATATTACTGGAGGAACCGAGATAGACGTGACAAACGAAGAAACTTCCTCTAACATCAGAGCTATAGATGACACACAATGTTTGGTCTCAGTTCAGCAGACAGACCGAAGGCAAGGCGGTTTCCAGCTGGTGCAGATATTCACAGCTGTCTGTTGCCAAAAAAGAGAAGGACAGAGAGATGAGAGGCTGTGTGGAAAAACAGGTGAGCTAGCACTGATACCCTACACAGTCACAGTATCAAGAAGAAACCTTGCACAGAATAGTGTGAAATGTTGTTCCTCGCAGTACCTGAAGATCATTGCAGCGATCCGATTGACTTCAGCATTCCCTCCAGTTTCCCACTCTTATCCAGCGCTTTAACGTCACTGCCCCCACCAACACACTTCTTACCGATGAACACCCGTGGCACCTTCACACACACGCATTCATATGGATTATTAGGCAGCAGCAATATTATGTTTTTCAATTAATGTAGTGTTAGGGTTTGACCAACTATTTGTTTGCATAACCTATATAATATAACAAAGAAGCTATGCTATAATATTAAGTTTATCCTCTATATGATAAGAGCATACTGCTGTGTGAGAGGAAGTGGCTCATGGGATGGTGAGTCATATGGAAAGAATGCAGATGCTGTAAATCAGGGATATGGAAGAGCTTGTTAAAAGATATGGGCAGCAGGATATGGGTGAAATGTATATGCAGAGGGGTGTCGGGGTTTTAGAGAACTGTGCAGTCACAAGATAAATCGACTGCCAAAGATATCTACGCCCAGCAACAGGAGGCGTTTCGAGGTTGGGACCAACCTGCACGCCAACGATAGGATGAGTAAATTTAAACCACGCTCATCCTCCCTCTGTCAGAGTATTTAATGAAAAGCAAAGGATATGAAACTCAGTTCTCTGTCTGCCCTGCGTGGTGACAGAGTGAGCCCGTATATACGAAACATCATATTTACCATAAATGTGTTTGCATTAATTAAAGTACAAAGAAATCAGAAGTTACTATGTGCTGACTATTTTGTTCTGATACCAGATTCGAATTGACGCGACCTAACAGTAGATTGTTTTAATTTCCCTAATGTACTGTTTTGCTGACAATTCAATGGGAAATCAGTGGGGCTACAGTAGCCCACTGAAATGAATGGATCTAAGCCTTGTGCACTGGGTTGTGTCGAACTGTATGCTTTCCAGTGGATGGCCATTCATTTCAATGGGAGGCAATCCGCACCACTGCAACTCATCTGCCAGACTATGCAGACTGGCAGTGTTTTGGATTCGTCCAATTTGTGCGTTGCTTTTCTGTGCGGTATCAGACACAGAAATAGATAAACCACCGAATAAGTGTCTAATGTGTAGCATGATTATTTTTGTTCTGATGCAGTACATAAATTGCGAAGACTACTTAACATTTACCGTACAGCAATGTAATGATGCAACCTGCGCGCTTCAAACCCCTTTTGCGCAACTTCTGCCCGCCTTTCTGAACATGGCTCATTTGCTGAGTCACTGTGACTAACAGTGGCAAGACTAAAATTAAAGTATGAATACACTATCAAAATTAGGCTACTTCTATGTACTTTGAAGGGTTGCCATATACGAAATAAAGGTTTTATATGGCTCCTGGGGGAAAAAAACTGTCGGTTGGTACAAAAGTTAAAAAACAGGCTAGTAAAAGTCTAGAAATGGCTGGATAACAAAGCGAAACAAACATGCATTCACTCACCGTTCGTTCACCTGTTATTTTATTTAGGTAATCCTGGATTTCACTCATGTCATCTCGTCCAGTGATGTCTATGAATTCCAAGTGTCCAGATTTGAATCCATACTTTGACAAAACATCTTTTGCCATTACGCAATATGGGCATAACGGTTTTAGAAACACGACTACTTTGTCCCCTTTAATTCTGGCCGTAACGAATTCCTGAGCCATGTTGCTATTTAGAGAGCCGCTGCGTTATGAATAGAGTGATCCAACAGATTGTAAATATTTATGATTGAAATTGAGAGAGAGTTGGCGAAACCATAGCCAGAATAGATTCCAACCTTACTCTTGTTTACAGCTGCACTGGGGTCGGACAGGCTTCCTGTTTAGATTAAGACACTGTGGAGCCAGCGCAAAATGTGACTCAGAAAACGTATCTCAATATAGGGATGAGAAAAGCTTTGTAGCGAGAAAGAATTGTCCCATTATCCCGTAAAGCACGTCAACTCAAATTTCAATCTGTCAAAATTGTACATGAGATCCATACAGAACTGAGTATTATAAAACACCTTCTAATCAGTTGTACAAAATTTTATTCGATTTTATGGGGTGCGTGAAAAAATTCACAGTCCAAGTGGTGAGATGCGCATTAGACCTATTCTTTGTTGAAGAAAGTGTTACTTGTTCTGGGTAATAAAAATAATTTGAATAAACATAAATAATCCCACCATCATTATTCATTTTCACTTTTGTCCAGTTGAGTCTGCCTTTACCCAACGAAAGGATGAAGTGTAGTAATAGTTGTAGGCCTAGTCTAGACCACCTTATTCGACTACGATTCTAGACCAAGACTGGAAGGGTCGAGACCAAGACAAATTCCAAACCAATAAATATTTTGGGATTCTGAAAAGTTTTTTTCCAACACCAATTTTGCCAAAATGTCTTCTGGCCATCCGCAGTCTGCAATCACAGATTATACATCAATTAACATATTGTTTCGAGACAGAGTCAAGACCGAGTAGATCGGTGTCGAGACAAGACAGAGACAAAGCGGTTTTAAGACTAGAACACTGAATCGCACACCCGTTTTTTTGTGTTGTGCACTACCTTCACTGTACTGTTAAATGAGGTTGTTGCACAGAGACTTTTGACCAGATCACTTTCAATATTGCCTCAAAGACCAATACTTAAAGTTGAGCCTATATATTATTGTGCCTTAAGTTGTAGCTACATCGTTAACCTGGAATGTTGGTGTGAGCTGTTAAAGGAAATGCTCTCAGTTTATGCCTCCTCACACACCAGAAGTAGGAAACCCATGCAATAAAGCCATACAGCATTGTCTTTACATATATCAGGTAGCTTCGTGGTTTAGAGCACTGGGCCAGTAACTGAAAGGTCACTGGTTTGAATCCCCGAGCCAACTAGGTGAAAAATCTGTCTGTACCCTTGAGCAAGGCACTTAACCCTAATCGCTCTGGAGCAGAGCGTCTGCTAAAATGTAAAAATACCCACACATAATAACACTGTAACCAAATACATGGTGTGGAGTCCATTCAAATTGAATAGGTGTGCTTTTCACACACAGATAATCTGTTGATTTAGTGTCTCTAGTGAACAAGAGGGTATTGTATTAAGTGATGAAACAGGGCATGCTGTGGCCACAGCTGTCTCCTTCCAGGAAAATGGCATCACGACACAGGCAGTCTTCATGTATCATGTCATGTATTGCAGTGTGGCTGCCTCTTTCCACCTCTTCCTTTCCCTGATCCCTTACAAACCACCATGAGAGAACCTTAGGAGTGTCCAGTCCAACCCCAACTTCTAGCAACATCATTTTAGTGTTTAATACACTTAAACACTAAAATGATGTCTATAATGCATATCATTGGACTGATAATACAACACACAATTCAAAAGATGACAAGATAAGGTACCATGTTGTCTACATGGCAGGCTCACCATCATGTAAACAATATAATGACAGAGGCTATTTTCCTCTTCATACAAGGGTTTGGTGTTTTTCAGTTCGTTGAGGGGAACACCTCAGTATGTCTCACTTGCTCAGGAAGGGCAGCAAATGTCATAGAATTGCCCAGAATATAGTTCACACATCTCTCCTGTGCTCGTCTTTTAGACAGAGGCTGGATGTGTGACAGCAACTGGTGTGTGACGAGGGACTAGAAGCCAGTAGTACTAATTAGAGGTTACCGAGAAAGGATTTAGAGGAAGTTAAGTTTTGAAGAAATGTATTACTTTTGTCAGGCAGTTTTCTTTATGAGTGAGTAAGTGAAGTTTAGATGGTGAATTAGGTGTCATGACACGAGCAATGCACCAGGGAGCGATCTTACTGTTGAAATGAGTACAGTACTCTAGTCCTGTAGCCTTTTCCATTTGTGTATTTCTGTTCAGTGTACAGTCCTCACATTTTGCTACATTATTTAACATTTTTTATTTATTATTTATTATTCTACAGATCTACACAACCTTATCCACATTTTCAAAGTGAAAGAAAATAATATATCATTTCTTGATTGCGTGAGTCTTCCCACCTCGGCGTTGATACTTGGTGAAATCACCTTTGGCATCCATTACAGCTGTGATTCATTTTGAATAATATTCTACCAACTTTGCACAACTCTTAGGGCAACAGATGTCCATTGTATTTGTCTAAATCTGGTTGTAAATCATTGATTTAAGATTAAATCTTCAGTATGGGGGGGGTATCTAGCCTTAATCAACGTCCACAGCTTCCAGGGTGTAATTGTTGGGGGTTAACTGCCATGCTCAAGGGCAGAACAGCTCAGGGATTCGAAACAGTAACCTGGTTACTGGCCCAATGCTCTTAAACGCTAGGCTACCTGCAACCCCTACAGTCCAACTGAGAAAATAATATGCTAAGCATAAGAGTTGATTTTACAGTTGACCAAGAGAGTAGGGAACCCAGTGTGCATTTTAGGTTCATGTTGATAGAACACAGAAAGCTCACATTATACCTAATGATGCTAGTCACCATTTTAATTAAACAAGTTTACCAAGTTAGGCTTTTTCAAGGTCTTCCTTATGCAGTTTGCACACATTTGCACACAGATCAAGGAGGCAGGCCATTGAGGCCAATAGCACTTCAATGAAAAACTCCTTCCGTTTCCTTTCACCATCTACCACCTCGCTCTCTCACGCCACCTCCATCCCCAATCCTAGCCCCTGGGACTAAACTGCTGCATTTTGCTTACGGTATGTTGATCTGACCACCACATCTGGGACTTTGGCATGGCGGAAATAAGCTCCAGCAACATGCCTGGGGTACTGACTTAAAAAGAGGAATGAAAGACAGACAGAAAAAGTGGTGAGGGAGGGAAGAGAGAGCACATGTGCATGTGTGTCTTCATGCTTACTGTTGACTGATGACTGGCCACAGCAGTTGCTGCTCCCTTTAGGGGGGGATTGAGCGACAGGCCAACGGATGTACTGCTGCATTTTTATCAGGGGTGTCATGCACCCCAAAAAACTGAAGGGGCAAAAACATATGCAAGGATGGCTGTGGGGGTTTTGGGAGAATTTTGCATTCAAACACCTGAAACAGCTTGTTCCTGCAATCTAGAGCCATAATCATTATGCTTGATTCTATGTAAAAAAAATAAAAAAATTAAGTATATATTTTCTGCATATCTAAGCATACCTCTTGAGCTGTCTGTATCCTCCTGACTGGTGGTTATTTTTTTAAAGAAGCTAAATATTCTTCTTTGAATCTCTGCTAAAATCCATGTAAAAGATTGAAAGGAATGTGAGTCTTATTCAGTACATTTAGTAGTTGCCTGCTTTTCTAATGTATACCAACATTGCCAGCACACATTCTAGCCAAGATAGTTAGACAAGCTAGCTACTTGATAGCCTGAAAAGGCTTCTTTGTAGCTAGTTATGAGGTTGGGAGATTGGGAACCTATCTGGGCTAGCTAAAGCCAACTTCATAAAATTGCTAGCTGGCTAGTAGTATTACAGAGAAACAACAAAAATCTATAAATGAATCTGTTTTTATTTTTACAGAACAAATCTGTGGGGGCACGTTCCCCTGTGACGCCTCTGATTATTATCACTGGTGTGGTAGGTTCATGGTGAGTGGGTGGTAGCCTGGCAGGGAAAGGGAGGTGAAGAGAGTCAGGTATGTTGGTGATTGTATTGATGATATGAGCAGAGGTTGTGGTCAGGACAGGAATACAGAGAAGACATGCTAACTAACCACATCACACACATATGGCACAGGCTCTTCTCACTCCTTGTATTTTCATACTAAACAGCACTTCTAACACACCATATCTGCCCCTTCTCCTGTTTACTGTACCCATCCTGTGTCCTACTGAGCAGTCAACTCCCCACTGTGTTCCTCGATCTTGTTACTCCTGGTAATCAGTTTAATTTCAGTCTTCTAGACTGTCCATGGCATATGTGGAATTCACAGGAGACTAGTGAGGTGAGGACGGCTAATAACAAATTATGGAATGGAGTGAATGGAATGGTATCAAACATATGGAAACCAGGTGTTTGATACCATTCCATTTATTTAGTTTCAGACATTACCATGAGCTCGTTCTCCCCAATTAACCTGCTACTAGCCGCTTATGCTGGACCTATAGGTCGTTTTGGCCAGTAAAACTGGAATCAGACATTGTCATTCCTGACAGACTAGCCAGAGCGCACGCTATATTTGGTGACCAAAGACCACTGCTTGTCACAGGAAACATCTCCTAGATTCTTCTATTCACTCACCATACATACAGACTATATGCTAATTATGCCCATTATTTTAATGTGTGTTTGAGAATGTTATTTGTGTACTACATTGAAGGCTGATGAGTTGAAGACAACTTGTTAGACATAACCCACTGAGCACAAGACGTTGAAATCCATATTTTGGAAAATACGTCCTTTCAACATCTTGTGCTCAGTGGGTAAAATCTAACAAGTTATGCCTTGGTAGTAGAGTGCTTTGTAGAAGTTGCTATTTGTGGTGACGTTGTCCTGTTCTCCTGAAGACTGTGCTAGTACCTTTAGATAAGAATTAGTACTTCTTCTGTTCCTTTCTGTTGCAACCTGGCATACCTGTTTTACTGCTATGTGGAGCAACTGTTGAGATATGTAGACTGAGATGCGCGTGCACACACACGTTTTGTTCTTCTATCCTCGTGTGGACCTCAAATTTATTTCCATTCAAAATCCTATATTCCTTAACACCAAACCCTAACCTAATCCCTAAACCTAACTCTTAACCCCTAAACCTAACCACTAATTCCCCCCGCACACGCACGAGGAAAAAAGGTATTTTTACAAAGAAAATAATAAACAAAGAGCTGATTGGCTTTCAGGCATTGATTCATTGATTAATTATATTCATAAAAGTCACCTTGTCCGAGAGAGATTTACATAGTTGTCAAAACGTCACACCAGGGTAAGCCTACACAAAACACAGCCCTTATTTTAAGTGTTTTAAAATCCCCTATGGGATAAATGAATGGTGGAAAAACAATTGGAACCATTTCCCTGTTTGACTGCTAGGTTTTATGGGTATTATGACACATCCACTGTGGGGCTCTATGCTGTACATTTTAAAGTGAAAAATCTGATTCTCAGCATCACTGTTACCATGGAATTGCCCATGCCAGACCTGGGTTAAGGGTTCAAACAGTATTTGAAACTTAGCACTAGTTGTGCCTGATTGAGCCTGTCAGGCTTAGTGGATGAATAGAACCCCTGTCCACCTGGCACTCCAGGCAGGCTCAAGCACATGCACGATTTGAACCCTAGTCTGTTGTGTGTGAAAATGTCGAGGGGGGAGGAAGTCCCTCGAATGCAGTGTAAGCGCTAATCCCTTTCCCGTTTTTCCACTTGTTATGTAATCCCACACTGGCTGGTCGGCAGCCCATTGGAGTCTGCTCACATGCATGGAGACTAGGGGGTGGGGGAATATAGCTATAGGAGATACTATATAGGGGCAATGGGACAGTGTGGGAGATCAACTTTAGGCAGCCAGGGTTTTTCTTTTGGTTGGGAAAATGTGTATGTAAAGTATATTGTGCATATTTTGTGTATGCCTATGTGTGACTAAATATGTGCTTGTATGAGGGATTGTGTGTGGGAGAGTGAGGAAAACATAATAGTAGAGAGATTGATATCTCACCCCAGGACCCTACTGGGTCCGAAGTCCACCACCCTGACACCAACCCAGGATGTATTCCTCAATTGCTGCGTGCCTTAGTGCAGTGACACACTCACAATCACTCATTTTATCTATTGTTTCCCTCTCTCACTCTTTCTCATTCTCTCTGGTGGGCCTATAGGCGGTTGAGGCTTTAAACAATCTGTTCCCTCATTGGGATAGAGTACAGGCTGTGGGAGATAACATGAGGCATGGTTAATGGAGAACATGATAACCACTTTGGCATTCTGTGTGCAGCTGCACACGTGTATCTACTTCCTTATAGTGTGGCTTAGGGAGAATGCATGCTGCTGCATGCGGGTCTAAAATTGTCCTTTTGCATGTACCGGATATGGATCTTTGTGTGTGCATGCATTCACAGTACAAATATGACTGAGCGAGTTTTAGATATGTGTACATATGTATTTAGGTAAGTCCTGTATGTACACATCTCAGTAGGCTGCTGAGGGGAGAACGGCTCATAATAATGTCCGGAACGGAGCAAATGGAATGGCATCAAATACCTGGAAACCATGTGTTTTATGTATTTGATACCATACCACTTATTCTGCGCCAGTCATTAACACAAGCCCATTCTCCCCAATTTAAGGTGCCACCAACCTCCTGTGGTACACATGTACATACTTACTGCATATGTATCAGTGGAGGCTGGTGGGAGGAGCTATAGGAGGATGGGCTCATTGTAATGGCTGGAATATCATAAATGGAATGGCATTAAACACATAGAAACCACGTTTGACTTCCTTCCACCTATTCCAGTCATTACAATGAGCCTGTCTTCCTATTGCTCCTCCCACCAGCCTCCACTGATATGTATAGGATCATTTGTGCACAATCACACACAGCCATGTACACCACATACTTCACCCCTGTTTGTGATTTCAATCATGAGCGTGTGAATATTTTCCTGCCCATGCATTGACTGTCAAACAATTCCAACACGTTATACCACAACCTCATAACAACCATATTACACAGATACACTATTGAACATAACACCACAAATTCACAGAAATGGCGCTGGAGGGAATAGCAGCCGTTTTACGGGCTCCTGACCAATTGTACTATGTTGTGTATTTTTTTACTTTTTTGTACATAATGTTTCCACCATAATTTCCAATGACCGAAAGAGCTTCTGGACATCAGAACAGCTATCACTAACCTTGATTTGGATGAGGACTTCTACTTCAATGAGTCAGAGGCGAGGGACATATTGCTTAACCCGGACCAGGCCCAAATCCCCGACACTCAGAGAAGGAAGCGCTATAGAGCCCGGCGTGCAGGATACCTGAAGAGACTAATCGGAGAGTAGATAAACAGCCCCTACGCTCCGTTCTATTGGCGAATGTGCAATCACTGGAGAATAAATTGGATGAGCTCCGCTCGAGACTATCCTATCAACGTGATCTAAAGAACTGCAATATCCTATGTTTCTCAGAGGCGTGGCTGAACAAGGATATGGAAAATATACAGTACCAGTCAAAAGTTTGGACACACCTACTCATTCAAGGGTTTTTCTTTATTTTGACTATTTTCTACATTGTAGAATAATAGTGAAGAAATCAAAACTATGAAATAACCCATATGGAATCATGTAGTAACCAAAACATTGTTAAACAAATCAATATATATTTTAGATTTTTCAAAGTAGACACCCTTTGCCTTGATGACAGCTTTGCACACTCTTGGCATTCTCTCAACCAGCTTCACCTGGAATGCTTTTCCAACAGTCTTGAAGGAGTTCTCTCATAAGCAAAGAAGAAAATTCTCATCCAGAGGCGACGCTCCTAGTGGCCAGTAATTTTAATGCAGGAAAACTGAAATCCAGTTTACCTCATTTCTACCAGCATGTCACCTGTGCAACTAGAGGTGAAAAAAACTCTAGATCACCTTTACTTCACACACAGAGACGCATACAAAGCTTACCCTCGCCCTCCATTTGGAAAATCTGACCAATACTCTATCCTCCTGATTCCTGCTTACAAGCAAAAACTCAAACAGGAAGTACCGGTGATGCGCTTAAAACAGAAGTGGTCCAATGAAGCAGATGCTAAGCTTCAGGATTGTTTCACTAGCAGAGACTGGAATATGTTCCCGGATTAATCCGATGGTATTGAGGAATTTTCTGACAAACCATCAAACAGGCAAAGCGTCAATACAGGACCAAGCTCGAATCCTACTACACCGGCTCTGATGTTCATCGGATGTGGCAGGGCTTGCAAACTATCATGGATTGCAAAGAGAAACCCAGCCGCGAGATGTCCAGTGACGCGTGCCTACCAGATGAGCTAAATACATCTATGCTCGCTTCGAGGCAAGTAACATTGAACCTTGCATGAGAGCACCAGCTGTTTTGGAAGACTGTGATCACACTCTCCATAGCCGATGTAAGACCTTTAAACAGGTTAACATTCACACAGCCGCAGGACCAGACGGATTACCAAGACGCGTACTCGGAGCATGCGCTGACCAGCTGGCAAGTGTCTTCACTCACATTTTCAACCTCTCCCTTACCCAGTCTGTAATACCTACATGTTTCAAGCAGACCACCATAGTACCTGTGCACAAGAATGCCAAGGTAACCTGTCTAAATGACTATCGCTTGGTTAGCACTCACATCTGTAGCCATGAAATGCTTTAAAAGGCTGGTCATGGCTCATTTCAACACCATCATCCCAGACACTCCAGACCATCATCCCAGGCCGAATCCAATTCGCATACCGCCCCAACAGATCCACAGATGAAACACACCAAGACAGTTGTGAAGAGGGCACGACAACACCCTTTTCCCTCGCGAGACTGAAAAGATTTGACATGGGTCCCCAGATCTTCAAACATTTACACAGCTGCACCATTGAGAGCATCCTGATCGGTTGCATCGCCGGTTGGTATGGCAACTGCTCGACACCCGACCTTAAGGCGCAACAGAGGGTAGTGGGTATGGCCCAGTACATCACTGGGGCCAAGCTTCCTGCCATCCAGGACCTCCAGTTGAAGTCGTAAGTTTACATACACTTAGGTTGGAGTCATTAAAACTCGTTTTTCAACCACTCCACAAATGTCTTGTTAACAAGCTATGGGTTTGGCAAGTTGGTTAGGACATCTACTTTGTGCATGACACAAGTAATTTATGCAACAATTGTTTACAGACAGATTATTTCACTTATAATTCACTGTATCAATATTCCAGTGGGTCAGAGGTTTACATACACTAAATTGACTGTTCCTTTAAACAGCTTGGAAAATTCCAGAAAATGATGTCATGGCTTTAGAAGCTTCTGATAGGCTAATTGACATCATTTGAGTCAATTGAAGGTGTACCTGTGGATGTATTTCAAGGCCTACCTTCAAACTCAGTGCCTCTTTGCTTGACATCATGGGAAAATCAAGAGAAATCAGCCAAGACATCAGAAAAAAAACTTGTAGACCTCCACAAGTCTGGTTCATCCTTGGGAGCAATTTCCAAACGCCTGAAGGTACCACGTTCATCTGTACAAACAATAGTACGCAAGTATAAACACCATGGGACCACGCAGCCGTCATACCGCTCAGGAAGGAGATGCATTCTGTCTCCTGGAGATGTACGTACTTTGGTGTGAAAAGTGCAAATCAATCCCATAACAACAGCAAAGGACCTTGTGAATATGCTGGAGGAAACTGGTACAAAAGTATCTATATCCACAGTAAAACGAGTCCTATATTGACATAACCTGAAAGGCCGCTCAGCAAGGAAGAAGCCACTGTTCCAAAACCGCCATAAAAAAGCCAGACTATGGTTTGCAACTGCACATGGGTGGGGACAAAGCTCGAACTTTTTGGAGAAATGTGTTCTCATCTGATGAAACAAAAATAGAACTGTTTGGGCATAATGACCATTGTTATGTTTGGAGGGAAAAAGGGGGATGCTTGCAAGCTGAAGAACACCATCCAAACCATGAAGCATCATGTTGTGGGGGTGCTTTGCTGCAGGAGGGATAGGTGCACTTCACAAAATAGATGGCATCATGAGGGAGAGAAATGATGTGGATATATTGAAGCAACATCTCAAGACATCAGTCAGGAAGTTAAAGCTTGGTCACAAATGGGTCTTCCAAATGGACAATGACCCCAAGCATACTTCCAAAGTTGTGTCAAAATGTCTTAACTAAGGACAACAAAGTCAAGGTATTGGGGAGGCCATCACAAAGCCCTGACCTCAATCCTATACAAATTTGTGGGCAGAACTGTAAAAGCGTGTGTGAACAAGGCCTACAAACCTGACTCAGTTACACCAGCTCTGTCAGGAGGAATGGGCCAAAAATGTTCAGTCTCCTGAGGGGAAATAGGTTTTGTCGTGCCCTCTTCACGACTGTCTTGGTGTGCTTGGACCATGTTAGTTTGTTGGTGATTTGGACGCCAAGGAACTTGAAGCTCTCAACCTGTTCCACTACAGCCCCGTCAATGAGAATGGGGGCGTGCTCGTTCCTCCTTTTCCTGTAGTCCACAATCATCTCCTTAGTCTTGATCACATTGAGGGAGAGGATGTTGTCCTTGCACCACATGGTCAGGTCTCTGACCTCCCTATAGGCTGTCTCATCGTTGTTGGTGGTCAGGCCTACCACTGTTGTGTCAACAGCAAACTTAATGATGGTTTTGGAGTTGTGCCTGGCCATGCAGTCATGAGTGAACAGGGAGTACAGGAGGGGACTGAGCACGCACCCTTGAGGGGCCCCCGTGTTGAGGATCAGCGTGGCGGATGTGTTGTTACCTACCCTTACCACCTGGGGGCGGCCCGTCAAGAAGTCTAGGATCCAGTTGCAGAGGGAGGTGTTCAGACCCAGGGTCCTTACCTTATTGATGAGTTTTGAGGGCACTATGGTGTTGAACGCTGAGCTGTAGTCAATGAATAGCATTCTCACATAGGTGTTCCCTTTGTCCAGGTGGGAAAGGGCAGTGTGGAGAGCAATAGATATTGCATCATCTGTGGATCTGTTGGTGCGGTATGCAAATTGGAGTGGGTCTAGGTTTTCTGGGATAATGGTGTTGATGTGAGCCATGACCAGCCTTTCAAAGCATTTCATGGCTACAGACGTGAGTGCTATAGGTCGGTATTCATATAAAATCAAATTTTATTTTATTTTATTTTTCACATACACATGGTTAGCAGGTGTTGATGCGAGTGTAGCGAAATGCTTGTGCTTCTAGTTCCGACCATGCAGTAATATCGAACAAGTAATCTAACCTAACAATTTCACAACAACTACCTTATACACACAAGTGTAAAGGGATGAATAAGAAAATGTTCATAAAAATATATGAATGAGCAATGGCCGAACGGCATAGGCAAGATGCAGTAGATGGTATAGAGTACAGTATATACACATGGGATGAGTAATGTAGGGTATGTAAACATTATATAAAGTGGCATTGTTTAAAGTGTCTAGTGATACATGTATTACATCAATTTTTTCATTATTAAAGTGGCTAGAGATGAGTCAGTATGTTGGCAGCAGCCACTCAATGTTAGTGATGGCTGTGATGGCCTTGAGATAGAAGCTGTTTTTCAGTCTCTCGGTCCCCGCTTTGATGCACCTGTACTGACCTCGCCTTCTGGATGATAGCGGGGTGAACAGGCAGTGGCTCGGGTGGTTGTTGTCCTTGACGATCTTTTTGGCCTTCCTGTGACATCGGGTGGTGTAGGTGTCCTGGAGGGCAGGTAGTTTGCCCCCGGTGATGTGTTGTGCAGACCACACTACTCTCTGGAGAGCTTTACGGTTGTGGGCAGAGCAGTTGCCGTACCAGGCAGTGATACAGCTCGACAGGATTCTCTCGATTGTGCATCTGTAATAGTTTGTGAGTGTTTTTGGTGACAAGCCAAATTTCTTCAGCCTCCTGAGGTTGAAGAGGCGCTGATGTGCCTTCTTCACCACGCTGTCTGTGTGGGTGGACCATTTCAGTTTGTCCGTGATGTGTACGCTGAAGAACTTAAAACTTTCCACCATCTCCACTACTGTCCCATCGATGTGGATAGGGGGCTGCTCCCTCTGCTGTTTCCTGAAGTCCACGATCATGTCCTTTGTTTTGTTGACATTGAATGTGAGGTTATTTTCCTGACACCACACTCCGGGGGCCCTCACCTCCTCCCTGTAGGCCGTCTCGTTGTTGTTGGTAATCAAGCCTACCACTGTAGTGTCGTCTGCAAACTTGATGATTGAGTTGGAGGCGTGCATGGCCAAGCAGTCGTGGGTGAACAGGGAGTACAGGAGAGGGCTGAGAACGCACCCTTGTGGGGACCCAGTGTTGAGGATCAGCGGGGTGGAGATGTTGTTATCTACCCTCACCACCTGGGGGCGGCCCATCTGGAAGTCCAGGACCCAGTTGCACAGGGCTGGGTCTCGAGCTTAATGACGAGTTTGGAGGGTACTATGGTGTTAAATGCTGAGCTGTAGTCGATGAACAGCATTCTTACATAGGTATTTCTCTTGTCCAGATGGGTTAGGGCTGTGTGATTGCGATTGCGTCGTCTGTGGACCTATTGGAGCTGTAAGGAAATTGGAGTGGGTCTAGGGTGTCAGGTAGGGTGGAGGTGATATGGTCCTTGACTAGTCTCTCAAAGCACTTCATGATGACGGAAGTGAGTGCTACGGGGCGATAGTCATTTAGCTCAGTTACCTTTGCTTTCTTGGGAACAGGAACAATGGTGGCCCTCTTGAAGCATGCGGGAACAGCAGACTGGGATAGGGATTGATTGGATATGTTCGTAAACACACCAGCTAGCTGGTCTGCGCATGCTCTGAGGACGCGGCTGGAGATGCCGTCTGGGCCGGCAGCCTTGCGAGGGTTAACACGTTTAAATGTTTTACTCACGTTGTCTGCAGTGATGGAGAGCCCGCAGGTTTTGGTAGAGGGCCGTGTCAGTGGCACTGTGTTGTCTTCAAAGCGAGCAAAGAAGTTGTTTAGTTTGTCTGGGAGCAAGACATCGTTGTCCGCGACGGGGCTGGTTTTATTTTTGTAGTCTGTGATTGACTGTAGACCCTGCCACATACGTCTCGTGTCTGAGCCATTGAATTGCGACTCTACTTTGTCTCTATACTGATTGCCTTGCAGAGGGAATAGCTACACTGTTTGTATTCGGTCATGTTTCCGGTCACCTTGCCCTGATTAAAAGCCATGGTTCGTGCTTTCAGTTTTGTGCGAAAGCTGCCATCAATCCACGGTTTCTGGTTGGGGAATGTTTTAATAGACGCTGTGGGTACAACATCACCGATGCACTTGCTAATAAACTCGCTCACTGAATCATTGTATTCATCAATGTTATTGTCTGACGCTATGCGGAACATGTCCCAGTCCACGTGATCGAACCAATCTTGAAGCGTGGAATCCGATTGGTCGAACCAGCCTTGAACAGACCTGAGCACGGGTGCTTCCTGTTTTAGTTTCTGTCTATAGGCTGGGAACAACAAAATTGAGTTGTGGTCAGATTTTCCGAAAGGAGGACGGGGGAGGGCTTTATATGCGTTGCGGAAGTTAGAATAACAATGATCCAGGGTTTTGCCAGCCCGGGTTGTGCATTCGATATGCTGATAAAATGTAGGGAGCCTTATTTTCAGATTAGCCTTGTTAAAATCCCCAGCTACAATAAATGCAGCCTCAGGATATGTGGTTTCCAGTTTACATAGAGTCAAATTAAGTTATTTTAGGCAGGTTATCTTAGTGTTCTTGGGTACAAGGACTATGGTGCTCTGCTTGAAACATGTTGGTATTACAGACTCAAACAAGGAGAGGTTGAAAATGTCAGTGAAGACACTTGCCAGTTGGTCAGCACATGCTTGGAGTACACGTCCTGGTAATCCGTCTGGCCCCAGCGGCCTTGTGAATGTTGACCTGTTGAAAGGTCTTACTCACATCGGCTGCAGAGAGCGTGATCACGCAGTCATCCGGAACAGCTGATGCCCTCATGCATGTTTCAGTGTTTTTTTTAACAAGTTACACAACTCAAAATTAGTGGAATGACCTTTTTGACTCAAACATAATCATTTCAATCCTTGATTACATTGGAATATGATCACATATGTGATATGTCTCTATTTATGTGTGGGAATACTTGGGAGCAGATTTCCTAAATTAAAATCACTTTGAGCTATTTCGTGGTTATTTTACAGTCATTTATGTCCAAAATATATATATTTCCAGGAAGAAATACTTAGTGATATAGGCTATTGTAGTGTGGCACACAACTAGGCTAGGATATGGGGTCGTAATAAAGTGAGTCTGCTCGGTGCTCACTAAACCAAACAGCTTAACAGACCGACATGTGACACGCCGCCTCCGCATGTCCATGTTACCCATGTAGCCAAATAGTGTCCCACGGCCAAATAGTGTCCCCCTCTACGTCACAATGGGATTCAATGAGTTTTAGCTTCAACTTTAAGGTAATAAGATAAGTAACTGTGTCAAGCAGATAACACGTTTGCTTTGCCATTTCCGAAACGTAGCAATGTTTAAGACATGGATTTCATGTTGTAATGTTAACAAGGTACCCAAAAGTAGTTTGAATTAGTGTTTTCATTTTATTAGCTAAACAAAACTTGTTTAAACAGCGAAATTGTCGTGGAAATCAGCCTTGTTTGCATAGCGATGATGAAAATAATGTAATTTAGGCTGTAATGATCTCCAAAATTCTAATCATTAGGTTATCACCCCATTGATATAGCAACGGACGCTAATAGTTTATTGAAAATGTTCCATTTCATGCACTTATCAAGAGAAGACGTGGTCATCCCCACCTCCGCTGATCTGGCGAGAAGGGTCCAATTGCGGCCTGCAATTTGGGGTGATCCTGCATGTGGGTATTCCTGCATCTGCAATAACCCCTCTTTATACTTCTATTGATCCCCTTTTAAGCTCCGTTACACAGGCGGAAGGCAGGGGGCACTCCAGTACAGTAAGTGGCGGTAATGCACCATAACTTTGGATGCCAACCGCAGATAAACCCCACAGAAGAGGAGGTGGGGGCGACAACGGTAGCTAGCTAGTATGGACACCGGTAGACAGTGGTTAGCTAGGTAAGACTCATATACACAGCAGGCGGGTTGTGGAATAGGTAGCTAGCTAGCTAGGACACCGATAAACAGTGTTGTTCGCTCCCACCTGTCGTGCACTGCTTTCCCTCAGTTCTGTTAACGACGGCAAGGGCAGGTGTTTGGCAAGCGGGAGCGAAGGACACTGTGTGCTAGCTAGCTAGAAGGACTCCGGTACACAGCAGGCGGTAGGCTGTGGCGACACCGGCAGCTAGCTAGGACACCAGTAGACAGTGTCCTTAACCCCCCCAAAAAGTCTCAATACATGTATTTCCCTTTTAACCCACATTTTAAATTGCATAGATAATCAGGGGAAATCCAGAATATCAAAAGTGTCACACAAGCATGAAGATGGCGTGTTTGAGGGCATGCGTTCTTTTTATCAGTCAAGGAGGGTTTAGTATTATTTTTTTATCTGGTCCAGGGGAGGGTCATGTAATTTGTAATTGATGAAATTTCTATATTTCTTAGTGTTTTAGAATGAGTTGCTTATTAGGCTATATATCGATATGTGCCCAATGCTGCTGGGCACACAATATCAAGTGTGCCTATATGCTATTTAGTGTGGTCTCAATCAAATTATCCATAGCCAATAGGCTACGAAGTGAATGCTCGGAGAAGAAGAGAGCAAAGTTATATTTCTGAGATATCTGCTGGGATGGTGTAAATAAAACTAGGCTGCATTACACACTGCAATGGATATTCCAACCCTGAGCCCCGGCCTGCTCCGCTCTTGCTGATCAAAACCTTTTTTGTGTGCTGCTGCCTAACCAATGCTGTGCTGTGTAAGCCTATAGTGGCAGTTCAGGAGGAGAGGCAAAGGCTTCTTCGGAAAATAATTTTTGATCTTACACATGGACTAACCTATAGCCTATGTTCTGTTCACTTTGAGAAGGAGAGCGCTAAGATGAGGAGGACCAGAGATCAACTTTGATAGCTTGCTACTACTATAATTAATGTGATTAAAAACAATATATTTCTTGCCCATTATGTATTGATCAGAGTTATTGACCTCACAATAAGCCAGATTCAAGTAACTTGCATTGTGGTACTGAAACTTGAAGCAGATCAATCGAAAATTTACAGGTCATGGTGCTGAAAGTAAGTAAATTTGAGTGGGCATAATTAATTTAAACTGTCTTCATTTTAATTCGACTTTACTAACAAGAGGACTTTGTGTTGGAGCCTATTTAAGAAATAAGAGGTAGACCTACCTGTTTGACAGACAAAATTAGGCTATAGGCTGTTATATCCATAGATTTGTTGGTCAATTCCTCCACCCACCATGCGCTCTTTAACATCTTGACTGTAACTAAATGTAATTAACAAATATCTACATAAACCCCAAAAGTAATTATTTATCATGAGAGGGTCCTAAACAATAACTAGTAATGTTGCATACTTCAAGAAATGTTAAAATCTCACCTTTCTGGTCATTAAAAAATAAAAAATTACTGAGGTGCAGTCACTTTTGAGGAAACAAGCTCAAGTACACAGTACAAATATCATAAAAATATGAAATATTTGATATTATGTATTTCCTATTCAACAAAACTATGAAAAATACTTAGTCGTTTTATAAATAGATATTTAGAAAAAATAACTATAAGATTTCACCTTCTTTATAACTGTAAAATACATATTTGTATATTTAGTGTTAGAGAAAATGTGCATATTTTCTAAAGGTCTCTTGATCAAAACCTCTGCCCCCATCGTTGTGAACCTCACACATAGCTCTAGCTTTTCTTTCTGAACTCATTAGGAACTCGCCTTTCATCTCATAATAATCTTGTCCGTCTATGACAAACAAAGTGTTTTTTGTTTTAAATTCATGAATTCTTTTAGATTACTGGGTATGAATCGAACTCTGAATGTGCTACAGCCACGAAACCACTCTATCGCGCGAGGGCTGCAGGAGCTTCTGAAGCGCGCAGAAAGTGGAGCACGGAGAACACAACGCACGCATGCTCATCTATGATGTTGCTCAGATTATTGCAATCGATTTTCATTACTGAACTCGGAGACAAACACACTTCACAAGATATGCCTACTCTATTTCTCCGGAGCTAAAATCCTGTCATGAGCAGTAGTTTACACATTTTCGAAATAGAGACGCATAAATAGGACACAACGTGAGGAAGACTAGGCAGCCAAACCAACCGTGAGTGAGACAACATTTGGTCACAATTTGAAAATTCAAACATTCGAACTCGAAAAGGGGGCAGGGTACGTTTTCTGAACCCGTCCAAAACGATGGAGTTACATAACTTCAGAAAACAACGCCAGTTTGTGGGCAAGGCAAGCCCACTAGATGCTAATCAACCAAGGGGCACACACACCCCTCTATCGTCAACGCCCCCTCCACAATCTCCCTCCCGGATAGGTCCAGGCAGAGATGGAAAAAACAACAACAAGGGCTTTAAAAACATCCACATTGTTCCGTCCATCAGTAACATCTGGTCATCCAACCGGGGTACTGTGGCTACATTCTCCTGTTTTCCGGCGCATTTTTTATTCTCCTCCATCTCCGGGGAGGACAGAAATCAAAGTTTATAGTTCTTTCTTGCGTGAACCCAAAACGCGAACATGCCCAGCAAGAGGAAGAAGAACAAGCGCCGCATGAGAAGGGTGGTAAGTGCGGACCACCTGGGCTCGTTCGGTGTCTCAGTGTTGTAGCTAATCAGGCCAGTGGTTCACAACCAGGGGTACTAGGACCTGGGGGTACTTGGCCTATCAACAGGGGGTAATTGAGAAGACTCATGAGACTATTGGCAAACTGTTAAAATGCACATGAGGAGTACTTCAGGGGTACTCTGGGCAGAGCAAACTTCAGTTGGTGGCACAGTAACCGAAATAGGTTGGGAACCACTGAATTAGGCTATGATCACCTGCGATGTTTGGATGGAATTTGTGCTCCATGTTCACATCCACTCAGGTAATTGAAGTTCATTGAACATTTCATCCATTCAAATTATGCAATTTCAATGGATGAAATGTTCAATGCACTTCGATTACTATGTGTGTTTATGTGTGTGTATATGGAATGGATGAAGGATCGGTACCATGGATGAACAAACCTTGTATGCTAACTAAATTGTTTTTCAAACCTAAATTACTTCAGTCATGCATTTTTAAACCGAGTGGATGCATGTGAAGAAACCACTGCCAAAATGTCCGTCATACATGCCTAACATAATTTCCAATCCATCCATTCCAATCCACCCAACTACATGCCGGGCACACATTGGTTGTGGCTTTCCGTTCCTCTCCATGCGCGCGGTAACACAGCGCGCTGTTGGCAATGTTTGATAAGGGCCGTGCATAAAGTTTGATCTCGCTGTGTATGCTTCTCGGCCAAGTAGGTTATCTATAAATTGTTATAAACAATCAATGACGTGGTCATGCTGGTTCGTAGAGTTTGTCAATTGAATGAACGGTTTATCACAAGCACGCAACATCGGTGCAAATTGCGCTCATATGCAGTGGGTGCGCTCGAAGTTTGTGGTTGCAATTGCTTGGTCAGTCATTGGGCATAAACTGTCACCTATTCATTGAATTGTCGTGAGCGGAGTTATAGCATTTAACGTACTGGTCGGATTAGTATAACATCTTAATTGTATATTCAGAGGTGGAATGGCAATAATTTAGTATTTTACACAAGCACATATCTTGCTCTGCACACTCTGTACCTGGGGCTTGGGTGGAGGGCGGCAGAGCCTTTCCTTCATGGGGGGGGGGGGGGGGGGGGGGGGTTGATGGGAAGGGCCAGAGAACATGTGCCCCCCCTCCATTTATACCATGATCACCTTATGCAACAAAGGGCCACATTTCTCCAATGTTACCACCTCACAATGTGTATTCTTCAATTAACATCAATTAATTAGCATGTATATTCAACAAATCATTTAGATGTTATCCAAGGCTTTTTCATAGGTCTGCCGTAAGTCAGTTAACATTGTACATGCACTACACTTAAGATCCCTTGCAAATACTTCTCAGTATGGTGAGATTGGAGTTCTCCTAAGCACCCTCCCCCCTAACTCAAACCAAGGCTGTATTGGATAATGAATTTTATGCATGCCATGGGCCTGTGCAATCTTTGAAACCTGTCACAGAAGCCCAGATAAAAACTTATTATCCCAAATCCTTATCACCTTTGCATGCTCAAGATATCTATAGATGGGCATGGGTGTCTTTGATATTTACATGGATGATATTACTAAAGAAGTATGGTGAACAGTAATGTATAATATGCATTGTCATTACTAAATAAATATTGTGAACAGTAAAATTTGGAAGACAAGATGTCTATAAGAATATATATATATATATTTCCATGCACACTTAAATCTGTATAATGTTATGTAATTATGAACCTAAATGTATTGTTGTGTATTTATGTGAATGATTTGATAGTAAAATTAAAATGTGAAACTTCAATAAATATCTTTTTTTAACAAAAACAAGACAGCAGGGGACTCTCTTGCTGATTGACGCTCCGATCACTAACTAGGGCACATGTTCTGCTTCAGTGCTTTTCTTAACTTGTGCTTTTTACATGTGCTCCCCTGCCCCTTCAAACAAGTCTCTCTAGTTTCTTTCCAAAGGATGACGATGTCTGGTAAATGGTTTTAAGACTACTCCTATTGACTGGCTCAACTCTAAATCGTACCAGTGCGAAGGGGCGGGAGGGGTTGTTTTGACTGACAGACCAAAAGGCAGAGCTGTTTTTTTTATGTACACTTACTGGGCTTATGCGCTTGGCGGCTCTGTAAACTCTGCTGGCTGGCCGGGCCTCTCTCACAGCTAACGAGGCATAGGGTGTGATTATAACATGATTATAATAAGATTGATGTGATTAGTTCAGTCTGCCCTGCGGGGCCCCATCCCTAGCCCTGAGCCCTGCTGACTCGCAGGTTTCGGTCCCGCCTGACTTGACGTGTCAGAATCACTCGGAGTCAGACAATTTACCACCATTATCCAACACGTTTTGCCCCCCCTCCCCCCTCTCCGCCACATTGATTGGCACCATAGCCCAAAGGTTTAGTCCTCTGTCCTCTCTGGGAAAACATGTTTGTCCTAGTTTGATATTCCTGGTACTTCATCGAATAGAATAGGCCCTCTCCCCTTAACTCCAAACTAGACAAGTAATTCAATAACAAACAGCCCTCTGGCTGGATTACCTTCAGCAACCTCTCCTCATCTTTTTTCTCTCCATCTCTCACTGTTTAATCAAAGCAGAGGGATTCATAGTAAAGTTCATCAGACACACTTCTCTCTCTGTCTTTGTGTTGAGCAGCAGGCCCAGAGGAGAGTCCTTGAGGAGCAGCATTCTACTGGCGCAGGCAAAGGAACCCCAGGAGTGGCTGCCGTGGCACCCCCTGAAATATTAAATTGTCCCCCCCTTCTCCCACCCCCTCCAGTAGTAAAGGTTCCAGTCGTAAAGCCCCCTGAAATATCCAATTGTCACCCCCTTATTCCCCCCACTATAGTAGTAAAGGTCCCATTCGTACAGCCACCGGCCCCAGTCAAAGTACCAGAGTCTGAGCCTGTGGTGGCGGTGGTAGAGCCTGAAGTGGTAGCAGCTGAGGTTGAAGTTGAGACCCCAGTCGAAGCTCCAGTGGAGGTTGAAGTCGAGGCCCCAGAAGAAGTCCCAGTCGAGGCCCCAGAAGAAGTCCCAGTCGAGGCCCCAGAAGAAGTCCCAGCTGAGGCCCCAGAAGAAGTCCCAGTCGAGGCCCCAGAAGAAGTCCCAGTCGAGGCCCCAGAAGAAGTCCCAGTCGAGGCCCCAGAAGAAGTCCCAGTCGAAGCTCCAGAAGAAGTCCCAGTCGAGCCCCCTACAGAAGAAACTGCAGCAGGGCAGGAAGTTGAAGAAAGCATCATTCCAGAGACTGAGCCAGTAACTGAGGTAAGGACCCGCTCTCCCATTTTGAATTTGTTTGGGAAGGATATGGGTTCAGGTGGTTTCTGACGTGTTGGGCATGGACTGGGATTTTTTTACATTTCTTTTCACAAGTGACATAGTTTCTGTACTTAACATTAAACCTGCACCCAACACTTGAGTAAAGTTCTGTCTTTGCTGTGCAAAATGGTTCCCTGGTTGCTTTGCTGTGCAAAATGGTTGCCCTGGTTGCTTTCTATGGAAATGAGATGAAGTAGCGTTAGCGTGGTGTTGAAAGGAGATGGGGGGGCAGTAGGAGAACAGCATGTTCTATTTAACAGAGGCTGTACATGTACAGGAGTGTGGGCAAGCCCCTGTTGCAGTCACTATACATTAACCTTGTCTACTGTAATTTGTCTTGGATGGATTTGTCTGTTCTAAAACTGATTTCACTTGTGTTTTCCAGAAGATTGTGGTAAGAGTAACTTAATAACATGAGATTACTTTCCTCTAAAGCTGTTTTAAGGTTTTCTAATGAACCAGGTTAGCTAACGCTTTCCCCTACACATGACTGGCGTTAGTTCAGTTGCTATATTTTCTAAAGTTCCTCCGATGCTGTAGCTATGACCACATATGACGTGTGTGCTGACGTGCTCTCACATGTATGTGAGTGTGTAGCGAGGGATAAGGGGGTGGTTATATATGATGATGGACTCACGGTCAGCCGATAGAGCTCCACAGTAAAGTACCAGCCCCTCACTCCCCTTGCAGGCTCTGAGGGCCCAGGTGGTGTTCAGCCCTTGGATCCCCGCCCCCCCCAGCCCACCCAGCCCTCTTTTCCTCAGCCCTCTTTTCCTCAGCCCTATGCTGCTGCGCTCACCGTAGACAGGCCAGAAACGCCTTAGACACACACACACACACACTTTCATAAAAGTACTTTGGACTCACGCGCACACATAGTGGGTGTGTTATACACACTCGGTATCCGGATAGTTTTATTTAGTTGGTAAGATTTGCACATCCTTGAACTCTTAACATAGGAGCACTGAGACACTGCACTCGCCCAAATCCATAAGCCGTAGGTGCTGGTAGAGAAAGGCTTGACAGTTGGTGGCTCTGGTCAGTCAGTCGGTTGCGGTTTCTTCACGATGGGGCTCATATTCAGCTGGCTGAGGGGGCCAAGGCCCCTAGACTCCACACCCCTACTGGACGTCACCGTAGAGACACAGGTGAGCCCCTCTCTGATGGGGGGTGTGGTAATCTTATCCTGGAGGGAGGGGGCGGGGCATCTGAGACCAAACATTTTGTACCAGGCAGCTTTCTCTCTTGGCTCCTCCTCTTTCCTGCTCTTCCCCTCTTGTGTGCCCACTTATGGGGCCCCTATAGAGGTGCACTTTCTGTCTGGCACCTGTTGTCACCTAGTGCCTCTGCATGATGTCCCCCCACCCTTGAGCCCTCCACCTTTCTAGTGCCTGCCTTCCTGGGCTGACTGAAACAAGGCATTTGTTATGAAAGGTGACCATTTATTTTCTCCGCTTCACCCATCTCTCTCTGTCTCCCACATGTGGAAGCATTTACCACATAGGAAGCTTCTCCAGAATATAACACGAGGCTAGCTCTCCTATATGTGCTGAATCATTTCTCTATTTTGTTCTCCAAAAGTTCCCCTCCATTGGAATTGGAGTGCCATTTAGCTCTGTCCGGATTTCTGTAGTAAATGTCATTGTTTCATTTTTTTACATTGTGGGTATATTGTTCCCTAGCTTCTACAGCAAAAACAGGAATTTGGCTGCTAGGAAGGAGGAGGAGGAAGGGGGTGTGTACTAGGAACATTATGTCCATAATGTTCTCTGAAGGGGTTAAACTGTGGTCTGTCTGATAGAAAGGGCTGCACTAGGATCAGTTTTGTACATTTTAGTGCGACAGAGCTGCGATCAGACCAGTTTGGTACACAGTGTTCCACAACAGCTAGGGATGGTAGTAGCGGCTGTGGCTATGTGAATATAGGCTGCCAGTAGAAGGCCTGTAGCCCACAGTCTCTTCCTCCCTCTACACAGCTCTACCCGAGCTATATATTTACTTACCTGGAGCTATAGACTACGTGCTTGTTCAGTATAGTTATGGTGGCTCCTTTAAAGGTTCCTTCAACGGATCACTTTTAGACCCCTTATCTTAGTAACATAACGTGCTAGAAAAATGCTGCTGACTTTTTCTGTTAAAGGTCCCCAAAACACACACATCCCTGGGATGCTCGTCTTTTCAGTTCGCTGCAGCTAGCGACTGGAACGAGCTGCAACGAACACTCAAACTGGACAGTTTTATCTCAATCTCTTCATTCAAAGACTCAATCATGGACACTCTTACTGACAGTTGTGGCTGCTTTGCGTGATGTATTGTTGTCTCTACCTTCTTGCCCTTTGTGCTGTTGTCTGTTCCCAATAATGTTTTTACCATGTTTTGTGTTGCTATCATGTTGTTGTCATGTTGTGCTGCTACCTTCCTGTGTTGTCATGTGTTGCTGCCTTGCTATGTTGTTGTCTTAGGTCTCTCTTTATGTAGTGTTGTATTGTCTCTCTTGTCGTGATGTGTTTTGTCCTATATTTATATATTATTATTATTATATATATTTTTTAATCCCAGCCCCTGTCCCCGCAGGAGGCCTTTTGCCTTTTGTTAGGCCGTCATTGTAAATAAGAATTTGTTGTTAAGTGACTTGCCTAGGTAAATATAGATTAAATAAAATAAAAACATATAACTGCCCATTTGAACAGAGGTGTTCTATCTGCATTTTGTATAATTTCGGTGTTTGACCATGTTCTCTGAGGATTGGTCAATGTGGAGGTCGTGTATTAGTGTCATCTGCTGTGTTGGAAATGAGTAGGTGTGTTTTGTTAACGTGTTATTCTTGTTCACTTGCTAATGGAACACTATCTATCTCCCTCCAATAGGGTACCCATTTTAGACAGGCTTTTTTCTGGCCTGGTTAGTGTCATTTGTAAAGTAGCATATCGACTTTATGTAGGAGGGTATGCTCCAGTCCCAGAAATGGTCAATTATTTACAATCTCTGCACAAATGATGTGCTGTAGACCGTGTCAGTATTGGTCAACACACCTGATAGCACAGTGTGTGTGTTCAGTACCAAGTGTGCATGCTGTGAATTACACACCGAGGTGGAGAGATGGACCATGTGGCACAGAAGACAAAGGCTTGGCAGAGGGGAGGGGGTGAGGGCAAAGATGGTTTCCTCGCAACCTCCATCTTGAGCCATCAATAGATATTTGTTCTCTTTTCTCCGCCTGCTATGGAGAGAGGGAGAGAGGAGGGGGGCGTGGCAGATCTCTGGCATTATGTAATTGGCTCTAACGTTACTTCGTGTTCCATACCCCCCCACACACAGACTCCTATGTAGCCGAGACAAAGCCAGCACTGAGGGAGGTGTGTGTGCAGTGCACCCCTAGTGTATTTTCTAAGGAAAGGTTTATGATCTCTGAAAGTATATTTAGCAAAACCTTGCATTTTTTACACATGGATGAAAAACATAACAATTGGGCACCCACCACTGTTTCTAAAATAAAATGCCATCATGTAGTTGTATTAATGATTTAATACAGAATTTAAATCTGAATCTGCTTAATCCTAACCTGATGTTCCAAACCGGATGACTGCTGCTCTGCCACTCCAGTATCAGGCTAGTTTAACTTTATATCCATTTGACTATAGCAGTCAGTGAAATGTATATTTATAACAACTCCTTTCTCTCCACTTCTTCCAGGCCATACTCATTCCTGAGGCCCCTGTGTCAGCTCTTGCTGAATTTAAGGTAACCCCCCCCTTACCCCCCCTCCAATCAACTCACTGAACTCTGTTCCTCAACTCGCTGAACCAGTCATGGAGCCTCTGGGCACCCTGAAATTCTCCCACAAGTCATCTGCTGTTGCTCTAACATGGCTCTGGTTGAGCAGCAGGGTCTGAACAAAGAACAAGCCTGTCTACAGAAAGGTGTTCCTACATGCAGCTAGCAAAAATACATGGAAATGTCTGCTCTGTCCAAAATTACAACCAACTTATTGCAGCATTACCACAAAAATGGAAGAGGCAAGTAAGGAACTCGTCTGTTAGCCCTGCATTAAAGACCAACATTAGATAAAGAAAATTGTTATAGAAAAAATAAGTATACCAGTTTTATGTAAGGACCAAAAAATGTACAGATGTGACATACAGATTGCAAAATAGTTGGGAAGAGATTTTTGATGTACCGATTCCATCACACTTGGTTTATAAACGGATACACAAAACGACGCCGGATGCAAAATGTTAATTATTATACAAAATTCTTGCAACCAATAGAATGTTATATATATGGGGGATACAACCATCCCAGCTTTGCAGATTTTTCTGCGAAGAGGCAGAATCATTAGATAATTTTGATTTGGTACTGTCCATATGTAGCTTGTTTTTGGTTGCAGGTTCAGGAATGGCTGAAGAATTGCAACATTTACCTGGAGTTAACTCTGCAAATAGCAATGCTGGGTGGTCTGAAAAGTAATAGTCAATCGATCAATAATATAAATACACTCATAGCAAAAGTGTCTATCTTTAATTGACAATCTCTAAACTACAGTATGAGAATAGAAAGAAACATCACAGCACAGTTGAACAATTCTGAAAGTATTCAGGCCCCTTGACTTTTTCCACATTTACATCAGTATCCAGACCCTTTACACAGTACTTTGTTGAAGCACCTTTGGCAGCGATTACAGCCTTGAGTCTTCTTGGGTATAAGATTGGCACACTTTATTTGGGGAGTTTCTACCATTCTTCTCTGCAGATCCTCTCAAGCTCTGTCAGGTTGGATGGGGAGCGTCGCTGTACAGCTATTTTCAGGTCTCTCTAGAGATATTAGATCGGGTTCAAGTCCGGGCTCTGGCTGGGCCACTCAAGCACATTCAGAGACTTGTCCCGAAGCCACTCCTGCGTTGTCTTGGCTGTGTGTTTAGGGTTGTTGTCCTGCTGGAAGATGAATCTCTTTGCCCCAGTCTGAAGTCCTGAGCACTCTGGAGCAGGTTTTCACCAAGGATTTCTCTGTACTTTGCTCTGTTCATCTTTACTACTCTCCCAGTCCCTGCCGCTGAAAAACATCCCAACAGCATGCTGCCACCACCATGCTTCACCATAGGGATGGTGCCAGGTTTCCTCCAGACATGATGCTTGGCATTCAGAACAAAGAGTTAAATCTTCGTTTCATCAGACTAGAGAATCTTGTTTCTCAGTCTGAGAGTCTTTAGTTGCCTTTTGGCAAACTCCAGCTGGGCTGTCATGTACCTTTTACTGAGGAGTGGCTTCTGTCTGGCCACTCTCCCATAAAGGCCTGATTGGTGGAGTTCTACAGAGATGGTTGTCCTTCTGGAAGGTTCTCCGATCTCCACAGAGGAACTCTGCAGCTCTGCCAGAGGGACCATCGGATTCTTGGTCACCTACCTGACCAAGGCACTTCTCCCCCGATTTCTCAGTTTGTCCGGGCGGCCAGACTTCTTCCATTTAAGAACGATGGAGGCCACTGTTTTTGGAGACCTTCAATTCTGCAGACATCTTTTGGTACCTTTCCCCATATCTGTGCCTCGACACAATCCTGTCTCTGAGCTCTACGGACAATTCTTTCGACCTCATGGCTTGGTTTTTGCTCTGACATGCACTGTCAACTGTGGAACCTTACATAGACAGGTGTGTGCCTTTCCAATTCATGTCCAATCAATTGAATTAACCAGAGGTGGACTTGTAGAAACATCTCAAGGATGATCAATGGAAACAGGATGCACCTGAGATCAATTATTTGTCTCATAGCAAAGGGTCTGAATACTTATGCAAATAAGGTATTTGTTTTTTATTAGCAAACATTTCTAAACCTGTTTTCGCTTAGTCATTATGGGGCATTGTGTGTAGATTGATGAGGAAAATGCTTTATTTAATCCATTTTAGAATAAGGCAGTAACAAAATGTGGAGAAAGGGTCTGAATACTTCCCGAATGCACTGTATTTCATTAACACTACTAAGAATGCAAGATGCCAAAGCGAGGAACCCCCAATAAAGAACTGTCCATTCCACACTGGAACATAGTTGTACTTTGCAGTCATTAGAGGAAATGTTTAAATTCCATTAAATGTAATTGAATCTCCCAGAACTGTTACTGGCCTCAGCTCTTCCTTCCTATTTTGTTTTATTACAGATATCACATGTACACACAGCAATGCCGATGAGTACCTTGACAATGAAGACTGTGACTGATTTAATATATTTTAGAATAAAGCTGTAACGTAAAATGTGTAAAAATTCAAGGGTTCTGAATACTTTCCGAATGCACTGTATATGGCAAATCAAAAATCTAAACTGGATGGTGTTCAGAGATAGATGGGAGGGGTTGAGGGTAGCTGAAGCATGAGACTAAAAACAAACAAAAATAACTAATGTATTATATACTGTGTCCATAAAATGTATATAGTATGTAAAGCTGGAAGTTGAATCCATTAGCTTAGTCCAATTAGGGGAGGGGTGGTAGGGTTAGGGAAAAATAATAAAGTACAAATATATACATACAATTGCATTGACAGAAGCCACAATCTATTTGCATTATTAAATCTGATCCACCTCCTTAAATAAAAAAAGTTGTTCCTACTAGTATGACGCATTCCTCCCACCTTTTCACTACCAGTGTGTTCAACAACTTCCTCTCCTTCTGCATTAAGTTGGACCATTAACGGTACTCCTTATTTTATAAATATGTACACTAACTCCTTGTTGTCCCTATTCAGGTCCAGGTCGAAAACTACGTAGTCATTACCACAGAGATCGCACAGGTAAAATATTACCTTTGTCACTAGTCTGTCACTGTTCAATATGAAAATAATATAGTGCATGCCATTTTAGTCCAAGTGACACTGGGCCCGGTTTCCCAAAACCATCGTTATTAATGTTGCACTTGAAAACGTTAGTAATTTAATGTCTGCCTCAGACCACTCGTAGAACAGCTAAGTGCGTCGTAGGATGCTTTTTCCCCCCCTCCGGTGTCACTTTACACAGAAGATCTCCACTAAACATACAATCACAGGGTTTATCCATCTCTGTTGAGTTCTATTTATCTACTTCTAGACTACTGTCTGTAATTTCTCAATATATTTCATGATGTGTAGCCTAATGTGCACAATGATGAATTAATGGATTTTTATTGGGTAAGCATTAGAATTAGCCACCTCAATATTTACACCCGTAGGTGGTAATATTGCTCTAGGAGCTGATCAGTCATCTGTAGTGTGAAATAATTATAATGTTATGGTAAGATTTGAATAGAGAAAGCTGATCTGAGAGCAGCGCTCTCTTTTGATCCTATCAGTATTGGCACATGCTCCAACGATGCACTTAGCGACCGCTCTCTCTGAGGGGTGTTTTGGGAAACGCATCTTCAGCCGTTGTAAGAAAGATGCATCGTTAAAACACTCGCAAGCCTAAGTTCCATCGCTATCGGGAAACCGGGCCCAGGTGCAAGGTAGAATCTGCAGTGAATCTAAGGTGTTTCAGTAGTAGCCTACTGTGTGTATATCAGCCATACTGCTCTTGCATGGTGTGGCGTTTGACGGTGTTCCACTGCATGTTTAGACTCATGACGAGCCGTGGCTCGAGGCTGAAGTGGAGGCTGAAATAGTTGACGAGGTCCAAGCGAAAGTAGAGGCAGTAGTTGAGGAAGAACCAGAGCCCGATCCCGTGGTCAAGGCCGAAGCTGCCCCAGTTGTAGAAGCTGAACTTGAAGAGTCGGGAATCAAAGACGGAGACAATCCTATCGTCAAAGCTGAAGCCATTCCTGAAGATATTGATGCAGAAAAGGTGCTACATCTCTCTGCCTCTGTTGAAAACTCAACTCCAGCCCTTTGTGTTCTGTTACGTGATGTTGTCTTGTGTGAATGTGCATGTAGTGTGTGGTTTGCTCTGTTCCTTCCCTTTTCTCTTAAACAGCATTCAGAAAGCATCTGATAATTTTTTTCTTTTAGATGTTTTTCTTGTAATTTCTCCTCTTTTCAGCATGAGACTGTTATGACAGAGGCACCTGAAGAGGTTCCAGTGGTAAGCTGACATTTCTTACTACATTGAACAAAAATATAAACGCAACAATTTCAAAGAATTTACTGAGTTACAGTTCATATAAGGATATCAGGAAATTGAAATGAATTCATTAGGCCCTAATCTATGGATTTCACATGACTAGGAATACAGATATGCATCTGTTGGTCACAGATACCTTAAAAAAAGGTAGGGTCATGGATCAGAACCAGTCAGTATCTGGTGGGACCACAATTTGCCTCATGCAGCGCGACACAACTCCTTCGCATAGAGTTGATCAGGCTGTTGATTGTGGCCTGTGGAAAGTTGCTGGATATTGGCGGGAGCTGGAACACGCTGTTGTACACGTCGATCCAGTTCATCCCACATGCTCAATGGGTGACTTGTCTGGTAAGTATGCAGGCCATGGAAGAACTGAGCCATTTTCAGCTTCCAGGAATTGTGTACAGATCTGTCCAGTACAGTTGAAACTGGGATTCATCTGTGAAGAGCACACTTTTCCAGCATGCCAGTGGCCATCGAAGGTGAGCATTTGCCAACTGAAGTCGATTACGACGCCAAACTGCTGTCAGGTCAAGACCCTGGTGAGGACGATGAGCACGCAGATGAGCTTCCCTGAGAAGGTTTCTGACAGTTTGTGCAGATATTCTTCTGTTGTGCAAACCCACAGTTTCATCCTGGACTGGCGTGGTTACACGTGGTCTGTGGTTGTGAGGCTGATTGGACATACTGCCAAATTCTCTAAAACGACTTGAGGCGGCTTATGGTAGAGAAATGAACATTCAATTATCTGGCAACAGTTCTGGTGGACATTCCTGCAGTCATTATGTCAATTGAAAGCTCCCTCAAAACTTGACATCTGTGGCATTGTGTGTTGTGTGACAAAATTGCATGTCTTAGTGGCCTTTTATTGTCCCCAGCACAAGGTGCACCTGTGTAATGATCATGCTGTTTAATAAGCTTCTTAATATGTCACACCTGTCAGGTGGATGGATTATCTTGGCAAAGGATAAATGCTCACTAACAGGGATGTAAACAAATTTGTGCACAAAATATGAGAGAAATTAACTTTTTGTCCGTATGGGAAACTTCTGGGATATTTTATTTCAGCTCATGAAACATGGGACCAACACTTTACAGCACTTTATATTTTTGTTCAGTATCTTTTTTTTAATTGTGCAACTTCTTATACATTGTAACAATGTGTGCTGAGAGTCAGAACATAAAATGGGGCGGCAGGTACCCTAGTGGTTAGAGCATTGGACTAGTAACTGAAAGGTTGCAAGATCGAATCCCTGAGCTGACAAGGTAAAAATCTCTTGTTCTGCCCCTGAACAAGGCAGTTAACCCACTGTTCCTAGGCCATCATTGAAAATAAGAATTTGTTCTTAACTGACTTGCCTAGTTAAAGGAAAAAAATATATAATTAAGTGAACATTAAACAAGAAGCACAGACAGGAAACAGAAACAATGACGCCTGGGGAAGGAACCAAAGGGAGTGACATATATAGGGCAGGTAATCGAGGGAGTCCAGGTGAGTCATGGTGACAGGTGTGTGCCATAATGAGCAGCATGTTGACCTAGAGGCTGGAGAGGGAGCGCACGTGACATACATGGGACATATATTATCTAGATGCGTTCGTATCAGTTCAACGTAGGCTGGGCTTTTGAACTAGTGATCGTTCCTATTAGGAAGGATAGCTGGAGCACTTCACAAAGTTGACACTTCTGTGTTTGCTTAATACAAACAGGAAGCAATGGTAGATTGTCACCTAATTTTTGCTTTGATGTTAAACTGACACATGCCCCAACTTCTCACCTCCCAGGAGACAGAAATTATCCCAGAAAAGCTGTGGAAGCCCGTGGAAGCACTGGTCAAAGAAGCCCCCGTAGCCGAGGTCGCTCCAGCAGAGCTCCTCGTGGAGGTATGGCTTACCAAGATATGGTATTCTCAGTCCTTTCACTTTTCTATGTAAGAAAGTAGAAATGGAAGTGAAGTTGGAATTTGTATATCTGAACATTGGGCTCATGTGTAACTCTGTTCACTCTCTCCAGCCCCCAGTAGACCCTGTCATCAACATAATGGCTGACTTTGCCATCACAGAATCTGTTCCCGTTGTGGAGGCAGCCATGGCTGAACAGGTGAAACTCATGCTCCAATCATACCCACTCTTGACACATACACGCAATGACCACGTTTAGATGTGCACATGTAACCGATGTGAAATGGCTAGTTAGTTAGCGGTGGTGCGCACTAATAGCATTTCAATTGGTGACGTCACTCGCTCTGAGACCTGAAGTGGTTGTTCGACCTTGCGTTGCAAGGGCCGCGGCTTTTGTGGCGGGATGGGTAACGATGCTTCGTGGGTGTCAGTTGTTGATGTGTGCAAGGGTCCCTGGTTCGAGCCCAGGTTGGGGCGAAGAGAGGGACGGAAACTACACTGTTACATTGCATCCGGGTCATGGCACCAATGTAACAGTGTAGGTTCCGTCCCTCTCTTCGCCCCAACACAGTATTCCAGATAGTAGCACATACAGTGCCTTGCAAAAGTATTCATCCCCTTGGCGTTTTTCTTATTTTGTTGCATTACAACCTGTAATTTTAAATTGATTTTTAGTTGGATTTCATGTAATGGACATAACAAAATAGTCCAAATTGGTGAAGTGAAATGAAAAAAATTACTTGTTTAAAAAAAAAACTGAAAAGTGGTGCGTGCATTTGTATCCACACCCTTTGCTATGAAGCCCCTAAATAAGATCTGGTGCAACCAATTGTCTTCAGAAATCACATAATTAGTTAGATTGCACACAGGTGGACTTTATTTAAGTGTCACATGATCTCAGTATATATACACCTATTCTGAAGGGCCCTAGAGTCTGCAACACCACTAAGCAAGGGGCACCACCAGGCAAGCGGCACCATGAAGACCAAGGAGCTCTCCAAACAGGTCAGGGACAAAGTTGTGGAGAAGTACAGATCAGGATTGGGTTATAAAAAAATATCATAAACTTTGAAAATCCCACAGAGCACCATTAAATCCATGATTAAAAAATGGATTAAACCACAACAAACCTGCGAAGAGAGGGCCTCCCACCAAAACTCACAGACCAGGCAAGGAGGGCATTAATCAGATAGGCAACAAAGAGACCAAATATAACCCTGAAGGAGCTGCAAAGCTCCACAGCGGAGATTGGAGTATCTGTCCATAGGACCATTTTAAGCTGTACACTCCACAAAGCTGGGCTTTATGGAAGAGTGGCCAGAAAAAAGCAATTTCTTAAAGAAAGAAATAAGCAAACACGTTTGGTTTTTGTCAAAAGGGATTTGGGAGACTCCCCAAACATATGGAAGAAAGTACTCTGGTCAGATGAGACTAAAATTGAGCTTTTTGGCCATCAAGGAAAACGCAATGTCTGGCACAAACCCAACACCTCTCATCACACCGAGAACCCTATCCCCACAGTCAAGCATGGTGGTGGCAGCATCATCCTGTGGGGATATTTCCCCCCCCCCATCGGCAGGGACTGGGAAACTGGTCAGAATTGAAGGAATGCGCTAAAAACAGGGAAATTCTTGAGGGAAACCTGTTTGTCTTCCAGAGATTTAAGCTGGGACGGAGGTTCACCTTCCAGCAGGACAATTTATTTTTATTTTACCTTTATTTAACTAGGCAAGTCAGTTAAGAACATTCTTATTTTCAATGACGGCCTAGGGAGAGTGGGTTGTTCAGGGGCAGAACAACAGATTTGTACCATGTCAGCTCAGGGATTCGAACATGCAACCTTTCAGGTTACAAGTCCAACATTCTAACCACTAGGCTACGCTGCCGCCCCATTAGCGACAATGACCCAAAGCATACTGCTAAAGCATCGCTTGAGTGGTTTAAGGGGAAACATTTAAACGTCTTAGAATGGCCTAGTCAAAGCCCAGACCTCAATCCAATTGAGAATGTGGTATGACTTAAATATTGCTGTACACCAGCGGAACCCATCCAACTTGAAGGAGCTGGAGCAGTTTTACCTTGAAGAATGGCCAGAAATCCCAGTGGCTGGATGTGCCAAGCTTATAGAGACCTACCCCAATGGGGGGAAGGAATAGTTATGCACGCTCAAGTTCTGTTTTTTTTGTCTTGTTTCACAAAAGAAAATATTTAGCATCTTCAAAGTGGTAGGCATGTTGTGTAAATCAGATGATACAACCCCCCCCCCCCCAAAAAAAAAATATATATTTTAATTCCAGGTTGTTAGGCAACAAAATATGAAGAATGCCAAGGGGGTGAATACTTTCGCAAGCCACTGTGTACAGTACATTTCTACAAAAATATTGTAATTTTGCTTCATGAACAGGAGTAATGTGATTTCTTTCTTTCAGCATCTTTTAAGAAAACAAGTTACACGTGCATTTGCATTATCTTTGACACTTATGCAAGCAGACAGTATTTCAACCACATAAAATATGCACCCAAGACAAACTGAAGTCTTATCAGAAACGTGTTTAATTATTTTCTCAGCTACCTAAACGAAAGAGACAACTTTACTGGTGTTAACTACTGTAGATTACTAGTGCATTCATTCTGGTGAACACTACTTTTCACTTCTGAGCAACAAGTTATGACAAGAAGAGAAGCTGCATGTATCTAACTATAGTTGACAAATGGCCTACCAAATGTTGGAAATTATACGCAGAAAAGTATCCAAATTAGGGGTGAAAGTAGCATAAGCCAGTAGGCTATACGGTCCACTGTTGTATCAGCAAATAAATTATGGAGGATCGAACTACACAGATATAACATACTTTTTTAAATGACTTGTTTGACAGATGAAAACATCACACAACACCCATATGTGAAATAGCACCTGCACAGACCATGAAAAACAACAGTAAACGGGATAAGATGTTTGCATGCCACAGTATCCTGTCAAAAATCAACATATCCCAGGCTTCATATCAGGGTTTCGCATAACCGGGATACAAGCTTCTTCGTGTTATTGTAAACGGGATATGATGTTTATATGCATCAACTAAAAAAACAGAATACTTAAGTATCCAGAATAACAGGATATTGGTGTGCATGTAGATGTGGTCACATGTTGTTTTGGCACACCTTTAATCATACAGTATGACCACCTGCTGATGTCCCCTTCCTCAAGTCCAACTGCGTGTCATCTCTGTTCAGGTGCCCGCAGTCCCAACGGATTCACTTGACGCCCTATCGGAGTTGCTGAACGACATCACTCTAGTCACTGAGCCCGCCCCTGTCACAGCTGATAAAGTCATTGACGTGAGTCTCCTACATTTCTCTATGCAGATGCTTTAGTAGAGCAGACGTGACACACAAAACACACTCCTGTAACCCTGTTGTCTGGTTGGTCTCAGGAGCCAGAGTGTGAGGAGAAAGAGGTGAGAGACGACGTACTTCCACCCGATTACCGGCCCTGCTCGGAGGACCTGCTGGTCAGAGTTGAATCATAACCTAAACTTCTCATCCACTCACTAATTTTGAATTCAACCAACTTTACTCAATCACCTTGCTATATAATAAGCCTTAACAAAATCAAACACTTGGGTGTAGGCTATCCTCATTTTAAATGCTCTTGCACATTTTGAAATGTGGCATTTCAGGGGTTCTTCCTCTCTCATGGGTTTCTCTCTACCGTCTGTGGATCAATCCTCCCTCGACTCTCCTTGTGGTCTTCCTTTTTACATTCTGTTCTTTCCCTTGGTTGTGGGCTGCTCCAGCTTGTTGGGCACGCCAAATACTGTTGTGGGACTACTGGCTTATTTTTTTACTACTCTGGATATTGATTAATTAGGATCCCCATTAGCGACAGCTAGTCTTACTGGGGTCCGACACAACTAAAAATACATTACACCAAAAAAATACTTTACAATTGTTACACACGCCTCTTGGAGGAGGGAACGCAACACCCTGCTACACTCAACTCCCCGTGGAGTGAAAGAGGTATGTGATTGCAGGTAAGGATGACAAAGGCAGGGAATTTATTTCTTCACGCGGTAATTCTGGGAAAAAGGGGCTGGATGGAACCAAAGCAAAGAAATAAAAGTTAAAGAGCCCCCTCTCCTACCTTACCTACCCACAACTTATCTATTAACGCCATCTGGAATGCTAACCAAAATACAGGGGCTGTTCCACCCAGGTCTTACCTAGTGTGTATAGACAGAGTACATACTACGGGTTATGTCTGCCCGCATGCCTCTTGCCTAAGCACTCCCAAGGTGCGTTCCCCTTCCCCCCTGGGAACAAATGAAACAGAATAATACAAACAATTTCAATAATCAAAACAGTCCTTTTGACATAAACATACCTCTGCAGGACCGGCTACAAAATACTTTACAAAAAGTGTCTGAGCAACAACCAACACAGAACCTCGACGCTCTCCCTGAGCAACAAACAATACTGTGGCATACCCAGAAGCTATTTCCTCCTAACAAAGGAACTCTGGCTTTTAAGCTGCAGAAGGAGTCTAATTGAAGACAGCTGTATCCTTTGACGAGAGGGCGGGGTCAGAGCTCCAATTATCGATGGGGCCGACCAATCAGCTGACTTCAGGAAGCCATTTCCTAAAATACACACACAGACACATACAAATCCACAACAACACAGAAACTGGGGAACGTACCACAATTTACATACATTTAAAAACATGTAATGTGTGTGCATCTATCAGTTACACATGTCAGTACATACACACAAGTAGGTCACATGGGGTAAGAAGCATTGTTGGGAAAGAGCTTGCAAGAAAGGCACTTCACTGTACTTGTGCACGTCACAACTTGAAACTTAGTGGTGCGCTCAACAACATTGACTGTCTGCGTTTCCTTCCACAGGCTAAAGAGGAAATTGAAGCCCAGATGGAAATCGAGGCTAAAAAGGATGCCATAGATGAGAAGACAGTCCTTCACGTCATCTCTGGAGATTTATCTGCCCCCGACCCTGTCATCTCAGAACTGCAGTGTCACACGCAGCTCGCCGCCCCCAAGGTAGGAACCTATAGCGTATTGAACTCTCCCAACCAATTGTGATCAGTCTTTAAGTATTTAAAATCAACCACCCTCTGTTCTAAACTATTTTCTTGTTATTTTAGGATATCCCAGCAGAGGCAGTGCTAAATGGACAGATGGCAGCTGAGGTGGCCATTGAGGGATAGATCTCTATGGGTGACGACTTGTTTAATCTCCCTAAACACTGCGTTTGAATGCATAAGGTCTGGATTAGCATTAACATTCTGTTATTGTTCCTGTCTCTCCACAGATTTCCTTAGTCAGTATGAAGGACTGAAGAGAGCCTGACGGTGAGCCGACCAGCGAACTTTACTTTTCATTTTTTAGGGCTTAAAGGGACCGCTGGGAAATTTGACAGACATCCAACAATCAGTGCCTTTCTTGCTTGGGTTCTTACAAAAAAAATATTAAACAAGTTTAAAATGCGATATGAAGGTGGGGGAATAAGACTCTTTTTTTAAAAACCAGAATGTGAGAATTTGGAATAAACAAATGATGGCTTTCATAGATTTCTGTATCCCATTGCATGTATTGTAGATTTGCATCAATTGTAAATGGCATGCATTGTGTATGAATACTGTAGAATTGATGAATGTGGCAATGGCTTGTCTTCACATTTGGACCATGTTTGTATGGATGAGAGGGATTAATTCCTTGTACATGTTTCCTGTTTTAACCTGGTTTGACTCCTTTTTGCGAAGGGACAGTATCGCAGTTTGTACAGTACCATAGCTACCCCCTCTTCTCCCTATCACCATTGTGGTACTTTTGTTTTTTCAGGGACTGTATGATGACAGCTCCACCCTCTTTATTGTGTAGTGTCAGTGTGTCTACAGTCCCAAGTCTGTCCTGGGCAATGTGAAATGGTGTGTAGTTTTAGGTCCTCTGACCAGATGCTCTTAACATTTAATTACCTACGCTGCCAACTGAAAACAGAGTACGGGGCCTGTAGATCCTGTTTTTCTAATTCTGTTTTGTATAGACCATATGATGTGGTACAACCGCTGTTTGTGTTCAGTTACGTGCTTTGGAAGAGACCATGGAGTTGTCATGTAATTGAGGAGCTGGGTTGGATTTCATTCACCTTTTTGAATAAAGATGTTACTCACCAAGTCCTTGATTCAGTTGTTGGCCTGTGTTCTACATTCCTTAGTAATCATGTTTTTGTTTGTTTTAACACATTCAGCTTGAATTCCACATTAGCATGACGTTTGAAACTATAAATACTTTCAGGCAGCTGAAGTAAGCACATTTTGTGGGATGGAATACAGTTGTCATTGGCTCATGATCCTTTATCAATATTTAATAGTACCACAATCTAGAAATGTTGTGATCACACAGTTGGAGAGTGTTAACATTACATGGCAAAGCATAACATACGGGTATGTGAACTTGTTACTTTACCAAAGTGAGACATAATTACAATCAGGATTTCTGTCTGAAACCTGGTCAGGAAAAACTCCAGGCTCTAGTCCTCTGCTTCTAGGATGTTCAATTAGGAGACTGGAAGCATTTGACTTGTTAGGTGATTTATGTATTTATTTGGAGGATCTCCCCAGATCCATAGATGTCTGCTACTTCGGCTGTGTTTACACAGGCAGCCTAATTCTAATTCTAAAGTCCAATAAGTGGAAAAATATCAGAATAGGGTTGCCTGTGTTAATGCAGCCTTAAAAGGATTCTTCGGGATTTTGTAACCGAGATTAACTTCCCCAGAGCCAGATATACAAAAATACATGAGTTTCTCTGTTTGCAGTTTGAAGGAAGTTGCTAACTAGCATTAGCGCAATGACTAGAGGTCTTTGGTAACAGTTAGCATGCTATTACCATAGACTTCCAGTCATTGCGCTAACGCTAGTAAGGTTGGCTTCATGGCATTTATTACTATGGTTATTAAACACATGCTCCGGAACTTTGGCAACTAGTATATATTTTTTAAACCTCCCATTTTGGGCTGGATGTGTCAATATGTAGTTCATACATGTATAATCTATGAGCAGAATTACTGTCTTACCTCAATTAGCCACAAAATCCCTAGTTTGAAAGCGACTGTTTTATGGATCTGTGCAGCGCCATTTTCCCAAAAATGTTCCTCATGTGGGCCAGCCCCATAGTAATTCGAGTTCCAGCCAATCTGCTTCAGCCCCTTGCCATTTGAGTGACAGCTAGAAAGATGCGCACACACAGCAGAGCGCGACAGAGAGCAATGACGTGGTGCACATATCTGCACGTATGTGACGTAGTACACAATTTTAGGGGACCACTTTTGGCTCATGAGCGCTATATTCAGAACTACTGGCTAAAAACTATACAAAAGTGAAATCAAATCAGCGATCCAGAGTAAAAACTATAATTTAGAAATAGTAACACAAGAAGAATAAAATACACAAGAATGAAGCTACAGTATATACAGGGAGAACCAGTACAAGATCAATGTCCAGGGGTACGAGGTAGATATAGATATATATATACTATATATATATAAAAACTGAAATATCACATTTACATAAGTATACAGACCCGTCACTCAGTACTTTGTTGAAGCATCTTTGGCAGCAATTACAGCCTCAAGTCGTCTTCGGTATGACGCTACAAGCTTGGTACACCTATATTTGGGGAGTTTCTTCCATTCTACTCTGCAGA
Organism: Salmo trutta; assembly: GCF_901001165.1. Lineage (NCBI taxonomy): Eukaryota > Metazoa > Chordata > Actinopteri > Salmoniformes > Salmonidae > Salmo > Salmo trutta. Next base: position 28,692,158 of record NC_042983.1, on the reverse strand, counting down.
TCCTCTCAAGCTCTGTCAAGTTGAATGGGGAGCGTCATTGCACAGCTGTTTTCAGGTCTCTCCAGAGATGTTCGATCAGGTTCAAGACTGGGCTCTGGCTGGGCTACTCAAGAACATTCAGAGACTTGTCCCGAAGCCACTCATGCGTTGTCTTGGCTCTGTGCTTAGGGTTTTTTTCCTGTTGGAAGGTGAACCTTCGCCCCAGACTGAGGTCCTGAACTCTCTAGAGCAGGTTTTCATCAAGGTTCTCTCTGTACTTTGCTCTATTCATCTTTCCCTCGATCCTGACTAGACTCCCAGTCCCTGCCGCTGAAAATCATCCCCACATCATCATGCTGCCACCACTACGCTTCACTGTAGGGATAGTGCCAAGTTTCCTCCAGACGTGACCCTTGGCATTCAGGCCAAATAATTCTGTCTTGGTTTCATGTGACCAGATAATCTTGTTTCTCATGGTCAGAGCCTTTTGGTAAACTCCAAGTGGGCTGTCATGTGCCTTTTACTGAAGAGTGTCTTCTGTCTGGCTACTCTACCATAAAGGCCTGATTGGTGGTGTGCTGCAGAGATGGTTGTCCTTCTGGAAGGTTCTCCCATCTCCACAGAGCTGGAGTGCTGTCAGAGTGACCATCGGGTTCTTGGTCACCTCCCTGACCAAGGCCCTTGTCCCCCGATTGCTCAGTTTGGCCAGGCGGCCAGCTCTAAGAAGAGTATTGGTGGTTCCAAACTTTTTCCATTTAAGAATGATGGAGGCCACTGTGTTCTTGGGGACCTTCAACACTGCAGAAATCTTTTGGCACCCATTTTACATTTACGTCATTTAGCAGACACTTTTATCCAGAGCAACTTACAGTAGTGAATGCATACATTTCATACAATTTCATACAATTGTTATTTTTTTATTTTTTTTCCTGTGCTGGCCCCCCATGGGAATCGAACCCACAACCCTGGCGTTGCAAACACCATGCTCTACCAACTGAGCTACAGATCTGTACCTCAACACAATCCTGTCATGGAGCTCTACGAACAATTCCTTTGACCTCATGGTTTGGTTTTTGCTCTGCCATGCACTGTCCTTATATAGACATGTGTGTGCTTTACCAAATCATGTCCAATCAATTAAATCTACCACAGGTGGACTCCAATCAAGTTGTAGAAACATCTCAAGGGTGATCAATGGAAACAGGATGCACCTGAGCTTAATTTCGAGTCTCATAGCAAAGGGTCTGAATACTTATGTAAATAAAGTATTTCTTTAAAAAAATTATACATTTGCTAACGTTTCTAAAGACTTGTTTTCGATTTGTCATTATGGGGTATTGTGTGTCGATTGACAATGATTTTTATTTTTTTATACATTTTAAAATACGGCTGTAGCGATACAAAATGTGGAAAAAGTCAAGTGGTCTGAATACTTTCCAAATGTAAATGTTATTTAACTAGGCGCGTCAGTTAAGAACAAATTCTTATTTACAATGACAGCCTATCCCGGCCAAACCCAGACAATGCTTGGCCAATTGTGCGGCACTCTACGCGACTCCCAATCACAGCCGGATGTGATACAGCCTGGATTTGAACCAGGGACTGTAGTGACACCTCTTGCACTGAGATGCAGTGCCTTAGACCGCTGTGCCACGCAGGAGCCCAAATGCACTATACACTACACTACACTACACACCACACACACACAGTGTGTGATAGGATGTATAGACATTATCTGGATAGAATATTTTGTATATCTGTATACAACATAGGATAGAATAGCACATATACAGCAATAGTTGAACAGGATGGCCTTTACTATAATGCAGTATATACATATGAAATTAGGCCTTCCCTGTGGCTCAGTTGGTAGAGCATGGTGTTTGCAACGCCAGGGTTGTGGGTTTGATTCCCACGGGGGGCCAGTATGGAGAAAAAAAGGGAAAAAATTTATGAAATATATGTATTCACTACTGTAAGTTACTCTGGATAAGAGCATCTGCTAAATGACTAAAAAAATGTGAGATTAGTAAAACAGTATGTAAACATTAATAAAGTGACCAGGGTTCCATTATTAAAGTGACCACAGGGCAGCAGTGTGTTGCAATGGTTATAAAATGTACCGCAGCAATGGAATGTAAATCACAGAAAAGATATGTTCTGGTGGCAGCTGCAGAGAAGTATTTGTGTATATGAGATCTGACTTCAGAAGAGTTACTGGATGTGTTGACTGGTGGTGTCCAGTCCCCTCAGGCCGTTGGTATGGTGCAAGAGTAGACGGGTCAAGGTAGTGGGTTTTTAATTAGTGATGGGAGAGTGTTTTATTTATTATTATTTTTCCCATTTTGTATCACAAAGTATGATGGATTTATATTATAGTCCAGTTGGGGGCGGTAATGCTACATATTGGATGCCAACCGCCGTTAAACTCCGAAGAAGAAGGTCAAGAAATAGTATGGAAGCATGCGCGTTGCTACTTTTCCGCCTAGCTGGTTCTGTCAGTACTTCCTCATTGGATGTAAGAAAGTGCCAAATTTATTTATTTTTTTTACAATAAGCAACGTTTTCAGAATAAGAGAAGGCGTAGCTACGGTTTAAAAGTCTGAAGATGTCCAAACCGCCTCCCAAGCCAGCCAAACCAGGTAAGTATTTTATGATAATTAGCTAACATTAGATAGCCAGTCTCCCGTCCCATCAAGCAAGTGAAACCTAAACACCTAGGGTGTGTTCCGTAAATTCAATTCTGGAGTGTGCTCTGGGGGTTCTTATATTCAGATTGTCTGTTCGTACATTTAGAGCGTTTCGCTCGCGGAGCTACACTGACTGGACGCTCTGGCCGAGGAGTTGGGTTGATCCGAGCGTTCTGACCTCACAGCGGAAGTCAAGCACCCAAGCTAACTGGCTAACGTTGGCTAGCTACTTCCAGACACATGAGAGAACACCTCACTCTGACAATTTTGCTCGCCCTAGATATCAGAGCTGGTTAGGCTGTTTTCATGATATCCAGATCATTGGTGACTGTAACTGTGCTGCTGGCAACAATTTAATTATGCCTTTTCGCCGATGTTTACTGACACCTGACATTCAAGGGGTGTTGAGCGTTCGTAAATTCTTCAGTTATTCTTCGCACTGGCACATTCAGAGGAGGTGATAGCGAATTTACCAACGAACCCCGAGAGTGACCCAGCCAGTCAGCAAACGTTTGCTAGCAAATATGCTGGACCAGTTCTCATTGAATAATTGGACATTTCAAATGTCAGTGTCTCTGCACTCTTCTTATCGCGGTTGTTGTCGATCGTTATGTGCAAGTATGTGGCCGCGATGGTCTGAATTTACAAGTGAACTAATGTGACTTCCCCATTTCGAGTAGCTGACGAAATCTGTTTGCAGTGGCGTATGTATGGGAGGAACTGGGTGCCTGCACACAAAAAAATCGGAATGGTGACATTTGCGAGATCGGTTTTCTATTGCTCATTTGCACGTCACGTCAATGATATCATGTCACCGTGTGGGACTGTGTCAATTAACCTTGTCGGAGTGGGCGCCCTGATTCTAGTTTGTGAGTTAAGCAGGCTGATAAGGTTTCCCACTCAGAAGTACGAGATGGGGCGGGGGTAGGTTGACCTCAGGACTCTCCACTGGAAGCCGGAGGTAGGTGGAGCGGGGAATCAAATAGCGCACCTCTAACTTTGTACAGTAGTAATGCAATTAGTTGTGCAATTTAGTTTGTGTTTTCTTGTTTGAAGTGCAATAGTGTAATAATCAGGTTCTCTTCTTTATAAGTGTGTTATTCTATTTGTGCAATTTAGTTTTGTGTATTTTTGTTAGCAATAGCGTAATAATTCAATTCTCTTTTTTATTTGTATCTATACTACAACCTGTTTTTATTTGTTTTTGTTACTACTTTTTGATATTTTAGTTATTTGTGTATATATTTTATATAGTTTTAAATGTTATTATTTATTTGTGGTGTTCCAAATGTCTGAATAAAAATTAGTTAGTGCAGAATGGTGCGATTCTCGTTATTTTTATTTTGTTACTTTTTGTAATTTTTTTACTTTTAGTTTATTTAGTAAATATTTTCTTAACTCTTTCTTGAACTGCACTGTTGGTTAAGGTCTTGTAAGTAAGCATTTCACCATAAGGTCTACACATATTGTATTCAGAGCATGCTCCACTCTCATGAAAAGCAAGAGCAGCAGCATCAATTATACAATTTCTCTCTTTACTGCAGCAGTTGCGTTCGGGAAATGCATGGGACCTTCCGGACAAGTTAGTTAAAATTGCACATACCCGTGACAATCATATTAGATCCAACTGAGAAATGTGACATTATTTAGAATTCTAGATCTGGACCCGCTCAGGTCCTGGATTGGGTATTCGGGTACAGGTGGATCCATGAAGACCTCTAGCTAAGAGTAGTGTGGGTGAGCTAGTCAGTACAGGCCCCAGAGTTTTCACAGGGGCAGGATGGGGCATGTAGGACCACAGTCACAGAACAGAGCAGGGTTTGTCTATTAACTAAACTGCACTGACTCACTGGAACACTGGACTAGTGTGTGGCTCAGTTAGGGTGTATGTAAAGAGAGGAAATCCCTCAAGGCTTGCATACCCCGTGTTTTTAAGTAGCAAACTGATTCCCATTCAAAGCCTTTTCTGTGTTTTGTTATTGGACAAGTAGACCTACAGGTATCGAACCCCTCCCTGTAACACTCAGTTTTGTGCCTAATGTTCATAACCCTGGTTTGTCTGTGCCTATCAACTAGTTAAGCTTTCTCTCAACACCACTCTGGTCACATTCAACCCTTGGGATTGAGACAAGGCAGTACAGTATTTCTTCAGAGGCCCTCCAATCTTGTAGCCTTGGGTGTATGGACGAGGGCCCAATGTCTGTTCACTGAGGATGGATCTGATAGAACAACATCTGAAAAGTTGAATAATTAAATTGTTTCTGAAGTTAGAAACCGATAAGATTAGCATTCCTGCAACATTATTTTGATGAAATTTGATCTGAGAAATTAAGCTAATTGTTTACTCGCTTTATATTTAAATACTATTATTGGCATAGCTCATCCATATAAATACTGTACATACCTTTAAAAAAAATGTCATACCGGACTCTGACATTGCTTGTTCATTTCTTCTTAATTTTTTTGGTGATTTATTTGTGTATTAGTATTGTACTGTTATTTACTGCACTGCTGGAGCTACATTGAACAAAAATATAAAGGCCACATGTAAAGTGTTGGTCCCATGTTTCATGAGCTGAAATAAAATGACCAAGAAATGTTCTATACACAAAAAGCTTATTATTTTAATTTTGTGCCCAAATTAGTTTATACCCCTGTTAGTGATCATTTCTCCTTTGCCAAGATAATCCATCCACGTGACAGGTGTTCCATGGCCTGCATACTCACTAGACATGTCACCCATTGAGCATGTTTGGGATGCTCTGGGTCGACGTGTAAGACATTGTGTTCCAGTTCATGCCAATATCCAGCAACTGCGAACAGCTATTGAAGAGGAGTGGGACAACATTCCACAGGCCACAATCAACAGCCTGATCAACTCTATGCAAAGGAGATGTCTTGCTGCATGTGGCAAATGGTGGTCACACCAGATACTGACTGGTTTTCTGATCCACGGCTCTACTTTTCTTTTCAAGTATCTATGACCAACCGATGCAGATCTACACTGCTCAAAAAAATAAAGGGAACACTTAAACAACACAATGTAACTCTAAGTCAATCACACTTCTGTGAAATCAAACTGTCCACTTAGGAAGCAGCACTGATTGACAATAAATTTCACATGCTGTTGTGCAAATGGAATAGACAACAGGTGGAAATTATAGGCAATTAGCAAGACACCCCCAATAAAGGAGTGGTTCTGCAGGTGGGGACCACAGACCACTTCTCAGTTCCTATGCTTCCTGGCTGATGTTTTGGTCACTTTTGAATGCTGGCGGTGCTTTCACTCTAGTGGTAGCATGAGACGGAGTCTACAACCCACACAAGTGGCTCAGGTAGTGCAGCTCATCCAGGATGGCACATCAATGCACGCTGTGGCAAGAAGGTTTGCTGTGTCTGGCAGCGTAGTGTCCAGAGCATGGAGGCGCTACCAGGAGACAGGCCAGTACATCAGGAGACGTGGAGGAGGCCATAGGAGGGCAACAACCCAGCAGCAGGACCGCTACCTCCGCCTTTGTGCAAGGAGGAGCAGGAGGAGCAGGAGGAGCACTGCCAGAGCCCTGCAAAATGACCTCCAGCAGGCCACAAATGTGCATGTGTCTGCTCAAACGGTCAGAAACAGACTCCATGAGGGTGGTATGAGGGCCCGACGTCCACAGGTGGGGGTTGTGCTTACAGCCCAACACCGTGCAGGACGTTTGGCATTTGCCAGAGAACACCAAGATTGGCAAATTCGCCACTGGCGCCCTGTGCTCTTCACAGATGAAAGCAGGTTCACACTGAGCACGTGACAGACGTGACAGAGTCTGGAGACGCCATGGAGAACGTTCTACTTGCAACATCCTCCTGCATGACCGGTTTGGCGGTGGGTCAGTCATGGTGTGGGGTGGCATTTCTTTGGGGGGGCCGCACAGCCCTCCATGTGCTCGCCAGAGGTAGCCTGACTGCCATTAGGTACCGAGATGAGATCCTCAGACCCCTTGTGAGACCATATGCTGGTGCGGTTGGCCCTGGGTTCCTCCTAATGCAAGACAATGCTAGACCTCATGTGGCTGGAGTGTGTCAGCAGTTCCTGCAAGAGGAAGGCATTGATGCTATGGACTGGCCCGCCCGTTCCTCAGACCTGAATCCAATTGAGCACATCTGGGACATCATGTCTCGCTCCATCCACCAATGCCACATTGCACTACAGACTGTCCAGGAGTTGGCGGATGCTTTAGTCCAGGTCTGGGAGGAGATCCCTCAGGAGACCATCCGCCACCTCATCAGGAGCATGCCCAGGCGTTGTAGGGAGGTTATACAGGCACGTGGAGGCCACACACACTACTGAGACTCATTTTGACTTGTTTTAAGGACATTACATCAAAGTTGGATCAGCCTGTAGTGTGGTTTTCCACTTTAATTTTGAGTGTGACTCCAAATCCAGACCTCCATGGGTTGATAAATTGGATTTCCATTGATTATTTTTGTGTGATTTTGTTGTCAGCACATTCAACTATGTAAAGAAAAAAGTATTTAATAAGATTATTTCTTTCATTCAGATCTAGGATGTGTTGTTTAAGTGTTCCCTTTATTTTTTTGAGCAGTATATATTCCCAGTGATGTGCTAGTCCATAGATTAGGGCCTAATGTTTAAGGCAGCCCTCCACACCTCTGATTCAGAGGGGTTGGGTTAAATGCAGAAGACACATTTCAGTTGAATGCATTGTTGTACAACTGATTAGGTACCCCCCTTCCCTTTTAATTCATTTATTTCAATTTACTTTCCTTTATGAACTGTAAAATCTTTGAAATTGTTGCATGTTGTGGTTTTTATATTTTTGCTCAGTGTGGAAACCAGCATGTGTATGCGACAAACTTTTTAATTTGATTGAATGTTTGATAGTCTGGTCCCAGGGTTCATTTTGTGCTTTACAGCCAACAATGAACAGGCAACGTTTGATGCACTGCGCAGTTATATACATTCACACTAATGCCCGTTTCCCTCTCTGTTCTCTCATAGGCCAGGTCAAGGTGTTCCGAGCCATGTTCACCTTTGACCCTCGAACAGTGAGTGTTTCTTGTCCTATAGGTTGGTCTAGTCCCTCCACTCCACCTCACACCAATCCAAATTAAAGTTGGTGTTTGTTTTGATTTTTGATTTTCAGCCAGATGAGCTCTACTTTGAAGAAGGAGACATCTTGTATATCTCTGATACGGTCAGTTACTGTTAACATCCCTTTCCCTCCTCTTGTCCACTTTTCTCCCTTTCTCTCTTTTAGTCCCTAGTATCATTTCTTCTTTCTGTCTCTGTTGCCCTCTCTCTGTTTTGTTCTGTTTCTGTTGTTTTTTTACTCTTCATCCATCTCCCTCAATTTTTCTCTTGTCTTTACCGTATCCTGTTCTTTTTTTTCTTTCTTTCTGTCGGTCTTTTCTCTCACCTCAGAGATGCTTGCTGCAATAATTCATTTCCACTGGCTCTCACTGCCTGTCTATCATCCTTAGAGTGACAGCAATTGGTGGAAGGGGACCTGTAGGGGAAGGAACGGCCTCATCCCAAGCAATTATGGTGAGTAACTTAACCATAACACTCCATGTGATGATATTGCAAGTGGCATGCAGGGATTGACATTTTAAGGGTTACCCTATTACCCGGGGTAAGTGGCCTGCGCAAGTGGTCATGCAAGTTGAGCCTGCTCTGTGGCTGCCCTATAGGGCAAGTGATATATTTTTACTGATAACAAGCAAAAGGCAAAGAATTCCAGTAGTCTGATCTTTCTGGTTCCACCTCTGTGTGTAGGTGAAAAATAGCCAGTGCTACTTTAACTTTTAATCTCTCGGGCAACCAAAAAAATACTCCTGACTTGCCCGATGGGTGAGTGCCTTTCAGACCTTAATGTCAGTGCCTGGTACGGTAAGGTGGACGTTGTGTCAAAATATAGGTGCCCATCCATGTTGCTAAATACATTATTCCATTGACTTGTCTTTAGATTGAGAAAGCAGGTTCTCTGTGTTTGATAATGTTGCCAAAACCACCTCTGTAGGCATTGTAGGCAACCCTTAAAGGGAAACTTCAACATTTTTCAACTTCATATTCATGATCTCCAGCACCACTCCAACATCAACATATGTGAAAACGGGGCTTTTCTATATATTTGTAAACTCAGCAAAAAAAGAAACGTCCCATTTTCAGGACCCTGTCTTTCAAAGATAATTTGTAAAAATCCAAATAACTTCACAGATCTTCATTGTAAAGGGTTTAAACATTGTTTCCCATACTTGTTCAATGAACCATAAACAATTAATGAACATGCACCTGTGGAACGGTTGTTAATAAGACACTAACAACTTACAGATGGTAGGCAATTAAGATCACAGTTATGAAAACTTAGGACACTAAGGAGGCCTTTCTACTGACTCTGAAAAACACCAAAAGAAAGATGCCAAAGGTCCTTGCTCATCTGCGTATACGTGCCTTAGGCATGCTGCAAGGAGGCATGAGGACTGCAGATGTGGCGAGGGCAATAAATTGCAATGTCCGTACTGTGAGACGCCTAAGACAGGACGGACAGCTGATCATCCTCACGGTGGCAGACCACGTGTAACAACACCTGCACAGGATCGGTACATCCGAACATCACACCTGTGGGACAGGTACAGGATGGCAGCAACTGCCCGAGTTAAACCTGGAACGCACAATCCCTCCATCAGTGCTCAGAATGTCCGCAATAGGCTGAGAGAGGCTGGACTGAGGGCTTGTAGGCCTGTAGTAAGGCAGGTCCTCACCAGACATCAACGGCAACAACGTCGCCTATGGGCACAAACCCACCGTCGCTGGACCAGACAGGACTGGCAAAAAGTGCTCTTCACTGACGTGTCGCGGTTTTGTCTCACCAGGGGTGATGGTCGGATTCGCGTCTATCGTCGAAGGAATGAGCGTTACACCGAGGCCTGTACTCTGGAGCGGGATCGATTTGGAGGTGGAGGGTCCGTCATGGTCTGGGGAGGTGTGTCACAGCGTCATTGGACTGAGCTTGTTGTCATTGCAGGCAATCTCAATGCTGTGTGTTACAGGGAAGACATCCTCCTCCCTCATGTGGTACCCTTCCTGCAGGCTCATCCTGACATGACCCTCCAGCATGACAATGCCACCAGCCATGCTGCTTGTTCTGTGTGTGATTTCCTGCAAGACAGGAATGTCAGTGTTCTGCCATGGCCAGCGAAGAGCCCGGATCTCAATCCCATTGAGCACATCTGGGACCTGTTGGATCGGAGGGTGAGGGCTAGGGCCATTCCCCCCAGAAATGTCCGGGAACTTGCAGGTGCCTTGTGGAAGAGTAGGGTAACATCTCACAGCAAGAACTGGCAAATCTGGTGCAGTCCATGAGGAGGAGATGCACTGCAATATTTAATGCAGCTGGTGGCCACACCAGGTACTGGCTTACTTTTGATTTTGACCCCCCTTTGTTAAGGTACGCATCATTCAATTTCTGTTAGTCACGTTTGTGGAACTTGTTCAGTTTGTCTCAATTGTTGAATCTTATGTTCATACAAATATTTACACATGGTAAGTTTGCTGAAAATAAACGCAGTTGACAGTGAGCCCGTTACTTTTTTTGCTGAGTTTAGTAAAAAAAAGAGGTTTCCAATGACATCAGCCAATTAGAAGGCAGTGTCTACTCACAATTTGTCAAAATCACACGATGCACACACATCTTAAATCGGTCAATTTTACTACAAAACCATAGAAATGCACAATTTTCTCATACTGTATGTTGATGGTGCTGGAGATAAATATGAAGTTGAAAAATTGTGAAGTTTCTGTTTTAATAGCTCCATCTCCTTACTAAGGCTTTCATAGAATTATGGTGCTCTGTTGAAATCCCATTCTGCTCTGACTTCCTCAACCTACAGTGGCCGAGCAGGCGGAGTCCATTGACAACCCAATGCATGAAGCTGCTAAACGAGGTGAGGGACCAAAAGAAGCCTGCTGCGTCACTCACTCTTCCCCATTAGCAACTACTGTGCACTGCACAACCAATAATCTTAAACTATGGAATAGTCCGATAACAAACTTTACATTTTTCTTCATATTGATTGTTTGTTTGCTCTACACTTTCTGTAACCTGTATGAATATGAATGGTGTGACTCTAGCTTTATTTGCATTGGGGTGTTTGTGTGTGTTCATTTGCATTATTGTGTGTGTTTGTGTGACGCAGGGAATCTGAGTTGGCTGAGGGAGTGTCTGGAGAACAAAGTGGGAATTAATGGACTGGACAAAGCTGGGAATACTGCCCTCTACTGGGGATGTCATGGAGGACACAAAGGTCACAGATCATCTACGACACACATACCACTACTCTCATTGACTGTATACAGAATGTACAGACACGTGCCTCAACAAAATCACACACTCAGCTTTTTTTCTTGAATGACAGGGCAAATGCATGTCAGCCCACACACACACACACACACACACTGCAGTGAGATGTATGACAATGTTGTGTTGTCATTTTTGTGACAGATGTGGTGGAGATCTTGCTGGGGCAATCTAACGTTGAATTGAACCAGCAGGTGAGAAGAACAGTTTAACATTTGTAAAAGGCTGTTTCAAACAAATATGGTTACATTTGAGTTATTTAGCAGACGGTCTTATCCAGAATGACTCACAGGAGCAATTAAGGTTACGTACCTAGCTCAAGGGCATAACAACTTTTTTTTTTTTTTTTTCTTCACCTAGTCGGCTCGGGTATTCCAAACAGCAACTTTTCAAATCAAATTTTATTGGTCACATACACATGGTTAGCAGATGTTAATGCGAGTGTAGCGAAATGCTTGTGCTTCTAGTTCTGACCATGCAGTAATGTCTTTCACAACTACCTTTTACACACAAGTGTAAAGGAATGAATAAGAATATGTACATATAAATATATGGATGAGCGATGGCCGAACGGTATAGGCAAGATGCAGTCGACGGTAAAGAGTACGTATGAGATGAGTAATGTAGGGTATGTAAACATTATATAAAGTGGCATTGTTTAAAGTGACTAGTGATACATTTATTACATCCAATTTTTAATTATTAAAGTGGCTAGAGATTTGAGTCAGTATGTTGGCAGCAGCCACTCAATGTTAGTGTTGGCTGTTTAACAGTCTGATGGCCTTGATAGAAGCTGTTTTTCAGTCTCTCGGTCCCAGCTTTAATGCACCTGTACTGACCTTGCCTTCTGGATGATAGCGGGGTGAACAGGCAGTGGCTCGGGTGGTTGTTGTCCTTGATGATCTTTTTGGCCTTCCTGTGACATCGGGTGGTGTAGGGGTCCTGGAGGGCAGGTAGTTTGCCCCCGGTGATGTGTTGGGCAGACTGCACTACCCTCTGGAGAGCCTTGCGGTTGTGGGCGTAGCAGTTGCTGTACCAGGCGGTGATACAGCCCGACAGGATGCTCTCGATTGTGCATCTGTAAAAGTTTGTGAGTGTTTTTGGTGACAAGCCAAATGTCTTCAGCCTCCTGAGGTTGAAGAGGCGCTGTTGCGCCTTCTTCACTACTCTGTCTGTGTGGGTGGACCATTTCAGTTTGTCTGTGATGTGTATGCCGTGGAACTTAAAACTTTCCACCATCTCCACTACTGTCCCGTCGATGTGGATAGGGGGCTGCTCCCTCTGCTGTTTCCTGAAGTCCACGATCATCTCCTTTGTTTTGTTGACGTTGAGTGTGAGGTTATTTTCCTGACACCACATTCCAAGGGCCTTCACCTCCTCCCTGTAGGCCGTCTCGTCGTTGTTGGTAATCAAGCCTACCACTAGTGTTGTCTGCAAACTTGATGATTGAGTTGGAGGTGTGCATGGCCACGCAGTCATGGGTGAACAGGGAGTACAGGAGAGGGCTGAGAACGCACCCTTGTGGGGACCCAGTGTTGCGGATCAGCGGGGTGGAGATGTTTCCTACCCTCACCACCTGGGGGTGTCCCATCAGGAAGTCCAGGACCCAGTTGCACAGGGCGGGGTCGAGACCCAGGATCTTGAGCTTAATGACGAGTTTGGAGGGTACTATGGTGTTAAATGCTGAGCTGTAGTCGATGAACAGCATTCTTACATAGGTATTCCTCTTGTCCAGATGGGTTAGGGCAGTGTGATTGTGTCGTCTGTGGACCTATTGGGGCGGTAAGCAAATTGGAGTGGGTCAAGGGTGTCAGGTAGGGTGGAGGTGATATGGTCCTTGACTTGTCTGTCAAAGCACTTCATGATGACGGAAGTGAGTGCTACAGGGCGGTAGTCATTTAGCTCAGTTACCTTAGCTTTCTTGGGAACAGGAACAATGGTGGCCCTCTTGAAGCATGTGGGAACAGCAGACTGGGATAGGGATTGATTGAATATGTCCGTAAACACACCAGCCAGCTTGTCTGCGCATTCTCTGAGGATGCGGCTAGGGATGCCGTCTGGGCCGGCAGCCTTGCGAGGGTTAACACGTTTAAATGTTTTACTCACGTTGGCTGCGGTGAAGAAGAGCCTGCAGGTTTTGGTAGCGAGCCGTGTCGGTGGCGCTGTATTGTCCTCAAAGCGAGCAAAGAAGTTGTTTAGTTAGTTTTCAGTTTCTGGCCCAATGCTCTTATCTGCTAGGCTACCTGCCGGCCAACATTGATACAATGTTTTTAAAGCCTGATTGGGCTGTATGCGATTGATAGCATATTTAGAGTCTAAATGCGCTAGGCTCTATTTAGGCTCTTAAAGGAATAATCCACTCAACTGAAAATTCCTACGATTTACATTGTTAAATAATGAAAATATGTGAGAACAATATATATTGTGAAAAATGTTTGCATTCTGTCGTTATAATAAATTTAGGAAGTTGTTGTGGAAATCTGTGGCGCTCAAGTCGATTACAAACCCCACAATACAATGCTCTTTAGAAAGGCTAGGTGGCTGGCTAGCTAGCTAGTTAGACAATTTAGCTACACACTATACTACGAAAGTCAATATCAGCATTTGAAGTAATTAGGTAGTTGGAAAGGCCCTGAAACAAACTGCACTATCAATTTAGGAGTTAGCCTACAATATCACCATGTTCAACCCGGTTGAGATCGCATTTCTAGCTCAAAGCTGTGTGAGTCGGGTTGATATGGCAACGGGCAAGGGCACTGCAAGCAGGGTGAGCAGAGGAGAAAAATGCTTTTGCGCCATGCTAGTTGAAAGAACAAAGGATATTAATCTGACGGCACACTTTGAGGACATTTGAACAAAATCTATACTTTGTCATGATTACATGGACAGATGGATGTTTTCTAGACAAGTATGCCCATAACATCTATTGGCTTATTTGGCGATCTGGAGTGCAGGTAATTGTTTTAAAAGCATTAGTTTATCTCTAGTGACAAGAACATTATCATGATGAAGTATCACGTCACATTTAAATCTAGGACTAGATTAAGTTTAGTCCTGAACTTTAAGTGTTATTTTTTTGTTGTATTTTCACCCCTTTTTTCTCCCCAATTTCGTGGTATCCAAATGGTAGTTAGTCTTGTCTCATCACCTAAACTCCCGTACGGACTCGGGAGAGGCGACGGTTGAGAGCCATGCGTCCTTTGAAACACAACCCAACCACGCTGCTTCTTGACACAATGCCCATTTAACCAAGAAGCCAGCCGCACCAATGTGTCGGAGGAAACGCCGTACACCTGGTGACCGTGTCAGCGTGCACTGCGCCCGGCCCACCACAGGAGTCACTAGTGCGCGTTGGGACAAGGATATCCCTGCCAGCCAAACCCTCACCTAACCCGGACGATGCTGGCTAATTGTGTGTCGCTCCATGGGTCTCCCGGTCGCGGCCGGCTGCGACAGAGCCTGGACTCGAACCCAGAATCTCTAGGTGGCACAGCTAGCACTGCGATGCAGTGGAGGCCCCTTTTTTAAAAAGTGTTTCAATGGAAATTTGCTATTGCGCAATCATTTTATGTCCAGGACTATGCTTAATCTGTGTCTGGGAAAATGTCCATATATGATGAGAATTATGCTACGATGTGGGTATGGTCTTTGATTAACATGTGGGCTGTTTTGTTCTACTGCAGAATAAACTGGGAGACACTGCATTGCATGCTGCCGCCTGGAAGGGATACTCGGACATAGTAGAGATGTTACTGAATAAGAGTGAGTCCATCTACTTTCTGTTTCAAGTTATCTTTTTCGTGCTCTACCAGTTTCATTTCCCATCTCTGTGTGTATGAGCCAGGGTTGGGGTAAATTCACATAGAAGTCGGTCAATTAAGGAAATTATATGAATTTTAAATATTAAAATGACACACATACCTTCTCTTTTTCAATTGATTGAGAATTCAAATACAAATAATTGTAGATTATTATTTTATTTTGTTTGCTCCCGGAATTGACTGACTTCCATTTCAAATTGACCACAACCCTGGTATGAGCATATCTGGTTATTTGTGTGTTTCTCATCTTTTGTCTTTGTTTATTTCTCTTTGTGTTTCAGATGCTAGGATGGATATTAAGAACAATGAGAAGAAGCTGGCTCTGGAGATGGCCACCAATGCCCAGTGCGCCTCTCTCATTAAGAGGAAACAAGGAGGCAGTAAGTCATTTAGGCCATAAGATGGAAGCCTTACGCCATCTTGGTCGGTTTCCCGGACACAGATAAAAGCCCTAGTCCCAGAACTCAAAAGCACTTTCAATGGAGAATCTCTATTGCACATGCTTCTTAGTCCAGGACCAGGTTTAATCTTTTTCCGGAAAACTGTCCCTTATTTTCAGTCGACTGATCCGGTTCATTGACTGTTAATGAGCATTTCTCATTTAGACACATTTATATATACACAATACCAGTAGAAAGTTTTGACACACCTACTCATTCATGGGTTTTAATTTATTTTTACTTTTTTAGAATAATAGTGAATACATCAAAATTATGAAATAACACACATTGAATCATGTAGTAACCAAAAAAAGTGTTAAACAAATCGAAATATATTTGAGATGCTTCAAAGTAGCCACTCTTTGCCTTGACAGCTTTGCACACTCTTGGTATTCTCTCAACCATCTTCACCAGGAATGCTTTTCCAACAGTCTTGGAGTTCCCACATATGCTGAGCACTTGGCTGCTTTTCCTTCACTCTCTGTGGTCCATCTAATCCCAAATCATCGGGTGATTGTGGAGGCCAGGTCATTTGATCCAGCACTCATCACTCTCCTTCTTGGCCAAATAGCCCTTACACAGCCTGGAGTTGTTGGGACATTGTCCTGTTGAAAACGAATCCCACTAAGCGCAAACCAGATGGGGTGGTGTATCGCTGCAGAATGCTGTGGTAGCCACGCTGGTTAAGTGTGCCCTGAATTCTAAATAATCAGACAGTAACACCAGCAAAGCTCCATCACTCCTCCTCCATGCTTCATGGTGGGAACCTACTGTCGCGATGTTGTATTGATTAATGTGACGACTGCTTTTCATCAAATGATTAACTGTTTTATAATTACGTGATTAAATCGGGTAATTATTAACTCAGTAACCGGGGGCACCATGGGATAGTTTGGCTTTATTGAGTTTCTATTTCCCAAATTAACTCAAAGAATATAAGAATATCGATTTTACAACAGTCGCTAATTAATTTCCTCTGTCTCATTCTGATCGTCACATAATCCGGGAATCTGCACAAACCCGAGTCCCACTAAATAAGTCCGTACCACACCAACTGAGTTGATTATTAATTTACTAGAAGCTAAAATGATAATATAAGATGCACACAGTCTGGGCTATTGATTAGAACTTAGTACAATGAAACAGGTCCCTAGTGGGCCAACGCAATATGAGTTACACAAAATGGGGATTTCAAAAGAGAAAGAAAAGCAAACTTGGGTACATTTGTAAACATTGCTTATTTTAACCCTAACCTTACCCTGAACTGCTGCTCTTATGGGTCAGACTATAATGATGTAATTACGTGTCAAAGGTCTCCGATGGGTTGTCTCTTCGTGGACCAGGTTCGCCTTCTCCTCTGATGACGGCACTTCTTTGGTTACCGAGTGTAACGCTGTCATCACAATTTCAGTGTCCTTTGTCTTAGTGATCCGTTTCCTCGCCCTTGTTCTGAAAGAGGGGTCTTCTGAGGATGGCTAATCAGCCATATAGGTGGTTCCAGCGTGGAAATGAAAGCAGTGTAGACACACGATTCCTTGGATAGAATAACCAGGTGGTCCTGCTTGAATTCACCCTCTTAGACACAGCTACTCATCCGTAACATAGATTGTTAAAAGATTCCTTTTGTCTTCTTCAACCTCGTGTTGCGTTTTGGAGTTACAACTAATTGGACCTTGGCTGCAGCTCGTGGTCACCTAGTCATAATTCTTAACTCACATGTTTTATACCCCTGGGTCAGAAAGTTTCCACCTTTTTAGGGCAAGTTCTCTGGGCGTAACTTGTTACGAGGCAAGGTCTGGATTTTACTCAGATCCAATTTAGACAACTAACTTCACATTTCATCAATACAAAAACATTCACTTTGATCTGGACATTTTCCACACAACGTGCATATTGTGAAAACTCTTCAAGTTACAATTTTTTCGTTATAACGTCGTCATTTAACTTTTAATAACATAACAAAAATGACATTCATTTTCATATTCCATCTATTGTCATTACTACTATGTTGGCTGACGAAACATATTGTCCCAAAGTCCATTTATTGCATGTTTCTGTTCTGAGGTAGGTTCTCCATAGGCCCATCATACATTCCATTCCTCCACAGTGAGAGGACAAAAAGGGATTTTGTCTGCTGTCTTAAGATTTAAAATGGGTATGAGGTGTTATAAAACCCCACACCTCCATACTTCTCGATCTCTCCCCCTCTGGCGGGTGTGAGAGATGTCTCTTGTAGGAGTGTGGTCCACGGTAACCTGACTCGAACAGGCCAGTCATGACACCACGCATCCGGCGATCATCCGTTTACCTACTCTGCATCTCAGAGACACAGCGGTTGGAACCAAAAATCTCAAATTTGGACTCATCAGACCAAAGGACAGATTTCCACTGGTCTAATGTACATTGATCGTGTTTAACTTATCCTTATTTAACTTATCCTCTGCAGCAAAGGTAACTCTGGGTCATCCTTTCCTGTGGCGGTCCTCATGAGAGCCAGTTTCATCATAGCACTTGATGGTTTTTACGACTGAAACTTTCAAAGCTCTTGAAATGTTCTTGATTGACTGACCTTCATGTCTTAAAGAAATGGACTGGCATTTCTCTCTGTTTATTTGTGCTATTCTTGCCATAATATGGACTTGGTTTTTTTTCCAAATAGGGTTATCTTCTGTATACTACCCCTACCTTGTCACAACACAACTGATTGGCTCAAATGCATTAAGGAAAGAAATTCCACAAATTAACTTTTAACAAGGCACACCTGTTAATTGAAATGCATTCCAGGTGACTACCTCATGAAGCTGGTTGAGAAAATGCCAAGAGTGTGCAAAGCTATCATCCAGGCAAAGGGTGGTTACTTTGAAGAATCTCAAATATAAAAATATACACTTTTTTTTGGTTACTACATGATTCCATATGTATTATTTCATAGTTGAGATGTCTTAGCTATTCTACAATGTAGAAAATGGTAAAAAAGAAATACCCTTGAACAAGTAGGTGTGTCCAAACTTTTGACTGGTACTGTACATGCACACATACAGTGCATTCGGAAAGTATTCAGACCCCTTGACTTTTTCCACATTAAGTTACAGCCTTATTCTAAAATTGATTTAAATATTTTTTTTCCTCAATCTACACATACCCCACAATGACAAAGCAAAAATAATAATACATTTACATAAGTTTTCAGACCCTTTGCTCAGTACTTTGTTGAGGCACTTTTGGCAGCAATTACAGCCTTTAGTATTTTTTATTTTACCTTTATTTAACTAGGCAAGTCAGTTAAAAACAAATTCTTATTTACAATGACAGCCTAGGAACAGTGGGTTAACTGCCTTGTTCAGGGGCAGAACGACAGATTTTTACCTTGTCAGCTCTGGGATTCGATCTAGCAACCTTTCGGTTACTGGCCCAACACTCTTAACCGCTAGGCTACCTGCCGCCCCACAGTATTCTTGGGTAGGACGCTACAAGCTTGGGGAGTTTCTCCAATTCTCTGGAGATCCTCTCAAGCTCTGACGGGTTGGATGGGGAGCGTCGCTGCACAGCTATTTTCAGGTCTCTCCAGAGATGTTAGATCTGGTTCAACTCCGGGCTCTGGCAGGGCCACTCAAGGACATTCAGAGACTTGTCCCGAATCCACTCCTGCATTGTCTTGGCTGTGTGTTTAGGGTCGTTGTCCTGTTGGAAGGTGAACCTTTGCTCCAGTCTGAGGTCCTGAGCACTGGAGTAGGTTTTCATCAAGGATCTCTGTACTTTGCGCCGTTCATCTTCCTCTCGATCCTGACTAGTCTCCCAGTCCCTGCTGCTGAAAACCATCCTAACACCATGATGCTGCCACCACCATGCTTCACCGTAGGGATGATGCCAAGTTTCCTCCATATGTGACGTTTGGCATTTATGCCAAAGAGTTCAATCTTGGTTTCATCAGACCAGAGAATCTTGTTTCTCATAGTCTTGAGAGTACCAAAAGGCACCTAATGCAAACCCCAAGCAGACTATCATGTGCCTTTTACTAAGGAGTGGCTTCTGGTCGGGCCACTCTACCATAAAGGCCTGATTGGTGGAGTGCTGCAGAGATGGTTGTCCTTCTGGAAGGTTCTTCCATCTCCGCAAAGGAGCTCTGGAGCCCTGTCAGAGTGACCATCAGGTTCTTGGTCACCTCTCTGACCAAGGCCCTTCTCCCCCAATTGCTCAGTTTGGCTGGGCGGCCAGCTCTAGGAAGAGTCTTGATGGTTCCAAACTTCTTTTAGACTGAGCCCACTGTGTTTTTGGGGACCTTCAATGCTGCAGACATTTTCTTCCACAGAACTGTGCCTCGACACAATCCTGTCTCGGAGCTCAACGGACAATTCCATCAACCTCATGGCTTGGTTTTTGCTCTGACATGCACTGTCAACTGTGGGACCTTACATAGACAGGTGTGTGCCTTTCCAAATCATGTCCAATCAATTGAATTAACCAGAGGTGGACTTGTAGAAACATCTCAAGGATGATCAATGGAAACAGGATGCACCTGAGATCAATTATTTGTCTCATAGCAAAGGGTCTGAATACTTATGCAAATAAGGTATTTGTTTTTTATTAGCAAACATTTCTAAACCTGTTTTCACTTAGTCATTATGGGGCATTGTGTGTAGATTGATGAGGAAAATGCTTTATTTAATCCATTTTAGAATAAGGCAGTAACAAAATGTGGAGAAAGGGTCTGAATACTTCCCGAATGCACTGTATTTCATTAACACTACTAAGAATGCAAGATGCCAAAGCGAGGAACCCCCAATAAAGAACTGTCCATTCCACACTGGAACATAGTTGTACTTTGCAGTCATTAGAGGAAATGTTTAAATTCCATTAAATGTAATTGAATCTCCCAGAACTGTTACTGGCCTCAGCTCTTCCTTCCTACTTTGTTTTATTACAGATATCACACGTACACACAGCAACGCCGATGAGTACCTTGATGATGAAGACTCTGACTGATTGCCATCTTCGGAGTGGGCTGTCTCATGGGGTGTGGGGAGTTCGGAGGTTGCAGTGTGTGGGACATATATAGCTTGGTGGGGGGGTAGGGGGTACATTCCAATTTTTACACATTTTATCCTAACATCTGTTAACAAAAGTAATATATTTCATAATGTGATGGGAACATGGAATTTTAAAACCTTAGGGCCTTGGTGAGGTGATGGGGTCGAGAAGGGAGAGACAGATGTTGTCTTTATAATTTAGACGATCGAGGGTTCCACTGTTGCTGCATCTCCAGGTGAGTCTGTGATTGCTAACATCAGAGAGGTTGAAACAGCTGGACCAATAAGCCTCTCTCACATTAAAGGTGGTCTAAACTTACATCGTGGCTTTTGCAGGAAGTGACCACATGTTGAGTCTCTGGGTTTATTTATCTCTGGCGCTAGTAAGCAATGGCTCGCACAAAGATGGCGCGATACTGGAATTAGGCTATCGACATACTTTCCTCTGCTTTGTTTGTTTACACATAACCTCATGCTGAAAGTAACTTAATGGAGTCGTAATGCATACGCAATAATGGTCTGTCAATGCATTTTCTGCATTGTCAAATGTGAACATTTACTGTCACCAATCATGCCATCTCTCATGGAATACGGTAATATTAGGTGAGCTGTGCAAAACATTTCCTTCAACATATCTTCTTTCCTGGGGATTTGGAAAGTGTCACTGCATTTTCTCAATTTCCTTTCTATTCCTCTTCATTTGTTGTTCGTCACCCACTGCTGCGCCATTGTTAAAAGATAAGTGCCTAATGAAGCCGTAAAAGATTGAATTTGTCTACAGATATTCATGTGATTGTATGTGAATGAGTCACCTGATCTGATGTCTTTCATAAAGATGTTTTCATCAGTCTTGATTGATTTATTGTCTAACTGCTTTGTCTGTCCTGTCAACTATGCAATAAAAACATTTTATCTAATGATTTTGTATATAGAATATTATTTGGGAAATGGAAATGTTGTTTATTGAAACCCCATTTTATTTTGGTTATTGTGCCACCTGCTTGCCATTTTATGTTATCACCACTTAGAACCGAATTTAAGCGATTAACCCTTTAACCTCACTCCAAAACTTAACCCTAACCGCTAGCCTAGCAACAGCACAAAGTGTTTGGGTCACTTTGTACTACTCCCACTCCGGCGCTCAACGTCGCTAGTCTACTAACCACCGGCCCTGGCAACCATCATTACGCACATCTGCTGCCCATTATTACTCACACCTGGACATTATTATTTCCTTGATTACTCTCCCTTTATTTAGCCCTCCATAGCCATCAGTCACTGGGTAGTTTTGTCTTGATTTACGTTCTGTATGCTTCTCTTGTTTATCTGCATTTATCCTTATTAAACTCACCCTCTGCACCTGCTTCCTGACTCCCGGCCTATACATAACAGAATACTACCTCGGCGTATGGAAGCAGCAGAAGATAAAACCATCTTCCAGGCGTTCAACAAACAGGGTCATCTACTCCACCAACACCATGACCAGCTGGTGCAACTGGGTACGGCTATGGAGGAGGTCCTCCGCATTCTCCACCACCTCGACACCACCAAAGATCTTCATACCACAGGTTGTCACACAGTGAGCCAGTCCAGCAGTCTGCCCAGGTCAGGAATGCCCGACTGTCCCTTCCATAGAAGTATGATGGCACTCCATCGAAATGCTGTGGCTTCCTACTCTCTCTCGCCCAAAAGATGGGAGCCCCCACCACAGAGGTCCAAAGTTGCCACAGTCATTTCCCTGCTGACCGGGCGGGCGTTGGAGTGGCCTACGGCAGTCCGGGAGAGGAGGAGCTGGGTTCCTACGAGAGGTTCATGGCTCTGTTCAGGGCGGTCTTTGGCTATCCTCCAGAGAGGGAGGTGAGTGACTTCTCCAACTCCATCAGGGTGCCCAGACTGCTGTGGAATACTCCCTCACCTTTTCTGACTGTGACAGCCTCCAGTGGATGGAATGAGCCACCGCTCCGCACCCTATTCCGGAGAGGACAGAGCAAAGAGGTCCAGACGGAGTTGGCGTGTCGGGATGACAACCTTTCCTTGGACGCACTCATCGCGATGGCCATCCGTCTGGAAAACCTTCTTCGGGAGCACTGGTATCCACCTCGCCACCCTCTTTGGCCATCCTGAGGCAGAGCCTGAACCCATGGAGATGGGTTCCACACACCTCCCCGGCGTCGCTAGAGACAGTTGGGGCTCTGCGCCTATTGTGGTCAGTAGAGGCTTCCGCGATGTCCTGTGTCCCAAACCAGGATCCATGAGAGCAGAGGGGTGGCCCTGTGAACATCTGTCTCCTGGCGCAGCAGTGGATGACGAACGACAACAAATGGCGTGAGTACTCCATCTTTTGCCGCCAAATCGTTCCTGGTTTCCATTTCTTTGGTTGGCTGTCCCTCTCGTGGTGTTTTTTACCGCTCTAACGGATTCACGGTGCCGTGGGGAATTTCATCAACCAGTCCCTCGTCTCCTCCATGATTGTCTTCATACCCACTCTCCTCTTCCCGTCCACGCCCTGGATAATCGACCAGTGGGAACCGGCATTATCTCACACGTCACAGCACCACTCCCCTTCACAGTGGTATCACAATGGCGCCAGAGGAAATGGCTGCCGTTTTTAAGGTAGCCTAAACAATTGTGCTATTTTGTTTTTGTGTTATTTGTAACTTATTTTGTACATAATGTTTCTGGCATTGTCTCTTATGACCGAAAAGAGCTAGATATCAGTACAATGATTACTCACCTCGTACTGGAAGATTTTTGTTCTTTAACGAGTCGGCCCCTAAGGATTTACTTCAGACATCCGATAAGGCCCTCATCTCAATCATATGCAGGAGAAAGAGACTGAGTTATCGGGGACATAGGTCGGGGTGCCTTGTAAGGATCCGACGGCGAGTGGGTAATCTGCCTTTGTACGTTGGCTAATAGCACTGATGTAATCATTGGATGACGAACTACGATCACATATCCTACCAACGGGACATTAAAAAATAAAATCTTATGTTTCACCGAGTCGTGGCTGAACGACGACATGAATAACTTACAGCTGGCTGGTTTTAAGCTGTATTGGCAAGATAAAACAGCCGCCTCCGGTAAGACGGGGTGGCGGTCTGTGTATATTTGTAAACAACATCTGGTGCACGAAATTAAAGAGTAAGTCTCGAGGTTTTGCTTGCCTTAGGTAGAGTACCTCATGATAAGCTGTAGACCACACTATTTACCAAGAGCGTTTATCTATATTCTTCGTAGCTGTCTATTTACCACCACAAACCGATGCTGGCACTAAGACATCACTCAATGAGCTGTATACGACTTTAAGCAAACAGGAAAATGCTCATCCAGAGGTGGCGCTCCTAGTGCCCGGGGACTTTAATGCAGGGAAATGTAAATCTGTTTTATCCTCGTACAAAGCTCTCCCTCACCCTCCATTTGGCAAATCTGACCATAATTATATCCTCCTGATTCCTGCTTACACTCAAACTAAAGCAGGACGCACCAGTGACTTGGTCAATAAAGAAGTGGTCAGATGACGCAGATGCTAAGCTACAGGACTGTTTTGCTAGCACAGACTGGAATATGTTCCGGGATCTTCCGATGGCATTGAGGAGCTGTGGTGTAAAAATACTATAAAGATTTAAGTAATTTTTTGGGTATCTGTACTTTACTATTATATATTTTTGACAACATTTACTCCACTACATTCCTAAAGAAAATAATGTACTTTGTACTCCATACATTTTCCCTGACAACCAAAAGTACTCATTCCATTTTGAATGGTTAGCAGGACAGGAAAATGGTCCAACTGACACTTATCAAGAGAACATCCCTGCTCATCCCTACTGCCTCTGATTTGGCAGAATCACTAAATACAAATACTACACTTGTAAATTATGTCTGAGTGTGACCCTGACTATCCGTAAATGTAAAAAACAATCTTGCCGTCTGGTTTGCCTGATAAGGAATTTGAAATTATTTGTACTTTTGGTACTTAAGTATATTTAAAATCAAGTAGTATTTTACTGGGTGACTTTTACTTGAGTCATTTTGTTATAGTAACTTTACTTTTAGTATGACAATTGGGTACTTTTTCCACCACTGTTGAGTACACCACATCAGTCACTGGCTTCATCAAAAAGTGCATCGATGACATCGTCCCCACAGTGATTGTACATATATACCCCAACCAGAAGCCATGGATTACAGGCAACATCTGCACTCAGCTAAAGGGTAGAGCTGTCGCTTTCAAGGAGAGGGATCCTAACGCGAAAGCTTATAAGAAATCCCGCTATCCCCTCCGACGAACCATCAAACAGGCAAAGCGTCAATACAGGATTAAGATTGAATCGTACTACACCGGCTCTGATGCTCGTTGGATGTGGCAGGGCTTGCAAACTATTACAGACTACAAAGGGAAGCACAGCCACGAGCTTCCCAGTGACACGAGCCTACCAGACTAGCTAAATTACTTTTATGTTCGCTTCGAGGCAAGCAACACTGAAGCATGCATGAGAGCATCAGCTGTTCCGGACGACTGTGTGATCACTCTCTCCGTAGTCGATGTGAGTAAGACCTTTAAACAGGTCAGCGTTCACAAGGCCGCAGGGCCAGACGGATTACCAGGACGTGTACTCCAAACATCCGCTGACCAACTGGCAAGTGTCTTCACTGACATTTTTAACCTGTCCCTGACTGAGTCTGTAATACCAACATGTTTCAAGCAGACCACCATAGTCCCTGTGCCCAAGAACACCAAGGTAACCTGCCTAAATGACTACCGACCCGTAGCGCTCACGTCTGTAGCCATGAAGTGCTTTGAAAGGCTGGTCATGGCTCACATCAACACCATTATCCCAGAAACCCTAGACTGCCCCAACAGATCCACAGATGATACAATATCTATTGCACTCCACACTGCCCTTTCCCACCTGGACAAAAGGAACACCTATGTGAGAATTCTATTCCTTGACTACAGCTCAGCGTTCAACACCATAGTGCCCTCAAAGCTCATCACTAAGCTAAGGACCCTGGGACTCAACACCTCCCTCTGCAACTGGATCCTGAAATTCCTGACGGGCCGCCCCCAGGTGGTAAGGGCAGGTAACAACACATCTGCCACGCTGATCCTCAACACGGGGCCCGTCGGGTGCGTGCCCCTTCCCATCCTGTACTCCCTGTTCACTCGTGACTGCACGGCCAGGCCTGACTCCAACAACATCATTAAGTTTGCTGATGACACAACAGTGGTACAGTAAACCTGATCACCGACAAGACAGCCTATGGGGAGGAGGTCAGAGACCTGGCCGTGTGGTGCCAGGATAACAACCTCTCCCTCAACGTGATCAAGATAACGGAGATGGTTGTGGACTACAGGCAAAGGAGGTCCGAGCACGCCCCCATTCTCATCGACGGGGCTGTAGTGGACCAGGGTCCTCAGATCCTCAAAGTTCTACAGCATCGAGAGCATCCTGACTGGTTGCATTACTGCCTGTTATGGCAATGGCTCGGCCTCCGACCGCAAGGCACTAAAGAGGGTAGTGCGTACGGTCCAGTACATCACTGCGGCCAAACTTCCTGCCATCTAGGACCTCTATACCAGTCGGTGTCAGAGGAAGGCCCTAAACATTGTCAGACTCCAGCCACCCTAGTCAGACTGTTCTCTCTGCTAACACATGGCAAGCGGTACCGGAACGGCAAGTCTAGGTCCAAAAGGCTTCTTAACAGCTTCTACCCTCAAGCCATAAGACTCCTGAACAGCTAATCAAATGGCTACCCAGACTTTTTGCATTGTCCCCTCCCCCCCTATTTTACACTGCTGCTACTCGGTTTATCTATGCATAGTCACTTTAACTCTACCTACATGTACAGTTGAAGTCGGAAGTTTACATACACTTAGGTTGGAGTCATTAAAACTAGTTTTTTAACCACTCCACAAATGTCTTCTTAACAAACTATAGTTTTGGCAAGTCGGTTAGGACATCTACTTTGTGCATGACAAGTGATTTTTTTCCAACAATTGTTTACAGACAGATTATTTCACTTATAATTCACTGTATCACAATTCCAGTGGGTCAGAAGTTTACATACACTAAGTTGACTGTGCCTTTTAAACAGCTTGGAAAATTACAGAAAATTATGTCACGGCTTTAGAAGCTTCTGATAGGCTAATTGACATCATTTGAGTCAATTGGAGGTGTACCTGTGGATATATTTCAAGGCATACCTTTAACCTCACTACCTTCAAACTTTGCTTGACATCATGGGAAAATCAATAGAAATCAGCCAAGACCTCAGGAATTTTTTGTTGTTGACCTCCACAAGTCTGGTTCATCCATTTCCAAACGCCTGAAGGTACCACGCTCATCTGTACAAACAATAGTACGCTAGTATCAGCATCATGGGACCACGCAGCCGTCATACCACTCAGGAAGGAGACGCGTTCTGTCTCCTAGAGATGAATGTACTTTGGTGCGAAAAAGTGCAAATCAATCCCAGAAGAGCAAAGGACCTTGTGAAGATGCTGGAGGAAACAGGTACAAAAGTATCTACATTCATAGTAAAATGAGTTCTATAGCGACACAACCTGAAATTCCTCTCAGTATAGAAGAAGCCACTGCTCCAAAACCGCCATAAAAAATGCCAGACTACGGTTTGCAACTGCACATGGGGACAAAGATCACACTTTTTGGAGAAATGTCCTCTGGTCTGATGAAACAAAAATAGAGCTGTTTGGCCATAATGACCATCGTAATGTTTGGAGGAAAAAGGGTAATGCTCGCAAGCCGAAGAACACCATCCCAACAGTGAAGCGTGGGGGTGCTTTGCTGCAGGAGGGACTGGTGCACTTCACAAAATAGATGGCATCATGAGGGAGGAAAATTATGTCGATATATTTAAGCAACATCAGTCAGGAAGTTAAAGCGTGGTCGCAAATGGGTCTTCCAAATGGACAATGACCCCAAGCATACTTCCAAAGTTGTGGCAAAATGGCTTAAGGACAACAAAGTCAAGGTATTGGAGTGGCCATCACAAAGCCCTGATCTCAATCACATAAAACATTTGTGGGCAGAACTGAAAAAGCGTGTGCGAGCAAGGAGGCCTACAAACCTGACTCAGTTAGCCCATTCCTCTTGACAGAGCTGGTATAAAGTTCACCCAACTTATTGTGGGAAAGTTGTGGAAGGCTACCCAAAATGTTTGACCCAAGTTAAACAATTTAAAGGCAATGCTACCAAATACTAATTGAGTGTGTAAACTTCTAACCCACTGGGAATGTGATGAAAGTAATTAAAGCTGAAATAAATCATTCTCTCTAATATTATTCTGACATTTCACATTCTTAAAATAAAGTGGTGATCCTAACTGACCTAAGACAGGGAATTGTTACTAGGATTAAATGTCAGGAATTGTGAAAAACTGAGTTTAAATGTATTTGGCTAAGGTGTGTGTATGTATATATATCACACTCACACTGCAGAACACCCATTTTTTTATACACTTTTCAGGACCTTGACAAAAATGTCTCTACGGTCTACAGCAGATGTTTTTGCTAAATCTGTAACAGTTATGTACATAGAGTGCAAAGTCTATAAGCAGTGCATTTTGGAACCTGCTCTTTTGACTAATGCGAATACTGTGTATTTGTCTGTTATACTGCAGTATTCACAAATGTGGTGGAAGATATGATCCAGAGTAGTGCATCGCAGTTAATTTATTAAAAAGGTTGCTGAAGTGTGGTTTGGCTCTTAAGTCTGCCAGTGAAGTAGTAGCTCACTTTTGCATTGTTGCACATTATAATGTACCAGACATACGTTTAACCATGCAGACCACCAAATGCACAATGGACATGAATTACACAGTTCTATAAAATAACTAAACAGAACATATAACCTGCAACACTTTTGTGTAATATTGCTCTATAATTTGCTGTGAGTTATTATCTAACAATGTCCCATGTCAATTGTTGCATTTACAATATAGTTTTAAAATATGTTGTGTTTGGGCCCTGTGCCAATCCCAAATGAACAATGTTGTGGTCCTTAGCAGGTAATGATTACACTGTTCAAATATGGTGGCTTGCCAGTACCAAACAAACGTCATGTTCAACCCCGGGACAATTTACTCCAGAAAAACATTCATTATAATAGTTTAAAGGCCCAGTGCAGTCACCACTTCAAATTAGTGGATTCGGCTATTTCAGCCACACCCGTTACTGACAGGTATATAAAATCGAGCATACAGCCATGCAATCTCCATAGGAAAACATCGGCAGTAGAATGGCCTTACTGAACAGCTCAGTGATTTTCAACATTGCACTGTCATAGGGTGGCACCTTTCCAACAAGTCAGTTCATCAATTTTCTGCCCAGCTAGAGCTGCCCCGGTCAACTGTAAGTGCTGTTATTGTGAAGTGGAAACGTCTTGGAGCAACAAAGGCACAGCCGCAAAGTGGTAAGCCACAAAAGCTCACAGAACGGGACTACTGAGTGCTGAAACGCGTAAAAATAGTCTGTCCTCGGTTGCAACACTCACTACCGATTTCCAAACGGTCTCTGGAAGCAACGTCAGCGCAATAACGGTTCGTCGGGAGCTTCATAAATTGGGTTTCCATGGTCGAGCAGCCGCACACAAGCCTAAGATTACAATGCCAAGCGCTGGCTGGAGCGGTGTAAACCTAGCCGCCATTGGACTCTCTCTGGAGTAAGGACTCATGCTTTACCATCTGGTAGTCCGACGGACAAATCTGGGTTTGGAGAACGCTACCTGCCCGAATGCATACTGCCAACTGCAAAGTTTGGTAGACTAGGAATAATGGTCTGGGGATGTTTTTCATGGTTCGGGCTAGGTAGGTAGTTCCAGTGAAGGGAAATGACACTAGACGATTCTGTGCTTCCAACTTTGTGGCAACAGTTTGGGGAAGGCCCTTTCCTGTTTCAGCATGACAATGCCCCCATGCATATAGCGAGGTCCAAACAGAAATGGTTTTTCGAGATCAGTGTGAAAGAACTTGACTGGCCTGCACAGAGCCCTGACCTCAACCTCAAAACAACTTTTGAATGAATTGGAACGCCGACTGTGAGCCAGGCCTAATCCCCCAACATCAGTGCCTGACCTCACTAATGCTCTTGTGGCTGAATGAAAGCAAGTCCCCGCAGCAATGTTCCAACATTTTGTGGAAAGCCCTCCCAAAAGAGTGGAGGATGTTATAGCAGCAAAGGGAGGACCAACTCCTTATTAATGCCCATGATTTTGTAATGAGATGTTCGACGAGCAGGTGTCCACATACTTTTGGTCATGTAGTGTATATTGAAAGCAGGTGCTTCCACACAGGTGTGGTTCTTGAGTTAATTAAGCAATTAACATTCCATCATGCTTGGGGTCATGTATAAAAATGCTGGGCAGGCCATTATTTTAGCTACCATGTCTACGCCCTCATAGGATGACAATGCCCCCATCCACAGGTCACAAGTGGTCACTGGATGGTTTGGTGAGCATGAAAACGATGTAAACCACACGCCATGGCCGTCTGTCACCAGATCTCAACCCAATTGAACACTTATGGGAGATTCTGGAGCGGCGCCTGAGACAGCGTTTTCCACCCGCGATCATCAAAACAAATTATGGAATTTCTTGTGGAAGAATTGTGTCACATCCCTCCAATAGTGTTCCACACAGTAGATTCTATGCCAATGTGCATTGAAGCTGTTCTGGCTTGTGGCCCAAAGCCCTAATAAGACACTTATGTTGGTGTTTCCTTTATTTGGCAGTTACCCGTCTACTGTATTTTCACAGTATGAGGTTGGAATAATGCCCTTTTAGTGGAAGAGATGTTTGAAAAGACCACCTTAAATTTCAGCCTATTTTGTTGGGATGGATTTTTGGCCTACCTGGTGAGATCACCCAGTTTTATAGATCAATAATAAGGAGTTCCAAACCTCTCTGCCAATAACAGCTAGTTTTCAGTTTTCCCCTCCCCACTCTGACTACTCCCAGACAGTCCTAGCTTAATTCTTGCAAGAGAAATTGCTATCTGCTAAATAACTATTGTTTCTTTTTTATCATTTTAATTTAAAATAATCACAGTAATGTACTTAATTGTTACACAGAAATGATTTGATATTGAGATAAAAATAGCTGCATTGGACCTTTAAAAAGCAAGTAGCTCTGTTGGACCAGTGCTGGATACCACAGAATACAAACATAACAGAATGAGAATACTGATATGGGAAGATAAAATGCAGTGAAGTTCAATTGCAAGTTTGAGATGAACAGTAAAAAAGTGTAAAAGTTTCATAAAATAAAGGCTTTTGAAGGTATACTACCCTGGCCCCAACTCTTGGCAAAATATGTTTGTTTACATTTGTCTCAAATTAACATTCTAGAAACTTTGCCATGTTCTTGTCCATCTCGGGGAAACACAGTGATGTAATACCGTGACTGTTAATGTGTAGTGAAATTGACCACAAAATCTATAAGCAGTGCAGACAGTGCATTTTGGAAGCTGCTCTTTTGACTACCGCTAATACTGTGTTTTTCTCTGTTATACTGCAGTGTTAAAACATTTTGTGGACAATACAGTATGATGCATGTTCCTGAGTAGTGCAAGGCAGTTCATTAAGGCGAGGCACCACACCCTAATATGGTATTTTCACAATTCTTTAACCAGCTGAATATAGACACCAAATTAATATACATTTTTCTGTATTACAACTTTTCTGAAATATTGTATTAAAATATGTAAATGAGGCAATTGTTACAACACTCCAGTACCCAACTTGTATAGAGCAGATTGTGGATATATACACCTTTTTGATTCTTTCTATCTGTAAAATAGATAGAATTGGCGCATATTTAAAAATAATCTAGAATCAAAATTTGAAAACATCTATACAAGTCTGGAGAATATATCCAATGATAACCACACAACATGTGGTGAATGCAGATGTTTCTGAATCTGAGAAAAATTAGTTGGCGTCTGACTTTCAGGAAATGGCAATTAAAAGAGAAGTACAATGAATTTAGCCTACCAATCGTCAAACGCCTATTTAGACCCAATCACGGTCTCTTCAAAAGGTACTACATATAGTCTAGTTGTGACGAGATTGTGTTTAGAGGTAGGTGAAGGAGTCAAGCGCAGGAGAGCAGAGATGTCCGAGATTAGTTATTTAATAAGCAAGTCCAAACATACAGGTCAGGAACAATACCAAAATAAACGCCCTTGACAGAGAAACCAGTTACTCACGGAAGGAGGAAAAAAAACAACGCTCCTGAATTTATACACACTTGGTATAATACGTGAAAACAAATAAGGCACAACCTTAACAAGCAACATCACATGAACAATCCCGCACAAACCTAGGCAGGCAAGAAGGGTAATTATACACACAGAAATGAAGGCAAATGAAACCAGGTGTGAAAGAACCGCAGACAAAACAAACGGAAAAGGAGAAAAGGATCGGTGATGGCTAGTAGGCCGGCGACGCCGAGCGCCGCCCGAACAGGGAGAGGAACCACCTTCGATGGAAGTCGTGACACTAGTTTGTAACATTATCTATGAAATGGGCTTTTAAATGATCTATGATTACATGTAGTGAGTTTAGAAATTATGCATTTATGTCCATTGAATGTGGTTAAAATTCTTTTTTTTTTTATGACGGTAGTATGATAAACATTTACATTAAGTTTGACTTTTTTTATTTAGCTTTTTGAAAGTACTAATATTAAAGGGCCAAAATACCCCAAAATATAAAAATGTACGTTAATTCAAAAAAATGTCATTTCAGCCTGTGGTGCTTCGCTGTAATTAATTGATTAATGGTTGCTGATGTGTGGTTTGGCGTGCCAATGAAGTAGGAGCTCACTATTGCATTGTTACACATTATAATGTACCAGACATACGTTTAACCATGCAGACCACCAAATGCACAATGGACATGAATTACACAGTTCTATAAAATAACTAAACAGAACAACATATAGCTCTATCATTTTCTGTGTGTTATAATCCAACATGTATTTTTGACAATGTTCCATGTCCATAGTTGCATTTCCAAAATGTCCAATATAGTTTTTAAAGTTTTAGTTGTCGTGTCCTGTGCCAATCCTAAATGAAAAAAATGTGTGGTCAGCACTCCCCTAAGCAGGTAATGATTACATTCTTTAAATATGGGGGCTTTGCCAGTACCAAACAAACATGTCAAAGTTCAACCCCTGATCAATCCCAAATGAACCACACACAGTATATAAAGTGAATTCGGTCCAAATTAAGACGCCAAAGCTACTGTCTGGAAGGGTGAGTAGGCTACTCTACTGCTATCTATCTCTACACTGGGAAATGTTTACTGGTAACTGGCTCTATAGCTCTGGGGCCGGTTTCCCAAAAGCCACTTAAGGCTAAGATCATCGTTAGAACCTTCATAGGAGCATTAAATCTTCGTGCTGTTTCCCAAAACTATTGTTACTAAAGTTGCACTTGAAAAAGCTTGTTATTTACTGCCTGCCTCAGAGCACTCATAGAACAGCTAAGCACGTTAGATGTTTTTTTGCCCTTCTGTATCACTTTATACACAGAAGATCTCCGCTAAATATAGAATCACAATGCTTATCTGTCTCTCTGTGACTGCCGATAACTTCAGATTGAAGTTGACTACAAATACAAAGTAGCCAATATGTTTGCAATTGTTACAAACAAGTGAAGGATAAAAATAATTTGAAGGTAAGATTTGGATGGAGAAAGCTGATCCGAGAGCAGCGCTGCCTTTCTTTCCATTCTATCAGTATAGAAAAGTATTCGGAAAGTATTCAGACCCCTTGACTTTTTCCACATTTTGTTACGTTACAGCCTAATTTTAAAATTGATTAAATTGTCCCCCCCCAATCAATCTACACACAATATCTCATAATGACAAAGCAAAAACAGGTTTTTATATATTTTTGCAAATGTATTACAAATAAAAAAGTGAAATATCACATTTACATAAGTATTCAGAACCTTAACTCAGTACTTCGTTGAAGCACCTTTGGCAGTTATTACAGCCTCAAGTCTTCTTGGGTATGACGTTACAAGCTTGGCACACCTGTATTTGGGGAGTTTCTCCTGTTCTTCTCTGCAGATCCACTCAAATTCTGTCAGGTTGGATGGGGAGTGTCACCGCACAGAATTTTTCTGGTCTCTCCAGGGATGTTCAAACGGGTTCAACTTCGGGCTCTGGCTGAGACACTCAAGGACATTCAGAGACTTGTCCAGAAGCCACTCCTGCATTGTCTTGGCTGTGTGCTTAGGATTGTTGTCCTGTTGGAAGGTGAACCTTCGCCCCATTCTGAAGTCCTGAGCGAATTGGAGCAGGTTTTCATCAAAGATCTCTCTGTACTTTGCTCCGTTCATCTTTCCCTCAATCCTGACTAGTCTCCCAGTCCCTGCCGCTGAAAACCATCCCTACAGCATGATGCTGCCACCACCATGCTTCACCGTAGGGATGGTGCCAGGTTTTTTCCAATCGTGACGCTTGGCATTCAGGCCGAAGAGTTCAATCTTGGTTTCATCAGACCAGAGAATCTTGTGTCTCAGGGTCTGAGAGTCCTTTAGGTGCCTTTTGGCAAACTCCAAGCAGGCTGTCATGTGCCTTTTACTGAGGAGTGGCTTCCGTCTGCCCACTCACTCTACCATAAAGGCCTGATTGGTGGAGTGCTGCAGAGATGGTTGTCCTTCTGGAAGGTTCTCCGATCTCCACAGAGGAACTCTGGAGCTCTGTCAGCGGGACCATCGGGTTCTTGGTCACCTCCCTGACCATGGCCCTTCTCCCCTGATTACTCACTTTGGAAGGGCGGCCACCTCTAGGAAGAGTCTTGGTGGTTTCAAACTTCTTCCATTTAATGATTGAGGCCACTGTGTTCTTGGGGACCTTCAATGCTACACACATTTCTTTAGTACCTTTCCCCAGATCTGTACCTCAACACCATCCTGTCTCGGAGCTCTACGGACAATTCCTTCGACCTCATGGCTTGGTTTTTGCTCTGACATACTCTGTCAACTGTGGGACCTTATACAGACAGGTGTGTGCCTTTCCAAATCATGTCTAATCCATTGAATTTACAACAGGTGGACTCCAAGTTGTAGAAACATCTCAAGGATGATCAATGGAAACAGGATGCACCGGAGCTCCATTTTTTTTGTCTCATAGCAAAGGGTCTGAATACTTGTGTAAATAAGGTATATTTTTATTTGTGATAAATTTGCTAACATTTCTAAAAACCTCTTTTCACTTAGTCATTATGGGGTATTGTGTGTAGATTGATGAGGATAAATTGAATTTAATCAATTTTAGATGAAGGCTGTAACGTAACAAAATCTGAATTCACTGTAGACACATGCTAGCTGCTTGCTTGCTAACCCGGTCTGCTAACTGCTAGATTGTTTAGCCCCAGCCTACTAACTGTTAGCATCGGCCTGAATCGCCGTGGCCCCAGTCAGCCCAACCACTCACTGGACCCATATGTTTACATTTTAATCATTTAGCAGACACTCTTATCCAGAGCG
The DNA here is from genome assembly GCF_901001165.1 of Salmo trutta. NCBI lineage: Eukaryota > Metazoa > Chordata > Actinopteri > Salmoniformes > Salmonidae > Salmo > Salmo trutta. The sequence continues at coordinate 28,657,318 of NC_042983.1, read as the reverse complement.
ACTTACAGTAGTGAGTGCATACATTTCTTATTTATTTATTTTTTGGACTGGCCCCGCGTGGGAATCGAACCCACAACCCTGGCGTTGCACACACCATGCTGGCGTTGCAAACACCATGCTCTACCAACTGAGCCACAGGGAAGGCCACTTGGCTACGCATGCCTCTATCTAATATCAATATGCCTCGTCCACTGTCTTGGTTAGTGATTACTGTCTTATTTTACTGCAGAGCTTCTAGCCCTGCTCAATATGCCTTAACCAACCATGCTGTTCCACCTCCTACATATGCGATGACATCACCTGGATTAAACGTCTCTAGAGACTATATCGCTCTCATCATTACTCAATGCCTAGGTTTACCTCCAATGTACTACTACATCCTACTTTACCTTTGTCTGTACACTATGCCTTGAATCTATGCTATCGTGCCCAGAAACCTGCTCCTTTTACTCTCTGTTCCGAACGTGCTAGACGGCCAGTTCGTATAGCCTTTAGCCGCACCCTTATCCTACTTCTCCTCTGTTCCTCTGGTGATGTAGAGGTTAGTCCAGGTCCTGCAGTGCCTAGCTCCACTCCCACTCACCAGGTGCTCTCATTTGTTGACTTCTGTAACCGTAAAAGCCTTGGTTTCATGCATGTTAACATTAGAAGCCTACTCCCTAAGTTTGTTTTAGTCACTGCTTTAGCACACTCTGCCAACCCGGATGTCTTAGCCATGTCTGAATCCTGGTTTAGGAAAACCACCAAAAACCCTGAAATCTCCATCCCTAACTATAACATTTTCCGCTAAGATAGAACTGCCAAAGGGGACGGTGTTGCAATCTACTGCAAAGATAGCCTGCAGAGTTATGTATTACTATCCAAGTCTGTACCCAAACAATTCGAGTTTCTTCTTCTAAAAATTCACCTTTCCAGAAACAAGTCTCTCACTGTTGCCGCTTGCTATAGACCACCCTCTGCCCCCAGCTGTGCCCTCGATACCATATGTGAATTGATTGCCCCCCATCTATCTTCTGAGTTAGTGCTACTAGGTGACCTAAACTGGGACATGCTTAACACCCCGGCAATCCTACAATCTAAGCTTGATGCCCTCAATCTCACACAAATGATCAATGAACCTACCAGATACAACCCCAAATCCGTAAACAAGGGTACCCTCATAGATATCATCCTAACTAACTCGCCCTCCAAATACCTCTGCTGTTTTCAATCAAGATCTCAGTGATCACTGCCTCATTGCCTGCATCCGTAATGGGTCTGAGACCAAACAACCACCCCTCATCACTGTCAAACGCTCCCTAAAACACTTCTGCGAGCAGGCCTTTCTAATTGACCTGGCCGGGGTATCCTGGAATGACATTGACCTCATCCCGTCAGTAGATGATGCCTGGTTATTCTTTAAAAGTGCCTTCCTCACCATCTTAAATAAGCATGCCCCATTCAAAAAATGTTGAACTAGGAATAGACATAGTCCTTGGTTCACTCCAGACCATTCTGCCCTTGACCAGCACAAAAACATCCTGTGGATGTATATTTGTATGTGTGTGTATATATATATTTGTATGTATGTGTGTGTGTGTGTGTGTGTGTGTGTGTGTGTGTGTGTGTGTGTGTGTGTGTGTGTGTGTGTGTATACATACATATGTGTGTATATATACATACATGTGTGTATATATATGTGTATTATATATACATACATATACATATGTATACATACACATAAATATATATATATACATATATATATTAATGTGTGTATATATATACATATTAATGTATATATGTATATAGATATATGTATGTATGTATGTATGTATGTATGTATGTATGTATGTATGTATGTATGTATGTATTCGTGTGTATATATATATGTATGTATATAAATATATATATATATATATATACACACACATATATATAGATATACATACATGTGTATATATACTGCTCAAAAAAATAAAGGTAACACTTAAACAACACATCCTAGATCTGAATGAAAGAAATAATCTTATTAAATACTTTTTTCTTTACATAGTTGAATGTGCTGACAACAAAATCACACAAAAATAATCAATGGAAATCCAATTTATCAACCCATGGAGGTCTGGATTTGGAGTCACACTCAAAATTAAAGTGGAAAACCACACTACAGGCTGATCCAACTTTGATGTAATGTCCAAAATGAGGCTCAGCAGTGTGTGTGGCCTCCACGTGCCTGTATGACCTCCCTACAACGCCTGGGCATGCTCCTGATGAGGTGGCGGATGGTCTCCTGAGGGTTCTCCTCCCAGACCTGGACTAAAGCATCCGCCAACTCCTGGACAGTCTGTGGTGCAACGTGGCGTTGGTGGATAGAGCGAGACATGATGTCCCAGATGTGCTCAATTGGATTCAGGTCTGGGGAACGGGCGGGCCAGTCCATAGCATCAATGCCTTCCTCTTGCAGGAACTGCTGACACACTCCAGCCACATGAGGTCTAGCATTGTCTTGCATTAGGAGGAACCCAGGGCCAACCGCACCAGCATATGGTCTCACAAGGGGTCTGAGGATCTCATCTCGGTACCTAATGGCAGTCAGGCTACCTCTGGCGAGCACATGGAGGGCTGTGCGGCCCCCCAAAGAAATGCCACCCCACACCATGACTGACCCACCGCCAAACCGGTCATGCTTGAGGATGTTGCAGACAGCAGAACGTTCTCCACGGCGTCTCCAAACTGTCACGTCTGTCACGTGCTCAGTGTGAACCTGCTTTCATCTGTGAAGAGCACAGGGCGCCAGTGGCGAATTTGCCAATCTTGGTGTTCTGCACGGTGTTGGGCTGTAAGCACAACCCCCACCTGTGGATGTCGGGCCCTCATACCACGCTCATGGAGTCTGTTTCTGACCATTTGAGCAGACACATTCACATTTGTGGCCTGCTGGAGGTAATTTTGCAGGGCTCTGGCAGTGCTCCTCCTGCTCCTCCTTGCACAAAGACGGAGGTAGCGGTCCTGCTGCTGGGTTGTTGCCCTCCTAAGGGGTCCTCCACGTCTCCTGATGTAATGGCCTGTCTCCTGGCCCCCTTCCTCACCTGACTTAAATCCTATTGAGAACTTGTGGGCCCTTCTCAAACGTGAGATTTACAGTGAGGGAAGACAATACACCTCTTTGAACAGCGTTTGGGAGGCTGTGGTTGCTGCTTCAGCGAAAATTGATCGTGAACAGATCAAGAAACTGACAGACTCCAAGGATGGAAGGCTCATGGCAGTTCTTGAAAATAAGGGTGGCTATATTGGTCACTGAATATTTTTGAAAGGCTGTTGTCATTTTGTGTTACTTATCTGTTACACTTACTCTAAAAATTGAGAATCAACAAGTGAGTTCAGAGAAATTATTTTTGTAATTTAGTTGCCTAATAATTCTGCACACTAATAGTTGCCTAATAATTGTGCACACTTATATTTTCCCTGAGAAAGACAAAACTCACTTTTCCTTTGTTAAACATTCAGGTTTGAGGTTCAATAACATTTTGGATTGACTGAGAGCATTGTGTTTGTTCAACAATAAAATTAATCCCGAGGAATACAATTTGCCTAATAATTGTGCACGTATATATATATATATGTATATATGTATGTATATGTATGTATATGTATATATATATGTGTGTATGTATATATGTATGTGTGTATGTATATATGTATATGTGTATGTCACTGGCCAGAAAGTTCTACCAAGTTGTGTACCCAGATTCAATGGGTTTAGCCTATATCATTATTGAAATGACCAGTGAATAGTGATACATCTTCCAGATAGTGACATTAATTGTGGAATCGACACCAAATTGATTGACTAATGCTCATTTTTTTTACTTTGTGATAGTTGCCAAGATGAGGACAGCCCTGTGTTTGTGGATCGTTATGGGAGTGCTCTGCCCAGGAGAGGTCAGAGGTCACAAAGGTAACAGAGGTGACCGCCACCACAGTCACAGTCGCGACCATGGTGGTGACCGTGACCATAGTGACAGGCGTGACCATGATCATGGTGACAGGCGCAACCACGGCCACGACCATGACCATGGTGACAGGCACGACCACAGTCACGGGCGTGGCCATGGTCACGGGCGAGACCACGGGCATCATCATCATCATCATCATGAGCCCAGTGACAACAGCACTAAACCAGTGATCCAAGGAAACTTGGAGTTTGCTTGCAGCCTGTACAATCAGCTGGTGGCTCAGCCTGACAACCAGGGCAAGAACGTGTTCTTCTCCCCGCTGAGTGTGTCCCTGGTCCTGGCCGCCCTGTCCGTGGGGGCCAAGGGTCAGACCCACCAGCAGCTTTTCACTGGTCTGGGCTTCAACAGTAGCCTACTGACCCAAGAACAGGTGGACCAGGCCTTCCAGACCATCCTCACACAGCTCAACCAGAAAATAGGTGTGAACCTGACCGTAGGAAGTGCACTTTTCCTGCAAAACACCTTTACACCACGCCCCGAGTTCCTAGAGGACTTGAAGCGCTTCTACCTTTCTGAGGGTGTCACAGTGGACTTCACCAACACTGCTAAGGCCATTGATACAATCAATACATACGTGGGGGACAAGACTAAAGGCAAGATAGACAAGTTAGTCAAAGATCTGGACCCAACCACTGTCATGTACCTCCTCAGCTTCATTTACTTCAAAGGTAAGAGGATATTGCAAACTATAAGACAAAAAAAACAATAATACAAACACGAAATAGGGTCCTTGAAATGAAGTAGAGTTCACTTTTTCGATTGATACAGATCTTGTGGAATCAATTCCTTCTAACTCTGTCAATATGGATTTTTTTTTGTCTCTGGATGTTTTTAGTTATTGATGGCATTGTACCATTTGGCTGTATCTCTTGCTGAGTCTCCCCCTCAGAAAACCTGGTCTGGTAACTTTTACTCATCACATCACACCCCAAAATGTTTTATGATTTTCTAATTCTCAAGGAAAATGGGAGATTCCATTTAACCCTGAAGACACGAAGGAGGACACATTTCATGTGGATGAAAACACCACTGTTCCGGTCCAGATGATGAGCATGATGAAGAGGTTCTCTGTCTACTACGACCAGGAGATCTCCACCAGTATCCTGCATCTCCGCTACAACGACTCAGTGTCCATGATGCTGGTGCTACCAGAAAAGGGACTCGCTAGTCTGGACGAGGTCATATGCCTCAACCACATCACCAAGTGGCACAGGTGGAAGAAGGCCAAGTATGACCTGTCTCAATCATTAAGCATCACTCTCATAGAACTAATAAACGTTGGGTGGGTAAAACAACCATATATCACAATCATTGCAAGTAAAACCTTCTTTCTGTCCATGTTTGTCTTTAGGGAATACCATGTGTATGTTCCCAAGTTGTCCATCACCACAACATACTCCCTCAAGGACATTCTGAGTGGAATCGGAATGCCGGACATATTCAGTGATCGAGCTGACTTCAGTGGAATATCAGAGGAACTGAAGGTGGCAGTCTCAGAGGTGGGGAATTCATTCACTCTCAGTGATTCATAAAGACATAAATATACAGGGAAACAACAGCAATTCAGCAACAGCAATGCACTAACCTCTCGAGCACATCCATGTGATGACAGCCTTAATGTTGCGGTCATTTTCAATTGGTAGTTTTATCCCTGCTTTTTCAAGGAACCCCTGAAAGCTCTGTCTGGCTCCCCAGGGTGTCCTGGGAGAATCACTGCCCTAGAACATATTATATGTGAACCATGTGAACTAGGCCTACATCAGACCGCATTGTATGGTTGTTTTCAGGTGGTGCACCAAGCCTCCTTGGATGTGGATGAGGCTGGAGTGACCGCAGCAGCTACAACAGGTGTGGTCCTTATGCCCTTCTCCTCCCGACGCACCCCTGTCTTGAAGTTTGACCGTCCATTCATGGTCTTTGTCATGGACCGGGAGACCAAGAATATTCTCTTCATGGGCAAGATCATCAACCCAGCCAACAAATAAAACCGGTGCTATGTAAAACCAGTGCTGCAGAAAACATGTGGTCTATAATCACAAATTTAAATCTAAGTGCTGTTGTTAGGAAACCAGTAAGCAAACCCATCCAAACTCTTCTGGGTCAATCTAGCCTGGGAACCCAAAGCTAACAAGTGTATTAATCCTCGGTATTCACTTTGCTGGATATTTGTACAACTACTAAATACATATCACAATTTTCTGCCAGTCTTTCTTGTTATCTTTTGGTTCTATGCCTAATAAAGCATGTTACAGAATTTGGACACATACATGTTCTTGCAAAGTTCCCATGAAACGCGTCTAAAACATGAATATAATATATTCTGAGAACATGGTAACCATGTTGTGTATGTTTGGTGGGACGTTCATGGAATATTCTCCTTACCCACAGAAAACTGGACACATTCATTTGCTTGAAGTGTTCCAATGAAATGTGTCTAGACCATTAAAATCTTACGTTCTGAGAACATGGTAACTATGTTCTGGGTAAGTTCTAGCTGACATTAAGGGAATGGTCTCTTGGAAACATTCCTTGCACATCACAGGAACATTACTATGAAAACGTTAGTTAATGACCTACCTAGACTTGTAAGGGAACGTTCTCTAAAGTTCTGAGGAACGTTTGTTGGCTGGGTTTAAGGATCGGCGTCCCGTCAACGGGACAGTTGTAAATCATTCAGCGCATTATGTCAAGATCCCAGATTTTAGAGTAACAACAAATGTCGGTACATATAAGTGTCTATTATCGTCTGAAAGCTTAAATTATTGTTAATATAACTGCACTGTCCAAATTACATTAGCTATTACTGCGAAAAAAAATGCCATGCTATTGTTTGAGGAGAGCTCCTAACAACAAACCTGTTTTTTGACGCCGATTATTTTGATAAATTCACCTCTGAAGGTGAAATGTGTACTTACATTCTGAAATATTGCTCTGATTTATCATCCAAAGGGTCCCAAAGATAACATGAAGTGTTGTTTTGTTAGATAAAATCCTTTTTCATATCCTAAAAAAGTCCATATAACATGCACGATCGATTTTGTATTTGCACTCATTCAATTTCCAAAGAAATGAATCTGTGAAAATCTCACCCTAAACGTTGTTTCAACAAGTCAAATCACGTTTGTATCTATTCCTCAGAGATCCTAGAAGGTAACAAGACTTCACTATTTCATTAGGGGTGTAGTATATCCTATAGGACACCATATTTGGTCAGAGAGCGACGCCTTCATGGCACGCCGATGACACGGGCGGCCATCGCTTGAACGACTGTATCTTTGTCAAATAAGCACCAATCGGGGTCAAACAAAGCTAGCTAGATAGCCAATGAGCTGGGCTTTATGGGAATACCCGGAAACTATGCATATGTCGTAAAATGTAGTTTTTTAACCTTGTACGACAGCATGCCTTTTCATTTTGGACAAAAATTATAAGGATATTCAGAGCTATGAAGTTATGAAAACTGGTTGTTTTGCAAATGTTGAACTTATATTAAAATCAAATCAAATGTATTTGTCACAAACACATGGTTAGCAGATGTTAATGCAAGTGTAGCGAAATGCTTGTGGCTACTAATACTTGGAAAGCTAAATCAAAGTCCAAGTATACAGATTTGACAATATTCTCGCCAAAAAATTGAATAGTGAATGCAAATGTCTACTTCACGATTTGCCCAAATGTACATGGGGACTTCACACTAAAAGTCTTCAGGATCAGTCATACTCCAAGTTATCCATCGGAAACTTTGCACATACACTGCTGCTATTTTGTGGACACTATCGGAATTACAACCAGAGTGATGGCTATAACAGAGACCGTTCTCATGCATTTCAAAGATGGTGGTAAAAAAACACTGGTTGTTTTTCTCTTTGTATTTTCTTCAATCATATCTATTGTGTTATATTCTCCTACATTAAATTCAAATTTCCACAAATTTCAAAGTGTTTCCTTTCAAATGGTACCAAAAATATGCATATCCTTGCTTAAGGGCCTGAGCTACAGGCAGTTAGATTTGGGTATGTCATTCAGGCGAAAATTGAAAAAAAGAGGGCAATTCCTAAGAAGTTTTAACCAATAAACTATAACTCGCTTGCCAGCCAGATGAAATGTTGATTAGTTTTCCTGACTCACTCCATTTTTCGATTGGATGGGCCTGAGTAGGCTACTACATTCAGACATGGCGGGAGGGAACAGTGGAGCAGGCAATGGAGAGCAAGAAGAAGCATATTTTTATCGAGAAAGGATGAAAAGTACAACAGAAGAGGCAAGACTCCAAAGGCAACACTTTTGGAAAGTGATTGATGCGTTTAGATACTACAGGTACGGACTATTTCAAAACAGCAGTACTAACGTTATATGTATGGTTGTTAGCGCGCGAGTTAATCCACAACAAAGTGTTTTGACCCAGACAGTGTGTCTGGCTAGTTTAATGGAGTAATGTCACAGACTACGTTACTGTATTTGGTAACGTTTTGTATGAAGATTTTAGAAAAGAGATGACTAACTAATGATGATGCATTGCTAGCTAAAATCAATTCCTGTATTTATATTGGGGTCTGTTTTGGCTAATTACATTTTCCTATACCAAACCGAGATGAAATGTGTTTTATATTGGAATATTCGGTAGATACATTATAGGTATTATTCTAGGCATACTTTCAAGAATGCTAATTATTACTACAACTATCAATCGGGTATAGCTACCTCACAAAATGTCTCTATTCCTCTCCTGTGGTCTGTGTAGGGGAACAGGCTCAATGGATTTAGTTTATTCTATGGATTATATATTGGTTTGCAACAAACGTTAAGGTGCATTACCTCCACCAACTGTACAGGAGTGTGGACCAGAGACAGGGAAGGTAAATTCTAGAAAAATAAATACATAATTAAATAATACATCCCCTGAAGATTTTAGCAGCAGTTCATTTAAGCTTGGCTCTTCAACACCATTACTCCTTAAATCTAATAACAATATCTCCCTTTCCTTCCCATATTGCTGGCACTGAAAGAGAACGTGTTCCACTCAATGAGATATATACAGTGCATTTGGAAAGTATTCAGAACCCCTAAACCCCACATTTTGTTACATTACAACCTTATTCTAAAATGGATTAAATAAAATAAAAAAGTCCTCAATCTGCACACAATAACCCAAAATGAAAACAGGTTTTTAGAAATTCTTGCAAATGTATTAAAAATAAAAAAGCTATTCAGACACTTTGCTACGAGACTCCAAATTGAGCTCAGGTGCATACTGTTTCCATTGATCATCCTTGATGTTTCTACAACTGGATTGGAGTCCACATGTGGTAAATGCAATTGTTTGGACATGATTTGGAAAGGCACACATCGGTCTATATAAGGTCCCACAGTTGACAGTGCATGTCATAGCAAAAACCAAGCCTTGAGGTTGAAGGAATTGTCCGTAGAGCTCCGAGACAGGATTGTGTTGAGGCACAGGTCTGGGGAAGGGTACCAAAAAAATGTCTGCAGCATTGAAGGTCCCCAAGAACACTGTGGCCTCCACCAAATTTGGAACCACCAAGACTCTTCCTAGAGCTGGCCGCCCGGCCAAACTGAGAAATCGGGGGAGAATGGCCTTGGTCAAGGAGGTGACCAAGAAGCCGATGATCACTCTGAACCTTCCATAAGGACAACCATCTCTACAGCACTCCACCAATTAGGTCTTTATAGTTGAGTGGCCTGACAGAAGCCACTCCTCAGTAAAAGGCACATGACAGCCCGCTTGGAGTTTGCCAAAAGGCACCTAAAGGACTCTGACCATGAGAAAAAAGATTCTCTGGTCTGATGAAGATTTAACTTTTTGTCCTGAATGCCAAACGTCACGTCTGGAGTAAACTTGGCACCATCCCTACGGTGAAGCATGGTGGTGGCAGCCTCATGCTGAAGGAATGTTTTTCAGCAGCAAAGCCTGGGCAACTAGTCAGGCTCGAGGCATGCTTTGTGTAAGAGCTAATGAAAATTGAAAGCAAAAAAAATCTCTATTAAAAAAAAAAGGTGGATTTGTCTATCCTCCCCGATTCAGAATATATAATTTTCATAAGCATGGAATGCTTTAAGAGCTATTCAAGATTTTAAATACTAAATATTATTATACAAAAAATAAAAGGTGTGTTAAAAATATATACTTTTTTTATTTATTTTTATTCTCTCCATCCGCTCCTGATTCAGAATATTCCATCTTCATAGTCATGGCATGCTTGGTTCAATAGCTATCAACGAAAGAACCAAATATCCAATATAAAACAAATTTGACCTATATTGCTGACCACCACCTCTGTTTATCTATTAGCTAGCAGCTAACTAGCACAGAAGCAAAGGAAGTGGAGCTAACTAGCTCGAGAAAATAACAAAGATAAAAGATGATACTAAAACAATATGGGCTAAATTCCTGGCTGACAGAGACAAACATTTTACATTTCAATACGGTTGCTCATGTTATTTACAAACAAGGTTACACCTAGCCTATACAACCATGTTCACCAAGTAGAAGATGCTTAGAAAAGAAAGTGTTTTGTGGATCTTTGTGTCAAGTCAATTTAAGAAGTCTGCATATTGAATTTAGTGTTTTCATAATTCAAAAAGGCTATGAAATATAGCTAGGTTTCTATTTTCCCTTTTCTGGACTCCCTTATCCCCATCTCCTCTTCCCCTTGTCCACTTAATCTCAGGATGCATGTTCAGGCACGGGTGAATCGAGCAGAGCGTCAGTTCTGGAGTCTTCCGGAGCATCACCAGCTGCTGCTGCCCAGGGTCCTGCCCAACCTGGCCCGTATCCGGCGCAGTGTGGACCACAACCAGGAGGTGCTGCATGCCATCATGCTCGACTGTGTCCACATGTTTGAGAACATGCAGTATGGCGAAGAGGTAAGCTGAAGGGTCAGAAAGGTCACACTCATGCTTTCTCTAACACCTCAGTTAGATTAGACACTAGGCTACTAACCTTGGTTACATTAGACACCAGGCTACTTCTAGCAATCAAACTACTGGAAGGCAATCATTTTCAATGAAAGGAGGAGACAAGGAGTCATTCAACGATTTAATCACTGGCGACTAGAGAGCAGACAACGTTGAGAAAATTCCAAGTACGCAAATTATCAGTGCGACTCAATCGGAGGAGGGAGGGTCTGATTTACTAGCTTTGACACTGCTGGATAGGCTAACAACAAGTTTGCTGTTTTGCATGCTGTTCGGAAGATATCAATGATTCCTTACTACCCTGTTAGTCATCCTCTTCCTCGTGGTAGGAGAAGTAGTATGCTGCATCTAGGTGTGCAGTGCAATAAAAACATAGTAGTACAAGTATACTGAAAAAAAAATATAAAATGCAACAATTCCAGTTAATATGAGGAAATCAGTAAATTGAAATAAATTAATTAGGCCCTAATCTATGCATCTGTTGGTCACAGATATCTTAAACAAAATGGGCCTCAGGACCACGTCTGTGCATTCAAAGTGCCATCGATAAAATGCAATTGTGTTCGTTCAATGGGGCACTCTGTTCACAACGTTGACATCAGCAAACCGCTCGCCCACACGACGCCATACACCCTGTTTGAGGTTGTGAGGCCGGTTAGACGTACTTCCAAATTCTCTAAAATGACGGCTTATGGTAGAGAAATGAACATTACATTCTCTGGAAACAGCTCTGGTGGACATTCCTGCAGTCAGCATGCCAATTGCACGGTCCCTCAACTACTTCAGACATCTGTTGCATTGTGTTGTGACAAAACTGCACATTTTAGAGAGGCCTTTTATTGTCCCCGGCACAAGGTGGACCTGTGTAATGATCATGCTGTTTAATCAGCTTCTTGATATGCCACACCTGTCAGGTGGATGTATTATCTTGGCAAAGGAGAAATGCTCACTAACAGGGATGTAAACAAATTTGTGCTTAATTTGAGAGAAATAAGCTCTTTCTGGGATCTTTTATTTCAGCTCATGAAACATGGGACCAACACTTTACATGTTGCGTTTTATATTTTTATTCAGTGTAGTTGGAGGTGCTGCAGATGTTTTTCTATTCTAGTATACCGCACAGCACAAAATTCACAAATTATTGTATTAGTGGAAATTATATTTAGTATAGATCTTAGATACATTTTCTGTCATGATCCTTTCATCATTGGATGCATTTGAGGAGTTAAAGTGAATCTGTCTTTCTGTCCAAGATGACCTGAGGAAGGTGCGTACGTCCTCCATGTTCGACATAGACAAGCTGAAATCCACCATTAAGCAGTTTGTGCGTGACTGGAGTGAGGCGGGCCAGGCTGAGAGAAACTCCTGCTACCTGCCCTTCTTTAAAGAGATCCAGAGACTCTTTCCAAGCAATAAGTGGTGAGCGCACACAGTCTTGAAATCTAACTCAGTTGTGATTTTGTATTCTGTGATTTTGTATTCTGAATTGTGTGTATTCTGTCAGTGATGGCATGGTTGTTTCTTTAGTGATGTGTCTAAGGTGAGCGTGCTGGTTCCTGGGGCAGGGCTTGGTCACTTGGCATGGGAAATCACTCGTCTGGGCTACGCCTGCCAAGGCAACGAATGGAGCTTCTTCATGTTCTTCTCCAACTTTGTCCTCAACAGGTAGCACACACCCTCAGCCCTCATTTAAGCCTAGCATATAATGCAATAATTCAGTCCTTGCATATGTTGCATCATGTGTCATTTAATGATTGAGTTGGGCCAAATCAATTGCCTAGCATATAAAATTTGCCCCATACAATCCTCTTCGGGAAAAAAGTATTTATTGTTGTTGATCATTTTCTCACACTACTGTTGTTCAGCTTATCTAACTTGCCTCTGTTCTGTCCTTCCTCCTTCTTGAGGTGTGAAAAGGTCAACTCCATGACCCTGTACCCGTGGATCCAGCAGTTCAGCAACAACAAGAGGTCATCTGGCGTCAACCCCCAGAGCCTGCCTCCAAACTCTTACTTCTCCATGGTGGCCGGGGACTTCCAGGAGGTCTTCACAGAGCCTAGTGAGTGGTGAGCCCCACACAGGCTGTCTGAAAGATCAACAAAAACATTAAGTGATCAGGGCCTGTATACACAAAGCGTCTCAGAGTAGGAGCGGTTATTTTAGGATCAGGTCCCCCGTCTTATTCAGAATCTAAAAGGCTAAACTGAGCCTAGATCAGGAATCCTGCTCATAGACACAGGCCCTGTGAATATGGGCCCTGGCCCTTGAGTCTCTCAGGTTATGTCAATTGTCCACGTATTGGGAGTAGTCAATGGTGAAAGTGAGCACTCTACACTAGACACATAAATTATTTGTATAACCTGTGTTGGTTTGTATTAGCAATGATAGAATGAGGTGAAACGAGTATCATTGTGGTCTTCCCTCTCAGACACCTGGGACTGTGTGGCTACCTGCTTCTTCATCGACACGGCGCACAATGTCATCGACTATGTGGAGACCATCTGGAACATTCTCAAACCTGGAGGCGTGTGGCTCAATCTTGGTGAGTGACGATTGGTTCAACAGACCTCCTTACTGACCAGTGAAAGAGGTTCCCTTTTATTCTACGCATTTTTGGTGCAGTTGCTGTTTTAACTTACTGGTAGTGAGTTGTATACTGTATGTATACTTTTACCAAAGCTGCAATTCTTCCCTTTCCTCTAGGCCCGCTGCTGTACCACTTTGAGAACATGGCCAACGAGCTCTCCATTGAGCTCAGCTACGAGGACGTCAGGGTGGCCATTTTAAAATATGGATTCCATTTGGAGGTAAAGCAACAACAACAAAAATTATAACACAGGTGTACAGATCGGAGGACTACTACTATAGTTTACAGTAAAGAATAAAAAAAAATTTCAGTTAATGTTGTTTTGACAATCCTCCGTGGGCCTTAAACACCCTGGGTGTTTCTCAAAATGCATACTACCGTGCTCCGAGCACGCAAATTGGAGCACGGGAGGGTCGGAGTATGAGTCCAAATCAAAGTATTCGAAACGGAGAACGGAGAGCAGTTCTCAAAAGCGTACTCCGTTTGTATATATTTTGAAGCATGCATCGATGCAAGCTTCAACGGAAAGTATGCGAAGAAATAACACGCAACCACGTCACAAATGACGCAAAATGTATTGAAATCAATGGCGGGCAATTATTTGAGATGAAGCGAGAGAAAATATACTCTGACTTCGGAATGAAATGTTGCCTATTCACATATGTTGCCTGACTACAATATTTTATCTTGATACATTAATAAATACATGCTGTGATCATTTTGGCATGTTTACCTGCCTACGAAAGAGTAGATCGCAATCCCATAAGCCAAAAGGGCTAGCTACTACTGGTAGCTAGCCACGAAGAATTATTAGCTAGGTACCCACAAATAATTGACATAATATTAGTTTTAGGTCATTTTGCTGTTAAACTCTGGTTAGCTACATTTAAAAATATATATATATTACCCCGTTTTCGTGATATCCAATTGGTAGTTAGTCTTGTCTCATCGCTGCAACTCCCGCGAGACTCGGGAGAGGTGAAGGTCAAAAGCCGTGCGTCCTCTGAAACACAACCCAACCAAGCCGCACTGCTTCTTGACACAATGCCCAATTAACCCGGAAGCCAGCCGCACAAATGTGTCGGAGGAAACACTGTGCACCTGGCTACCTTGTCAGCGTGCACTGCGCCCAGCCCGCCACAGGAGTCGCTAGTGCGCGATGGGACAAGGACATCCCTGCCGGCCAAACCCTCCGCTAACCTGGACGACGCTGGGCCAATTGTGCGTCACCCAATGGGTATCCCGGTCGTGGCCTGCTGCGACAGAGCCTGGACTCGAACTCAGAATCTCTAGCGGTACAGCTAGCACTGTGATGCAGTGCCTTAGACCACTACCCACTCGGGAGGCCCTGGTTAGCTACATTATTACAATTCACATATAGCTACCTGATAGTTAGGAAGTAAACCGGTTGCATTATGTATTTATTGTTTCGTCTCTATTGTCCTGTCTGGAAGACAGTTCAGTGAATGGGTAAGTCAATAGGGATAACTAGCTAGCTACAAAGAATTGGTAGCTACCCACGAAAAATGTACATCTATCTTGCATAACATTTAGTTTTAGGTCATTTTTGCCTGTTTATCTAGCTGGCTAGCTAGATTATTATGATTCACATATCTAGCTGATAATTCTGAAATAAAATGTTTGCCTTGTGTATATCTTGTTTCGTCTATTGTTGGCATTGTCCTGGCTGGAAGAAGGTTCAGTGAATGGGGAGGTGAGGTAATACAGTTGGGGGAGTGCGAGTGCTTCTCAAATGTAATGTTTTATGAATCCTCCACACTCCTCACAAGAACGTACTCAAGAGGACGTCTTCGGAGAATGCACTCGGAGCATGACAGTGTGAAGCACGGTAGGATGCATATTGAGAAACACTGTCTTTCACTGCAGGTGGAGAGAGAGTCTGTCCCCACCACCTACACTAAGAATGATCAGTCCATGCTGAAGTACCTGTATGATTGTGTTTTCTTCGTGGCACGGAAACCTGACCATCTGAAAGCCAACGGGCTCCAGGTGGTCCACGAGAACAGACTGGAAGCTTTGCCACGTGACATTACAGCGTAACGACTGATTGGCTGCCGTCGAGAGCATTTAAAAAAAAAAAGAGTAAGATGACATACACAAGACAATGGAAAGGTTTGCTTTAAATGTGCTTATTTTCTATATCTCATTGCCGGAACTCCCCGATCACCTTACGTCCAAGCCTTTGAGATTGAGACGGACACCTATAATGGACTGAAATGACTAAATCATTCAGCCCTTGGACTGTTTGTGTCTTTAGTTAGATGTAAGGTGACGTCTCCATGCTGACCTGATGTGGTTGCATGCGTGTTAGACCCGCCTCTACAGCTTCCCAATGCATTTATTTTGTAAAATACAGTGTTACCAACTCTGGCTATTTAAAGTATTTTCTCACAGGGAAAAGTCAGTTCCTGAAGTGGCTGGAGTTGGTAATACTGAGGGTTGGACAAAGCTGTTTTTCTCTAATTATATGATTGAATTTCAGCATTACAAACTGGATCTAGCTACTGCCTCACGTACCAATAAAGGAAAACACCATATAAGAAAAAAATGTAATTCACATTTTAGTCTAATTTTGAATGGTATTGTTCATGACGTAATTCAAATGTATTTGTTCAAGAAGATCTATTTAGAATGAATCTCCTATATTCCCTCTGTTTTCAGTTATAGACAGAAATAATTTGAAGTATTATGACCAACTATGATCAATGTAATTATTCTACAACAATTCCCTTTTGTTAATTACTGTATACAGCCAGGTAGATCTAGAAGTTACAGAAGATAAACATCAGTGGTGAAGCCTTTATCATATCAATACAATTAGTACACAGCACATGAAAGGGAGATTCAATATTCGTATATAATTAACGGGAGATCCAGTCAGTGCACACATTTAATTATTCACTGACAATGATTGTCCCAATGACCATGTATATGAAGGACTGTCCTAATCAATTGAATGCCCTATTTGGCCATCTCAATAATGCTTTCTCAAGCAACAGGGCCTCTATCAGGTGGTGTGAAAGGAAGGCCTGGAAAATCACCCACTCCATTTGCTTACACACACACTCATACTGACTACACATACAATCATCATATATGCTGCTGCTGCTACTCTATCATATCCTGATGCCTACTCACCTTGTCCCTATATAGACACCTACCCCTACCACTCCAGTATCCCTGCACATTGTAAATATGGTATTGGCACTGACCCTGGAACTGATACTCTGTATAGCTTATTTACTTTCATGTTCATATTTCTATTTATTGTGTGTTTTGGTACTACTTGACTTTTTAAAATAAATATATTCCTAGCTCAAGCAAAAAAATACATTTCACTGTACTTATGCACGTGACAAACTTGAAACGGTAGGTGGCCTATATTTTCTAGCTGGAATCATCGGGACGTCCTTACCCAATTGAAATGTAAAATGTTTAGGGTAGGGTTATTCAACTGTTACCCTATGAGGTCCGACTGGAGGCAGCTGGTTTTCTGTTCTACCTGACAACTAATTTCACCCACCTGGCATCCAATGTCGAAACCAGTCCCTGATTAGAGGGGAACAATACAGTGGAACTGGCTCCGAGGTCCAGAGTTGTGTTTGAGGGGAGTAGAACACAGAATAAAAAATAAGGTTTAAGATATATATGAACGTCCTAATGATAGCAGATAGCACTAACCCTGTTGGTGCGGAGAAGAGCCTTGATAGTGGTGGGCGGGAAGAGAGGATACATCCTCACATTGGTTTCCACAAGATAAGACAGCCACAAAGTCAAAATTGGCTGTATCGTAACATTTCATGAAAACAAACGTGCTTTTAGGTGTTAATATGCAGTGTGGTTAAGGTTAGTTTTAAAATCAGATTTTAAATGGTAGAAATAGGCGGGGTTTATGACTTTGTTAACTAGTGACAACCACTCTCATTGGCCAGACCGCGTGTGTGTAATTTACACAGTAAGTGGTGCGCGGCTCAGTCAAAACATTGATACTGGAAAGATTCCAAGCAAAACTTACCTGGCACTCTGAAATATTTGGACAACTTGTACTCATGACGAAAAGGCGAGCTGAAGACGTGTTGTTCCACGACACGCCTGTTAAAAGATCATGTTTTCGTCCACTTGACAAATTTGATACGCAGTTAGAAAGCATGGCTGCAGCCGGGTGCGTGAGTCCGCCATCTCTGCTCGCTTTGTTGGGGAGACGCTGCAAAAAGAGACCGTATTATTTCGAAGATCAGGAGGAACATCAAGACACACTTAAACCGCGCAAGCTGTCAAATAGTGAGCATCGGGTCAGTGCGCCACAGAGTGTGCTGGTAAAGAATTCTGGAAGTTTCCTAGAGAGTGCATCTGCGAATTCTGGTTGCTCAACGGTGACCTCTAAGAAACGTGCACGAGATAACACTGTCACAAGATACGATGCTCCAAGGATTGTAAGTATATATATATGTTACTGCTGCCTAGAAAGTGTATACTGGAACAAACTGCACAAGGTTGAAATTGCTGTAATCAACATCCATTGAGCGCAATACTTGAGGTGTCCACAAGATGTTGCACGTTGTATTTTTTTCAGTACCCATTCTTCCTTTCAAACCATGTCACTAATTAAGTTCTTAAGTCACCACTACAACAGTTTCTTGTTTATTTTCCATGAATTAATTATTAAACGCTCTCCCTCTTCCTTTCACCTCTAGGTCACACACAAAGATGATGATGGCAATGACCTATGCACTTTCAACTCATTCCAGTACTGGAGGGTCCCTCTACCTGAGCTGGACATTTCACTCCTTCAGAATGGAAACCTCTCTGGATCAAATGGAGTACCCCCTGCCAAAGAATTATCCTGTGAAGCCATGGAGTCATAAATGTTAATTCATGAAGGTCTGCCCACCATGGAACTCTTATATGAGAGGTGGCCACCAGCAGAGGCTGGTGGGAGAAGCTATAGGAGGACTGGCTTTTTGTAATGGCTTGAATAGAATTAATGGAACGGAGTCAAATGTGGTTTACATGTGTCTGATTCCATTCCAGCCATTACAAGGAGCCTGTCGTCCTATAGTTCCTCCAACCAGACACACTGCCCATCAGAGCCATCGCTTTAGATCTATATTGTGTAGACCGTGTGGTACGTAGACACCTGGCCAGATTTCAAAATATATACTGAATATTATATTTTAACCTTAAACGTTATAAAATTAATATTATAAACAACATATTAAATTGCTTTGGGCCAAAGGATCTGTAGAATAAGTTTAAAGTGTGTAATACAGTGTGATATTATTAATCTACAATTGATGTTCTTAACCCTGGGCAACATGGGCCTGGGAGGCTCACAGGGATATTGGTATCCACTGTACTCCACCAATTATCAATATGTCAACTCCATACTATTCCCCAAAATGTTTGTTTTGACATGAATGGCCTGTAATTTAAGCTTTAAAGCCGCAACGTTACCTCTCTGCCTCATGGCAAAGTTGCACCATATTAGGAAATGAGCTTTAAAACTGCAACATTTTCGCTCTTTCACCTGGCCTGAGACTAACTCTGAAATCTGGCTTCATGGTTGTTGTACCTGCTTTGAACACAAAGATAAAGCTACATGTACAGTGCATTGGGAAAGTATTCAGACCCCTTGGCTTTTCCCACATTTTGTTATGTTACAGCCTTATTCTAAAATGGATGAAATAATTCCCCCCCTTTCGATCTACACACAATACCCATAATAACAAAGCAAAAACAGTTTTTTAGCAAATTTATGAAAAATAAACTGATCACATTTACATAAGTATTTAGACCCTCTACTCAGTACTTTGTTGAAGCACCTTTGCCTGTGATTAGAGCCTCGAGTCTTGGGTATGACGCTACAAGCTTGGCACCCCTGTATTTGGGGAGTTTTATCCCATTCTCTGCAGATCCTCTCAAGCTCTGTCAGGGTGGATGGGGAGTGTCACAGCAGCTATTTTCAGGTCTCTCCAGAGATGGTCGATCCGGTTCAAGTCCGGGCTCTAGCTGGGCCACTCACGGACATTCATAGACTAGTCCCGAAGCCATTCCTGCGTTGTCTTGGCTGTGTGTTTGGGGTAGTTGTCCTGTTGGAAGGTGAACCTTCACCCCAGTCAGGTCCTGAGCACTCTGTAGCAGGTTTTCATCAAGGATCTTTGTACTTTGCTCTGTTAATCTTTCCCTCGATCCTGACTAGACTCCCTGTCGATGGAAAAATATCCCCACTGCATGATGCTGCCACCACCATGCTTCACCGTGGGGATGGTGCCAAGTTTCCTCCAGACGTGAGGCTTGGCATTCAGGACAAAGAGTTAAATCTTGGTTTCATCAGAGCAGAGAATTGTTTCTCATGGTTTGAGAGTCCTTTAGGTGCCTTTTGGCAAACACCAAGCGGGCTGTCGTGCCTTTTACTGAGGAGTGGCTTCTGTTGGGCCACTCTACCATAAAGGCCATGATTGGTGGAGTGCTGCTGATATGGTTGTCCTTCTGGAAGGTTCTCCCACCTCCACAGAGGAACTCTGGAGCTCTGTCCGAGTGACCATCGGGTTCTTGTCCACCTACCTGACCAAGACCCTTATCCCCGGACTTCTCCGTTTGACCGGGCGGCCAGCTCTAGGAAGAGTCCTGGTGGTTCCAAACTTCTTCCACTGTTCTTGGGGACCTTCAATGCTGCAGAATTGTTTTGGTACCCTTCCCCAGATCTGTGCCTCGACACAATCCTGTCTTAGCGCTCTACGGACAATTCCTTTGACCTCATGGCTTGGTTTTTGCTCTGACGTGCACTGTCAACTGTGGGACCAACAGGTGTGCCTTTCCAAATCATGTCCAATCAATTGAATTTACCACAGGTGGACTCCAGTCAAGTTGTAGAAACATCTCAAGGATGATCAATAGAAACAGGATGCACCTGAGCTCAATTTCGAGTCTTATTGCAAAGCGTCTGAATACTTATGTAAATAAGGTATTTCTGTTTTGACTTTTAATACATTTGCAAGAATTTCTAAAAACCTGTTTTTGCTTTGTCATTATGGGGTATTTTGTTAATTTTAGAACAAGGCTGTAACGTAACAAAGTGGAAACAGTAAAAGGGTCTGAATACTTTCTGAATGCACTATACATACCAGGGCTACAGTGTCATTACCATGGAAATACAACTATATCTATATGGCTTACAGCATAAAACCAGAGTAAAATTATTTCCACCAGTTGGGACCGGCAGGGGTGAACTGGCCATCTGGCATTTCAGCCAAATGCCAGATGGGCTGGTCCATTGTTGGCCTGTCTAACTAGTTAATTTTTTTGTGTGCAAAATGATCATTACTTGGCTAATAATGGGGGCCTCAAGGAAAAAATGGGCCGGTGGGGGGGCCTCGGATAATAGGCCGACGTGTCAGAAATGCCAGTCCGCCCCTGGGGACCGGTATTTGTAAGAGCTTTTATAGACTGAACACTAATTGTTTTATTACTTTTAAGAGATAAATCATTGACATAGTGTCATTAAATGCGTTCAGTGCTCCTTTTTGTATCTTCATGTAGCCTACAGTGTATTGGAATGAAGGCATGAAATGTGTTGTGTATGCACCTAGTTGTTGGTACATTAACTCACCCTGGCTACTTCAAAGTGAATAGACTATTTTTTTTATCTAAACCTAAACTATGCTTTTCCTCTATCTGGGCTTGCTGTTGTTCATAGCTTGCTGTTGGATTCTTACTTTAAATTACATTCCAAATAGATGGATGGATTTATGGATGAAAGAATTGATGTATTAATCAATGAATGTCTATGTTAAGGCAAACATACAGAAGTCGTTACTCTGTTTACAAGTCTGCTCTTCAGTCTGTAAACTGCTGCTCAACATGTTGTATACAGTACCAGTACATTCTATGCGAGGTTTGTTTTTCACTTTGTCATTACAGGGTATTTTGTGTAGAGAGGTGAGGGGAATTGTTTTATTTTTTTATTAATCCATTTTGAATTTAGGCTGTAACACACAATTGTTTTTAAGTCAAGTGGTATGAATCCTTTCTGAAGGCACTGTAGGTAACACAAGGCAAGTTTGAGGTCTATGTTGGTCTGTACAGTTATCGCTTTGTACAATAAAACTATAATTATGTATACTGTTTATTGTTGAAATGACCAATGGGTGGGCGCTGCACTCCCTTAAAGAATGGAGTGCAGCAGACCACAACTCATTCCATGGGTGTTGGGTGAAGTGTGATCGACGGCACACATGTTTACTACACTCTGACAGCCATGTTCTTTGACCAAACAGGGTTGCCAAGGGCTTTCCTAGAGGCCATAACATTGTCCCAAAGTGCACTTTCACACCCCCCCATTATGGATTTAAAAGCATTTGATTGGTGGTTATGATGAGCGCTAGCTGTATGCAGCACCACCAACTGTTAGTGAAGTGGTAAATGGAGAACAGGAGTTCCAAATCTTAGCCTTTTTTCAATCTACCGCGAAGAGTTTTGAAATCTGCCACATCCCCTTTGAATCAGCTGTTGTTTTCTCATGTAGAATAGCATACCCACATTTAGAAACGATATGCAACTTATCCTTTTATATATATATATATAAAATATGTAGCATAATTAGCTACATTTCTTTTGACCACTACACACATGTATTTTGTGGCTCTTCCTCTGTAAATGTAACTTTCCTGATGACATGCTAGTGGGACAGGAGAGTAATTTCATACAAGCACATATGTTTTCTCTACTCAACTGACTTTGACCTTTTCCCGAAAGGAGGCGAGGAGAGGACGCAAGGAATAGAGCAATCCAATTGAGATTCTCCCAGTGTGTTTATGGTGGAGGAAAGCATGAGATCTTCAAAGCCTTTGTGAAGGAATGACTGACCCTTGGACCAAGGCCTGGTTAAAGCCTGTCTTCAACAATGATCAGCCAATGAGGGAGCAAGGGAGCTGAATGACCCATGTGTTTAATTACTGTATAGGATACCTGTGTCAAGTATACGTATGGACCTATGTTAGGACCATTTGTGTGCCTATATGAATGCAGATTCTACAATGGTAAGTTTGGATAAGTTGTCTTTATATTATCTGTATGGCTTCTTATACTGAAGGCAGTTCATTAGCAAGTTTCTATGAGTATTAGTGGTGCAAAATTGTAGCCTAACTGAAATGACTGATTTCAAGATATTTAACTTTTTTAATTCATTTGAAAAAAGTCCTCAAATGATTCTAAATCAGTCTTACTTTATTATATAATAATACACCTGCTTCTTATATAAACTAAAGTCAAATCGGTGTGAACTAAGGCTAAGTGAATTTATAGTGGGCATCGCATCTCATATCTATTGTGACACAGTTGTGATTCAAATCTGTTCTATTTTTGCCTTTGTCACCATGTGTTTCTAGAAAACAATGTTATCTCTTCCTTGCTATTCTTGTCAATGTGCTGTCTAAACGTTGCATTTATTTGTACAGTGCACAGAGCCTGAGACGAATTTGCTATTTGTTTCATTAATCCACTGTTTATACAGTCCTAAAATGTGTTGCATGTCAGCAATCAAGTTTTCAAGATATTGTCACTTGCCACATCATAATTATGATGCAAAATGCTAATGATATTAATGAAAAAAAATCCCAAAAGAGTTTTTGAGTGCATTTTTCAAAAAAATTTAAAAATCTGAAATCAAAGTTTACATATGAGAACATTTGTCACTAACCCAAAAATGTGGGGTGTGCAAAACATAAGCCTAAAGCTTGTTTGGTGCATAAATTACGAGCTTGTTGAGATGACCATGATGAATTTATATATTTTTGGGGGCGGCAGGTAGCCTAGTGGTTAGAGTGTTGGGCCAGTAACCGAAATGTTGCTAGATCAAATCCCCGAGCTGACAAGGTAAAAATCTGTCGTTCTGCCCCTGAACAAGGTAGTTAACCCACTGTTCCTAGGCTGTCATTGTAAACTGACTTGCCTAGTTAAATGAAGGTAAATCTCTCCTTTCTCTTTCACACACACCAGTGGCGGTCAGTGCCATTTAAGATGAGGGAGGAAGTTACATTTCTTTTATGAGCATGGCCTTATTTCTATTACAGAATATTGTATGACTGTCATTCACCCAGCTCAATGTAACATCAATAGGTTTAGGCTGCTACATGATACTCTAATTTTCTCTATAGCCATCATGAGGTTGCTACAACCCAGCCTATGAATGAAAGCTTACAACGTAGGTGCACAGCTCAAGATCATTTTTTGTAATCAAGGTGAGACAGACAGTGACACATTCAGTACCGCCTTCACACCTGCCTGCATCTATGCATCTAGCTTATCTAGGGTGTAATCATCAGTCCAACCATTGTAAAACGAGAGTTTCTACGGGACAAATTCAGGTATGTTTATCTGAATTTCGTTCCATTTTAAGAAAAGTTTTTCAACAGAATCAGTGGAATGAATACACCCCTGATCAGACACAAACACAGTTCACTTTCATAGCAGCCACATACAAACAGCATGATCACTTTGCTAGTTGTATAATTCCTTCTCGCATCTATGTGCTTTCCTCTCACATTTTCCCTTCGCTTGTGCACAACACATCAGCTTTCCAAGCCAAACCTTCATATCATATCCGCTAATCTCTACACACAGCCTACGTTGTTGTCACCATATTAGCTAACGTCATAGTCAACATAGCTAATAGAACGGGTTAGTAAACCCACTACAATCATGCAGTACAGTGTACAGTCAGCAAGCAATTTAGCAGTTACACTGGCGGGCCCAGGTGGCAATAAATACAACCAAAAGCTTACCTTAACTTGGAATAGTTCCAGTGTTGGATAGCCAGCTAGCTAACATAGGATCCCTATCTGTTTGAGCCAGGTGTTTGAGTAGTCTAAACTAGCTAGACGCATTCGCTAGCTAAGTGAAAGTGAAAAGAAAATACAAGGAAATATAGCTCTCTCTCGTTTGCTTCTTCATTTTTAAATAAATGTGTTTGAAAACTGTTTGATTGTCTTTCTCTTTGAGTCAACTGTTCATCACGTTTTATGCACTGCAGTGCCAGCTAGCTGTAGCTTATGCTTTCAGTACTATATTAATTCTCTGATCCTTTGATTGGGTGGACAACATGTCAGTTCATGCTGCAAGAGCTGTGATAAGTTGGAGGACATCCTCCGGAAGTTGTCATAATTACTGTGTAAATCTATGGGGGTGAGAACCATGAACCTCCTAGGTTTTGTATTGAAGTCAATGTACACAGAGGATGGAAACTACACACACACATTCACACAACGCTCAACAACACTCAAGGTCTGAATCATGTTAGATAATCACAGGAAAGGGATGTGTGTATGTTTCTATTTTGAGCTGGGCCAATGTTGAGCAAGAGCCTTTCAGGAAATACATGATTGAGGCTCTGACGAATGTGGAGTAACATGACGAAGGCTCACTGTGATGTTGAATGGTAGAGAGAGCTGGGCTACAGTCCAATGACATTGGTCTCGGTTTTCTCTCAGTCTCCAGAAATGAACAGACTGTTATGTTTGATTTTTTCTTATAGTCGGATACAGCATTAGGTAGCTTCTGTTAGCCTGATAGCACAGCATTGATGTCTCTCACAAATTCCTCTCAAAAGGTGCATTAGAAATTTTAATAGTATCAAGGCTTTCATGGTATTCCTCCCCCAGAAAGCATTGTGTTAATTTGTTGTGTGTCGTGTTCCAGTCACGGAGATCTTGGATTGAAGACACCTTCTGCAAGAGAGAATGTGGTAAATTCATCCCAGCATGCCGAGACCTACACAGGTGAGCTGGAATTGGTATTTGCTGAGCAGTGTCAAAATCTCATATGATAATGGACAGTAGTGCTGGAATTATGATATTTACCGTGGTAGGCAGAAATGCAAACTTTTGCTAACCATACTAACTGTTCCAGTAAAAGCCATTATGTTGCTGATGTATCATTTCCTGTTTGTTGCAGATGTTTTCCAATGTGTCAAGTATGCCAAAACCTAATAAGGTATGACTTTGCTAACTGTGTGTGTGTATGTATGTATGTATGTATGTATGTATGTATGTATGTATGTATGTATGTATGTATGTATGTATGTATGTGTGTGTTTTTAGAGTGAGGTTGTCCATTTTAGTGTAAAAGCACACTTACTGAAAGTAGTTCCATATACACTGAGTATGACAGACTGACCAGGTGAATCCAGGTGAAGGCTATGATCCCTTATTGATGTCACTTGTTAAATCCACTATAATTATTGTAGCTCAAGGGGAGGAAACAGGTTAACAAAATATTTTTAAGCTTTGAGACAATTGAGACATGGATTGTGTATGTGTGCCATTCAGAGGGTGAATTATTTTTAATTGAACTGGGTATTGTAGTAGGTGCCAAGCGTACTGGTTTGTGTCAAGAACTGAAACGCTGTTGGATTTTTCACGCTCAACAATGGTCCACCACCAAAAGGACATCCAGCCAACTTGACACAACTGTGGGAAGCATTGGAGACAACATGGGCCAGCATCCTTGTGGAATACTTTTGACACCTTGTACAGTCCATACCCCGACAAATTGAGGAAGGGGGTGCAAACTCAATATTAGGAAGGTGTTCTTAATGTTTGGTATACTCAGTGTCTATCACGACATTTATAGGAACAACAATGCATTTTTGTGCCAATGTTTTACAACCAGAAAGGTTTGAGTTTTGCCTCGATCCCCCTAACCCCCAGATGCTGCTGTGGACGTCTGGTAGGGGAGCACACCTTGCTGGAGACTGGCCCTTCCATGTCCAGCTGGCCTGGGCCTGGGACAGGGCAGCAAGAGGAGTGGTCAGTGGAGTGCCACACACAAACCAGTGCCACCGATGCCTACGGAACCATTGACTTCCAGGACAGTGCTGGACGTAACTGCCATGCCAAGGTCTATAGCTATTGCTACGTTCATGTGCTAGTCGGAACTCAGAAATATCCAAATGGGAAACTAGGGGTGCAATGATGCTACCTGAGTTTCCCACTTGTATTTACCATTTAGAAGCTTGTTAGGAACGGTTTTGGACGTCTGAAACTCAGAGTAACAAAAACGGGGTGTTTGTGTGTCAAACTGTGTGAATGGGCAATATGCCAACTGCAGTGTAATGCCAAATAGGATGCCAACGAGGACTAGCTGTTATCTCATATTAATGTGTTTGACCTGACCATGCTTTATGTGTTGACCATTCAGTACGTTCGTGTTGCGGTCGATGCCAAGGCTGAGGCTCTGCTACAGCTGATGCGGAGTGAATGGCAGATGGAACGGCCTAAACTACTGCTGACGGTTCATGGAGGGACAGAGAACTTCCCCCTCCCTCTCAAGGTTAGACAGGCCTTCAGCAAAGGCCTGATCACAGCAGCCCAGAGCACTGGAGCCTGGATACTCACAGACGGCATCAACACAGGTATGTGTGTGAAATAATGCTGATGAATTTGCAATTGGCTTTTAATTAAGACAGTAAGCCCTTGTGGATGTCAGCATATGTGTGTGATTTTGGGCTCATCTTACATGTATTATACTGTGTGTGGTGTGTATTACATGTACTTGTTTATATGTGTTGTAGATCAGTTTATATGTGTTTGTATGTATATACAGTGGCTTCGGAAAGTATTCAGACCCCTTGACTTGTTCCGCATTTTGTAATGTTACAGCCTTATTCTAAAATTGATTAATTAAAAAATACAATACACACAATACCCCATAATGACAAAGCGATTTCTTACATTTCTGTAAGAATTTTTTTTTAGATATATTTACGTAAGTATTCAGACACTTTGCTGTGAGACTCGAGATTGAGGCCAGGTGCATCCTGTTTCCATTGATCATCCTTGAGATGTTTCTACAACTGGATTGGAGTCCATTCAATTGTTTGGACATTATTTGGAAAGGCACACATCTGTCTATATAAGGTCCCACAGTTGACAGTGCATATCAGAGCAAAAATCAAGCCTTGAGATCGAATGAATTGTCCGTAGAATTCCGAGACAGGATTGTGTCGAGGCACAGGTCTGGGGAAGGGTAATAAAACATTTCTGCAGCATTGAAGGTCCCCAAGAACACAGTGGCCTCCATCATTCTTAAATGGAAGAAGTTTGGAACCACCAAGACTCTTCCTAGAGCTGGCCGCCCGGCCAAACTGAGCAATCTAGGGAGAAGGGCCTTGGTCAAAGAGGTGACCAAGAACCCAATGGTCACTCTGACAGAGCTCCTCTGTGGAGATGGGATAACCTTCCAGAAGGACAACCATCTCTGCAGCACTCCACCAATCAGGCCTTTATGGTAGAGTGGCCAGACAGAAGCCACTCCTCAGTAAAAGGCATATGACAGTTCGCTTGGAGTTTGCCAAAAGGCACCTAAAGACTCTCAGAGCATGAGAAACAAGATTCTCCGATCTGATGAAACCAAGATTGAACTCTTTGGCCTGAATGCCAAGCGTCACGTCTGGACACAACCTGGCACCATCCCTACGGTGAAGCATGGTGGTGGCAGCATCATGCTGTGGGGATTTTTTTCAGCGGCAGGGACTGGGAGACTAGTCAAGATTGAGGCAAAGATGAACGGAGCAAAGTACAGAGAGATCCCTGATGAAAACCTGCTCCAGAGCGCTCAGGTCCGCAGACTGAGCGTCAAAGGTTCACCTTCCAACAGGACAACGGCCCTAAGCACACAGCCAAGACAACAGAGGTGGGGCTTCGGGATAAGTCTCTGAATGTCCTTGAGTGGCCCAGCCAGAGCCCAGACTTGAACCTGATCAAACATGTCTGGAGAGACCTGAAAATACCTGAGCAGCAACGCTCCCCATCCAACCTGACAGAGCTTGAGAGGATCTGCAGAGAAGAATGGGAGGAACTCCCCAAATACTGGTGTGCCAAGCTTGTAGGGCCATACCCAAGAAGAATCAATGCTGCCAATCACTGCCAAAGGTGCTTCAACAAAGTACTGAGTAAAGGGTCTGAATACTTATGTAAATGTGATATTTAAGTTTTTTATGTTTTATAAATTAGCAAAAAAATCTAAAAACCTTTTGCTTTTTGATTATGGGGTATTGCATGTAGATTGATGAAGGAAAAAAATTATTGAATCAATTTTAGAATAAGGCTGTAACGTAACAAAATGTGGAAAAAGTCAAGGGTTGTGAATACTTTCCGAAGTCACTGTTAGTGGACTGAGAATCTGCCCCTCCTAGGTGTGTCCCGGTACGTAGGGGAGGCTGTGAAAAAATATGGCACCCATGACCTCAGGAAGAGGAACGCTGTAGGGGTCACGCCCTGGGGCGTAATTGACAATCACAGTGACCTTATAGGGAGAGATGTGAGTGTTGTTCTCTGTAAAGATATCAGTGCTTTTAAGGAAAGTTTCAAATGAATTCACGCTGTCACATTATAAGAAGGTTTGCAGGATTTTTTGCACAGATCTGTACTAATTTGCGCCATGAAAATGTCACCTTTTATCTTTCTTGAGCTGCCATGTGCTCTCACTTTCCTGCTTGGCCCATCTCATATCCTCTTCTGCTTTCTCTCTGGCCTGCTCTCTGACCTGTGTTCTGATACCTGACCCAGGTGCTCAGGCCCTACCAGCCTCTGGGAAACCCCTTGAGTAAGAGGGTGTGTCTGAACGGCCTGCACTCCCACTTCCTGTTAGTGGACGATGGAACTCTGGGAAAACATGGCTGCCAGCTGGGACTGAGGAGGAAGCTGGAGAGACACATTCAACTGCAGAAGATCCACCCTCGTGAGTGTGTGTGCGACTGTGTGTGTGTGAAAGAGAGAGTGTGTGTATGTGAATGGGTGTGAGAAAGAGAGAGAGCGATTGCATTGCATTGTGTGTGTGAGAGAGAGTATTGTAATACACGTGTGTAACAATATGTCTGTCTGCATGTGTGTGATGTTTCCCTCTATGGTAGGGCTTAACCAGGGTGTGCCAGTGGTGTGTGTGGTGGTGGAGGGCGGCCCTGACATTGTGTCCATGGTGCTGGAGTACGTGAGCAGTGTGCCCCCCATGCCTGTGTTTGTCTTCGAGGGATCAGGTCGGGCAGCTGACCTGCTGGCATTCTTACACAAACAGACTGCTATTGACAGGTGTGGAGTGCCGCTGTAGTCATGCATATAATGGCTTTTACGCCTTTAAGACTTTGGTGTTCATGTGCGGTGGAGCAGGGATGGGCAACTTTGATGGAGGTGGGGAACACAAAAAACGTAACTCTTCAAGAGGGGCCGCAGTGGCTTGTGGGTCTTTGTACCCACATCCATAACCCCCCCCCCCCCCCCCCCCAGCGAGCACAACATTTTAGCGGCCCCCCTCGTGATAGCGAGTGTATATACACTTGAAGTCAGAAGTTTACATACACTTAGGTTGGAGTCATTAAAACTCGTTTTTCAACCACTCCACAAATTTTTTGTGAACAAAATATAGTTTTGGCAAGTCGGTTAGGACATCTACTTTGTGCATGACACAAGTAATTTTTCCAACAATTGTTTACAGACAGATTATTTCACTGTATCATAATTCCAGTGGGTCAGAAGTTCAAATACACTAACATGACTGTGCCTTTAACTTCTATGGGCTACGTGGGACGCTAGCGTCCCACCTGCGGGACACAGCCAGTGAAATATCAGGGCGGCAAATTCAAAAACAACAAAATGTCATAATTCAACTTTCTCAAACGTACAACTATTTTACACCATTTTAAAAATACACTTCTCCTTGATGTAACCACTTTGTCCGATTTCAAAAAGGCTTTACAGCGAAAGCAAAACATTAGATTATGTTAGGAGAGTACATAGACAAAAATAATCACGCAGCCATTTTCCAAGCAAGGACGTGTCAATTAAACCCAAAACACAGCTAAATGACGATCTTCATCAGATGACACTCCTAGGACATTATGTTACACAATACATATATGTTTTGTTCGATAAAGTTCATATTTATATCCAAAAACAGCATTTTACCTTGGCGCGTGATGTTCAGAAAATCTATTCCCACCAAAATGTCCGGTGAATGTGCACATCAATTTACAAAAATACTCATCATAAATGTTGACAAAATATATAACAATTATTTAAAGAATTATAGATAGACTACCCCTGGATGCAACCGCTGTGTCAGATTTTAAAATAGCTTTACGGAGAAAGCACATTTTTCAATATTCTGAGTACATAGCTCAGTTCGGAGCAACCTAAACTCAGAATTAGTATTAGAAATATTCTCTTACCTTTGCTGATCTTTCTTAGAATGCACTCCCAGGACTGCTACTTCCACAAGAAATGTTGTTTTTGTTCCAAATAATCCATATTTATGTCCAAATACCTCTGTTTTGTTCGTGCGTACAGATCACTTATCCAAAGGCATAACGTGCGAGCGCGGAACCAGAGACGAAAAGTCAAAATGTTCCATTACTGTACTTAGAAGCATGTCAAACGCTGTTTAAAATCAATCTTTATGATATTTTTAACGTAACATTGCGATAATATTCCAACCAGAGAATAGTGTATTCATTCAAGGAGAAAAAGAAGGAACAATGTGCTCGTGTGACCGCGCATATCCAATCCCTTTGTTGCCAGGCAGACCACTCAGTAACTGAGCTCCTATTCTCTGCCCAGTGACAGGAGAAGGCTCAAACCACTTTCTGAAGGCTTTAGACAGCCAATGGAAGCCTTAGGAAGTGCAACGTAACCCCACGGATACTGTAATTTCGAAAAGGACTAGAAAGAAGAACTACAATTTTCAGATCCTCCACTTCCTGGTAGACTTTTTCTCAGGTTTTTGCCTGCTATATGAGTTCTCTTTTACTCACAGACACCATTCAAACAGTTTTAGAAACTTCAGAGTGTTTTCTATCCAAATCTACTAATAATATGCATATTCTAGTGTCTGGGCCAGAGTAGTAACCTGTTTAAATTGGGTACGTTTTTCATCCGGCCATGAAAATACTGCCCCCTAGCCCAGACAGGTTAAACAGCTTGTAAAATTCCAGCAAATTATGTCATGGCTTTTGAAGCTTCTGATAGGCTAATTGACATAATTTGAGTCAATTGGCGGTGTACCTGTGGATGTATTTCAAGGCCTACCGTCAAACTCATTGCCTCTTTGCTTGACATCGTGAAAAAAATCAGAATAAATCAGCCAAGACCTCAGCAAAAAATTTGTAGACCTCCACAAGTCTGGTTCATCCTTGGGAGCAATTTCCAAATGCCTGAAGGTACCACGTTCATCTTTACAAACAATAGTACGCAAGTATAAACACCATGGGACCACGCAGCCGTCATACCGCTTAGGAAGGAGACGCGTTCTGTCTCCTAGAGATTAACTTACTTTGGTGCGAAAAGTGCAAATCAATCCCAGAACAACAGCAAAGGACCTTGTGAAGATGCTGGAGGAAACAGGTACAAAAGTATCTACATCCACAGTAAAACAAGTCCTATATCGGCATAACCTGAAAGACCGCTCAGCAAGGAAGAAGCCACTGCTCCAAAACCGCCATAAAAAAGCCAGACTACGGTTTGCAACTGCACATGGGGACAAAGATCTTACTTTTTGGAGAAATGTCCTCTGGTCTGATGAAAAAAAATAGAACTGTTTGGCCATAATGACCATCGTTATGTTTGGAGGAAAAAGAGAGACGCTTGCAAGCCGAAGAACACCATCCCAACCGTGAAGCACGGGGGTGGCAGCGTCATGTTGTGGGGCTGCTTTGCTGCAGGAGGAACTGGTGCACTTCAGAAAATACATGGCAACATGCGGGAGGAAATGTACGTGGATATATTGAAGCAACATCTCAAGACATCAGTCAGGAAGTTAAAGCTTGGTCACAAATGGGTCTTCCAAATGGACAATGACCCTAAGCATACTTCCATAGTTGTGGCAAAATGTCTTAAGGACAACAAAGTCAAGGTATTGGAGTGGCCATCACAAAGCCCTGACCTCAATCCTGTAGATATTTGTGGGCAGAGCTGAAAAAGTGTGTGCGAGCAAGGAGGCCTAGAAACCTGACTCAGTTACACCAGCTCGGTCAGGAGGAATGGGCCAAAATTCACCCAACTTATTGTGGGAAGCTTGTGGAAGGCTACCTGATACGTTTGACCCTGTCACGATTGTCGTAAGGAGAGGACCAAAACGCAGCAGGGACATGTATACTCATCTTCTTTATTGACGGGAAAAAAGGAAGAAACCAAACAAACACGTATACAAAAATAACAAAACGATGAACGACAAAATAACAGTCTTGAAGGCAACACAGCAATCCAAGAACAATCTCCCACAAACACTAAACCAAACACATACCCATATTTTATTTATTTATTTTACCAGGTAAGTTGACTGAGAACACATTCTCATTTACAGCAACGACCTGGGGAATAGTTTCAGGGGAGAGGAGGGGGATGAATGAGCCAATTGTAAGCTGGGGATGATTAGACAGCCGTGATGGTATGAGTGCCAGATTGGGAATTTAGCCAGGACACCGGGGTTAACACCCCTACTCTTACGATAAGTGCAATGGGATCTTTAATGACCTCAGAGAGTTAGGACACCCGTTTAACATCCCATCCGAAAGACGGTACCCTACACAGGGCAGTGTCCCCAATCACTGCCCTGGGATATTGTTTAGACCAGAGGAAAGAGTGCCTCCTACTGGCCCTCCAACACCACTTCCAGCAGCATCTGGTCTCCCATCCAGGGACTGACCAGGACCAATCCTGCTTAGCATCAGAAGCAAGCCAGCAGTTGGATGCAGGGTGGTATGCTGCTGATATATAGGACTCAGAGGCAACTAGAAAACACCTGCCTCCAATTGAGAGTCCAACCCCAATAAACTAGGCATAGAAATACAAAAGACTAGAGACCACATAGAAATACAAACATAGAACATAACCCCAAAAACCCGGAACTAACTAAACCAACACCGTACTAAATAAATCACCACCCCGAACCACATAAACAAAATACCCTCTGCCACGTCCTGACCAAACTACAATAACAAATAACCCTTATACTGGTCAGGACGTGACAGACCCAAGTTAAACAATGTAAAGGCAATGCTACCAAATACTAATTGAGTGTATGTAAACTTCTAACCCACTGGGAATGTGATGAAAGAAATAAAAGCTGAAATAAATCATTCTCTCTACTATTATTCTGACATTTCACATTCTTAAAATAAAGTGGTGAATTTGTAAATGTATTTGGCTAAGGTGTATGTAAACTTCCGACTTCAACTGTATATATACTGCTCAAAAAAATAAAGGGAACACTAAAATAACACATCCTAGATCTGAATGAATGAAATAATCTTATTAAATACTTTTTTCTTTACATAGTTGAATGTGCTGACAACAAAATCACACAAAAATAATCAATGGAAATCCAATTTATCAACCCATGGAGGTCTGGATTTGGAGTCACACTCAAAATTAAAGTGGAAAACCACACTACAGGCTGATCCAACTTTGATGTAATGTCCTTAAAACAAGTCAAAATGAGGCTCAGTAGTGTGTGTGGCCTCCACGTGCCTGTATGACCTCCCTACAACGCCTGGGCATGCTCCTGATGAGGTGGCGGATGGTCTCCTGAGGGATCTCCTCCCAGACCTGGACTAAAGCATCCGCCAACTCCTGGACAGTCTGTGGTGCAACGTGGCGTTGGTGGATGGAGCGAGACATGATGTCCCAGATGTGCTCAATTGGATTCAGGTCTGGGGAACGGGCGGGCCAGTCCATAGCATCAATGCCTTCCTCTTGCAGGAACTGCTGACACACTCCAGCCACATGAGGTCTAGCATTGTCTTGCATTAGGAGGAACCCAGGGCCAACCGCACCAGCATATGGTCTCACAAGGGGTCTGAGGATCTCATCTCGGTACCTAATTGCAGTCAGGCTACCTCTGGCGAGCACATGGAGGGCTGTGCCGGAGGGCTGTGCCGGAGGGCTGTGCGGGGGAGCACATGGAGGGCTGTGTGGGGTGGCATTTCCCCAAAGAAATGCCACCCCACACCATGACTGACCCACCGCCAAACCGGTCATGCTGGAGGATGTTGCAGGCAGCAGAACGTTCTCCACGGCGTCTCCAGACTCTGTCACGTCTGTCACATGTGCTCAGTGTGAACCTGCTTTCATCTGTGAAGAGCACAGGGCGCCAGTGGCGAATTTGCCAATCTTGGTGTTCTCTGGCAAATGCCAAACGTCCTGCACGGTGTTGGGCTGTAAGCACAACCCCCACCTGTGGACGTCGGGCCCTCATACCACCCTCATGGAGTCTGTTTCTGACCGTTTGAGCAGACACATGCACATTTGTGGCCTGCTGGTGGTCATTTTGCAAGGCTCTGGCAGTGCTCCTCCTGCTCCTCCTTGCACAAAGGCAGAGGTAGGGGTCCTGCTGCTGGGTTGTTGCCCTCCTACGGCCTCCTCCACGTCTCCTGATGTACTGGCCTGTCTCCTGGTAGCGCCTCCATGCTCTGGACACTACGCTGACAGACACAGCAAACCTTCTTGCCACAGCTCGCATTGATGTGCCATCCTGGATGAGCTGCACTACCTGAGCCACTTGTGTGGGTTGTAGACTCCGTCTCATGCTACCACTTGAGTGAAAGCACCGCCAGCATTCAAAAGTGACCAAAACATCAGCCAGGAAGCATAGGAACTGAGAAGTGGTCTGTGGTCCCCACCTGCAGAACCACTCCTTTATTGGGGGTGTCTTGCTAATTGCCTATAATGTCCACCTGTTGTCTATTCCATTTGCACAACAGCATGTGAAATTTATTGTCAATCAGTGTTGCTTCCTAAGTGGACAGTTTGATTTCACAGAAGTGTGATTGACTTGGAGTTACATTGTGTTGTTTAAGTATTCCCTTTATTTTTTTGAGCAGTGTATTTTTTGTTTTAAAGTTAATTTCCTGCAATTCTGCACATTTTGTCTTGGGGCGTAGAGAAAATGTTGCTGTTTTAAATCAAGTTTGCTGAGCCCTCACCCAGTGGGAGGCTCAAAGTTTTCCCTGGTCAGATTAATGGGCTGAGGAAAATCTCAGGGCTCATTTATCTCTGTCGTCAGTGTGTATGCGGTATACTGTAGGTGTCCAGAGGCATAACACAGGCCGTATTTTGGGGTCAAAACATGCCAATTGAGAAATGAGAGTGGAGGCAGGTGTATGAGGCAGCTTGCTAACCAGAGCTCAGATCTTAGCATGTGGTTGAGCCAAAAGGACCCAGGTTGTTAGCCTATGTCTTACTTTACTGGTGTACCAGTATATGTTTACTGTGTTGGTACTGTTTACAGGCAGCTGGACACAGACATCCAGGAGGACTTCCTGCTGAGGATAGGGGGCATGTTTGGTCTGGAGAGAGCAGACGCCAGCCAGCTCTACAACCTTCTGATGGAGTGTATGGACTACAGACAGTCTGTGAGTAACGTGACTGTGGACCGGGTTCCCGGGCACAGATTAAGCCTAGTCATTGACTAAAATGCACTCTCAATTGAGATTCTCATTTGAGATTGATTTTTAATCCAGGACTAGGCTTTAACCTGGGAAAACCATCCCATCCTCGCCCATTTCTATCTTTATAAAACACAGATCACAATCTTCGACTCGGAATCTGA
Organism: Salmo trutta; assembly: GCF_901001165.1. Classification (NCBI taxonomy): domain Eukaryota; kingdom Metazoa; phylum Chordata; class Actinopteri; order Salmoniformes; family Salmonidae; genus Salmo; species Salmo trutta. The sequence continues at coordinate 28,621,183 of NC_042983.1, read as the reverse complement.
GGATCAACAGGAGGCAGACTGTGCCATTTTGACGGCCACATTGAAAGGTACCGCTCCTCCTGGCCTTTATGCCTGTGTCAGTCACTGGAAGAACCCAGTCCTGTCTTGTCTGTTCTATATGTTCTCTGGGCTGAATCCTAACTTGAAATCAGAGTTTTCACACAAATGACCTATAGATCTATGCATGATCTACAAAAGTTACGCAGGGCTGATGTCTGGTTAAGATTGGGCCTACTGATGCTGTGATGATTCACAGGCACCAAGACATCTCCTGGGGAGCAGCTCAGTACAGCTCTGGCCTGGGACCGAGCAGACATAGCTAAAAAACACATCCTGGTGTATGGCCAGCACTGGCAGGTAAGAAAACTAAACAACTCACACCCTACCGCTGTACTTACCTTTTTTGCACAAAAAAATGCAGTTTCTTGCTAGCACGGACTTTGCTGATGACGGCTTTATTGAGAAAAATGTTACTAGGACATTTTTATTTATTTTTATTTAACCTGTCGTGTCTTTGGCATCATTAAAACTGAAGACATATTTATCAAATAACTCTCTGTAATTATTATTACGCGATTAACCTGATTAATCATGTAACTGTAATTAATTAGGAAGTCAGGGCACCAAGGAAAATATTCAGATTACAAAATTATAATTTTCCTAATATAACTTTCAGATATTTTAATATCTGATCAATTAGTCTTTGAATTAATGACTTATTTACCTCACGTCAGTCTCATTCCAAACGTCGTAAATTGTTGGTTATCTGCACGAACCCAGTCTTCACTATGAGTCATCCATACATCAATTGTCTTAGAATCATTTATTTACTAACTAAGTAATTCCCAGAAATGCATAACAAACAGTAGATATGGTTACAAAGAAATGATAGGAGAATGTGCCCTAGTGGGCTAAACCGGCATGGCGGCTTGTTAGACAAAAGGGGGTCAACTGAGAAGGCACTACAGAGTTGATAATTATAACAATTGAAATGCTAATCCTTTGCACATGAACACTCACTCATTCGGGAACAACTGCAATCAATATATATATTTACGCTCAGTGTGTCGTCGGGATCTCTGTTGAAAAGTTTGTTTCTGTTGGAGAGTCTGTCCGCCCTCTCTCTCTGTCATTGTTAGAGTGGATAGTTCAAAGTGACATTCATTCATGTCGTTATAGAATAGCTGTTTTAGGAGGTTGTCGGTCTTCGCGTTCAATGGTACCGAATTCCTAGCTGCAGACTAGTAATTAATATCAAAGACTTGTTCTTATTCTGTCGGTATCGATAGTCTAAGAGTTTAACCACGTGGTATGGTTAGAGTTCAGAAAGAGGAATGCTGGTCTCCAACCTTTAGCCATCTCGTAATTGAGGAAAGCTCGGTCTGGTGATAGAAAACCAAGGTGGGGGTTTTATTCGGGACATAGAAAAAGGCTGTCTCATGACGCCAGGTCCTGTCTGTGTCCCTGGGGGCGTGCCAAGGACTTAGTTAAGACTCCAAAGGGAATTGGAGTTAATTCATTAAACAGTCCAAAATCACATTACACAATTTCACAAACAGTTCCATCCTTATTCATTCATTTTATACAACCATTTAGATGTAAGTCTCATAACTGAGGCTATTACATAAACAGCACAATGGTAGTATTGTCTCTCATGAGTTTTACAAAATTGTACCAAACGGACCAGTTCGTAGCTGGATTCTTCACCGATCTTTTATACCTTCTCCAGAACCTGAATATTGTTCGGTTGTCAAGTTCTATGAGGTAGAAGAATTCCTTTGTTTGGTCTATGAAAACTCACTCTCTCTCTATACTGAGGCCATGAGGCAGGATCTTCTCATAGGAATTTACGACCTATTCTGACCACAGCAGCCTGGGTGTGGGAGACAGAGGTAGGGGGATGGTGCATAGAAAACCCAAAAAGGGCAACGTCGTGACAAACCTTTATTTAACTTGAGATGTGGTTGGCACTGCTAGCCACCGTCAGGTGAATGCATTAACTGTAAGTCTCTCTGGATCGTCTGCTAAATGACTCAAATGTAAATGTACGACAGACCAGGGGGCAGGCAGGGCAAGGCTGTTTAAGCCTGCTACACACTACACAAACGTGGCGTTTAAGCGTCGTATATGGTAGGTTCCAAAACTTCAGCGGCACAAAAGTACGTAGAACTACATAGAACTCTAAGCAAACTATGCTCCATTTGTGTAGTGTGTAGAGCGTCCTTGTTTTTTTTTTTTTTTTTTTTGGTGGGGGGGAGTAAACTGAAATTGCTGTGCTTTTTTCAAATGTATTTGATGGTATGGCAGTCAAGCTTTATGGTGGGCTTGTGGTGGTTGTCTGTCTAGGTAGGCTCGTTGGAGCAGGCCATGCTGGATGCTCTGGTTATGGACCGGGTCGGCTTTGTCAAACTGCTGATCGACAACGGTATGACCATGAACCGCTTCCTGACCGTGTCACGCCTGGAAGAACTCTATAACACAGTAATGACGATCACTTTCTCCCTCTTGTTCTTTTCAGCTCTGTATTTATGAGTTACAAGAAGAAGCAATTCTGTGTTTTTCTATTGACAGTACAGTGGCCATTAGCTAACTCATATACCACAATTGCCATAGCAGTGGTTGTAATTGCAATCACAGTAATACAGTGTAAGTCTCTCGTTGGTTGTTTGGTTTTCCCACAGTTTGAACATGTTTTGTAGATCACAGAGCTCTTTGTCATGAGTCCAGCTGTGGATGGTCTTTCGAGTTATAAACAATATTCAATAATTAATAACTTTGTATATTATTTAACACCATATATTATCATATTCAATTGTGGAAGTTTGTTTTCTAAAAGTTGAAAGGATAACTTTTCATCTGGTCTACCACTTCATTCCATAGGAACAAATGTTGTATTGTAATCCAGATAACTAGCCACTGAAGTCTGGTTTGCGTTTGATGGTTTGTGATTGTGGATAATGAAGACATGACATGCCATTATTTTATTTTTTATAGCAGCAGGGACCAACAGACAATTTTCTCCATCTTCTCGTGGAAGATGTGAAACAGGTGAATATTGTGAAACTCAATTTTGTGTGTGTATGTCTACAGTATTTTGCATGTGGAAATATTGAGTTTCAATTACTCAGGTGTGTGTGCATGTGTGTGTTTGTGTGTAGACCCATATACCTAAAGGATACAGAGTCTCCCTCATAGATGTGGGGCAGGTAATTGAGTATCTGATAGGAGGAGCCTATCGGAGCACATACACACGGAAACACTTCCGGGCCCACTATAACCTCCTATATGCCCATTGCAAGGTAAGAGACCATGGTCACGTTTCAGGATGACTATTTTGCAGTTGCCTGCCAAATCTCACAGCGCCTGGATAGGTGTTTAACATATTGTAGGCCTACCAGCTGACCGCATTATATGATATAGCAATATGAAGCCTGACTACATAGTCAATGACATGGCACGTTGGATGCTAACTGGACAACGACTGCAAAGTTGCCTGAAACGCAGCCCATGTTAGATTTCTGTATACACTGTATACACCCAAGATACCACCTTTGGGCCCTCAAGCATTTCTGTATAAACGGTCACCATTAATATAGCAGTTTTTGTCTTTTGAGTTGTTGTTGTCTTGTTTTTGTTTAGACATTTTACCTTATTAAATACTCCTTTGTGTACTCTGCACTGATTTGAGTGACCATCATTTCCAGGAGACTGGACGGGATAGTTCAGGACCCCTTAACAAAAAGAGGAGGGCAGACTGCACCCTCCACCCGCACCAAAGCCCTAACAGCAGTCCATCAAGGCCACCCTTCTTCCGCACTGCTCAGCCCTATAAACGCAAGGTCTGTGAAAGATATGGGACCAGCCAAAACAAATCTGTGACAGAACTAACATGTCTTACAAATGAGAGCTCTTTTAAAGACACATGTCTCCACTAACACAGACAAAAACACACAGGCTTTTGATAGCTAGTACTGTATATTTTGTGGCTACAAATACCCCCTGTACATTAGTGTTCTAATTGGCTGGCTGCCTCTCTTCTCTCTCCTCTATCTCTACAGGAAAGATCCATAGCGCTTAGGGACCTGAAGGTGGCCCAGCAGCAGAGCTCCGAGCTGGGCGACTCTCCACTGTTTGTTTACAACTTCAATGACCTGTTTGTGTGGGCCGTGCTGCAGAGGCGGCAGCAGATGGCGCTGTTCCTGTGGCAGCACGGGGAGGAGGCCATGGCCCGGGCTACAGTGGCGTGTAAACTGTACCGTGCCATGGCCTACGAGTTTCAGCAGAGCAACATGGATGACACCACGGCGGAGCAGCTCAAAACCTACTCTATGTCAGTGTTTCCTCGTAAACATCAAATGTTTTGTGTAGTAGTAGTGTCGAGTGCTTGGGACTATAATCTTCTATCTACAAAAAGATTCTGAGATAATTGGCTTTAATGTTCTGAAGACTAATTGATTTGAATGGTGGCAGGGATTTTAATCTTGTATATTTTTGAGCTTAACAACATGAATTGGAGTATTTAGACTACTGTATAGGTAGAGAACATTGAACAGAACAAGGCTATGTCAATAAATATACTGCTCCAAAAAATAAAGGGAACACTTAAACAGCACATTCTAGATCTGAATGAAAGAAATAATGTTATTAAATACTTTTTTCTTTACATAGTTGAATGTGCTGACAACAAAATCACACAAAAAGAATCAATGGAAATCCAATTTATCAACCCATGGAGGTCTGTATTTGGAGTCACACTCAAAACTAAAGTGGAAAACCACACTACAGGCTGATCCAGCTTTGATGTAATGTCCTTAAAACAAGTCAAAATGAAACTCAGTAGTGTGTGTGGCCTCCACATGCCTGTATGACCTCCCTACAACGCCTGGGCATGCTCCTGATGAGGTGGCGGATGGTCTCCTGAGGGATCTCCTCCCAGACCTGGACTAAAGCATCCACCAACTCCTGGACAGTCTGTGGTGCAACGTGGCGTTGGTGGATGGAGCGAGACATGATGTCCCAAATGTGCTCAATTGGATTCAGGTCTGGGGAACGGGCAGGCCAGTCTATAGCATCAATCCCTTCCTCTTGCAGGAACTGCTGACACACTCCAGCCACATGAGGTCTAGCATTGTCTTGCATTAGGAGGAACCCAGGGCCAACTGCACCAGCATATGGTCTCACAAGGGGTCTGAGGATCTCATCTCGGTACCTAATGGCAGTCAGGCTAACTCTGGCGAGCACATGGAGGGCTGTGCGGCCCCCCAAAGAAATGCCACCCCACACCATGACTGACCCACCGCCAAACCGGTCATGCTGGAGGATGTTGCAGGCAGCAGAACGTTCTCCACGGCGTCTCCAGACTCTGTCACGTCTGTCACATGTGCTCAGTGTGAACCTGCTTTCATCTGTGAAGAGCACAGGGCGCCAGTGGCGAATTTGCCAATCTTGGTATTCTCTGGCAAATGCCAAATGTCCTGCACGGTGTTGGGCTGTAAGCACAACCCCCACCTGTGGACGTCGGGCCCTCATACCACCCTCATGGAGTCTGTTTCTGACCGTTTGAGCAGACACATGCACATTTGTGGCCTGCTGGAGGTCATTTTGCAAGGCTCTGGCAGTGCTCCTCCTGCTCCTCCTTGCACAAAGGCGGAGGTAGCGGTCCTACTGCTGGGTTGTTGCCCTCCTACGGCCTCCTCCACGTCTCCTGATGTACTGGCCTGTCTCCTGGTAGCGCCTCCATGCTCTGGACACTACGCTGACAGACACAGCAAACCTTCTTGCCACAGCTCGCATTGATGTGCCATCCTGGATGAGCTGCACTACCTGAGCCACTTGTGTGGGTTGTAGACTCCGTCTCATCCTACCACTAGTGTGAAAGCACCGCCAGCATTCAAAAGTGACCAAAACATCAGCCAGGAAGCATAGGAACTGAGAAGTGGTCTGTGGTCCCCACCTGCAGAACCACTCCTTTATTGGGGGTGTCTTGCTAATTGCCTATAATTTCCACCTGTTGTCTATTTCATTTGTACAACAGCATGTGGCATTTATTGTCAATCAGTGTTGCTTCCTAAGTGGACAGTTTGATTTCACAGAAGTGTGATTGACTTGGAGTTACATTGTGTTGTTTAAGTATTCCCTTTATTTTTTTGAGCAGTGTACACAGTGGGGGGAAAAAGTATTTGATCCCCTGCTGATTTTGTACATTTGGCCACTGACAAAGAAAGGATCAGTCTATCATTTTAATGGTAGGTTTATTTGAACAGTGAGAGACAGAATAACAACAACAAAATCCAGAAAAACGCATGTCAAAAATGTTATAAATTGATTTCCATTTTATTGAGGGAAATAAGTATTTGACCCCCTCTCAATCAGAAAGATTTCTGGCTCCCAGGTGTCTTTTATACAGGTAACGAGCTGAGATTAGGAGCACACTCTTAAAGGGAGTGCTTCTAACCGCAGCTTGTTACCTGTAAAAAAGACATCTGTCCACAGAAGCAATCAATCAGATTCCAAACTCTCCACCATGGCCAAGACCAAAGAGCTCTCCAAGGATGTCAGGGACAAGATTGTAGACCTACACAAGGCTGGAATGGGCTACAAGACCATTGCCAAGCAGCTTGGTGAGAAGGTGACAACAGTTGGTGCGATTATTCGCAAATGGAAGAAACACAAAAGAACTGTCAATATCCCTCGGCCTTTGGCTCCATGCAAGATCTCACCTCGTGGAGTTGCAATGATCATGAGAACGGTGAGGAATCAGCCCAGAACTACACGGGAGGATCTTGTCAAGGATCTCAAGGCAGCTGGGACCATAGTCCCCAAGAAAACAATTGGTAACACACTACGCCGTGAAGGACTGAAATCCTGCAGTGCCCGCAAGGTCCCCCTGCTCAAGAATACATATACATGCCCGTCTGAAGTTTGCCAATGAACATCTGAATGACTCAGAGTACAACCGGTGAAAGTGTTGTGGTCAGATGAGACCAAAATGGAGCTCTTTGACCTCAACTCAACTCGCCGTGTTTGGAGGAGGAGGAATGCTGCCTATGACACCAAGAACACCATCTCCACCGTCAAACATGGAGGTGGAAACAATATGCTTTGGGGGTGTTTTTCTGCTAAGGGGACAGGACAACTTCACCGCATCAAAGGGACGATGGACGTGGCCATGTACCGTCAAATCTTGGGTGAGAACCGCCTTCCCTCAGCCAGGGCATTGAAAATGGGTCGTGGATGGGTATTCCAGCATGACAATGACCCAAAACACACAGCCAAGGCAACAAAGGAGTGGCTCAAGAAGAAGCACATTAAGGTCCTGGGGTGGCCTAGCCAGTCTCCAGATCTTAATCCCATAGAAAATCTGTGGAGGGAGCTGAAGGTTCGAGTTGCCAAACGTCAGTCTCGAAACCTTAATGACTTGGAGAAGATCTGCAAAGAGGAGTGGGACAAAATCCCTCCTGAGATGTGTGCAAACCTGGTGGCCAACTACAAGAAACGTCTGACTTCTGTGATTGCCAACAAGGGTTTTGCCACCAAGTACTAAGTCATGTTTTGCAGAGGGGTCAAATACTTATTTCCCTCATTAAAATGCAAATCATTTTATAACATTTTTGACATGCGTTTTTCTGGATTTTTTTGTTGTTATTCTGTCTCTCATTGTTCAAATAAACCTACTATTAAAATTATAGACTGATCATTTCTTTGTAAGTGGGCAAACGTACAAAATCAGCAGGGGATCAAATACTTTTTTCCCCCACTGTATATATATATATTTTTTTAGGCAGATAGAACCTTATAGTCCCAAACTCTGTGTGCCTCTGAGATTTTGTGTATGTTGTTTCAGCAGAGTGAACTTTTGTGGTTGTGTATGTATATTACTATGTTTTTGAGCGTATGTTTTCCGGTCAGTGTTTCTCAATGTTTGTGTGTTGTGGCATGGATGGCTATAGGGACTTTGGTCAGCTGGCGGTGGACGTGCTGGACCGTGCCTTCAGACAGAACGAGCGCATGGCCATGAAACTGCTGACTTCGGAGATGGAGGCCTGGAGCCACTTCACCTGCTTGCAGATGGCTGTGTCCTCCCGGCTCCGCCCCTTCGTCTCCCACTCCTGCACCCAGATGCTGCTCACCGACCTGTGGACCGGCCGCCTCAACATGAGGAAGAACTCCTGGTTCAAGGTCAGGCTCTCAAAGTCCTTTTTCCTCAGGGGGAAAATTGTCTTCACAGAGATCCGGGGGGCAACTCTGTATTGCCTTTCCGTCGAAATCTGTGTGCCGCACTTACTAAGACAACTTACTTCTAAGGCGACTTACTTCTAAGACGACTTACTAAGACGACTTACTAAGGCGACTTACTAAGACAACTTACTGAGGCGACTTACTAAGGCGACATACTAAGGCGACATACTAAGACAACTTACTTCTAAGACAACTTACTTCTAAGACAACTTACCAAGACAACATTCTAAGACAACTTACTTCTAAGACAACTTACTAAGACAACTTACTAAGACAACTTACTTCTAAGACAACTTACCAAGACAACATGCTAAGGCGACTTACTAAGACAACTTTCTTCTAAGACAAGTTACCAAGACAACTTGCCAAGACGACTTACTAAGACGACTTACTAAGACGACTTACTAAGGCGACTTACTAAGACAACTTCTAAGACAACTTTCTTCTAGGACAAGTTACCAAGACAACTTACCAAGACGACTTACTAAGACGACTTACTAAGACGACTTACTGAGGCGACTTACTAAGAAAACTTACTAAGGCGGCTTACTAAGACAACTTACTGAGGCGACTTACTAAGACAACTTACTGAGGCGACTTACTAAGGCAACTTCTAAGACAACTTACTAAGACAACTTACTTCTAAGACAACTTACTTCTAAGACAACTTACCAAGACAACTTACTAAGACAACTTACTAAGACAACTTACTAAGACAACTTACTTCTAAGACAACTTACCAAGACAACATGCTAAGGCGACTTACTAAGACAACTTTCTTCTAAGACAAGTTACCAAGACAACTTACCAAGACGACTTACTAAGACGACTTACTAAGACAACTTACTGAGGCGATTTACTAAGACAACTTACTGAGGCAACTTACTAAGACAACTTACTGAGGCAACTTACTAAGACAACTTACTGAGGCGACTTACTAAGGCGACTTACTAAGACAACTTCTAAGACAACTTTCTTCTAGGACAAGTTACCAAGACAACTTACCAAGACGACTTACTAAGACGACTTACTAAGGCGTCTTACTAAGGCGACTTAATTAAGGCGACTTACTAAGGCAACTTACTAAGGCGACTTACTTCTAAGACAACTTACTTCTAAGACAACTTAATAAGACGACTTACTAAGACAACCGCGGATCGCATTAAATCATGGGCTATATCGGGCCGAAGTCCCACCAGTTTGAGTGTTTAAAGATTCTGAAAAGCAGAGCCAGTGCACCTGAGTGTTTTTTCCATGCTAAGATTGATTGACAGCATAAATAACCAGTAGTTGAAGTGTATTTTTAGTCTATTAATGTCAGTCGATGTTATGCTGTTCCAGCAGTTACCCCTCAGATTAGACTTGTGTTTATGTGTCTGAATCTTATTCCCTGGGTGTGTGTTAGATTATCCTGAGCATCCTCATGCCCCCTGCCATCCTGCTATTGGAGTTTAAGAGCCAGGCAGAGATGTCCCATGTGCCCCAGTCCCAGGAGGCTTTGCAGTTTGGTTGGGACACGGGAAGACCAGAGGCAGCCCAGGAGGGGGGGCATACGGTAGTTAAGGTTCCAAAATGTACACCATACACCAGTCTCCCTGAATGTCAGTCCTTCCAGTTCCTGTCTGTCATGGCGTTCTAATCTCAGTTTGATGCTAATGTTGATACCAGGGTCGTATTTATTAGGAACCAAATTGTAGAAAATGGACTGAAACAGTGAGGGACTTTGCTCATTATTGATTTCCGTTGCAAAGCGTTTTCTGTTGGGTGCTCTAATGAACATGACCCTGATGTTTTGGCTCACTGAAGGATGGCCAGGATGCGGAGAAGGGATCAGCGTGGTGGGAGAATTGCCCAGTCCCCGAAGCTGACACAATCACACCTGTTATCACCCAGTGTTACTTCTGGACCAGGAGGCTGTACGATTTCTACACCGCTCCTGTCGTCAAGTTCTGGTTCCACACGGTGAGCTAGCAGCATGCACTCATAATTCTCTTCTAAGCCTCAGGGCATGCATATTATATAAAGAGGGACCTTCTTTGTTGAAAATATTCCTCAGTCTGAAACGATTGACTGGGATTAGACTTGATCCCTTCTTCATTGTTCTCACTCTGGTCCATGTGTCTGATGCTGTTGCACTGTGTGTGCTCTAGATGTCCTACTTGGCCTTTCTCATGCTGTTCTCCTACACTGTTCTGGTAAAGATGGAGGACCGGCCCAGCACTCAGGAGTGGCTGGTCATTGCCTATATTATATCCACTGCTGTGGAGAAAACAAGAGAGGTGAGTGTTGTTATGATATGGAGGGTAGTTTAATTGTTAGCACACAGTTAGGCAACACACTACCAGGATACAATCCCACACTCCATTCCCAGGTGGCAGCACCAACCGGGTCAGGGGCAGGTGTTATGCCAAGCCTTATTAACCCCACGGGTGGAAGAATCGAGAGATGATTAGTGTGCAAGCTTGCAGAGCTGGTGGCCATGTGGCTTTTGGTTTTGGGTTGAGTCCTTCATTTTGGACATGTCCTTTTTTTAAAAATGTGTGTGTGTATATATATATATATATATATATATATATATATATATATATATATATAATGTGTGTATGTACAGTGAGGGAAAAAGGTTTTTGATCCCCTGCTGATTTTGTATGTTTGCCCACTGACAAAGAAATGATGAGTCTATAATTTTAATGGTAGGTTTATTTGAACAGTGAGAGACAGAATAACAACCAAAAAATCCAGAAAAACCATGTCAAAAATGTTATAAATTGATTTGCATTTTAATGAGGGAAATAAGTATTTGACCCATCTGCAAAACATGACTTTGTACTTGGTGGCAAAACCCTTGTTGGCAATCACAGAGGTCAGACATTTCTTGTAGTTGGCCACCAGGTTTGCACACATCTCAGGAGGGATTTTGTCGCACTGCAGATCTTCTCCAAGTCATTAAGGTTTCGAGGCTGACATTTGCCAACTCGAACCTTCAGCTCCCCCCACAGATTTTCTATGGGATTAAGGTCTGGAGACTGGCTAGGCCACTCTAGGACCTTAATGTGCTTCTTCTTGAGCCACTCCTTTGTTGCCTTGGCCGTGTGTTTTGGGTCATTGTCATGCTGGAATCCACGACCCATTTTTAATGCCCTGGCTGAGGGAAGGAGGTTCTCACCCAAGACTTGACGGTACATGGCCCCGTTAATCGTTCCTTTGATGCGGTGAAGTTGTCCTGTCCCCTTAGCAGAAAAACACCCCCAAAGCATAATGTTTCCACCTCCATGTTTGACGGTGGGGATGGTGTTCTTGGGGTCATAGGCAGCATTCCTCCTCCTCCAAACACGGCGAGTTGAGTTGATGCCAAAGAGCTCCATTTTGGTCTCATCTGACCACAACACTTTCACCCAGTTGTCCTCTGAATCATTCAGATGTTCATTGGCATACTTCAGACGGGCATGTATATGTGCTTTCTTGAGCAGGGGGACCTCGCGGGCGCTGCAGGATTTCAGTCCTTCACGGCGTAGTGTGTTACCAATTGTTTTCTTGGTGACTATGGTCCCAGCTGCCTTGAGATCATTGACAAGATCCTCCTGTGTAGTTCTGGGCTGATTCCTCACCGTTCTCATGATCATTGCAACTCCACGAGGTGAGATCTTGCATGGAGCCCCAGGCCGAGGGACATTGACAATTCTTTTGTGTTTCTTCCATTTGCGAATAATCGCACCAACTGTTGTCACCTTCTCACCAAGCTGCTTGGCGTTGGTCTTGTAACCCATTCCAGCCTTGTGTAGGTCTATAATCTTGTCCATGACATCCTTGGAGAGCTCTTTGGTCTTGGCCATGGTGGAGAGTTTGGAATCTGATTGATTGATTGCTTCTGTGGACAGGTGTCTTTTATACAGGTAACAAGCTGAGATTAGGAGCACTCCCTTTAAGAGTGTGCTCCTAATCTCAGCTCGTTACCTGTATAAAAGACACCTGGGAGCCAAACATCTTTCTGATTGAAAGGGGGTGAAATACTTATTTCCCTCATTAAAATGCAAATCAATTTATAACATTTTTGACATGCGTTTTTCTGGATTTTGTTGTTGTTATTCTGTCTCTTACTGTTGAAATAAACCTACCATTAAAATTATAGACTGATCATTTATTTGTCAGTGGGCAAACGTACAAAATCAGCAGGGGATCAAATACTTTTTTCCCTCACTCTATGTATGTATGTATGTATGTATGTATGTATGTATGTATGTATGTATGTATGTATGTATGTATGTATGTATGTATGTATGTATGTATGTATGTATGTATTTCTGTCACCATTTTGAGTGAACAATAGTCTTCTCGGAATAGCCGACCCAGGGGGAGTCAAGTCTGAGCTGGCCCTGGACCTAAGGTAGGGTTGCTTTCTCCTAAAATCAGGTTCCAGACCAGTTAACTAGACCCCTAAACTAAGTGAGAGTGTCAATATTAGCGGGCTAGATATTGGTTCCGTAACAGTGTATATAATAAGTTGAAGACTAAACCTGCCCTGACACACTGAGGCTGTCTTATCTCTGGCACGTTAGACTCAAAGGTCTGACACAGTTTATATGTTAGACCTGATAGGGTCTCTCTCTCTCTTACATCTCTCTCTTTCTTTTCCTCTCTTTCTATTTCCCCTCTCTCTCACACCATCCCACGCTGTCTGCGTCTCATTCTCTCTCATATGTTCTCCCCCTCTTTTATCACTGCTCAACCTCGTACCCATCAGAGGTGTAGATTCGAGTCACAAATTAGATGACTTGAGACTCGACTTGATATAAAATAAAATGACTTAAGACTTGACTTGGAGCCTCAAGACTCGGGACTCGACTTTGACTTGAGACTGATGACTTGAAATGATCTGTCCAGCTTTTGTAATGTTTTGGCACTCATTAATTTCCACTCAGCCAGAAACTGTAGCCGCAGCATGCCAGCATCACTCTAGCAGATTGGCTAGTGAAACGCACACTCTGCCCTCTGATTGGACAAGCAAACGGTCAATCAACACAGGTCAGGTGAGCCAGCGCATTAGAAGGTTTTGGGCGGTCACGACTCACAAGTGTGATATTTTTTATATTTTTTAAAATCATACAGTTTTTAAAGGATTACAAAAAACTGTAACTGTAATCCATTACGTTACCAGCAAAAATATTGTAATCAGCTTACAGATACTTTTGAAAAACTAGATCTTTGACACTTCTCTGTTTTCTCAATGACATTCAAATAAGCATTGAAAAAAGGTGCAAGTTTAAATTTGTTCTACCTGAGCGAGACCGACCACAAGTCAGAGACCACTATGATGACACCAAATGCGTTTAATGGATCGCAGGAAAAGAGCAGGAATAGGCTTTTCTAGGCTACAGTCCAAGCTATGTGTTCCAATGATGCGACTGCAGTCGGCATTCAAAGATTATCCAACTTGAATAAACGCTTTGAGGTAAGGAGGACAGCAGTTGTGTAGTCTACGGCGATACGGATATCACTTATTATTGATAGCTACATAGCGCATTGATGTGAATCACACTGCTGCTCTCTCATTTAGCTATTTGCGCCTTATGGATTGTGGCTGTTGTGGATGGCTGTTCACAAATTTAAATGTGTATTTGAACCCAACAATGGTTGAATTCAAGAAGTTTAAGCTGCCTATCAATCATTGTTTTTGAACCACTGGACATCCAGTGAAAAATGCGCTCTTGCAACAGCTGCACAGTGCGGATCCCAGCCTATGGAATAAAAGTGGGGCTTTTCTTGCTCAATGCTCAAACTTGCACACTTTTGATAGACTTAAAGGGGCCGTCTGTAGTTGCTACATCCATTTTTGGACGTACTTTTTCTTGCCACTGTATATATAATGTATGTGAACCCTTTGGAAAAACCTGGATTTCTGCAGAAATTGGTCATCAAATTTGATCTGATCTTCATCTAGGTCACAACAATAGACAAAAACAGTCTGCTTCAACTAATAACACACGGACAATATGTTTTCATGTCTTTATTGAACACACTGTGTAAACATTCACAGTGCAGGGTGGAAAAAGTATGTGAACCCTTGGATTTAATAACTGTTTGACCCTCCTTTGACAGCAATAGCCTCAACAAAAAGTTTTCTGTAGTTGCGGATCAGACCTGCACAACGGTCAGGAGGAATTTTGGACCATTCCTCTTTACAAAACTTTCAGTTAAGCATATATTCTTGGGATGTCTGGTGTGAACTGTTCTCTTGTGGTCATGCCACAGCATCTCAATCGGGTTGAGGTCAGGACTCTGACTGGGCCGCTACAGAAGGTGTATTTTCTTCTGTTGATGCCATTCTGTTTTTGATTTACTTCTGTGTTTTGGGTCATTGTCCTGTTGCATCACACATCTGTTGAGCTTCAATTGGAGGACAAATAGCCTAACATTCTCCTGCAAAATGTCTTGATAAACTTTGGAATTCATTTTTACGTCGATGATAGAAAACTGTCCAGGCCCTGAGGCAGCAAAGCAGCCCCAAACCATGATGCTCCCTCCACCATACTTTACAGCTGGGATGAGGTTTTGATGTTGGTGTGCTGTGCCTTTTTTTCTCCACACATATTGTTGTGTGTTCCTTCCAAACAACTCAATTGTAGTTTCATCTGTACACAGAATATTTTGCCAGTAGCGCTGTGGAACATCCAGGTGCCCGTTTGTAAACTTCAGACATGCACTAATGTTTTTTTTGGACAGCAGTGGCTTCTTCCGTGGTGTCCTCCCATGAACACCATTCTTGTTAAGTGTTTTACGTATCATAAACATAGATATTAGCATGTTCCAGAGATTTCTGTATGCCTTTAGCTGACACTCTAGGATTATTCTTAACCTCATTGAGCATTCTGCGCTGTGCTCTTGCAGTCATCTTTGCAGGATGGCCACGCCTAGGGAGAGTGGCAACAGTGCTGAACTTTCTCCATTTATAGACAATTTGTCTTACCGTGGACTGATGAACATAAAGACTTTTAGAAATACTTTTGTAACACTTTCCAGCTTTATGCAAGTCAACAATTCTTAATCTGATCTCTTCTGAGATCTCTTTTGTTTGAGGCATGGTTCACATCAGGCAATGCTTCTTGTGAATGGCAATCTCAAATTTTGTGAGTGTTTTTTAAAGGGCAAGGCAGCTCTTACCAACATCTCCAATCTCGTCTCATTGATTGGACTCCAGGTTAGTTGACTCCTGACTCCAATTAGCTTTTGGAGAAGTCATTAGCCTAGGGGTTCACATACTTTTCCCAATCTACACTGTGAATTTTTAAATGATGTTTTCAATATAGACAATAAAAATACAATAATTTGTGTGTTGTTATTAGTTTAAGCACACTATGTTTGTCTATTGTTGTGACTTAGATAAAGATCAGATCAAATTTGATGACCAATTTATGCAGAAATCCAGGAAAATTCCAAAGGGTTCACATACTTTTTCTTGCCACTGTGTGTATATACAGTACCAGTCAAAAGTTTGGACACACCTACTCATTCAAGGGTATTTCTTTATTTTTACTGTTTTCTACATTGTAGAATAATAGTGAAGACATCAAAATGATGAAATAACACATATGGAATCGTGTAGTAACCAAAAAAGTGTTAAACAAATTCTTCTACCCATGATGGCAGCTTTGCACACTCTTGGCATTCTCTCAACCAGCTTCAGGAGGATAGTCATCTGCAATGCATTTCAATTAACAGGTGTGCCTTGTTAAAAGTACATTTGTGGAATTTCTTTCATTCTTAATGCGTTTGAGCCAATCAGTTGTGTTGTGACAAGGTAGGGGTGGTATGCAGAAGAGAGCCCTATTTAGTAAAAGACCAAGTCCATATTATGTCAAGAACAGCTCAAATAAGAAAAAATAAATGACAGTGCATCATTACTTTAAGACATGAAGGTCAGTCAATCCGGGAAAATGTCAAGAAATTTGAAAGTTTCAGTCACACAAATGTGCAGTCACAAAAGCCATTAAGCACTATGATGAAACTAGCCCTCATGAGGACCGCCACAGGAAATGAAGACCCAGAGTTACCTCTGCTGCAGAGGATAAGTTCATTAGAGTTAACTGCACCTCAGATAGCAGGCCCAATAAATGCTTCACAGAGTTCAAGTAACAGACATCTCAACATCAACTGTTCAGAGGAGACTGCGTGAATCAGGCATTCATGGTTGAATTGCTGCAAAGAAACCACTACTAAAGGACACCAATAAGAAGAAGTGACTTGCTTGCGCCAAGAAACACGAGCAATGGACATTAGACCGGTGGAAATCTGTCGTTTGGTCTGATGAGTCCAAATTTGAGATTTTTGGTTCCAACCGCCGTTTCTTTGTGAGACGCTGAGTTGAACAGATGATCTCCGCATGTTCCTACCGTGATGCATGGAGGAGGAGGTGTGATGGTGTGGGGGTGCTTTGCTGGTCATTAAGAAAGTAGTAAAAATAAAGAATAACCCTGGAATGAGTAGGTGTGTCCAAACTTTTGACTGGTACTGTGTGTGTGTGTATATATACAGTGAGGGAAAAAAGTATTTGATCCCCTGCTGATTTTGCACATTTGCCCACTGACAAGGAAATTATCAGTCTATAATTCTAATGGTAAGTTTATTTGAACAGTGAGAGACAGAGTAACAAAAACAAAAATCCAGAAAAACAAAATGTCAAAAATGTTATAAATTGATTTGCGTTTTATATATATATATATATATATATATATAGCCTGTTCCTATATTCCCAATAAACAATGGCTTGACTTACTTTTTGTGAAGGTTTGGTGTGGTGTGGCTATTATTATGCTTTAGCTACTGCAAGCCTATGAAGGCAGTGCGCACCAGCGCTCCAACTGACTCAGACAGTTGAATTTGAGGTGAGAAAGAAGGTTTCAGGCCTATCAGAGTTATTCCTACAATCGAACAATATAATGCTTATCTTTATACAAAATATTCTGATTGAGAATTAACCTCCTTCCGTAAGTCTATATCTGTATAGCAGACGCAGTAACCATCTGACAAAGAAATGCATGTTGTTGTCATAGCATGCCGCCAGCATATCTCTATCTTTCTGGGGATAGGCCTAAGCTTCTCTTCCTTTATATATATATATATATATACAGTTGAAGTCGGAAGTTTCCATACACTTAGGTTGGAGTCATTAAAACTGATTTTTCAACCACTCCACAAATTTCTTGTTAACAAACTATAGTTTTGGCAAGTCGGTTAGGACATCTACTTTGTGCATGACACAAGTCATTTTGCCAACAATTGTTTACAGACAGATTATTTCACTTATAATTCACTGTATCACAATTCCAATGTGTCAGAAGTTTACACACACTAAGTTGACTGTGCCTTTAAACAGCTTGGAAAATTCCAGAAAATGATGTCATGGCTTTAGAAGCTTCTGATTGGCTAATTGACATCAGTTGAGTCAATTGGAGGTGTACCTGTGGATGTATTTCAAGGCCTACCTTCAAACTCAGTGCCTCTTTGCTTGACATCATGGGAAAATCAAAAGGAATCAGCCAAGACCTCAGAAAAATAATTGTAGACCTCCACAGGTCTGGTTAATCCTTGGGAGCAATTTCCAAATGCCTGAAGGTACCACGTTCATCTGTACAAACAATAGTACGCAAGTATAAACACCATGGGACCACGCTGCCGTCATACCGCTCAGGAAGGAGACGCATTCTGTCTCCTAGAGATGAACGTACTTTGGTGCGAAAAGTGCAAATCAATCCCATATATTTTATAAAATTATAAATATGGAATCAAAATGTTGAAATCGGATTCCACTAGCTGATCATTGTCTGCAACCACCTCTGATCATGAAGTAATATAACAGGCATGGAGAGTGAGCTCGTCTGTGGTGGTCGGTGAACCCTCAACCTTCTGGCCTGTAGCCCTGAGTGGCATCGTGCCACAAAAGAAGTGGCAAGGTTGATATCCACATTTGTAAACACACGGTCCCAACAGTTATTGTTATTTGTGGTCTTAAACATTCTTTTGAGTGAATTCTATGAGAGGGACGGTGTTCAATTTATTTTACAGTGCAATGGGAGGGTCATGTGAAAGTATTTTTAAAGTTGGGGAGGTAGGTGCATTTTCTTTTCTGACACCTTGCGTTGGACCAGCCCCCCACCCCAGACCAGTAAATGTTGATCTGTCCCTTAGAATGCAGGACTTGAACTTGACTCGAGACTTGACCCATTCTACTTGGGACTCAACTTGAAACTTGGACCTTGTGACTTGAGAATTACTTGTGACTCAAATAATTGTGACTTGGTCCCACCTCTGGTACCCACAGTCTGAATACAACATCCACTAGATAGCAGTAGGAGGTCACATCATTTCTCTTTGCTGCTAGAAACCAGTTGTGTCTGGTTTGGGTAGTGAGTCATTATGCCAAAAAATGGCGGAACGGATTTTCATGGCTGACATCATAAAATGACCTTAGCAATCAGGGCTTTCAAAAATAAAACCCAGAGAAGTGAGGAAACTTATAACTTATTTTCCTATTGTAAACAATGAGCTTGATAAATGGCACATGTGGAGGATGCATATAAGGTCATGTGGATGGAGAAGGAATTTCATTGATGGCCTAGTGGCTTAACTATCATGTTCGGGGGCAGAACGACAGATTTGTACCTTGTCAGCTTGGGGATTCGATCTAGCAACCTTTTGGTTACTGGCCCAGCGCTCTAACCACTGGGCCACCTGCCGCCCTAATGACCATCAGTTGTACCCTTTCCATGCATACTAAATGTTTGCACTTTGTAAATTGACCTACAATGCATATTCGATGAAAATCACCATTGCGCATGATTTATGGCCTTTATGGAGGGGTGCTGGGATCGAGATTTCCAAAAAGACAAGGACTGTAGCTTTCAAACGATATTTCACTTTCTATGGGGGGTGGTACAGGGTCCAAAACAACCACTCAGAGTTTAACAGGATGACAGGAGCTTCACAAAAAATCTCCATATCGTCTTGCTCACTGCTCGTCTAGAAAAATAATGACCATTCTGCACATCACTACCCATAAATATACTGTACGTTCACTGAATAACTCAGTGGTCATTATCTCACCATCTTACCATAAGTAATAATATTATACTTCAACTTACCATCAAGCATGTGAGAATCACAATAATAACCAATCACACTGCCAGTCATTATTCATACCATAGAGATCATATACAATGACTTCATTAATTGGTGTTCTAATTCCTCATTCTATGATTTATACAGTATGTTTGATGACATTACCTGATGCTAGAGGTTGCCATGGGAGACAACCTGTAGGCAACTCACAAAAATGTCCACAGTAGCCTAATTTTATTCAAATACTTTGATCATCATAGCAGTCTCTGACACGGCGTACAGCTATACTACATGGAGATCGACATAACATTGTTACTGTGTTGTGCAAAATAGCCAGCAATAAGGCTATAATCTGTTAATACAGTACTAGGCTACTAACAAACACTAACAACAGTGCTTTCTTCACCAATAGCACTGAATTCAACTAAATGTATATATACTGGCTGTATATGTATATTTAAAATTGTTAATTCATTTAAATTATAGTGAGGTGTGTGTTGTTACTACTTATTAGGTGTTCATGTCAGTGCCGAGGAAACCCAGTCAAAAGCTGAAGGTGTGGTTTGGAGAGTACTGGAATGTGACTGACTTCCTGGCCATCGTCCTCTTCCTGGTGGGGCTGGGGCTACGCTGGGACAGTGGGTCCTACCGGACTGCCGGGCGGATCACCTACTGCCTGGACATCATCTTCTGGTATGTTCGGGTGCTGGACCTGCTGGCCGTCAACCAGCATGCCGGGGCCTACCTCACCATGATCACCAAGATGGTGAGTAAAGCCATGTGCCTTTCCTTCCTTGGGTTAACACCTAGAGTGAGTACAACATGGCATGCTATGGGGCCTGGTCAAAAGTGATGCACATTTTGATAAGTTGATGCAGGTTTGTTAGTGCTGGGTTGGGACAAAAATGTGCACCATTGTGTGCCCCCTAGTGCTGGGATAGAACACTGACTGACCATACAGCACATATTTTAATTTATACAAACAAAATGGAGTCATTTGTTTCTTTTCTGTGTTCTCTACCCATCTGCTCAGACCAGTAACATGTTCTACATTGTGGTGATGATGGCGATTGTGCTGCTGAGTTTCGGCGTGTCCAGGAAGGCTATCTTGTCTCCAGACGAAGCTCTGTCATGGAGCCTGCTCAGAGATGTGGTCAACCAGCCGTACTGGATGATGTTTGGAGAAGTGTACGCAGGCGAAATAGACAGTGAGTAACCAGTGACCAGTCACAGTAGTGGCTCAATTGGTTGGCGCTGCTTGCAACACCAGAGCTGTGTAGGTAGACTCCTGCATGGGCAACAGTCTATGGGAATAGGGTGTTATTTGAGACATCTCTTGTGTGTTTGTGGCAGCCTGTGCAGGTGACACGCCGTGTGTCCCAGGTGCCTTCCTCACCCCCTTCCTCCAGGCCGTCTACCTCTTCTTCCAGTACATCATCATGGTCAACATCCTCATTGCCTTCTTCAAGTAGGGACTCTCTATCAAAAATATAAATTGTATTCTGACTCTGTGTGTCTCTGCCTGATTGTGTCTTTATGTTTTATGCTTTATGTACAAATGGGGTTTTGCAGCTTCTCTGAGTGCTGTACTGTTTCTTATGGATCCTTTTTGACAGCAATATCTACTTTGACATGAAGTCCATATCAAATAAGCTGTGGAAGTACAACCGCTACCGTTACATCATGACCTATCAGGAGAAGCCGTGGCTGCCCCCGCCCCTCATCATCCTGAGTCACATGACCCTGTGTGTGACTGCCATTTACCGGAAACACAGAGGCTTGTCCGAGCAGGAGAGGGACTCCTGTGGGCTTAGTGAGTGAGTGAGTGTGTGTGTGTGTGTGTGTGTGTGTGTGTGTGTGTGTGTGTGTGTGTGTGTGTGTGTGTGTGTGTGTGTGTGTGTGTGTGTGTGCGTGGATGCTTCTCTTTCTCGATGAAACAGCATTAAAAGTCTGATTTAGCCTTAGCCTACTACACTGTGTTTCTATGACAGTATTGATTCACAGCATTTCCACATGGTAGAAAAATGCTACAGTAGATCGTGTGTTGGAAAAATGTAATCTCTTTCTCCCTCTGTCAGAGCTTTACCTGGGCCAAGAGGACCTGAAGAGGCTGCATGAGTTTGAGGAGAGGTGTTTGATGTCGTATTTCCACGAGAAAAACCAAGATGTTCTCTGCAGCCAGATCAACAGGGTACGAGCCACTGCAGAAAGGTGAGACTGGGACTTAGAAAGAGTGTCATCTTCCTCTCAATAGCCATTGAGACCTTTTCTTTGTGATTCACCTGAATGTCTGTCTATGGCCTTTACCTGACAGGGCTGAGGAGATGGGTGTGGTTATGGGCGAGGTGTCGGACAGGGTCCACTTCATCCAGGATACCCTGCAGGTGCTGGACAGCCAGCTGGGTCAGCTGCAGGACCTGTCCGCCCTGGCCGTGGACACCCTCACCCTCCTATCGGCCTCCGATAGCCTGCAGCAGGAGGAGGCCCGCCTAGGCCACTGCCGGCCAATCACCCCCTCCCGTCACCATGTTCCCCACAGCTGGACCCTCCCCCACGGAGGTGGAGGCAGTGTTGACATCATGCCCTGCCACACCCCTAGGGCCTACCGCAGCACCCCACCCTCCCTGCTGTGGGGCCACACCTCCCGCAGCCAACGCCCGTCACTGGAGTGGCACACGGGGGTATGGGGGGCAGGCGACCATGGAGGGCAGGGGACTGGTGAGTGTTGTGTGCCTTCCCGCTGTGGCTCTCCCCCGTACCCTTCGGCCTGGGCTATAGACAGTTCTCTGGAACCCCCCCACGGCAAACCCAGGGTCTGCTGCGACCCTGAGATGTCCATGGAAGAGGAAGGGGAGGAGTTTGGGAAGTCCTTTGATGTGAATGTTTCCAGGGCCTCTAGTCGAGCCTTCCTGTTGTCGGACACCCAGGATGAGAGAGTCTGTGGGGCCAGGGGTTTGGTGAACCCCGCCTTCTGTAAGGACGACGACCCTGGGGCAGTTCACTCCAGACAGGGCCAGTGGGGCAGGAAGCGTCCTCACCGGTGGGCGGGTCTGTCCAGGGACCGGCCCTACAGTCACAGCCGCTCTCTCTCCTCTAGCATGGAAAACATGGCTCTCACTGGTGTCCCCCTGAGCCAGCTACGAGCCTCCTTCCCCGCTCTCGATTGCCTGTCGGAGGGGGGAAGCTTCACAGCTGACATACCCCTTGGCTGCAGTAAAAGCAGAGGTAATCTACCACCATCTTATGCCATGTTCTTTAAAAATGTTTTGGTCCTGAGCAAATTTCATGTCTGCTGAGCACTGAAAATGTTGTGCAACTTCCAGCGTGCGTTTATTGTGAACACTGACGCTGTACCCGCTTTAAGTTACAGTTTCAGACAGTGGTCAAGTAGGCTACAGTGACTATTTGATCATAATGTAGGCATACCAGAGTGGCCTACCATCAAAAACAATGGGGAAAATGCATCCCGTAACATTTAAACATGGAAATAGCTGTTCTATCATTCAGCCAACTGTTGCAGCAAATGTGTGTTCAGAGTAGGCCCACATTCCATTAGACATTTGAAAAAAACATGCAGGGCTTGACATTAACCTGTTTATCCACTTGTCCTTCAGACAAGGAGGTGACTGAAAATGTTGTGTTGTTTGATGCAAGAAACCACTTTACAAAAAAAATATATATACAGTTGAAGTAGGAGGTTTACATACACCTTAGCCAAATACATTTAAACTCAGTTTTTCACAATTCTTGACATTTAATCAGAGTAGAAATTCCATGTCTTAGGTCAGTTAGGATCATCACTTTATTTTAAGAATGTGAAATGTCAGAATGATAGTCGAGAGAATGATTTATTTCAGCTTTTATTGCTTTCATCACATTGCCAGTGGGTCAGAAGTTTACATACACTCAATTAGTATTTGGTAGTGTAACCGATGTGAAATGGCTAGTTAGTTAGCGGTGGTGCGCGCTAATAGCGTTTCAATCGGTGACGTCACTCGCTCTGAGACTTGAAGTAGGGTTTCCCCTTGCGTTGCAAGGGCCACGGATTTTGTGGCGCGATGGGTAACGATGCTTTGTGGGTGTCAGTTGTTGATGCTTGCAAGGGTCCCTGGTTCGAGCCCAGGTTGGGGCGAAGAGAGGGACAGAACCTACACTGTTACATTGGTGCCGTGACCCGGATCATTGGTTGCTGCGGAAAAGGAGGAGGTCAAAAGGGGGGTGAGTGTAACCGATGTGAAATGGCTAATTAGTTAGCGGTGGTGCGCGCTAATAGCGTTTCAATCGGTGACGTCACTCGCTTTGAGACTTGAAGTAGGGTTTCCCCTTGCGTTGCAAGGGCCGTGGCTTTTGTGGCGCGATGGGTAACGATGCTTCGTGGGTGTCAGTTGTTGATGTGTGCAAGGGTCCCTGGTTCGAGCCCAGGTTGGGGCGAAGAGAGGGACGGAACCTACACTGTTACAGTAGCATTGCCTTGGAATTGTTTCACTTGGGTCAAACGTTTTGGGTAGCCTTCCACAAGCTTCCCACAATAAGTTGGGTGAATTTTGGCCCATTCCTCCTGACCGAGCTGGTGTAACTGAGTCAGGTTTGTAGGCCTCCTTGCTCACACACGCTTTTTCAGGTCTGCCCACAATTTGTCTATAGGATTGAGGTCAGGGCTTTGTGATGGCCTTTCCAATACCTTGACTTTGCTGTCCTTAAGCCATTTTGCCACAACTTTAGAAGTATGCTTGGGGTCATTGTCCATTTGGAAGACCCATTTGCGACCATGCTCTAACTTCCTGACTGCTGTCCTGAGATGTTGCTTCAATATATCCACTTAATTTTCCTCCCTCATGATGCCATCTATTTTGTGAAGTGCACCAGTCCCATCAAAGCACCCCCACAGCATGATGCTGCCACCCCCGTTCTTCACGGTTGGGATGGTGTTCTTCGGCTTGCAAGCCTCCCCCTTTTTCCTCCCAACATAACAATGGTAATTATGGCCAAACAGTTCTATTTTTGTTTCATCAGACCAGAGGATATTTCTCCAAAAAGTAAGATCTTTGTCCCTATGTGCAGTTGCAAACCGTAGTCTGGCTTTTTTATGGCGGTTTTGGAGCAGTGGCTTATTCCTTGCTGAGCGGACTTTCAGGTTATGTCGATATAGGACTCATTTTACTGTGGATATAGATACTTTTGTACCTGTTTCCTCCAGCATCTTCACAAGGTCCTTTTGCTGTTATTCTGGGATTGATTTGCACTTTTTGCACCAAAATACGTTCATCTCTAGGAGACAGAACGCATCTCCTTCCTGAGCAGTATGACGGCTGCGTGGTCCCATGGTGTTTATACTTGCAATTTTTTTCTGAGGTCTTGACTGATTTCTTTTGATTTTCTCATGATGTCAAGCAAAGAGACACTGAGTTTGAGGGTAGGCCTTGAAATACATCCACAGGTACACCTCCAATTGACTCAATTGATGTCAATTAGCCTATCAGAAGCTTCTATAGCCATGACACCATTTTGTGGAATTTTCCAAGCTGTTTAAAGGCACAGTCAACTTAGTGTATGTAAACTTCTGACCCACTGGAATTGTGATATAGTGAATAATAAGTGAAATAACATGTTGGAAAAATTACTTGTGTCATGCACAAAGTAGACTTGCCAAAACTATAGTTTGTTAACAAGAAATTTGTGGATTGGTTGAAAAATCAGTTTTAATGACTCCAACCTAAGTGTATGTAAAATTCCGACTTCAACTGTATAAATATATAAATGTTTATTCCCATACCATTATTACAGAGAATCAGACAAATTATGCTACCCTCTGCCTATTAGCTACTTAGCTTATTCAAGCCTGTCTCAAAATATAACACTGCTGTTCAATCTTGTGCTTTTATGCGTGAGCAGAGATTTATTCTGCATGTCAATCCCGGGGGCGCAGTTTAGAGGGAACATTGCTCTTATGCTTGGTTAGCATTAGCAACAACATACATACAAGGCTCAGTTATATTTTTTGGTCCTCACATTTGTATTATATATCATATATCCATGTACAAATACCAATAAGGTAAAACATTCCATGACACTAATCAGTTTCCCAATGTATCTCAAGTGATTCTATCTATCCTGGTTGTGTTTTGCAGAGTGGTCCAACTGGTTTGACCTGGCAGTGACCTCAGGGAGCAGAGAGAGGTGTCAGGGCAGGAAGACAGTCAAGATCCTGGAGGAGAGATCTTCAGACCCTGTAAGACAGACAGTAGACAAACAGATAGACCGACACTAGACAAACAGACGTCTGAACACTGAATCTGTTCAAACTCTATCTGCCATTTACTACTAGGTCCTGCATGGTGCCACAGTCTAACAGAGCTGTAGCTATTTACAGTAGTACACGTAAAGCTGTGTATAGTCTGTGTATATCGATTGATTTGAGATTACACTTCATTGACCACTCTGCTCTCAGGGGAAAGAGGTGGACTCATACCTCTCTGACGTGTGCAGAAAGAGGAGGCGCAGGGGAGGAGAGCCTGTGTGCTGGTCTGCCTCTGCCAGCCTCAACCCGCTCAGTATGTACACATAGAGACAGAAAGAGGGCAGACCTTCTATCTTTGCCATTGATCAATTCTGTTCATCATCTCACCTTCTCGTGTCAATATTGTTTCAGATTCTGAACCCATGGATTCGTTGCAGAAAGTAGCTTTTTCACATCAGGTAAGATTTAATCTTGTGTTGTATGTACAAGTAGTTATGTTTTGTCAATATAAAGATGTTAAGTAAAAATAGAGGAAAAGGTACCAGAACAATATATAAAGATGTGTGGAGATTTATACTGTATATAGAGATCTCTTTAGAAATAGTCCATGGGCCAGCGAAAAAAATGTGTCCACTCTGGGCTGGCAAAAGTTTAATAGTCTTATCTTTGTCTCCCTATCCCTAGCTTTGTACAGTTGAAGTCGGAAGTTTACATACACTTAGGTTAAAACTCGTTTTTCAACCACTCCACAAATTTCTTATTAACAAGCTATAGTTTTCGCAAGTCGGTTAAGACATCTACTTTGTGCATGACACAAGTAATTTTCCAACAATTGTTTACAGACAGATTATTTCACTTATAATTCACTGTATCACAATTCCAGTGGGTCAGAAGTTTACACACACTAAGCTGACTGTGGCTTTAAACAGCTTAGAAAATTCCAGAAAATGATGTCATGGCTTTGGAAGTTTCTGATAGGCTAATTGACATAATTTGAGTCAATTGGAGGTGTACCTGTGGATGTATTTCAAGGCCTATCTTCAAACTCAGTGCCTCTTTGCTTGACATCATGGGAAAATCAAAAGAAATCAGCCAAGACCTCAGAAAATTATTTTTAGACCTTCACAAGTCTGGTCCATCCTTGGGAGCAATTTCCAAACGCCTGAAGGTACCACGTTCATCTGTTCAAACGATAGTATGCAAGTATAAACACCATGGGACCACGCAGCCATCAAACCGCTCAGGAAGGAGAAAAAGCGTCAGCGAGCAAGGAGGCCTACAAACCTGACTCAGTTACACCAGCTCTGTCAGGAGGAATGGGCCAAAATTCACCCAACTTATTGTGGGAAACTTGTGGAAGGCTACCCAAAATGTTTGACCCAAGTTAAACAATTTAAAGGCAATGCTACCAAATACTAATTGAGTGTATGTAAACTTCTGACCCACTGGGAATATGATGAAAGAAATAAAAGCTGAAATAAATCACTCTCAACTATTATTCTGACATTTCACATTCTTAAAATAAAGTGGTGATCCTAACTGACCTAAGACAGGGAATGTTTACTCTGATTAAATGTCAGGAATTGTGAAAACTGAGTTTAAATGTATTTGGCTAAGGTGTATGTTAACTTCCGACTTCAACTTGGAAACAGGTTTTTGGTGTTTCAAATATGGGGTATCGAAGAATGGGTTGTGGAAGTGGAGGATTTGTTACATATTTTCTGCTATTGCACCATAGTTGCTAACTTTTGGGCAAAAGTACAAGAGTGGTTACTCCCTGTTTTACATGATTTTATTATATCTCCACAAAAAGTTATATTGGGTGACTTAAGGTACAGATGCAACACGATATACAATCTCTTGATTCTGCTGGGTAAGGTTTTCATTTTTAAAACTCAGAAAACAAATGTTAGTATTGGATTATTTAAAAAATAACAGTCAAACGCTATTATACACTAGAAGGATTGATTGCAAAAGAAAGTGGGAGGTCTCAAGATTTTACTGATAATTGGGACCAAATAACACTTCAAGGGATGGGCCTGATTTCATAGACTACGGAAAGGTGCTCCTAATCGCCAGTCATATAACAATTTAAATATTATTTTTGTAGTTCTTTTTTCAAATCTTCCTGTTTATGTTCTTTTATATTTTGTTAGTGTAATTGGTTGTTTATTTGCCATTTGTGTCTCCACCACACTGAGGTAGTGGGCTGAAGTGGGTGCGGTGTTCTGTTGGATGTGTGTCGGGTAGTCCGGGGGACCATGAACCTTTAGTTACCACTTCCCTATTGTGGGATGGTTATTTGTAACAACTGTCAATGGTATTACACTGAGTACACAAAACATTAGGAACACCTGCCCCTTCCTTGACATCTATACCAGGCATTGTGATAGGAAGGCCCGGAAAATCTTTAAAGACTCCAACCACCCAAGTCATAGACTGTTCTCTCTGCATTCGCACGACAAGCGGTACCGGTTCATCAAGTCTGGCACCAACAGTCTCTTGAACAGCTTCTATACCCAAGCAATAAGACTGATAAATAGCTAACAAAATAGCTTCACGGGCTCTATGAGTTAACCTTGTATCCTTATTGACCTTATATTTTTGCACTCACTGGGCCCTACATACTCACTGGGCCCTGCACACTCGCTGGGCCCTACACACTCGCTGGGCTCTACAAACTCACACACACACTCACTCCATCATCTGCTCACTCACACATAATATGCACATACATTTATACTGACTCCACATACACACACACACACACACACACACACTCACTCACTCACTCACTCACTCACTCACTCACTCACTCACTCACTCACTCACTCACTCACTCACTCACTCACTCACTCACTCACTCACTCACTCACTCACTCACTCACTCACTCACTCACTCACTCACTCACATACAAGCTGCTGCTACTCTGTTTATCTTACGTTCTGTTGCCTAGTCCCCTTACCCCTATACATATCTACCTCCATCACTCCAGTATCCCTACACATGCAAATATGGCATTGGAACTGACCCTGTATGTAGTATGCTTTGTTCTCTAAATTATTGTGTTTTTCATATTTTTTCTCATGTTTTTTTCTAATATTACTTTGTTATTAATTATTGCATTGTTGGGTTTTGAGTTTGCAAGAAAGGCATTTCACTGTACTTGTGCATGTGACATTAACTTTAACTTGAATCAAGACTGACCAGGTAAATCCAGATAAAAGCTATGATCCCTTATGGATGTCACTTGTTAAATCCACTTCAATCAGTGTCGATTTTTAAGCCTTGAGACAATTGAGACATGGATTGTGTGCCATTCAGAGGGGAATTGGCAAGACAAAAGATTGAAGTGCCTTTGAATGGGGTATGGTAGTAGGTGCCAGGCGCACCAATGTGATTGTGTCAAGAACTGCAACGCTGCTGGGTTTTTCACTCAACAGTTTCCTGTGTGTATCGAGAATGGTCCAGCCAACTTGACACAACTGTGGGAAGCATTGGAGTCAACATGGGCCAGCATCCCTGTGGAACGCTTTCGACACCTTGTAGAGACCATGCCCTGACAAATTAGGAGGGTAAAGTGGGGTACAAGTCAATTTAGGAAGGTGGTCCTAATGTTTTGTACTCTGTGTACATGCCTAAAAAAAAGACGGCTTGGGGAGGAATCTAAACAGCCATAACGATAACCGATGAGAATTCTCTTGGGAGGTAGTGGACTCGGCATTTAATCGTCAGGTATTCCAGATCGGTTGAACAAAATGTCGAAAGAGTATCTACATTACGACAGTCGAGAGTTGTTGATCATGAAGCATACCCCACCTCCTTTGTTCTACAAACACTATTCTGATATATTTAGCTAAATACATACAGTATGTCTGACATACTTGGACCATCATTTTGTGTTGTCCTCATTATAACACACATTTTAAGCCAGTATTGGTCTTATTACACCAAATATTTATTCTGTTATGGCCATGCAAAATCAATGCAGTTCCTCCTCATTGAAATGAATGGAGGCCATCTTAAATATAGGCTGCTGCCTGCTGGGACTAATTATAGACAACATATATGATGACTCTGTATACTGTAGATATAAAACTTTTCCAATGGGTCTTCTTGTTCTGTGTGAAATTTGGTGGAGTTATCATCGGGCACCATGTGATAATAGAGTTATGTATGACCTTTGCCCCCAAAAGGTGGGCCTATAGGGATGTCATACCATTCCTATTGTTTCATATTAATATGTATTGTACTATGAAGTTAATAACATATGAAATTGCCTTAGTTTGAGAAGATTCTTCCCAGATAATACAAAATTACATTTCATACCCTCAATCCTGTTGGCCCAACTAACCGGATAGGGGTCATAGCATTTAATGCAGCTATCTCCAATCTGTGGGTATATCAAAATGAAAATCATCATTAGAATTTGCCACCCCAAAGTGGATAAATATGTGAAATTTGGCCTGCTGGCCCATGGAGTAATAATAGGTTAAAGAGTGTATAAAGATGCTCAGCTAAGACTATGGCTATGTTCCAGGCCGACTACATTGCAGTTGCCTGCCAAAACTCAGTCTGGATAGGTGTTTACCATATCAGCTAACCACATCATATGACATATCAATCTGATGCCCCACTGTGCAGTCGATGATGTGGCAAACAACCATTTATTGATGCAATGCAATAACTGTTATGTAATTCCTGCTCTTGTCCAGCAGGACTCCAGTCAGTCCGTGTGGACCAGCTGGGCCTGCTCTGTCAGCTGCAGGTCCTCGTAAGTCTACATGGGACGGTCCCTGGAGATCACATTTACCCTTTTTACATGTGCTGAACCGAAACAAACTCTGCTGGCTCGGATGTTTCCTTTCCATATGATCCTTTTCAGCATGGCTCCAGTTACTAGGGTGGATGCATACAGTAACTGTGCCATCTCCATGCAACTCAGTTTGCTCGGCCTGGTTCGGCTTAGTAGTATAAAAAGCCCAAATGGAGTCAGACCTGAGTTCAAATAATTTTCTTGAACTTTAAAATACTTTGAGTGTTTGATTGAGCCTACCTGGAGTGTCGGACATGCGGAATTTACATTTTTGGGACCATCCCTTTGGTTCCATTGCGCCAGGCAAGCTCAATCAACCGCAGCTAGTGATTGGCTAGCAGCTAGTATTTGAAAGAAAACCTGGTTACACTTTATTTTGATATAGTCCCATATTGATGATCTACAGATGGTCATGCTATCAACAAACTATCTGTTGATAAGCAACTGCTTGCTAAAGTTACAGTTAGGGCTAGTGTTAGGTTTAGAGTAAAGGTTTGGGTTAGGGCTAAGGTTAGGATAAAGGTTAATGTTAGGGCTAGAGTTAGGGTTAAACAGAGTTGTGGAGAAAGTGGTCATTGTCGAAGTACTGAAGTTGTGTATAGTTGTGTGGGATAGTTGTGTGGGATAGTTGTGTGAGTTCTGTATGTTCTTCTGTTGTAGAGTGCGGAGTGGGATCGCACCTGAAGGTAGGCAACCTGAATCATCGTATTAATGGCTTGTATTTAAAAAAAACTAAAAAAACACACCTATTAGTTTTCCTTGTCTTTATTTTTCTTAGCTTCCCCCTCTGCTAGAATATTTACCTTCCTAACCAAAAGCGGAATTGTTAACTATAATCGTTCATGTTTTGGTCTGTCTTGGTTGTTTTCCCTGTGTTTGTTTGTCTGTTAGTAAAATCATTTACATTTCAATCCACAGAAGACCTGGACCCACACTACTCAGGTACTCCCCAACAATCACATAAATCATACACAAAAAAAGTAGATCTGATAGCTAAATTATATGGCCTGTTTTTGTCTGGTTATGTTGCGTTACATCGTATTACGCTGTGTTGTGCCTTTCGTGAACTTACACCCCAACTTAACCCCCCCCTCCTCCCTTACTAACTCTGACTTTGCTGATAGCTACTTTATTGAGATAAAATGTACTTCCTATGACAGTGATATGTGGATGTCGCACCTAGCTATTTTAAAATGAATGCACTAACTGTAAGAAGCTAGATAAGTGTCTGCTAAATGAATGTAAATGTTAATGGTATGTTGTGTTGTAAATGTGTGGTGGTCGTGTTAGCCATGGAAAGGAACAACCTGATGAGGCTTGCTCACACCATACCTTTCACACCTGTCTCCACAATGGGTAAGTCATCAGCCAATCACGTTAAAGGGACAGTTCTTGACGTTTCAATTATTTTAGACTCCCCTAGTGTGTGGTTGTTTCTCCAAACGGTTCTTAAATTTGTTAGCTGGTTTTTTCAATTTCTAGAATGATCTCACTAGTATTTTTAAAGAACGTAGCAATGCTAGTGGAAATTGATTGTTTCTGTTTTGGGTGCATTCAAAAGCATGCCATTGCCTCCCTAATACCCATCTTCCCCGTGGTTTCATGGTCCCTGGCAGTGGGAGAGGAGGTGAGTGTCTACTCCCTGGAGGAGGTGGAAGTTGCAGGCCCGGAGTCCTCCATATCCTCCTGGTCATCCCAGGGGCTGTCTGCGGTGCTGCAGCCGCTGTCCAGCGAGGGCTGTCTGGATGGGGGGCTGCGCAGGGCCACGCTCGTACTTTGCACCTGGGCCGAGAGGGACGTCCTGAGGGTGGGCTGCGTGTATGTGGTCAAAGCCATCCAGCCCGATGTGGTCCGCACCTGGCAGAGGGTCTTCCACAGCGACACCCCCCTCCAGCTGTGTCTGCGGGTATAAACCTCATATATATGTACATACAGTATATAACATCATAGCTTGTTGTTAGGGCCAGAAGTGTCTGACCACAAGACCCGTTAAACATAAACTCTGGGCCCTGGCAATTGTAAGACAGGTCTTTTCCTGGTCAGGTCATAAACTCTGGGCCCTGGTTATTGTAATACAGATCTTTTCCTGGTCAGGTCACATAAACTCTGGGCCCTGGTTATTGTAATACAGATCTTTTCCTGGTCAGGTCATAAACTCTGGGCCCTGGTTATTGTAATACAGATCTTTTCCTGGTCAGGTCATAAACTCTGGGCCCTGGTTATTGTAAGAGATATTTTCCTGGTCAGGTCATAAACTGTGGGCCCTGGCTATTGTAAGACAGATCTTTTCCTGGTCAGGCCACATCAACTCTGGGCCCTGGTTATTGTGAGACAAGCATTTCGCTACACTTGCATTAACATCTGCTAACCATGTGTATGTCACCAATAAAATGTGATTTGATTTGAGATCTTTTCCTGGTCAGGTCATAAACTCTGGGCCCTGGTTATTGTAAGACAGATCTTTTCCTGGTCAGGTCATAAACTCCTGGCCCTACTTATATTCATCCATTTTCCACAACAAGGCGGAACATCACCTCATTTTTGTTATGTGCTCTCCTCTTTTTTACCCTCATGTTTTACTTGGCATTTGTTATATCCCTTAATAGCATCATTCTGGCCTTCTGTTTTTGTCCTTACAGGAGATACAGCAACAGAGAGCTGCTCAGAAACTCATGCATGTGTTCAACCAAGTAAAACCAGAAAACATGCCTCATTCTCCCAGGTTGGTACTCAACTCTAGAACTCAGTACTAGTACGTGTGTGTGTGTATGTGTGTGTGTGTGTGTGTGTGTGTGTGTGTGTGTGTGTGTGTATGTGTATGTGTGTGTGTGTATGTGTGTGTGTGTGTGTGTGTATGTGTGTGTGTGTGTGTGTGTATGTGTATGTATGTGTGTGTGTGTATGTGCATGTGTGTGTGTGTGTGTATATGTAAGTGTATGTGTGTGTGTGTGTGTGTGGGTGTGTGTGCACATGTCATAATAATAATAGTGGATTGGATTATATAGTGCTTTACATAGTAAGGGCGAAACTCGTGTGCATATGATATGTGTATGTCTATGGACTTACAGTATGTGTGCGTGTTACATGTGTTATGAATGTGCGTCTCCCTCCTAGGTTCCTGGACATGTCTCTTCTTCACTGGCACTCAGACGGCCAGTGGTTGACCATCGAGAGGAACATGACGGGAGACTTCAGGAAGTACAATAATAACACAGGAGAGGAGATCGCACCCTGCTGTGGGATGGAGGAAACGCTCCTGGCCTTCTCCCACTGGACCTACCAATACTCCTGCAGGGAACTGCTGGTGTTGGACTTACAGGGTCTGTCTGTCTGTCCATCCCATTCTGTTGAGCTGTCTGTCTGTCTGACTATGGATAGATTTATTTTGCAACGACATCACTTCACAGGGTTTGTCCTGTAAACTACTACATTGAACTGAAATCTCTCTTTCCCCTCCTAAATCTTTCACAGGAGTGGGATCGGAGCTTACAGACCCATCGGTCATCCGAGCAGAAGACAAAAGGTACTCGCCTCGTACAGTGGAGGTTCAGTGTGTGACACTGACACTTATTGTCATCTTGACATCCATTCTTTTGAGGTCTAAAGACATCTGAAATACGTTTATTTTGTCCTTCCCTCTTTTGTCCCTTGCCTTCCTGTAGCTCGAGTGATGACATGGTGTTTGGTCCTTCTAACCTGGGAGACGCTGCCATCCACAGCTTTGTCATCAAGCACACCTGCAACTCCTGCTGCGAGAACCTCGGACTCGCAGGTGAGAGAAAGGACCCCTTCAGACCACCACTTTTATAGGGGGATTATAGAGGATTGTGGGTGTGTGTATGCGAGCCTGTAATGTGTGAGAATGTGTGGTCTATTAGGCATGTGTTGTCGGAGAGTGAACTTCTTACATGTGTGTGTGTCACCTTTATGTCGTCACTCGGGAGGTTCGCTGGCCTGAGATTAAGCCCCGAACTTCAAATGAAGATAGAACCGGCTAATTAGGCCAAGGGAAGCATTTATTTAAATGACAACAGAGCATTGGAGGCAGGGGGAGGGACTTGCTTTGTGCGGTGTGCTGGGCTCTCTTTGATTACATATTAAACAGGGCTTTGTGTTGTGGAGAAATTAGCTTTGATTAGATATTAATTGCAATCGCTGAGTAGACACGAGACGCATGATACCAGCATCTAGAGGGAGCATCGCCTCGGAAATTCACTCAAAAACAAACAAGCAAGCAAACAAACACACGCAAACATTCAGCCATACTTGTTTTGATCTTTTCAAAGGTGGTTTGTTTTTTTCTTCTTGTTTTTTCTTTTTCTTATGTCCTCTCCAAGATTCCCATCAAAACAAATTATTCATGAAAAATCTATGGACTTCCTCTCCAGCCTGATCACATCCTCTTTTTAGTGGTAATGACTGTATAAACTGCCATGTAGCTGATTGATGTTTGTGTTGTCAGATTTGAGGAGGAGCACGGACATCCACGGGAAAACAGAACACAGGTCTTTTGAAAAGGAGAGTGGATTGATCATGACTAGGATGTAACCTCTGATCCGGAAGCAGAAGTACGCCATCCTAACCTCTGATCCGGAAGCAGAAGTATGCCATCCTAACCTCTGATCCGGAAGCAGAAGTACGCCATCCTAACCTCTGATCCGGAAGCAGAAGTACGCCATCCTAACCTCTGATCCGGAAGCAGAAGTACGCCATCCTAACCTCTGATCCGGAAGCAGAAGTACGCCATCCTAACCTCTGATCCGGAAGCAGAAGTACGCCATCCTAACCTCTGATCCGGAAGCAGAAGTACGCCATCCTAACCTCTGATCCGGAAGCAGAAGTACGCCATCCTAACCTCTGATCCGGAAGCAGAAGTACGCCATCCTAACCTCTCTTCCGGAAGCAGAAGTACGCCATCCTAACCTCTGATCCGGAAGCAGAAGTACGCCATCCTAACCTCTGGTTCAGGTGGGATGAAGTTGCCCTTAAAGCATAGACACTGATTTAATGTCAGTTTTGTGTTTTCCTCCCCAAATGGTTATGGTTAGGATCTGGGGAAGCTAAGCGGATCCAGAGGTGTACAAAGGTAACTTCTACCAGGAATGAAAGCACTCACTTGGTTGGTTTGAATGGATAGTGTACATTGTGTAGCTCTCTGTGGACTAAATCTTGTGTTAGATGTCTGGTAGGGCTTTTGTTGTAACAGCAGTTTACATTGCAGAAGTCTCAGCAGCAAGCCAGATGCTGTAGTCTTGCATTCATTCCGCCTATGGAGTGCATAGTGGAGGGACGCCACAGTGTCTGTTGTACCACAGGTAACCTATTAATCAATCAAACACTTTGCCTTATTGTAATGTTATGTATCATTAGACATGATGCAGAGGGCATTCTAGGAAGGTGTTTCCATTCACCAAGATATCATTTGTTTGTTCTCTGTTCTGTTTAAATTAACTCCTGGTTAATTTTGAAATGAGCACCACTTTTACCATCTTTTCATATCATCTGAGGAATGTTTATACCAGTTGTCATGTTTTTATCTGTTGCATAACAGTTTTTATGGTGAAATACCAGCTATTATGGCAGCCATTTTGAATGTTCAAAATATTTCACCTTCCTAGTTAAGTTTCAAACGGGCAGACATTCTGGGATGTTTTCAGATCACCCGAGGAATTTTTGTACCAAATGTCATGCTTATATCTGCTTCGTAATGTATTTTTTTTTATTAAGGCCTCAGACTATTAGGGTATTTCAAGTGTTATACTCTTGACATAATATTCTTACCAAACCTAGTTTGGTTTATTTAATCTTATACACATTCACAGCTAAAAGCTGAACTACAAGCGTAGCAAGGAAAAGCTGTATTTAAGTGACATATTGAAACCCTTGAAAGGAAACCATCTTCAGAGTCATGGACCATGTTCTTCAGTCTGGACTCAAAACTGGATCTTAAACAAAACTTGATTTAGAACAAATTATTAATCAGAGTCAAAACTACAATCTGGGATTTGTTTTTCAGCAAAACATCCCCTCTCAATTTCACCAATATATATTTTCCTGTTTTCAAACACTGTTGTGCATGTGTGAAATCATATTTTCGTATTTAGCAATGCTCAAATATATTGTTATGCTGATTATGTTAACAAGTGATTACATTAAAAAAACTACAATTAAGCATTGACACAGCTGGACTGGAGCATTGCTTATGTTATGGCTTAAATTCAGAATGAAAACGCTAATACAAGAATAACAAAATCTGGTCTCTTGGTGGTTGGAATTCACACTGCTCAGACTCAGATTATTCAAATTATCACAATGGATAGCACATCTTTTTTGTTGTTGTTGCTATAGTCCTTCACTTAAAGAGCAGTTCTGAAGAGTATCGAACCCTTAAAATGACAGTTTGTTTGTCCACAAAAACTCGACACAAAATCAATTCACTTTGTGTGTGTGTGTGCAGAACAATGGAAAAAGAACGAGCCAGAAATACATCCATAAAATTTCCTTTATTTTTCTTCCCACAAAGAAATGTCTACAAAAGCGATAAAATATAGAATTTAACAAAACTCACTTCAGACCTTGACTTGATTATTTACATCTCGAAGGAGGAGACACTGAGAAAGCTCAGGACAACTCAGAACTTCGACACAACTGGATCATCAAAGCTCTTAATTTATGACACACACACACACACACACACACACACACACACACACACACACACACACACACACACACACACACAGAGGTCTACATGTAAGCTTCGGGGACATAAAGCTGTGTCAAAGTTCCGAGGTTCGATCCGACTCACGAAGTGAAAAATGCAAACATACAAACAAATAATTCAATGTAATCAAATACACACTTGCCTCAAAATTCCCCTTTTTGATTGGTTCTCAAGTAAACTCACACAGTAAAGAAACTATTTCCCATTTCGCTAATCCAGCTCCTCCTCTCTAACTATGGCACTTGAAAAAACATTTCTTTTTTTGTTTTAGTTAGTCCGTTTAAAAGTGTTTGTACCCCAAGTACCTTTTTTAAGGGTTTTGGTCACAGATGCTGCACTTACTGTACTTGACTTTCTCATCATAGGACGCAAAGACATTCTAATGAATAAATAAAACATGTTTAACACTACTCCAGTTGCACGCATGTATAATGCATTAAGAAAGTTTACAAAGCGTCAATAGAGTAAAGAACCTGCTATTTGTTAATTCACTCTCTTTCAGCCTCTCACTCCACACACACACACACACACACACACACACACACACACACACACACACACACACACACACACACACACACACACACACACACACACACACACACACACACACACACACACACACACACACACACACACACACACACACACACACAGAGGTTCTCCAAGGAGGTGTTTTTGACTAAGTATATTAAATGTTTTTGACCAAGTATATAAAATGTCAGTGCACTTTGTGGTCTCGTTAGGGTAAGGACCACCTTTTGCCTGCGCTCTGTGGTGTCTCTGTTGATGGAGTAAAAGGTGCATGATGCATTCAGTCCCTCACACTGAACACAATACTCCATAACATTCAGAATAAAAAATAATCCCCAACCCCTGAACCACAGCATCGCATGAGAAAACCTAAAAGCCCCAATGTTTCATTGCCATGAAACAGCATGCAAAGATAACAGAACAACAATAGACTAATAGTATTATAGTAGTAATAATAGCAATAACAACAATAATAATAATAGTAATAAAATTAAAATAATTGTACAATGCAAACATGACAGTAGTAAATGCTTTCCAGTTATTATTGCTACAGTACCTTACAGTGTTTATTTGTCACTCAGATTACCAACCCTACCCTAAACCCCTGATTCACAGTCTTGCATTGGAAAATTAAAACAAAGTTGGGTTGAATTCACTGTCCTAAAGGCATGGAATGGGTGGACGCCAGCTTAGTTATGGTCTTCCTTCATTGTAAAACAACCAGTACATCTTGAACCGAGGTGGGTTTATGATTGCAGGAACATGATTTTCTGGGACTTTTGTAGAATAGGCTCTCCCCATTATATGGACTCAAAATGCATCCGGACAGTGAATTTATCCCCACACACAGATCCATTCACACGCAGACAGACACACACACACACACACAGATCCATTCACACACACACACACACACACACACACACACACACACACACACACACACGCACACACACACACACACACACACACACACACACACACACACACACACACACACACACACACACAGATCCATTCACACACACACACACACACACACACACACACACACACACACACCACCAAAGCCTTGTCTGGGTAGGTTCCTTCGCTGGGAGCCACCAGCGTATTTATATATCCAAAAAACGCTTACATTTTCAAAAATATTCAAACTCTTTTTATGCAAAGATAGAAAAAGAGTTGCTCCCTGAGAGAGATGCTGTGTAGTGCATCGAGACACGAGTGATTGTCTTTAACAAGCCACTGACCTCTAACTTCACACTCCTTTTTTGGCGGAGGGGTGGGCAGGATATGGTATGGGGTACGGGGGGGCGCTATGACTAGGAGAAGCTCATATTCTGTGTATATGGAGGATGATAGTGTTCACTGCATATGGGAAGGGTTTGGGAAAGAGATTGACACATTGACTCTGTATGGGTACCCCCTCTATATAGCCCCGCTATTGTTATTCACTGCTGTTCTTTAATTATTCGTTTTTCTTATCTCTTACTTTTTTCTTAATTTAATTTTTGGGGTATTTTCTTAAAACTGCATCGTTGGTTAAGGTCTACACCTGTTGTATTCGGCGCATGTGACAAATACAATTTGATTTGATTTGGTTCGATTCCAGGCTGTATCACAACCGGCCGTGATTGGGAGTCCCATAGGGCGGCGCACATTTGGCCCAGCGTCGTTAGGGTTTTGCCGGGGTAGGCCGTCATTGTTAATACAAATATGTTCTTAATTGACTTGCCGAGTTAAACAAAAAAATGGACATATTGGCGTATCCACTTTAGCTAATCATGACTACCCCCTGTGCTTAACCATTCTAGAATGATGAGGCTGAGGAGAGAAATGCAAGAATAAGGAAAAAGCAGTGTGAAACTTAATTTATATCGAGAGAGAGAGAGCGAGAGAGAGTTCTTTATTTAAGCAGCCCAGTGATTAGCACGGGTGTAGATTGTGCAAAATGTGATGGGGGGATGAGGGGATGT
The DNA here is from genome assembly GCF_901001165.1 of Salmo trutta. Lineage (NCBI taxonomy): Eukaryota > Metazoa > Chordata > Actinopteri > Salmoniformes > Salmonidae > Salmo > Salmo trutta. The sequence continues at coordinate 28,581,544 of NC_042983.1, read as the reverse complement.
AGAGAGGAAGAGGTTCAGGAAGTGGCTTGGTTTCTTATTCACTGACTAGGTACTGTATGCCCTCATGAAAAGACACCAAGACCAACACACTAATTTTAGCTAGGTGGGTGGTGTGGTAAGAGGTGGTGGTGGGTTTAGGGGGGCTGGGCGGTAGAGGTCCCCCAACTAATCTCTCATTTGATCTGATTGTTCAATAGCAGTCCAACTTCGATGGACGGAGTTATTGCAGCGACAGAAAATGATTGACAGGATGGCAGCCTGACAAAATCTTTTTTTTCACGCAAAATATAATATTTATATACATATCTTCACCTTGAAAAGTAGCCATAATTGTTTAAATCCTTCTTTTACAGTTTGATAGTTCCGAACTGAAAGATGCAATACCCTCTTCACGTATCAGAGCCCAGACAAGGCTTTCTCGACATACCAAAATTACCTCCCGGGTTTACCCCAATATTCTTTAACAATTCTCTTTTTAACTTTACAAATTCTGTACACATGAAACTATCAAATAACAAAACAGACAAGGTATCAGCCACATAGAGCTGCTACAGTTTTAAATTAAGACTAAAATATTAACAGAAGATGTAATACTGGAATCCGATCTTCACTAAATAATATCTACAATAGCTTTTCTGAATCACACGAATCCCTCCCCCATCTTCAATATCACAATTTCATGTAAAAAAAACCAAAAAAAACAAAGATAAACAAATTGACTTACCCAGTTAAAAGACAGCTTAAATTAGCTAGTTAAAGTCTGTACATTTCTGGTCAGTTCTGAAGAGCCCCGTGGTCATGGGTGCATTATATACATTCTTTAGACTGTATCGGTGAAGAGGGTTGGATAAGTGCTGGACATTCCTAGTGTTTGCGGCTGTAAGTGTCTGGATGGTCCGGGCCTGGGGTCCGGGCTTTGCCGTTGCGTTAATGATGCGTCCGCGGTCACGTTGTGGTCCACTCTCTGAGGTTGGACCATAGGAAGTCACTTGGGCATGGTGATCGCTGCATTGGGGTCGGGATTGAACAGCTCCTTGTAGAGCGGGGGGAAGAGCACGTTCACCGTCTCGGGGTGAAGCTGCTGGAAGGCCTGCAGCTCCTCTGTGTGGAGAGTACACACGGCCGACAGCATGGGTATCCGACCAATCAGCTACAGAGGACACAGAGGGGTCAGAGGTCAGGGGTGATGGGTCAAGAAGTCCAGATCATAACCTAACTAAAGTCTCAGTCTGTACATGAAAACTGCAGCTAAAGTGAAAAGGGTTGTTTGAAATACACTGCCATCGAACAGTGCCTAGGTGTGACGCCCTTTGATGCCAATGTGAAGCCCCACAACAGCTGTACTGTATGAGGCACGGTGATGCGCCGCTGTGATGCACCCTACCTTAGCCAGCGCGTCCTCGTCCATGTGGTTCTTCTGCATGATGTGCTGCAGCGCAAAGTAGATCTTCTCCTGGAGCTTTTGCACCTTCCTGGGCTCCATCAGCCATGGACGGTCTGACAGAGGAACACACACCAACATCACGTCAGTCACTGTGTCTGTCTTACTTATAATAAAGACAGCTTCACTAATGCAGCACATGTCAATCACTGTGTTGACAGCAGCATTCTCCATCCAGGCAGTGCCTCAGTAAGGTCTGCCTGTAGGTGGCAGCAGAAGGTAACTGGTTGTGAGTGGTCTGTACTAACCTGTGGAGATGAGCACTGCTGCGGAGAACAGAGCGATCTCCTCCTCAGTGAGCTGCAGAGAGCACAGACTCTTGGCAAAGTCAAACACAGCGCTGACCAGGTCGTCACAGCCTGTGAGAGTTAATAACGAGGCGGTCAATATAGAATAACATGCTGTAGTCTCATAGTTATACTGTAGTCTCATAGTTATGTTGTAGTTTCATAGTTATACTGTAGTCTCATAGTTATACTGTAGTCTCATAGTTATGCTGTAGTCTCATAGTTATGCTGTAGTCTCATAGTTATGTTGTAGTCTCATAGTTATACTGTAGTCTCATAGTTATGTTGTAGTCTCATAGTTATACTGTAGTCTCATAGTTATGTTGTAGTCTCATAGTTATACTGTAGTCTCATAGTTATGTTGTAGTCTCATAGTTATACTGTAATCTCATAGTTATGTTGTAGTCTCATAGTTATGTTGTAGTCTCAGTTATGTTGAAGTCTCATAGTTATACTGTAGTCTCATAGTTATACTGTAGTCTCATAGTTATACTGTAGTCTAATTTACATTTACATTTAAGTCATTTAGCAGACGGTCTTATCCAGAGCGACTTACAAATTGGTACATTCACCTTATGATATCCATTTTACAAATTCTGTACACATGAAACTATCAAATAACAGTCTCATAGTTATGTTGTAGTCTCATAGTTATGTTGTAGTCTCATAGTTATACTGTAGTCTCATAGTTATGTTGTAATCTCATAGTTATACTGTAGTCTCATAGTTATGTTGTAGTCTCATAGTTATGTTGTAGTCTCATAGTTATACTGTAGTCTCATAGTTATGCTGTAGTCTCATAGTTATGTTGTAGTCTCATAGTTATGCTGTAGTCTCATAGTTATACTGTAGTCTCATAGTTATACTGTAGTCTCATAGTTATGTTGTAGTCTCATAGTTATACTGTAGCCTCATAGTTATACTGTAGTCTCATAGTTATACTGTAGTCTCATAGTTATACTGTAGTCTCATAGTTATGTTGTAGTCTCATAGTTATACTGTGGTATCCTAGTTATACTGATGTCTCATATTTATACTGTAGTCTCATAGTTATACTGTAGTCTCATAGTTATACTGTAATCTCATAGTTATGCTGTAGTCTCATAGTTATACTGTAGTCTCACAGTTATACTGTAGTCTCATAGTTATGCTGTAGTCTCATAGTTATACTGTAGTCTCATAGTTATGTTGTAGTCTCATAGTTATACTGTAGTCTCATAGTTATACTGTAGTCTCATTGTTATACTGTAGTCTCATAGTTATGTTGTAGTCTCATAGTTATACTGTAGTCTCATAGTTATACTGTAGTCTCACAGTTATACTGTAGTCTCATATTTATGTTGTAGTCTCATAGTTATACTGTAGTCTCATAGTTATACTGTAGTCTCATAGCTATACTGTAGTCTCATAGTTATGTTGTAGTCTCATAGTTATACTGTAGTCTCATAGTTATACTGTAGTCTCATAGTTATGTTGTAGTCTCATAGTTATACTGTGGTCTCATAGTTATGTTGTAGTCTCATAGTTATACTGTAGTCTCATAGTTATACTGTAGTCTCATAGTTATACTGTAGTCTCATAGTTATGCTGTAGTCTCATAGTTATGTTGTAGTCTCATAGTTATGTTGTAGTCTCATAGTTATGCTGTAGTCTCATAGTTATACTGTAGTCTCATAGTTATACTGTAGTCTTATAGTTATGCTGTAGTCTCATAGTTATACTGTAGTCTCATAGTTATGTTGTAGTCTCATAGTTATACTGTAGTCTCATAGTTATACTGTAGTCTCATAGTTATACTGTAGTCTCATAGTTATGCTGTAGTCTCATAGTTATGTTGTAGTCTCATAGTTATACTGTAGTCTTATAGTTATGCTGTAGTCTCATAGTTATACTGTAGTCTTATAGTTATGTTGTAGTCTCATAGTTATACTGTAGTCTCATAGTTATACTGTAGTCTCATAGTTATACTGTAATCTCATAGTTATACTGTAGTCTCATAGTTATACTGTAGTCTCATAGTTATGTTGTAGTCTCATAGTTATACTGTAGTCTCATAGTTATACTGTAATCTCATAGTTATGCTGTAGTCTCATAGTTATACTGTAGTCTCATAGTTATACTGTAGTCTCATAGTTATGTTGTAGTCTCATAGTTATACTGTAATCTCATAGTTATACTGTAGTCTCATAGTTATGTTGTAGTCTCATAGTTATGTTGTAGTCTCATAGTTATACTGTAGTCTTATAGTTATGCTGTAGTCTCATAGTTATACTGTAGTCTCATAGTTATGTTATAGTCTCATAGTTATACTGTAGTCTCATAGTTATACTGTAATCTCATAGTTATGTTGTAGTCTCATAGTTATACTGTAGTCTCATATTTATACTGTAATCTCATAGTTATGTTGTAGTCTCATAGTTATACTGTAGTCTCATAGTTATGTTGTAGTCTCATAGTTATGTTGTAGTCTCATAGTTATACTGTAATCTCATAGTTATGTTGTAGTCTCATAGTTATACTGTAGTCTCATAGTTATACTGTAATCTCATAGTTATGTTGTAGTCTCATAGTTATACTGTAGTCTCATAGTTATACTGTAATCTCATGTAAAATAAGAATACAGCGAACGGAAACACTCATACAAACCCAATGTCTACTGCAGTATTAACTGAAGTGTTTCCCATTCTACTACAGTTATGTATGCAATTCTGTTACTTCTGTGAATGTAATATGTAACAAATCAGAGTTCAAGGTCAGAGACTACCGAATATCTTGTCCAGAGCATTATGGGTACTGTAGTACATCATGCTACTTAGATGGCCGTAGATGTAGGCGGTACAGTATCACTAGCAGCAGTGCCTTACCTAGTGCTTTGAACATCTGCATGCCCCCGTACTTCCCCTCAAACAGCACTGTGTTGTTGAGAGGGTTAAACGCCCGACACATTCTAACCAGGACCACCTCCAGACAACCTAGAGAGAGACAGAGAAAGATGTTAAAGTCTTTTTGCAAATATAATACCTTTTCCCACATTGATACAATATCGTCTTGTCACCATTTGTTGTATGTTTTTGTTGAAAGGAGGTGGAAACAACTCTGTTTCAACCAGGAGACTTGTTTCCAATGGGCAAGCAGGGTGAGGTCACCTGACTTGAGCAGGAGGATCTGGTCGTTCTGGCAAAGCTCCATGAAGCCTGAGATGCGCTTGGCAAACTCCACCACATACTGGATGGAATGGGTGATCTGGATGGCACACTGCTGCCACAGCACGTCTCGCGTCTGCAAAGAAACACACACTTTGGTATGTTTTTATTTTTATTTCCCCTTTATTTAACCAGGTAGGCCAGTTGAGAACAAGTTCTCATTTACAACTGCGACCTGGCCAAGATAAAGCAAAGCAGTGCGACAAAAACAACACCACAGAGTTACACATGGAATAAACAAACATACAGTCAATAACACAATAGAAAAATCTGTATACAGTGTGTGCAAATGAAGTAAGGAGGTAGGGACATCTCCACAGACAAATCAACACGTGTGTTATGACAGCTGTGTACATATCATAAACACAATTTTGAAACACTACTATAGCACTTGTGCAAATACAAACAGTATTTCACCCACATGTTCATGCCATAGGACTGTGCACACAACAAGACATGCAGAAGAGTTGTATTTGGGTAATTTGGGTCATCCCTTTGTGCTGTTCAATGAAGTACACTACAAAGACAGGAATTTTTATAAAATGAATACTTGTAAAATAGTCAGCTCCATCGCTACTCGGAATATCCAAAGTACAATATCAGCAAATTGTCTTTGTGTGTTCTATAGTTTCTAGCTGAAAGATGAATCTCCATGGAGAATATTTCAAAGGGTTCTTCTGTAATGACCCATAATCCATTAGACACAGAGGAATGAGAGAGGTCACAGTGGTAAAGGAACTACTGCTCTGTTACATAGACTCCCACACACACACACACACACACACACACACACACACACACACACACACACACACACACACACACACACAGGCACAGAGGAGGAGCGAGAGAGAGAAACAGAAGAAGGAGAAACGAGCAGAGAAAGAGAACTTGAGAAAGAAAAGAGAAAATGTGGGAGGTGAGATACTAAAAAAAAAAGATTTAAATAGTGAATATAGGGGAGGGAAGAGACATTTGCATCGTGAATATAGGGTAGGAAAGAGACATTTAAATAGTGAATATAGGGTAGGAAAGAGACATTTAAATAGTGAATATAGGGTAGGAAAGAGACATTTAAATAGTGAATATAGGGTAGGAAAGAGACATTTAAATAGTGAATATAGGGTAGGAAAGAGACATTTAAATAGTGAATATAGGGTAGGAAAGAGACATTTAAATAGTGAATATAGGGTAAGAAAGAAACATTTAAATAGTGAATATAGGAGAGGGACAAGATTTAAATAGTGAATATAGGGGAGGGAAGAGACATTTAAATAGTGAATATAGGGGAGGAAAGAGACATTTAAATAGTGAATATAGGAGAGGAAAGAGATTTAAATAGTGAATATAGGAGAGGGAAGAGATTTAAATGCTGAATATACAGGAGGAATAAGACATTTAAATAGTTAATATACGGGAGGGAAGGGATATTTAAATAGTGAATATAGGAGAGGGAAGAGATTTAAATGCTGAATATACAGGAGGAATAAGACATTTAAATAGTTAATATACGGGAGGGAAGGGATATTTAAATAGTGAATATAGGAGAGGGAAGAGATTTAAATAGTGAATATAGTGGAGGAAAGAGACATTGAAATACTGAATATAGGAGAGGAAAGAGATTTAAATAGTGAATATAGGAGAGGGAAGAGATTTAAATAGTGAATATAGGGTAGGAAAGAAACATTTCAATAGTGATTATAGGAGAGTGAAGAGATTTAAATAGTCAATATAGTGGAGGAAAGAGACATTTAAATTGTGACTATAGGAGAGGGGAGAGGTTTAAATAGTGAATATAGGAGAGGGGAGAGGTTTAAATAGTGAATATAGGAGAGGGGAGAGGTTTAAATAAATATAGGAGAGGGGAGAGGTTTAAATAGTGAATATAGGAGAGGGGAGAGGTTTAAATAGTGAATATAGGAGAGGGGAGAGGTTTAAATAGTGAATATAGGAGAGGGGAGAGGTTTAAATAGTGAATATAGGAGAGGGGAGAGGTTTAAATAAATATAGGAGAGGGGAGAGGTTTAAATAGTGAATATAGGAGAGGGGAGAGGTTTAAATAGTGAATATAGGAGAGGGGAGAGGTTTAAATAAATATAGGAGAGGGGAGAGGAGAGGTTTAAATAAATATAGGAGAGGGGAGAGGTTTAAATTGTGAATATAGGAGAGGGGAGAGGTTTAAATAGTGAATATAGGAGAGGGGAGAGGTTTAAATAAATATAGGAGAGGGGAGAGGTTTAAATAAATATAGGAGAGGGGAGAGGTTTAAATAGTGAATATAGGAGAGGGGAGAGGTTTAAATAGTGAATATAGGAGAGGGGAGAGGTTTAAATAAATATAGGAGAGGGGAGAGGTTTAAATAAATATAGGAGAGGGGAGAGGTTTAAATAGTGAATATAGGAGAGGGGAGAGGTTTAAATAGTGAATATAGGAGAGGGGAGAGGTTTAAATAGTGAATATAGGAGAGGGAAGAGTTTTAAATAGTGAATATAGGAGAGGGAAGAGATTTAAATAGTGAATATAGGGGAGGGAAGAGATTTAAATAGTGAATATAGGAGAGGGGAGAGGTTTAAATAAATATAGGAGAGGGGAGAGGTTTAAATAGTGAATATAGGAGAGGGGAGAGGTTTAAATAGTGAATATAGGAGAGGGGAGAGGTTTAAATAAATATAGGAGAGGGGAGAGGTTTAAATAGTGAATATAGGAGAGGGGAGAGGTTTAAATAGTGAATATAGGAGAGGGGAGAGGTTTAAATAGTGAATATAGGAGAGGGGAGAGGTTTAAATAGTGAATATAGGAGAGGGAAGAGTTTTAAATAGTGAATATAGGAGAGGGAAGAGATTTAAATAGTGAATATAGGGGAGGAAAGAGACATTTAAATAGTGAATATAGGAGAGGGAAGAGATTTAAATAGTGTGGAAGGACCACCAGAGGGCAGGCTGGGCTCACGGATAGTAGCCCAACAAGGCATGTGAGACCAGGTAACCAGAGTCAATTAAGCACAGCTGACGGTACTAATGAGATATTCTCTTTCCCCTACAAGAGAGAGGATGGAACCAGCAAGAAGAGGGAAGATAAACTATCTTTGGAGAATGGCTACGGAGAGAGAGGTGCTATCCATGAAGAGCCATTAAGACGGTGATGAATATGTGATTGTTGTTATAGTTTGAAGATAATCGTAATGTGATCCTGTGTCCTCTAAAGAAGATGTATGTTGTTCCTTTGGAGATTCTCATTGACTGTGTTGAAGTGTTTGTATTGTCAGAAATCCCTCAATAGAGAACTGTGTTGAATCAAGAAAACCTACTCTGGACTCGTTTATTCCACCTTTCCACTTTAGAGTGACACCAAATGACTTGGTCCGCTCACATTGGTGGAGAATGTGGGCACTAGGTGGACGAGTGACACAAGGATAAGTGAGTAAATCAAGATTCTTCCAGTAGACAGAGGAACCATTCAAGAACGATGGACAACGCCCTACTACAACAGTTGATCACGGCACAGCAGACAACCATAGAACTCCTGCAACGACAGCTGAGTGGGCGAGAAGAACCTAGAGTGAAGCCTAGAGCGGCTGCTCATGCCATCTTACCTCGTCTCTCCAAGGAGGATGATATCGAGGCCTTCCTCATGACCTTCGAAAGGACGGCCACCTTGGAAGAGTGGCCGCCCACAGAATGGGCGAGCGCATTAGCCCCTCTTTTGACCGGGGTGGCCCAGGAAGCCTATTTTGACCTGGATTCCGGCGAAGCTGCGGACTATGGGCGACTAAAAACCGAGATCCTGTCCCGGTACCAGCTGACTGCCAGAGATAGAGCTGTAAAGTTCCATCAGTGGACCTATATGACTGACCAACCCGTCCGTGCCCAGATCTTCGCTCTAATACGACTGATGAAACAGTGGCTGGAACCCGGAAAGGGAGTAGGACATGTAATTGAGACCCTCGTTGTGGACAAGATATTGAGGGAATTACCCAGTGACTTAAAAAGGGTTGTGGGTCAAACCAACCCGTTGTCAGCCGACGACATAGCCCAGGCGGTGGAAACATACCGATCTACAGGGGAGTTGTTAAAAGAGGACAAGAAGGAACGGAAGGATTCTGCAAATCCCGTACCACGACTCGCCCCGGCACGTCCGCCACCGAAACCTCCAAACCCCCTCCGGAGGTGGGAGAAGTCATCCCCCACACAGCAGGGTCGGTGTTTTAAATGTCAGTCTCCAGACCATTATGCCTCACAATGTCCTAGCAAGGACGAGTCCATGGTCACGGAGTCATCGCTGCCCATCCCCACGCATCCCGGTTCGAGAGGACATGATCAACACTGTTGGTTAACAGAAATAGCCCCAGCCCCAGAGATTCCGGTTCGAGTAGAAGGACAAGATGTGGTAGCCATTCTCGACTCGGGAAGTATGGTTACGTTAGTAGAGGAGCGGATGGTGACTTCAGCAACACTGCTACCAGACAAAGTAGCCGTGTCCTGTATCCATGGAGACACCCACTATTACCCCACCGTGAATCTGTCTATTCTCACTCCGAAAGGAAGGTGTACAGTCAGGGCAGGGAAAGTACCCCAGCTGAAGGTGCCATTATTGATAGGGAGAGACTGTCCTCTATATAAAAAGCTGCGGCAGATGACGTTATGCATGGGAAGAAGGGGGACAGGAAAGAAGAAAAAACCCGACAGGAGGAAGAAGGTCCAACTCTATCACATAAACCTGTTGAAGAAGTACCATGGAAGAGAGGAGGAGGTGGCTTTGATGGCCATGGAGGGCCAAGGAAAAGAAGAGGTTCTACCACAGGTGCGCCATGGCCAAACTCTCTTGCCGGAACAGTCGAGACAGCTAGACAAGCTGATTATTCACTTCGGCCGGGTATTCTCTCCATTCCCAGGACAAACAGATGTCTTGTTCCACCATATCCACACTGAACCCGGCAAGAAGGTGCATATCCATCCGTACAGGATTCCTGAGGCCCGCCGAGTCATCGTCAAGAACGAGGTAAGGGAGATGCTGAGGATGGGTGTGATCGAGCCATCGACAAGTGAGTGGTCCAGTCCCATAGTCCTGGTCCCCAAACCCGATGGTAGTATAAGACTCTGCAACGACTTTAGGAGCGTGAATGCAATCTCTACATTCGACGCATATCCCAGGCCCCGCGTGGATGAACTCTTGGAGCGCTTAGGAAAGGCCAAGTTCATCACCACCCTGGATTTGACGAAGGGATATTGGCAAGTGCCGGTGGCTCCAGAGGACCGCCCAAAGACTGCCTTCGCCACACCGGAGGGGCTCTTTCAGTATGTGAGGATGCCCTTCGGACTGCATGGTGCTGCTGCAACTTTCCAACGCCTCATGGATGCCATTCTACGGCCCCATCAAGAGTACGCAGCGGCATACATAGACGATGTGGTCATCCACAGCGAGGACTGGGATAGTCACCTCCTACGACTACGGGCGGTGCTCATGAGTCTGGAAGCCACAGGGTTGACGGCCAATCCAAAAAAATGCTGCCTGGGTCTGTCCGAAGCGGAATACCTGGGGTACACCGTGGGGAATGGGAAAATACGCCCACAGGCAGAGAAGACCAGGGCAATTCGGGACTGGCCTCGACCCCAGACCAAGCGGGACGTTCGGGCCTTCTTAGGGATAACGGGATATTATTGCCGTTTTATCCCTGGATATGCAACCATTGCCATCCCCCTCACAAACCTCATCAAGAAAAACTTGCCAAACCGGGTAGAGTGGAAAGATGAGGCGGAGGAGGCCTTTCAATTGCTAAAAGAGGGCCTGTGTTCTGATCCCGTCCTACAGGCTCCGGACTTCTCACAAGAGTTCATTGTACAGGTAGACGCCTCGGATACGGGGCTCGGGGCCGTACTAGTTCAGGGTGAAGGCGAAGCAGAGAGGCCGCTTCTCTTTATAAGTAGAAAGCTCAGCGATCGGGAACAGAGATATGCTACCATAGAGAAAGAGGCCCTAGCCATTAAGTGGGCCCTCGATTATCTCCGGTACTACCTACTGGGTCGGAGGTTTGCATTAGTTACGGACCATGCGCCCCTCACGTGGATGGCTGGTAAGAGAAACAATAACAACCGAATAGCCAGATGGTTTCTTGCTTTACAACCGTTCTCTTTCCATGTCATCCACAGGGCCGGATCGAGGAACGGGAATGCAGACGCGCTGTCCCGACGCGACCAATACGGTGCGTCTGGCGCCCGACCCTCCGGTCCGGTCCTGAGGGGGGAGGTATGTGGAAGGACCACCAGAGGGCAGGCTGGGCTCACGGATAGTAGCCCAACAAGGCATGTGAGACCAGGTAACCAGAGTCAATTAAGCACAGCTTACGGTACTAATGAGATATTCTCTTTCCCCCACAAGAGAGAGGATGGAACCAGCAAGAAGAGGGAAGATAAACTATCTTTGGAGAATGGCTACGGAGAGAGAGGTGCTATCCATGAAGAGCCATTAAGACGGTGATGAATATGTGATTGTTGTTATAGTTTGAAGATAATCGTAATGTGATCCTGTGTCCTCTAAAGAAGATGTATGTTGTTCCTTTGGAGATTCTCATTGACTGTGTTGAAGTGTTTGTATTGTCAGAAATCCCTCAATAGAGAACTGTGTTGAATCAAGAAAACCTACTCTGGACTCGTTTATTCCACCTTTCCACTTTAGAGTGACACCAAATGACTTGGTCCGCTCACAATAGTGAATATACGGGAGGAAAGAGACATTGGATGACAATGGAGTTGGGGGGTGTATAGGGGAGGAAAGATGCATTGGATGACAATGGAGTTGGGGGGGTGCTCAGAAGTTGTAGGTAAGTGAGCAGTGCAAGGTCAGCTGGCCACAAGGAACACACAGACACACACTGGCCACAAGGAACACACAGACACACACTGGCCACAAGGAACACACAGACACACACTGGTCACAAGGAACACACAGACACACACTGGTCACAAGGAACACACAGACACACACTGGTCACAAGGAACACACAGACACACACTGGTCACAAGGAACACACTGGTTACACACTCACTTTGCTCTGGTACATCTTGATGTCATCGTAGGAGTGTGTTTGCCAGGCCAGCTGCTGCAGTTCATCTGCTGTGTATTGACAGGTCTCCAGGTGAGACTTTATAATGTTCTGGGCGATACGATCTATGGAGGGAGAGGACAGAGAAGAGACAGTCAGACACACACTTTGATCAAAATGGTAGTTTACCATTCATTGTCTATGGGAGCGTGAAACTGATGAACCGATCATAAGTTTAGTGACAATTATCGCACTTTTATTTAGCTTTGTTCAACCTCCCAAAGTTTCAGTCTTCACGCAACTTTGTATGTGGTCTCGTCCACCAGGCTTTGAGACGAGGTTGCATCATTTTAATCTGTATTGTAGAAATGTTCTTTTTTTTTGTCTGAATGTTGGCGCTAATTGAAACGGGGTATAGAAAACAGCAGAACCGATCTTTACAAGAATCAGGGAATGTATTGTATACCTCCATCCGAGTAGATGTGTGACAACTCAAATATGGAGTGCACTAGTAAAACTGTGTTCCACTAAATTGACATTACAGCCTTAGTAAGGCAGGCCGCACTCTCAATGTTTTTTTTTTGCATTGATGGGCTAAGCTTAAATATGACGCATGGACAGCTCTCTCTCTCTCTTCTTCCCTCCCTCTCTCTTTCTTTCTCTCTCTCTTCCTCCCTCTCTCCCTAAGCCTGTTTGATCTCCTGTCCCACACACAGCTTATCACACTGACTCACACTCCTTTAGCCTCACCATGACACCCTCCTATTCAAATCATCAATTAAGGCCTGGTATCTTCCTGCACTATGCAACACTCACTCAGAGACGTCATCATGCATGTTTTCGAGGGGGCACTGACGGCCAAATTTGAAATCTTTGAATGAACTTAACCGTAACCCTTAGTTACCTAGCTCTCCCATGCTGACATTGCTGTGCGCCAGCTGACTGTCCTGGTAGGTGCTATAGTTGAACAGGTTAGCCACAGGGGTCAGGTCGTACACCGGCTCCTGCTTGATGTGCTTAATGCCCGCCAAGTCCAGGCCTGACTGGTCCGGGGAGGGCTGGGTGGAGTCCATACCATGGTAGTAGCCACCTGTGGCACCACCGTTCACCTGGCCCTTGGGGAGCTCGATGACGTGGCCGTTGGCGTAGGTGCCTCCGATCTCGTGGTTGAGGGTGCTGAGGCCGTTGGTCAGGCTGGAGGAGTAGACGCGCGCCAGGGCCTCGGCCTCACACGTCTGCTGCTGCCGCTCATTCAGGATCCGCTGCTGGTGCTTCTGTACCTCGGCGTACAGGCTGTCACGCTGCTTCTTGGACATGCGGCCAAACTTCACCGCTACGCACAGAGAGGGAGGGAGGGAGAGACGTTGTTTATTAGTCACATTGTGTTTATTTTCTCTCTCAGCTTCACCTGGGCTTTAGACATTGTGTAGGTGACAATCTTTATTTTTTATTTTTTTGTATTTTTTACTTTTACCCCTTTTTCTCCCTAATTTGGTATCCAATTGGTAGTTACAGTCTTGTCTCATCGCTGCAACTCCCGTACGGACTCAGGAGAGGCGAAGGTCGAGAGCCGTGCGTCCTCCGAAACACAACCCAACCGGGAGAACCCATAATCTCTAGTGGCACAGCTAGCACATAGCAGTGCCTTAGACCACTGTGCCACTCGGGAGTAGGTGACAATCTTAAGTAAGTAAGAGTCTACAAGTGTGTGTGTGTGTGTGTGTGTGTGTGTGTGTGTGTGTGTGTGTGTGTGTGTGTGTGTGTGTGTGTGTGTGTGTGTGTAAGCGGTCTCACCATCTCTGGACATTCCAAGTGCAAGACATTTCTGTAAGCGGCAGTGCTGGCAGCGGTTTCGGTTGGTCCTGTCGATCAGACAGTTCCTCTGGCGAGGGCAGGAGTATGCAGCGTTGTTCTGCTGACTTCGTCTGAAGAACCCCTACAGGACAACCACAAACACAGCAGTCAGTTAACGGTCAGTCTATGATTTGGAAAATAAGGAGAAGAAAATAATAGAATAGAAAAGAGCTGACGGAGAGTAGAACACAGACGCTGGAATAAAAATGGAGATATGAAACAGAAATGACAGGAGAATGATGGGGATAGAGTCAGACAGAGGGAACTACAGAGCTGTGTGGAGAACTCACTTTGCAGCCCTCACACGTGATGACTCCATAGTGGATTCCTGATGACTTGTCTCCACAGATTTTGCACGGTATAACTTCGATTTGGGCTGTCGACAGAGAGATGGGAACACACACACACCTGGGTTACATAACCGTTTCATTGTGTCACACACACCTGGGTTACATAACCGTTTCATTGTGTCACACACACCTGGGTTACATAACCATTTCATTGTGTCACACACACCTGGGTTACATAACCATTTCATTGTGTCACACACACCTGGGTTACATAACCATTTCATTGTGTCACACACACCTGGGTTACATAACCATTTCATTGTGTCACACACACCTGGGTTACATAACCATTTCATTGTGTCACACACACCTGGGTTACATAACCATTTCATTGTGTCACACACACCTGGGTTACATAACCATTTCATTGTGTCACACACACTTGCCTGTACTGTACCAGTATTAATGGCCACTCAACGTTCCCCCGACTGTCAGGGGGCTCATTAGGGTGGGTGCGTGGTTGTGTGTGTGTGTGTTTCTATCACACGACCCAGTGAGAGGGAACAGTGCTCCCAATCAGAAGGAACCTCTCCAGTCAACAGGACTCTGTGACATCCTGTTCATTTTAGCAGTGTTTTATGGTGTGGTTATGACAGGTGACAGACATTTTGTCGTGAGGATGAGCAGGGGTCCTTAGATCTGGTCCCTGGATTGTAGTGGGTTTGCATCACCAAAGTATCTTCATTCACTCACTCGCTCACTCACTCACTCACTCACTCACTCACTCACTCACTCACTCGTAGTGTACATGTAACGTACTATAGGACTGAACTGTGTACTGTAGGTCTGAAATCGGCACACACAGAAACCTTTAGGAGCATCATGTGACCACAGTAACCAGTGTGGCCACGTAGTTCGAGACGGAGAAGGATAGTGACAGATAGACAGATAGCTAGAGAGAAATGATAGATATATAGAGAGAGAGATAGATGGCACATATCTGCTGAGAATGCACACTCACTATAAGGAGATTAGACGCACAATCTAATCCTACATTATTTCCTTCCCCACCCGCTGTTTCCCTGCGCTGCACACTGGCTGGCTAATCCAAAGCAGTAGGACCCTAATAACCTCTCTGCACCTGCAACTGCACTATTCTCCCAGAAATCAGGTAAAATGGCTACAAACAGACTAGACAAAAAAAATCATCCTATGCTATCCTCTCTGGGAAAAAAAATCTCTCTTAAAAAAATAATCATCCTTTGCTATCCCCTCTGGATTAAAACCAAATTATGATAATATTACGTATTGGATCGCTAAAAAATGCACATTTTACATTACCGTGTAGTTTACCAATTAAATGGTCTGACGGAGATGTGGACATACTCGGTATACAAATCCCAAAAGAAAGAAATGATCTCACTCCAATAAATTTTTATAGAAAGTTGGCAAAAATAGATAAGATCTTGCTACCATGGAAAGGAAAATACCTGTCTATTTGTGTAAAAATCACCCTGATTAACTCTTTAGTCATATCACAGTTTAGCTATTTGCTTATGCCTACACCTAGTGACCTGCTTTTTAAATTATATTAACAAAAAATTTTCAATTTTATTTGGAACGGCAAGCCAGATAAAATTAAAAGGGCCTATTTATATAACGAATATGAATTTGGAGGGCAGAAATTATTAAATATTAAAGCATTAGACCTCTCACTAAAGGCATCAGTCATACAAAAGTTATACTTAAATCCAAACTGGTTTTCTAGTAAATTGGTACGAATGTCTCATCCTATGTTCAAGAAGGGCCTTTTTCCCTTTATTCAGATTACACCTGCCCACTTTCGGTTGTTTGGAAATAATCTCCAAAATATCTTTATTTTTTTAAACAAGCCTTAGAAAGTTGGTTGCAATTTCAGTTTAATCCACCTGAAAAGACAGAACAAATAATACAACAAATATTGTGGTTAAATTCAAATACAGTAATTGATTAAAAAAACTATTTTTCGAAGAAATTTTTAAAAAAGGTATAATTTTAGTGAATGATATCATAAATAGTACTGGTGGAGTGATGTCACACACGCAGCTAACACAGACATATGGAAATGTCTGCTCTACCCAAAATTACAACCAATTAATTGCAGCATTACCACAAAAATGGAAGAGGCAACTAGAAGGGAAAAAAGTAATGAACGTGTATGTCGGCCCTGCATTAAAGAACATAAATGGTTAAAGAAAAGTGTGATAAATAAAAACATGTACCAATTTCATTTAAGGACCAAAAAACTGACAGCTGTGCCATATAAATTGCAAAATAGTTGGGAAGAGATTTTCGATGTACCCATTCCATGGCACATGGTTTATGAATTGATACGCAAAACAACGCCGGATTCAAAATGTAGAATTTTTCAATTTAAATTACTATACAAAATTCTTGCAACCAATAGAATGTTATATATATATATGGGGGATACAATCTTCCCAGCTCTACAGATTTTGCTGTGAGGAGGCAGAGTCATTAGATCATTTATTTTGGTACTGTCCATATGTAGCTTGTTTTTGGTCACAGGTCCAGGAATGTCTGAAGAATTGCAACATTTGTCTAGAACTAGTGCTGCAGATAGCAATACTGGGTGATTTGAAAAGCCATAGTCAATCAATCAATAATATAATAATTATTTTAGCAAAAATATTTATTTTTAATTTACAATCTGTAGAAGCTATAAGAATAGAAATGTTCAATTGTTTTGTGAAGCATCACAGCACAGTTGAAAAATATATGGCAAATAGAAATCTGAAATGGATGATGTTGAGAGATAGATGGGAGGGGTTGAATGGAGCTGAAGGGTGGGACTAATAACAAGATAAACAATGTAAAACATACGGGGTCTGTAAAATATATATAGGTTCAGAACGTTTGTGATATAGCACAGTTACAAATAAAAATCAAACTGGATGGACATCAGAAATTGAGGAAGGACTAAAAACAAACAAAAAATAACTATTGTAAAATAGACTGTGTCTGTAAAATGTGTATAAGATGAATAAATTGAAGGTAAAAGCCAAAGTGTTTATTAGTTTACTCCAATTGGGGGATCGGTGGTAGGGTTTGCGGGGAATAATAATAAAGGTATATTATTTTTAAAAGTATGTATGTCTCTATAGGTATGTGTATGTATATATGTGTATTTGTATGCATGTGTGTATGGATATATATATTTACCCCCAAAATATATGGGGGATTGGAAATGATGCAGACAATTACATTGATGGAAGCAACAATCTTTCTGCACTATTAAGCTGATCCACCCCTAAAAAAAAAATAATCATCCTATTTTTGGTTTATGAAATAGTAATATTCCTCAAATCTACAATAATCAATTCTTCAGATTTTGCCAGAAACATAGAAAACAGAAATGACACATAACTTTGGTGACCCTGAGTATAGTCCCACCAACAACAAAAAAAGGGACCGAAAACTGAGGTATAAGGAACAAAACGGACTGAAAATCGGAGGGACTACCTGGATTTGTCCAATAAGGAACATACGTTTTTGTTAAACATGTGCCCTATGAACACGACCAAGGATCCATTCACAAGCTGTAGAGCAATAACAGAAAAGCTGCAAAGTACACAGAGAAATGACTGTAAGGGTTAATCTTCTAACGTTCTAACCTAAGCTTCTGATATTAATGTAGTAATTTAGGGCAAAAGGCAATGTCCAAAAGTATGTCTTACCTACGACATCCGTTTTCATTTTCGGTGGAGACAAACACGCATAAACAGATGTACACACACTGTTCTGTGTTGCAGCTGCAATAGGATGACAGGTGTTTCAATGTGTGTGCTAATGAATGTGTCCATAGGTATGTATGTCTTGTGTGTCTGATTGGTTTACGGCTAGGACTTAATTGGTCTGATCAGCAGTGTTTATGAAGTGTGTGTGTATGTGATCTGTGTGTGCAGTGTCATAATGGGATTAGCGCAGAAAGATGATGACTACTCGGGAGTTGCGTCTGCTGTCTAAGCTGTATGGGGCTGTCTTGTACCTCTTACCCAGGAAGGGACGTCCCACTCCCCCCTCAAAGCCTGAGTCAGAGAGGGTCTAACTGGGGTTCTTAATGACCATGACCTCTGTGACCCCTGAGCCCCAGACCATGTGCTGACTTAAGGTCAGTTTGATCCCGACCCAGGACACTACTAGACAGACAGACAGACAGACAGACAGACAGACAGACAGACAGACAGACAGACAGACAGACAGACAGACAGACAGACAGAGACGGATGGACGGACGGACGTACTGACTGACTCATAATCAGCAAGACAGACAGAAATTTTCAAATCAAATTTTATTTGTCACATGCGCCGAATAAAACAGGTGTAGACCTTACAGTGAAATGCTTACTTATAAGCCCTTAACCAACAATGCAGTTATAAGAAATGCCCTAAAAAGTAAGATATAAGAATAACAAATCATTAAAGAGCAGCAGTGAATAACAATTGCGGGGCTATATAGAGGGGGTACCGGTACAGAGTCTATGTGTCAATGTGCGGGGGGCACCGGTGTCAAGGTAATTGAGGTAATTATGTACATGTAGGTAGAGTTATTAAAGTGGCTATGCATAGATAATAACAGAGAGTAGCAGCAGCGTGGGGGTGGGGGGTTGGTCAATGGAAATAGTCTGGGTAACCATTTGATTAGCTGTTCATGAGTCTTATGGCTTGGGGGTAGAAGCTGTTTAGAAGCCTCTTGGACCTAGACTTGGCGCTCCAGGACCACTTGCCGTGCGGGAGCAGAGAGAACAGTCTATGACTAGGGTGGCTGGAGTCTTTGACCATTTTTAAGGCCTTCCTCTGACACCACCTGGTATAGAGGAAGCGTGGCTCCTGTGATGTACTGGGCCATACGCACTACCCTCTGTAGTGCCTTGCGGTCGGAGGCGGAGCAGTTGCCATACCAGGTGGTGATGCAACCCGTCAGGATGCTCTCGATGGTGCAGCTGTAAAACTTTTTGAGGATCTGAGGACCCATGCCAAATCTTTTCAGTCTCCTGAGGGGGAATAGGTTTTGTCGTGCCCTCTTCACGACTGTCTTGGTGTGCTTGGACCATATTAGTTTGAGGGTGATGTGGACACTAAGGAACTTGAAGCTCTCAACCTGCTCCACTACAGCCCTGTCGATGAGAATGGGGGCGTGTTCGGTCCTCCTTTTCCTGTAGTCCACAATCATCTCCTTTGTCTTGATCACGTTGAGGGAGAGGTTGTTGTCCTTGCACCACATGGTCAGGTCTCTGACCTCCTCCCTATAGGCTGTCTCATCGTTGTCGGTGATCAGGCCTACCACTGTTGTGTCATCAACAAACTTAATGATGGTGTTGGAGTCGTGCCTGGCCGTGCAGTCATGAGTGAACAGGGAGTACAGGAGGGGACTGAGCACGCACCCCTGAGGGGCCCCCGTTTTGAGGATCAGCATGGCGGATGTGTTGTTACCTACCCTTACCACCTGAGGGTGGCACATCAGGAAGTCCAGGATCCAGTTGCAGATGGATGTGTTTAGTCCCAGGGTCCTTAGCTTAGTGATGAGCTTTGAGGGCACTATGGTGTTGAACACTGAGCTGTAGTCAATGAATAGCATTCTCACATAGGTGTTCCTTTTGTCCAGGTGTGAAAGGGCAGTGTGGAGTGCAATAGAGATGGCATCATCTGTGGATCTTTTGGTGTGGTATGCAAATTGGAGTGAGTCTAGGATTTCTGGGATAATGGTGTTGATGTGAGCCATGACTAGCCTTTCAAAGCATTTCATGGCTACAGATGTGAGTGCTACGGGTCGGTAGTCATTTAGGCAGGTTATCTTAGTTTTTCTTGGGCACAGGGACTATGGTGGTCTGCTTGAAACATGTTGGTATTACAGACTCAGACAGGGAGAGGTTGAAAATGTCAGTGAAGACACTTATCAGTTGGTCAGCGCATGTTCGCAGTACACGTCCTGGTAATCCGTCTGCCCAGCGGCCTTGTGAATGTTGACCTGTTTAAAGGTCTTACTCACATCGGTTGCGGAGAGCGTGATCACACAGTCGTCCGGAACAGCTGATGCTCTCATGCATGTTTCAGTGTTACTTGCTTCGAAGCTAGAATAGAAGTTATTTAGCTCGTCTGGTGGGCGCATGTCACTGGGCAGCTCTCGGCTGTGCTTCCCTTTGTAGTCTGTAATAGTTTGCGAGCCCTGCCACATCCGACGAGCGTCGTCGCCGGTGTAGTACGATTCAATCTTAGACCTGTATTGACACTTTGCCTGTTTGATAGTTCGTCGGAGGGCATAGCGGAATTTCTTATAAGCTTCCGGGTTAGAGTCCCATTCCTTGAAAGCGGCAGCTCTACCCTTTAGCTCAGTGCGAATGTTGCCTGTAATCCATGGCTTCTGGTTGGGGTATGTACGTACAGTCACTGTGGGGACGACGTCCTCAATGCACTTATTGATTAAGCCAGTGACTGATGTGATGTACTCCTCAATGCCATTGGAAGAATCCCGGACCATTTTCCACTCTGTGCTAGCAAAACAGTCCTGTAGTTTAGCATCTGCTTTATCTGACCACTTTTTTATAGACAGAGTCACTGGTGCTTCCTGCTTTAATTTTTGCTTGTAAGCAGGAATCAGAAGGATAGAGATATGGTCGGATTGCCCAAATGGAGGGCGAGGGAGAGCTTTGTACGTGTCTCTGTGTGGGGAGTAAAGGTGGTCTAGATTTTTTTCCCTCTGGTTGCACATTTAACATGCTGATAGAAATGAGGTAAAACTGATTTAAGTTTCCCTGCATTAAAGTCTCCAGCCACTAGGAGCGCCACCTCTGGAAGAACGTTTTCCTGTTTGCTTATGGCGGAATACAGCTACAGTGAGGGAAAAAAGTATTTGATCCCCTGCTGATTTTGTACGTTTGCCCACTGACAAAGAAATTATCAGTCTATAATTTTAATGCTAGGTTTATTTGAACAGTGAGAGACAGAATAACAACGACAAAATCCAGAAAAACACATGTCAAAAATGTTATAAATTGATTTGCATTTTAATGAGGGAAATAAGTATTTGACCCCTCTGCAAAACATGACTTAGTACTTGGTGGCAAAACCCTTGTTGGCAATCACATAGGTCAGATGTTTCTTGTAGTTGGCAGCCAGGTTTGCACACATCTCAGGAGGGATTTTGTCCCACTTCTCTTTGCAGATCTTCTCCAAGTCATTAAGGTTTCGAGGCTCACATTTGGCAACTCGAACCTTCAGCTCCCTCCACAGATTTTCTATGGGATTAAGGTCTGGAGACTGGCTAGGCCACTCCAGGACCTTAATGTGCTTCTTTTTGAGCCACTCCTTTGTTGCCTTGGCCGTGTGTTTTAGGTCATTGTCATGCTGGAATACCCATCCACGACCCATTTTCAATGCCCTGGCTGAGGGAAGGAGGTTCTCACCCAAGATTTGACGGTACATGGCCCCGTCCATCGTCCCTTTGATGCGGTGAAGTTGTCCTGTCCCATTTGCAGAAAAATCCCCCCAAAACATAATGTTTCAAACTCCATGTTTGACGGTGGGGATGATGTTCTTGGGGTCATAGGCAGCATTCCTCCTCCTCCAAACACGGCGAGTTGAGTTGATGCCAAAGAGCTCCATTTTGGTCTCATCTGACCACAACACTTTCACCCAGTTGTCCTCTGAATCATTCAGATGTTCATTGGTAAACTTCAGACGGGCATGTATATGTGCTTTCTTGAGCAGTGGGACCTTGCGGGCACTGCAGGATTTCAGTCCTTCACGGCGTAGTGTGTTACCAATTGTTTTCTTGGTGACTATGGTCCCAGCTGCCTTGAGATCATTGACAAGATCCTCCCGTGTAGTTCTGGGCTGATTCCTCACTGTTCTCATGATCATTGCAACTCCACGAGGTGAGATCTTGCATGGAGCCCCAGGCCGAGGGAGATTGACAGTTCTTTTGTGTTTCTTCCATTTGCGAATAATCGCACCAACTGTTGTCACCTTCTCACCAAGCTGCTTGGCAATGGTCTTGTAGCCCATTCCAGCCTTGTGTAGGTCTAAAATCGTGTCCCTGACATCCTTGGAGAGCTCTTTGGTCTTGGCCATGGTGGAGAGTTTGGAATCTGATTGATTGATTGCTTCTGTGGACAGGTGTCTTTTATACAGGTAACAAGATGAGATTAGGAGCACTCCCTTTAAGAGTGTGCTCCTAATGTCAGCTCGCTACCTGTATAAAAG
The DNA here is from genome assembly GCF_901001165.1 of Salmo trutta. Taxonomy (NCBI): domain Eukaryota; kingdom Metazoa; phylum Chordata; class Actinopteri; order Salmoniformes; family Salmonidae; genus Salmo; species Salmo trutta. The sequence continues at coordinate 28,559,169 of NC_042983.1, read as the reverse complement.
ACACCTGGGAGCCAGAAATCTTTCTGATTGAGAGGGGGTCAAATACTTATTTCCCTCATTAAAATGCAAATCAATTTATAACATTTTTGACATGCGTTTTTCTGGATTTTTTGGTTGTTATTCTGTCTCTCACTGTTCAAATAAACCTACCATTAAAATTATGATCATTTCTTTGTCAGTGGGCAAACGTACAAAATCAGCAGGGGATCAAATACTTTTTTTCCTCACTGTAATTGAGTGAGGTTTTAGTGCCAGCCACGGTCTGTGGTGGTATGTAAACAGCTTCGAAAAATACAGATGAAAACTCTCTAGGTAGATAGTGTGGTCTACAGCTTATCATGAGATACTCTACCTCAGGCGAGCAAAACCCTGAGACTTCCTTAGATATCGTGCACCAGCTATTGTGTACAAATATGCATAGGCCCCCGACCCGTGTCTTACCAGAGGCTGCTGTTCTGTCCTGCCGATAGAGTGTATAACCCGCCAGCTGTATGTTCTTAATGTCGTCGTTCAGCCACGACTCGGTGAAACATAAGATATTACAGTTTTTAATGTCCCGTTGGTAGGATACACGTGCTTTCAGTTCGTCCCATTTGTTTTCCAGCGATTGAACGTTAGCTAGCAGAATGGAAGGGGTTAATAGTAGAAAAATAAAATAAAGATGTATAAGGGGTGCGAGAAGGTCGTCTTCGAGAACTGAAAACCCTTAGCAGTCAGAACAGACAGGACAGATTGTACTTACTGACCCTCTTCAAACCCCCATTCATATCCTCTTCTACCTATTATTTTCTCTAATGGATCTACGTACCCATTGTGAATGACAATTATCCATTTAGAGCACTAGCTTGACAAAGTTATCTGCTAAATTGCCCATACCCCACCACATAGAAAACCACCACAAGCATCTCTTTCAGGCTCAACATTAATGAACAGATAGCACATTAATGAACGAAAGCACAACCAACAATTATTGAGCATGATCTCTCTGTGTGTGTGCGTGTGTTAAGTTTCAAGTTTCAATGTATATGTTTGATAGCTGGTGTGTGTGGACTGGGACTGTGAGTGTTATGAAGTTAGTACTCTCTGGATTGGTTCTAGAGGTGACCCAGTTCCTGCCCAGCGCCAAACTGGGTCAGAAGCAGCACAGCACAGCGCAGCGGGATGGACTGGGCTGGACTGGGGAGGAAAACACACACAGACACATACACACACTGAGTGCTACAGTGAAGATGTCATTGGAAGCGGTGTCTAACAGTATATTTATAGTGAGAACAGGTCAGTTGTGCTGCAGGACATGAAGGTAATAAACAGAGACCGAATATAACCAGTAAACAAACACAGAACAAAACTCTGTGTGCATCCGTGTGTGCGTTTGTGTGTGTGTGTGTTTATATATATATATGTGTGTGTGTGTGTGTGTGTGTGTGTGTGTGTGTGTGTGTGTGTGTGTGTGTGTGTGTGTGTGTGTGTGTGTGTGTGTGTGTGTGTGTGTGTGTGTGTGTGTGTGTGTGTGTATTCCACCACTCTCATTTAATGCCATGTACCACCTTGTTCTGCTATACATCCCAGAATGTCTCTTTGTAGATCCTTTAAGAACAACTTCTACTTGGACTTTACGGATGAACATGTTCAAAAGGTATTTATCAACCGACCACTCTAAAGTTTATAATAACGGCTTGAGGGGTGTGTGGACCGACAAAGATTATAATCCGACTGTTTCGCTTGTGTTTCTGTGTTCGTCTGTGTGTGTGTGTGTAGACGTCTGTGTTGTTATGTGTGTGTGTTTGAGAGTGTCTGTGTGTGTTTCAGAATGTGTGTGCATGTGTTAGAGAGAGTGTGTTTCAAATTGTGTGTGTGATTCAGTGTGTGTGGGTGTGATTAGAGTGTGTTTCAGAATGTTTGTGTGGGTGTGTTTCAAAGTGTGTGTGCATAGCCACCGGGCCTGTCAGGTGGAATAAGGAGCCAGTCATGACAGTTTGGCTGTTGCTAAGGCGACCACTCACTTGCTCCTGTCGTCTGGCTGTCAGAGCAATGATTCGCTGAGCAGTCACACACATGCCTACAGGAAGTGATATCACCAAACTCCGGAGAATGTCTTGCTTACTATCACATTCTAAGTAGGATCCTTCTTACTGCCTCCTCTCACTTGGCGTTGGTCCCAACACTATGGTCATACTTTACACCAAGTGGCTCTAGAACTGTCTATTTACATAGTAGTAACACAGACAGGTACATGTGAATACAGTTCAGTAACGACTGTATATGGAACACCTGTGCTTCAGGAGATTATTCATGATTCTGCAAAGTTTAGAACAGATAGATAGCATATAGATAGCAGATAGAGAGCTGCAGATAGAAGTGTGGTTTATAGAACTACATTAATGATTCCTAGGCCCTCTAACTGGCTGGCTGTGTGGGTATGGCTGCTCTCTGACTGGCTGGCTGTGTGGGTGTGGCTGCCCTCTGACTTGCTGGCTGTGTGGGTGAGAGCTAGGCCCTGACTGGAAGTCCTGATTTATCCTGAAGTTATGTAAGAGCCGTAGTGCAGCGCTGGCGATTCCATGGCCAAGATGAGCTCAGCCCCACAATCTCCTCAGAAAGAGATACAGAGAGAGACAGACACACATCCAGACAGACAGGCAGACAGACAGACAGACAGACAGACAGACAGACAGACAGACAGACAGACAGACAGACAGACAGACAGACAGACAGACAGACGTGTTACAGTCATCTAACAGAAAGAGTTTTGTGAGGTGGACTGTGGGTGTCTGGTTGGTACAGTGAGTGATGTGTAGTGAACTGGCACGTGGAGTGTGTTAATTGATTTTTAATGAAGTGAGGAACACCACTCAGTCTCATGGGCTCCCCACTCTCTAAATAGAGCCTTAATTAGCTTCATTTGAGGAGATGGGAGCATCTGCACATGAGCACTGGCTTACCATAACTCAATTTGTAGTGAACAAACACATGCACGCACACACACACACAAAGGGATATGGGCACAAAGCAGCAAGACAACATCAATACTAAGCGCAATGTTCAACCAGCAGTCGTCCTTACCCTGAGCACCTCTCAAACTGTGTGGTGATGTTTGTTACCACTAGGTGTTGCTGTATTTCAACTGCCGTAAGGGCTATTTGTTATGTAAGTGTGAACAGAAGGGGCAGACTGGACATGCATGTTTCATCCATTAGCTAAAGGGGGCTAGTTACAAAAACACACCCAGGGCTATACTGTGTTCAGCATGCTGTTGCCATGGAATAGCAGCAACAGGGGTTATGTTGTTACTTGTGTTGCTGCTCACACACACACACACACACACACACATGCACACCACACACACACACACACAGCCTGACCCCCACACCTGTGTTTTCACTAGGGTCACCAATGCCTACATTGACTCACTTGGACGGCTCTGGCATCGTGGCAGCAGCCGGGTATTATGGGTAATTACTCAGACCTGATTGTATGGTTGGCACTGTCTCCATGGGGTCCGTCCAGACTGGGTAATAACGCAGGGCAGGCAGGGGCCCATCCCCCCTCCCTTCTCCTCTCCCCTCCCCTGATGCCTGCCTGTGTGTTGTGGGGCAAACATGTCTTTGTCCAGTAGCCATGTTGAACAGTAGCCATGATGCATCATGGATGTTAATTATTGCTCCCCTCCCTCATATGTCAGAGGGAACAGGATCATCCAGTTTTCCGTGAGGCTGCAGTGCACTCTGGGTAATTGTTCATGGGGCGGCAGGTCTGGGATCAGCTGCATTGGGCTTATGGAATCCAGCTCTGTGTTCTGATTGGACACGTCAGAGAGGGAACAGAAGGGGGCCACTGGCTGACGTCCAACGCATCGATACACACTCACATGCGCACGCAGACACATACACAAAAGTGCACATATGTATGCACACGTATAAATCACATCGTGATACGCAGAAATGTACTGTACTCTCAAACACAGCGGTAGGTAATACATAGGATTTAGAAATGCTATGGCAACACTATAAAGTGAGTGGTTCCCAAACTGAGGGGTCGGCGGGGTCCCCCCCCCAAAAAATATAAATTATAATATTTATACAGTACCAGTCAAATGTTTGGACACACCTACTCATTCCAGGGGTTTTCTTTATTTTGACTATTTTCTACATTGTAGAATAATAGTGAAGACTTAAAAACCATCAAGCGCTATGATGAAACTGGCTCTCATGAGGCCCGCCACAGGAAAGAAAGACCAAGAGTTACCTCTGCTGCAGAGGATAAGTTCATTAGCGTTACCAGCCTCAGAAATTGCAGGCCAAATAAATGCTTCACAGAGCTCAAGTAACAGACACATTTCAACATCAACTATTCAAAGGAGACTGCGTGAAACAGCCTTCATGGTCAAATTGCTGCAAAGAAACCACTACTAAAGGACACCAATGCTTGGGCCAAGAAACACGAGCAATGGACATTAGACCGGTGGAATTCTGTCCATTGGTCTGATGAGTCCAAATTCGAGATTTTTGGTTCCAACCGCCATGTCTTTGAGAGACACAGAGTAGGTGAACGGATGATCACCGCATGTGTGTTCCCACCGTGAAGCATGGAGGAGGAGGTGTGATGGTGTGGGGGTGCTTTGCTGATGATACTCTCAGTGATTTATTTCGAATTCAATGCACACTTAACCAGCATGGCTACCACAGCATTCTTCAGTGATACACCATCCCATCTGGTTTGTGCTTAGTGGGACTATCATTTGTTTTTTAACAGGACAATGAACCAACACACCTCCAGGCTCTGTAAAGGCTGTTTGACCAAGAAGAAGAGTGATGGAGTGCTGCATCAGATTACCTGGCCTCCACAATCACCCGACCTCAACCCATTTGAGATAGTTTGGGATGAATTGGGCCGCGGAGTGAAGGAAAACAGCCAACAAGTGCTCAGCATATGTGGGAAGTCCTTCAAGACTGTTGGAAAAGCATTCCAGGTGAAGCTGGTTGAGAGAATGCCAAGAGTGTGCAAAGCTGTCATCAAGGCAAAGGGTGGCTACTTTAAATAATCTAAAATATAACATATATTTTGATTTGTTTAACAGTTTTTGGTTACTACATGATTTCATGTGTTACTTCATAGTTTTGATGTCTTCACTATTATTCTACAATGTAGAAAATAGGAAAAATCACAAAAAACCCTGGAATGAGTAGGTGTGTCCAAACGTTTGACTGGTACTGTATTTCAAAATTATTATATATATATATATATATTTTTTTTTTTAAAGGAACTTAGTCCGGCTTTAAACTTGCTCTTGAAAGTTGTAATAGCAGAATGCACAAGGTGCGATTTCGAAATTGGGTAGTGCATCGTCAGTTTTCCTTTGTCATGTCAGTCATTGCACACCTATTTGTAACTTTTCAGAAATGTCCAGATTAACTCAGCTAATGTTTTTATATTCTGTATAGTTTTTTTTAGGCCATAGATATTATTGTAATTTTTTTGGCACTCAAATATCACGAATACACATTAGACATGGCAAAATGAACAGTTTGTGTCATGAACGGTGCTTGTGCCCATAGAAATAGACATGGTGCAGGGGAGGGGTGGGGGCAGCGGATGTTCCCCAATGCTAGAAGGCCCCGAGTGAAACATTTTGGGAACCCCTGCTATAAGTGAAGCCCACACAACACTGTGGGGTTCATGGTAAGTGGCCCTGAAATGGGGAGGTATGCAAGGGAGGCTTGGGAAATACTCCACAGGGTAGACTCGATCCCAATGCCCCTTTCCCTCCCTAAACACCCTCCCCCATCTTGTCCCTCCCACCCTTCTGTCCCCTCAGGTCCTTCCCAACACCCTCCTATGTGATCCCCCCCACAGGCTTGACCTCTGAACTTTCCTTAGAGAGAGCGAGACAGAGAGGAACAAGTCCAAGGGTGATGTGTGACCACAGCATCTGGTCTAGACCTTCTGAGAGCAGGGGTAGGCTACACACTGTATTGCAGAGCTACTGATGATAATGATCCAAATCATGTATTTGTAAGTAAATGCCTGGAGCACCGCTCCCTAACCCTCCCTTAAACAGACCCACTCTGTTCTTCCTATAATTTTGGTCTTGGTCCTAATTGTAGATGATGTGTGTGTGCTTGTGTACATGTGTTTGTGTGTGCGTGCATGCATGTGTAAGAAGGGAAGGGTATAGGGGACTAATAGCTTACAACTTAATTTAGAAACATGCATATTCCTGCTCATCTTGAAGGACACTAGCTAATCACATGGATCCAAAGGTACCAAACTACAACAATTGCCTTGGAGAGAGAGAGAGTGTGTGTGTGTGTGTGTGTGTGTGTGTGTGTGTGTGTGTGTGTGTGTGTGTGTGTGTGTGTGTGTGTGTGTGTGTGTGTGTGTGTGTGTGTGTGTATGTGTGTATGTGTGTGAGTGAGAGTCTCTCACTCTCAGGGATGGATGCTAATAGCTCGCCTTAGGCTACAATTTAACTGTCTAACAAGGTTTTCCCCAAAGTGGCCCCAGGGGCATCTTTCTCAAAGACAATCAAAAAGCTCTCTTCACATGCACTGTCTCTCTCTCTCTCACATACAGTACATACAATACAAGTATTTCATCAAACTTTAATATGAAGACACTGTTTCAAACAAAAAGGCTATTATGATTCTAGAAAATATATGAACACTATACATGGAATACTGAGGCTAGATCAGACCTGGGTTCAAATACTATTTGAAATCTTTCAAATGCTTTGGGCTTTTGCTTTAGCCCATCTGGAGCACCAGATTGGCGGGGTTTACAATGTCAGGACTTTATTTGTTCCATTGCAACAGGCAATCTCAATCAAGCACAGAAATAGTATTTGAACCCAGCAGGTCTGGTACTGTGGTTCAAGATGTGTAAGTTCAGCAAACAAGAGAGAAATAGAACTGATAAAGCCCTGGAGACTCTCCTCAGTGAGATTAGGCACTGACGCTAATACAGGCTAATCTTTGCCACTCACAAAACATGCCACACTGACGCTAACCCCTACCTGAAGCTCATCCGTATAGTCAACACAGTAAGTGCTATAGGTATGCCACCACAAACAACCTTCTATGGGATACGATGGTGGGCAATGCCTTTTTAAAGCATCTAATTGTGTTGTGGAATACATGCTAAATGAATAATTAGTCTTCAGAAAATAGCTTTAGGTAATTACAAATCTGTTACTTCCATGGTAGCTATGGTCACCTCCTGTAGCACGCATATAAGTGCACTATATAATGACAGAAATGACACCTATTTTCCTCCTAGTAGACAGTAAAGTGTGGAATGTAACAGGGAAACTCAACACTAATTTGGGGTAAGCAGCTGTGAGTGCAGTCATGGAGCTCTGGTGGTGGAGGTTACAATAGAAGCTAAGTGCCAGAAAGTACCACAAAGGGTTCTGCCTGCCTACACACCGTCCAAGAAATATGAACAAGGTTACAAGTTTAGTAGCTGTCATTGTTCAGTTGGTAACGTACATGCGCACACACACACGCACACAAACACACCCATCTGGTGAATTGTACACGTACAGAAACCCAAATTAACCCGCTCACAAGATTATAATTTCACCATTACATAACTCTCTCTCTGTCCCCCATCTCTCTCTGCATCTTTCTATCTCCTCTTTCTCCCTCTGCCCTCTCTCTTTCTCCCTCTGCCCTTTCTCTTTCTCCCTCTGCCCTTTCTCTTTCTCCCTCTGCCCTTTCTCTTTCTCCCTCTGCCCTTTCTCTTTCTCCCTCTGCCCTCTCTCTTTCTCCCTCTGCCCTTCTCTTTCTCCCTCTGCCCTTCTCTTTCTCCCTCTGCCCTCTCTCTTTCTCCCTCTGCCTTTCTCTTTCTCCCTCTGCCCTTTCTCTTTCTCCCTCTGCCCTCTCTCTTTCTCCCTCTGCCCTTTCTCTTTCTCCCTCTGCCCTCTCTCTTTCTCCCTCTGCCCTTTCTCTTTCTCCCTCTGCCCTTTCTCTTTCTCCCTCTGCCCTTTCTCTTTCTCCCTCTGCCCTTTCTCTTTCTCCCTCTGCCCTCTCTCTTTCTCCCTCTGCCCTTTCTCTTTCTCCCTCTGCCCTTTCTCTTTCTCCCTCTGCCCTCTCTCTTTCTCCCTCTGCCCTTTCTCTTTCTCCCTCTGCCCTCTCTCTTTCTCCCTCTGCCCTTTCTCTTTCTCCCTCTGCCCTTTCTCTTTCTCCCTCTGCCCTTTCTCTTTCTCCCTCTGCCCTTTCTCTTTCTCCCTCTGCCCTTTCTCTCTCTACCCTCTCTCTTTCTCCTTTGCCCGTTACTTGTTCTCTGTGATTCACATCATGATGACCACCACCCACAATCTCTAAAGCGTACACTTGGGATATAGCCAGGTGCTACTGAACAAAAGTGAGCTGATGAGGTCAAAGTTCAATCCCATATTGCACCACATCACACTACACCGCACTACCGGAGTGTGTCTGCTACCATCACTACCAGCCAGTGTATTAGACTAGATGAAGAATCCTGTCCGGATGCACTGCATCTATTAAGAGATACTGCCAGTGTATTTAACTAGGACTTTCTAAAGAGAGAAAGCTTGTTTATTTAACTCAGAGTCAGACAGCACTGGGGTGCTAGGGATCTCTTATCCCTCACAGCTGAAATAAAGTAGAAGAAATGTACTGTGCTGCAATGTAATGCTAGTCACACACATCACACTGACTGAACATATTCCATTGCTCTCAGCGGGGTATTGCCTAGACTCCCCTCAAAAGCTGACGAAATAAAATCAACACGGAGCAGTCCCTAAGCAAACACACTTGGATTCCACTGGGAACCACACTGATACAAACACGGTCTACAGGCTACAGTATCTAAAATACACTGATAAATCAAACATGCACACACACACACCACCTCTCCTCATTTGAGTTGAAAGCAGGAGTGAAAGATGAGCAGACAGGTCGAGTGAAGAGAGACAGTGATACAGGGTTAGAGAGGGGATAGAGGAGCACAGTTAGAGATAGATAGAGACTATACATAGTCATACGTGGATGTGTGTGTTGTGGAGGATTAGCTCTCCTGGTCCAGGCTTTGAGTAATCTTTCCCCCAGTTACATAACACGGGGCCATTAGTCAGCAACACACACAATGAAAACATTTACCTCTCTTTTATTTTGGTCATTCTTTAGGTACATTGACAAACATTTTACCACCACCAATAAAGGTTTGTAGGGATGCTTCTTCACCACAATGATTAATACTCAATGAAAGTAAGTTTGATTTTCCTAACTAAGACAATAATACACTGAACAAAATATAAACGCAACATGCAACAATTTCAAAGAGTTACAGTTCATATGACAAAATCAGTCAATTGAAATAAATTACAGCCTTCCCTGTAGCTCAGTTGGTAGAGCATGGTGTTTGCAACGCCAGGGTTGTGGGTTCGATTCCCACGGGGGGCCAGCACAGAAAAAAATGTATGAAATGTATGCATTCACTACTGTAAGTCGCTCTGGATAAGAGCGTCTGCTAAATGACTAAAATGTAAAATGTTAATTAGGCCCTAATCTATGGATTTCACATGATATGCATCTGTTGGTCACAGAGAACTTTAACAAAAAATAGCCCTCAGGATCACGTCTTGGTATTTCTTTGCATTCAAATTTCCAGCGATAAAATGCAACTGTGTTCGTTGTCCGTAGTTTATGCCTGCCCATACCATAACCCCACTGCCACCATGGGGCACTCTTTTCACAGCAAACCGCTCGCCCACACGATGCCATACACGTGGTCTGCGGTTGTGAGGCCAGTTGGATGTACGGTTAACGATGTTGGAGGCGGCTTATGGTAGAGAAATGAACATAAAATTCTGGCAACAGCTCTGGTTTACATTCCTGCAGTCAGCATGCCAATTGCACGGTCCCTCAAAACTTGAGACATCTGTGGCATTGTGTTGTGTGACAAAACTGCACATTTTAGAGGGGCCTTTTATTGTCCCCAGCACAATGTGCCCCTGTGTAATGATCATGCTGTTGAATCAGCTTCTTGATATGCCACACCTGTCAGGTGGATGGATTATCTTGGCAAAGGAGAAATGCTCACTAACAAGGATGTTAACAAATGTGTGCACAACATTTGAGAGAAATTAGCTTTTTGTGCGTCTGGAACATTTCTGGGATCTTTTATTTCAGCTCATGAAACATGGGGCCAACACTTTACATGTTGAGTTTATATTGTTGTTCAGTGTATAAAGAATGCTGATCATGCTTTGGGAAATGTTGATGAAATTATGAGATGGATCATGCAATGTGATATAAATGATGTGTAGATTATGTAAATGATTAGACTATGCATTACAGTATAGATTATGTAAATGATTAAACTGCGCATTACAGTATAGATTATTTAGATGATTAGACTATGCATTAGAGTATAGATTATGTAAATGATTAAACTGCGCATTACAGTATAGATTATTTAGATGATTAGACTATGCATTACAGTATAGATTATGTAAATGATTAGACTATGCATTACAGTATAGATTATATAAATTATTCAACTAGGCACAACAGTATATATTCTTTAAATTATTACATTATGCACTACAGTATAGATTATGTAAATGATTAAACTATTCATTACAGTATAGATTTTGTAAATTATTAAACTATGCACTACAGTATAGATTATGTTAATTATTAAACTGCACTACAGTATAGATTATGTAAATGTTAAACTGCACTACTACATAGATTATGTTGGGGATTGCTTCCGTAGAGCTTCAGGAGGCATCGATCCCCTGATCACGCTGGGATTGACTGATCAATGCAGATGCAGGATGCCTCATTCTATTGGCATTGGGACCTCATGCATGACATTCTGGCTATTTGTGTTTTACAGGCCAGAGCAAAGCTGTGTGTGTGTGTGTGTGTGTGTGTGTGTGTGTGTGTGTGTGTGTGTGTGTGTGTGTGTGTGTGTGTGTGTGCGCGTGTGTGCGCGCGCGCTTGGCATGAGTGTGAAACAGAGAGCGAAAAAAGCGATAGATAAAGTGATGTGAAAGAGAGAGAGAGAGTAGAGAGGGGGGAGGAGAGAGAGGGAGGAGAGAGACTGTGGGCTTGTTTGAGTGGTAAGGCTGAAGCAACCAACTGCAGACGAAAGTCGAGGAGTGAAGTCGGAGGAGGTGCATCTGCTACAGCTGAAAGTCAGACACTGATGTGGTTTTCCAACAGTATGGCTTAGTGCAACATGGCAGTGTTTGTTTGACCTGACCAAAATCGATTTTGGATCAAAACCTTGTCAATAAAGCAGTGAATTGGGAGCTTTAACAGTGTGCGGGCTTTCTTGTTCTTTACTAACATGGCAGTGTTGCCATTGTTTATAAACGTTTTTCTTTGTAACATGTCTCCAACCCCCATATGTGTGTACATTGTACTGTCAATTGGGGAGAGAAAGCCTCAAATATCACATTCATTTTCATGGGTGTAAAGTACTTAAGTAAAAATTCTTTAAAGTACTACTTAAGTAGTTTTTGAGGGTATCTAACCTTTACTATTTATATTTTATACTTTTACTTCACTACATTCTTAAAGAAAATAATGTACTTTTTACTTCATACTTTTTCCTTGACACCCAAAAGTACTCTACATTTTGACAGGAAAATGGTCCAATTCACACACTTATCAAGAGAACATCCCTGGTCATCCCTACTGCCTCTGATCTGACAATCACTAAACACAAATGCTTTGTTTGTAAATTATGTGAGTGTTGGAGTGTGCACCTGGCTATTCGTCAATTTTTTTCAAAACTATAAAATGGTGCCGTCTGGTTTGCTTAATATAAGGAATTTGAAATGGTTTATACTTTTACTTTTGATACTTAAGTACATTTTTAGCAATTCCATTTACTTTTGATACTTAAATATACTTTTACTCAAGTAGTATTTTCCTGGGTGACTTTCACTTTTACTTGAGTCATTTTCTATTAAGGTATCTTTACTTTTACTCAAGTATGACAATTGAGTACTTTTTCCACCACTGTTAATATGTACATATCCACTGTATACATATGAATCGCGACAAAGTTGCTTGCTGTTTAGTCACGTCTTTGGTCCCGTTCATGTGGGTCAAACAAGACACTCTAATGATTGGATGACAAATAGTGCCTCCCACAATCCATGCGATGACTACAAGTTGCAGCTGGTGAAGAGCAACTGCAGAAAATTGAAGTCAATCACAGTCGAAACATCATGACCTTTGATCACATGGTTGTTGTTCATGCAGTCAACATGTAAACATGCGTCTAACAATTTTTAGCCCCATAATGCAACAGACTTTGAAATGCTAGTCCCCGACTTGAAAAAAGTGATCCACTCAAATGCGCCGAGAGAGAGAGAGAGAGAGAGAGAGAGAAGACAGTGAAAGGGGGAACCAGGGTTGCAAAGCTACTTGTAATATACCAAATTACTGGAATCTATAGAAATCAATGGCAACTTTGGTCATTTATACATTAATAACTTGTATGTCTGTGTCCATATTGTCCATGAGTTTTTAATGGATAGACCATATGGTTGTTAATGGGATCGGGGTATAAACTAAGGTGTTGATGGAAAGGCTTTGTTAACTAGTCCTACAGGCAGAAATTAGCAGTTTGGGAATATATCTATAGGATTACTGATATGACATTTTTGGCCGATACCGATATCTGATATTTTCCTTGCCAAAAAAAACGATACCGATAACCGATATTTAAAAATGTTGCGGCCTTTTAAGCATTCTAGTACAGTTAAATAGTTAACACACACACACGGACGCAGCGGTCTAAGGCACTGCATCTCAGTGCAAGAGGCGTCACTACAGTCCCTGGTTTGAATCCAGGCTGTATCACATCCGGCCGTGATTGGGAGTCCCATAGGGCGGCGCACAATTGGCCCAGCGTTGTACGGGTATGGCTGGGGTAGGCCGTCATTGTAAATAAGAATTTGTTCTTAACTGATTTGCCAAGTTAAATAAAGGTGTTACACACACACACACACACACACACACACACACACACACACACACACACACACTGAACAAAAAGTTTTTTTGCTGGCATTTAGGCATTTAGGCATTATCAGTAAAACATAATCAAGACCCATTTCTTTCACTTACTTGCTGTGCTGTTTCGTTGTTCATTTGTTCAGTCGTTTCATTCTGAACCAGGATTTGATCATATACGTCAAACAGTGAAGTTTCAGCTCTGTCTATCCGTGGCCTCTCTTCCTCGATGCGCACTGTCACTGTGTCCGTTTCCATCTCGTCCAGCTGTGTATGTAACATTTCACGTAAACCCTGTTTCTTGTCTGCATCGAAGTAACGGTCCTTGTACCTAGCATCGAGCATGGCGGCGACACAGTACAGAGGCTCAGAGAGAATGCCACCGAATCACTTGTTCACAGCCTCGAGTACTTTTGTAAGTTTTAACCCCCCGGTCTGTCGGCGGTTTTGTTGAGCAGCGTTTCAATGCCATGACAGAGGGTATCACGTCTGCTGCAGACGCAGTTGATTAGCTTATTTCTCCAGTCAGTTGTTCAAATGGCGCTAGGAGTGTGTTCATATTTCCAAGTTTCAAACATGTTCTCAAATGCCATTGAAATGGCAGCAGCGGTATGAGAATCAGCACATTCTTGAGCATGCAATACGGCTTTCCTCAGTACGAAATCCTCGTCGACCCACTGTGCTGTCATACTCAGCATGCTCATGGGACTGACATCGCTGGTCCAAATGTCAGTCGTGAAGCTAATAGCAGTGACGCTCATAGCAAGTAGCTCATAGATTAACATTTCAACAATACTGTGTAACTCCAGTAGGGCAACATCTGAAAATTAGTATGTACCGGGGCTCGACCAGTCGGCGAAAGCCAACATCCTCCACGAGAGAGGATGGTTGATTGTCAAGGGCAATGAATTCCATTATCTTGGTGTTAATGGATTTCACCTTTGAGTTGTCTCGCTGAAATGTTCTTACTCTTTCAAATGACTGCTGGACTTGAACTTGTTTAGTTGTTGGAAGTGTCCACTTAGTATCTTTCTGCTTTTGTTCTGTGTAGCTCTGTATTTTTTGTGGCGTCATTACGTCATCTACTTACGTTATATAGGTATGCATGTCAGCTTTGACATCGATTTTGCAAATTGGCGTTAAACTAGACATTGGGCTGATGCCGATTTTTGCATTTTTAGCTAATATCGGCCGATTTCGATATGCTCACCGATATATCGTGCATCCCTAATTACTTGACTGAGATTTCTGTGCATAGGATGACCAGATTAAATGAATGTAATGACGTTCACTTCAATACCTCAGAGAGTATTTTTCCCCAACACAAAACAGAAATGGAGTGCACACTGGAGGACAACAATGTTTATCTTTGTGCTCTAAGTGATACCTACAGAATCACCACTATAGTTATACTGCACGGCTTTGTGCTCTAAGTGATACCTACAGAATCACCACTATAGTTATACTGCACGGCTTTGTGCTCTAAGTGATACCTACAGAATCACCACTATAGTTATACTGCACGGCTTTGTGCTCTAAGTGATACCTACAGAATCACCACTATAGTTATACTGCACGGCTTTGTGTTATGTTGATAATAAACATCTCTAAGTGATACCTACAGAATCACCACTATAGTTATACTGCACGGCTTTGTGTTATGTTGATAATAAACAGCTCTAAGTGATACCTACAGAATCACCACTATAGTTATACTGCACGGCTTTGTGTTATGTTGATAATAAACAGCTCTAAGTGATACCTACAGAATCACCACTATAGTTATACTGCACGGCTTTGTGTTATGTTGATAATAAACATCTCTAAGTGATACCTACAGAATCACCACTATAGTTATACTGCACGGCTTTGTGTTATGTTGATAATAAACAGCTCTAAGTGATACCTACAGAATCACCACTATAGTTATACTGCACGGCTTTGTGTTATGTTGATAATAAACATCTCTAAGTGATACCTACAGAATCACCACTATAGTTATACTGCACGGCTTTGTGTTATGTTGATAATAAACAGCTCTAAGTGATACCTACAGAATCACCACTATAGTTATACTGCACGGCTTTGTGTTATGTTGATAATAAACAGCTCTAAGTGATACCTACAGAATCACCACTATAGTTATACTGCACGGCTTTGTGTTATGTTGATAATAAACAGCTCTAAGTGATACCTACAGAATCACCACTATAGTTATACTGCACGGCTTTGTGTTATGTTGATAATAAACATCTCTAAGTGATACCTACAGAATCACCACTATAGTTATACTGCACGGCTTTGTGTTATGTTGATAATAAACAGCTCTAAGTGATACCTACAGAATCACCACTATAGTTATACTGCACGGCTTTGTGTTATGTTGATAATAAACATCTCTAAGTGATACCTACAGAATCACCACTATAGTTATACTGCACGGCTTTGTGTTATGTTGATAATAAACAGCTCTAAGTGATACCTACAGAATCACCACTATAGTTATACTGCACGGCTTTGTGTTATGTTGATAATAAACAGCTCTAAGTGATACCTACAGAATCACCACTATAGTTATACTGCACGGCTTTGTGTTATGTTGATAATAAACATCATAGAAGAAGTGACATCATTCATTTAGAATGAATATCTCCGATCCTCCTCTTTCTTTCTTTCTTTCTTTCTTTCTTTCTTTCTTTCTTTCTTTCTTTCTTTCTTTCTTTCTCTCTTTCTTTCTTTCTTTCTTTCTTTCTTTCTTTCTTTCTTTCTTTCTTTCTTTCTTTCTTTCTTTCTTTCTTTCTTTCTTTCTTTCTTTCTTTCTATCTTCACCTCAGGTGAAGTGAAATGGTAGGTGAGGGTTAATTAAGGTTGTTATAACAGAAAAAACCTTGACGGTTAAGTTTAGGCATTCATTCTGACTGGTTAAGGTAAGGGTTAAGGTTTGAGATAAGGTTAAAACAGGAAAAAAAATACAAAAAGTGCCTAGCACTGAGTTAAATAAAGATTAAATATATATATATTTTTTAAAGCACTGCGATTGAACCTGCAATCCTCAGAGCCGAAGCTCACAGTTTAACACAATGCCCTAATAAGCTGCGAGCCTACTAGATGGTAATACGTGCTCACGTTGGCCCTAGTGGACGGTATGAAGGCATCTCCTGACATCCTGGGGACCTGGACAAATGTTGAATACTGAAGTCTATCTGGTGTGATCTCGCTGCAAATAGCCCACCTCTGACCCATGAGCCATCCTCCTTCTGCCCTGGACTAAACTCAGTGACCTATACCGTCTATGGGAGGGTTAGCCTGGGTAATACTGGCATCAGCAGCATAATCTGATCAGCAATACAAAGCACAAGACTCAGTCTATCTCACTGAACACCCACACACACACAAACACACACACACACAAACACAGGAATAAATCGTATGAAGTGTAGACAATTGGATTGCATTGCAGTAGATTGTCATTGCCTGTGTGTGTGTGTGTGTGTGTGTGTGTGTGTGTGTGTGTGTGTGTGTGTGTGTGTGTGTGTGTGTGTGTGTGTGTGTGTGTGTGTGTGTGTGTGTGTGTGTGTGTGTGTGTGTGTGTGTGTGTGTGTGTGTGTGTGTGTGTGTGTGTGTTTATTTGTTGGTATGCATTCGTGCATGCAGCCTACACACACATATATATATATATATATATATATATATATATATATATATATATACACATATATATATTATTAATTTAAGTGTGTTTGGCCATGTTTATTAGGCCTATGCATGTATTCCCATATCTTTGAGAATGTATGTATGTGATCTTGATCATGTGCACTTGCATGGAGGCATCATTGTGCTTATTATAATGAAGGACTGTTTTGGGTGGTTCACTGTGTTTGTGTGTGTGGTGGTGGGAGTGTACAGTAAAATGCAGGTGGTTTCTAAAGCCCCCTGACCAAACATAGGCCTAATCAAATCGAAAGAAACTAATCCATCTGCACCAATATGATTCTAGAATGTGAATTGATTTGAGGTATGAAACCTTAGAAAAAGATGCAGAAAATAAACCAAACATGATTTAATTTGAAAGGACAATGTTTGTTAATTAAAGAAGTAGACTGTTTGATTATTAGAATGACAGAAAAATAAAGTTCAGTGATTAGAGAACTTGTATAAACCAATTATTAGTGATAGCCTGGTCAACAAGATCATAACGGGTTTGAAGTTATTTAATTGGCAGTAAAAAAGAAATCAGGAGAAGGTTCACTTGGGAAACTAAATGCTCGGACCCCAAACATTAAAATCTAAGAATGAGTTAATGGAATCAAATCAGGGAAATAAAAATACCAGCTATTAACAAGAATACGTAAAAAACATTTGACTTGAGCGCGTTCTTATTTAAAAAAAATGTTTTAGGGCAGTTCAGGTTGGGCTTTACGCCAGATGTGTCAAACTCATTCCACAGAGGGCCGAGTGTCTGCGGGTTTTCGCTCCACCCTTGTACTTGATTGATGCATTAAGGTCACTAATTAGTACGGAACTCCCCTAACCTGGTTGTCTAGGTCTTAATTGAAAGAAAAAAACAAAAACCCGCACACACTTGGTTCATGTGGAATGAGTTTGGCACCCCTGTTATATGCTAATTGTTTCAGAGGGTTTCCAACATGTTTGACCTTGAATAACGTATATTTAGCCTAACAGTAGGCCTATAACAGCCGCGACAATGAGAATTATTTGATAACCAACTTATCTATTTTTCACTATTTTCCTTTCTCCCTTGTTTCGTTGTGATTATTAGTCTAGCATATGCTACATCATCGTCCGTCAGTCAGTCGGGACAGGAATTTTGGCAATTGCTAAATGATAATTAAACAAGACATATTGTGGGGCCCTTTATTTTTTTATAACCTCGTGGATGGGAGTGTATTTCTCTGTGAGCAGCATAGACTCCACAGGCCGCAAAGGTTGGGAGAGGGGCCGCCTGGCGCACACTGATTTAATCATATCCGACAAAACCCTTTGGGGCGTGCAGAGAGAGAGAGGAAGACTGGGAGGGAGAGAGAGAGCCTCTTTTACCCACCACGACTATAACGTAAAAGGTTAATGCAAGGAAGCGCTTGACTTTCAAAGCCAAATAGCATTAGCTAGCAAGGGACACCATAATAGTCACGAAAAGAAAAGAGAAAAATACTATTAATATCACAAAAGTGTTGTGGCCTAAATTAATTATGTTAAATAGGCTAAATATTGACTAGAATATCTAGAACTTCAACAATTGGCAAATATTAACAGGGGAATAATATAATAATAATAATAATTTGAATGCTATTATTACAACAGCAATGTCTGTATGCACCATCCCATGTTTTCTATTTGACAAACTCAAATTAAGCTACCCGTTGATAATCAATGATTAACGTTAAATTGCCTATAATTCAGAAGTCTACAGTTTAGTTAAACCTCACTTCATTATTAACATAATTATGTTTTATTATCATTTGCGATTATAGGTATACAACGTAGAATGAGTATGTTGTCTGAACAACAGAGGCAATAGCCTACCTCCCAGTGAGGCTATCACCTGTCTTTCATTAAAAAAACAGATTATAGGCTACTTTTATGTAATGATAATCATTTCTGTAGGCTTAGTTTCTTCATGGGTTATATTTTTAGTGATTGTATTTATTTTACAATGAATACGTTATAGTGATCATCTTAATAACACTACCTATGTAATTTGCCCACAATTAGTAATCATGTATACGTTAATTTGTTCAATTATTGGCAGGAACTGTATTGCCACTGTTTTGCCATTCTGGCATAATTTGTAGGAGATGTAAAATAGGCCTACTATTCAGCATTAAAAGCCTTTGATCTAATGCACATGATTGAGACCGGGAGAAAGAGGAAGAGCTGTGGAGTGAACTTCCGTCTGGAAGACGGGGGTCAGTTCTTTATCACTCACTCTCTCTGGTGTGTGTGCGTGTGCGTGTGTGTGCGCGCGCGTGTGTGTATGTGTTGGACCTGGGGGGCACTGCATTTCGATGCTTTCGGCGCGGTGCGGCGCTTGACTGACGGAAATGGGTTAGTAGAGCGCATAACGCGTTGGAACACAGAACCTCCGCGCTTGGCCCTAGCACCATGGCGGTCTGGTACACACAGCCTATATCTGCTGCTCTCTGAGAAAATAGTTGTTTCTTTAAATCATCACTGGCAATAGAGGTCTTCACGCGCGCCCATTTGTTTGTAGTGAGTAGAAGTTCCTCCAAACTAGTGGAGTGTGGAGTTAACTCAAACACTGTCACTCACTTAATGCAAGGTGTTTGATGGACCACACACACACACACACGCACACACACACACACGAACATCCGAATAGGCTACAATAATGACAATACATGGCCATGTTATCCTCACACTTGGGCTAATAGTCTGACTGAGGCTGTATGAGCAAGTTAGGCTGAAAAAACTTCCAGAGTAAGTTTACACAGCCCACACACAACATAACTACAGTCCCGAATGGATGTGTGGGATACCAGTGTGATGTGAGTGAGTGGATGTGAGGGATATAGCAGCCGGGCGCCACACGCGCTCCATGGCCAGCTATTTAAATGAGCTGTCAAAAGCAGTTGGATTCTCCTTACCTCGCATAGTGGTTGTGGTGCGATTCGCTTCCGAATGCAGCAGTCATGAAGAAACAAACATAAAGACTTAAAAAAGCAATATCCTCTGGCAAAAAAAAACAATGTTAATATTCGGCGTCGTCCACGTTCATTCAAGGAGTGTTTTTTATGTGCAAAAGCATTCCAGTCCAGAACGGGCTCGAGCTTGGTGACGCACTGGGCAGAGCGCGGACGGTGGAGTCTGGAGCGGTAGTCGGACGGTTTGAGTCGTGCGCGCAGCGAGCATGCGAGTTTTCACATGACATCTGCGTCTGCACATCAACCCGAGGTTTTCACTGTTTCCCCCCGGCGGAGGGGAGAGCGCTAGAGGCTTACAGGAGCAGGGATTGGACTAGCACTTTCTGCTCCTCCCACTCTCGAACGTCCCCAATGAGTGTGAGTGTAGTAGCCCATACTAGACAGTATCCGTCTGCGCGTGAGGGCACTGTCATCTGTAACGCACATACATAATAGTGAGGATAAGATATATCATCCTCCCAAATACATTGTGTTTACAAACAGTTAGTTAGCCTACAATAACACATAACCTAACTATCTAACGGACATATGTAGAACCTATTGAATTGGAGTCAAAAGATGGAGCGTTTGGGTTAAGTCTGTCTACATGAATACGTTTTCTTTAGAGTTGACTATGGAAGGCGGGGGAAATCACACGTCTCTAAGTTCACAGACAGTTTGCAGTCTAAGCAATAGGTTACAGAAATGCTGTTTGAATGTATAGGCCTATACATATCTTACAATTAGGTATTATAGCCTAGGCTACCCCAGTTAGATGAGCAAATCTTGAAATCTTTCAGAATTGGGATTTGATAAATGGTTGTATCTAAATAGTTTATTGATACACAGTTCAACATTCTCTGGTAAATATTTAAAATGTTCCTTGGATGTTAAACACTGTAATGGCTGTGAATTAAATAGTAGAACAGAACCATGGAAATATATATATATATATTTAAATAGGCTATTCAATTGGTAATCAGTAAAATGTTGCTGTTCAAATGCTTATGTGTCACTGAGAGGATGCCATTAGGCTACATGTCTAGTGTTTCTTCTGCAAAGCACATACAGTGGTTCCCTGTGCATATGCCCAGGATGAGTGTGTTTTTTTACAGAGCAGGAGAAACTGACAAACTATATGTACAAAACAGAATAAGAAACAGGATGATGAAAATAAGAAACATACACTGGGGATAACTGCATGTAACTCAAATCATAGTAGTCAAAATAACCAGGGCTCAATCCCTAACTGGCAGCATGCCAACATTGCCCCTCTCTGATCAGGACAGAAATGAAGGAGTTTAAATACACTTTAAAACCTGGCCTTCATCTGGACCATACCATTATTGGAAAATCATAAATCAGCGGCAGGAAATAAATACACAAAATTACTGTACGGCTATTTTATGAGGATTTATGTTTTGTTTTAGTGAACTAACCTGTTTTTTCTTTATGGCATTTTACACATGACTAATATATGATGAATCTGTGTTTTAGGAAATTATTGTGTTTACCAAATGTTTTACCTTGAAATTGCTTTATTGAAAACAGACATTTTTTATTTGTGGCCCTCAGTGGTTGTGGGTGATGGTGACCATCCAGTCCTTGCTCCTACAGGAAGTCCTCCATCCACCTGTACTCTGACCCTCAACTTACATTACCAATAACCATATTCAGGCATATTCAATTAGAGTGAAGAAACATGCAATGTTTTATGCAGAGCATCACAGAGATGAACAAACAATTCACATCTTCAATAACGAGGAATTACCGGTAAGTAACACACAGAGCCAATTCAAATTAAGCCTATGTTCAATGTAGGCCCCTGTGTAGTGAAGAGGGATTAAAGGTCATGTGTGGTGATGATCATGGAGTTGTCCCATTGTGCCATCACTAGCACATAGAGGCATGCTGCCTATATATATATATATATATATATATATATATATATATATATATATATATATATATATGTAGACTTGAAATCACTGACCACTTTAATAAATGGAACACTAGTCACTTTAATAATGTTTACATATCTTGCATTACTCATCTCATATGTATATACTGTATACTTCTATTCTATTCTACTGTATCTTAGTCTATGTCGCTCTGACATTGCTCGTCCATATATGTACTGTATATATTCTTAATTCCATTCCTTACTTAGATTTGTGTCTATTGGGTATATGTTGGGAAATTGTTAGATATTACTTGTTAGACATTACTGCACTGTCGGAGCTAGAAACACAAGCATTTCACTACACCCGCAATAACATCTGGTAAACATGTGTATGTGACCAATACAATTTGATTTGATTTAGAGATCTTATTATGCCATTCTTACCCCAGCCTGACCAGCTCTGACCCCTGACTGACCCCGCATTACATTACTTCCTATTATGTCTGACTTCACTGTACTTCAGTGTACCTACAGTTTCACTCTATCGCAATCTGAACCGTTATGTCATAAGCATGCATTGCAGTGACTCTACCTCATCACTTATGGGATAATTACTGCCTTACTGAGATTTTAGCAACACATCTTGTTTTTTCATTCTGAGTAGCCCAGCTACAGTTGTATTCCAATTGTATTTCATGGAGATTATTAGGCTTATGATGGACATACTTTGACCATAGATGTAAGCACCTTTACATGCAAGAGTATATGTTGGTTTGCAGTCTATAGCCCCCTGCCCCATAGCCCCTGTAGTTGTGGCGTCAGAGTGTTGGACCTGGAAAGGCAAGGAAAGAGAGAGAGACAGAAAGAGGGGGAGAGAGAGAAACAGCCCTGAGCACATCTCCACTGACCTACATTTCATTCCTTGCTTTTTTCATCCATTATATTTTTATCTCTCATTTCTCTTGTACCAACAGCTCCGTAATTGTGATGTAATGACCAAAGCAAGTGTGACAAAAGGCTAGACTGGTCAAAAAGATGGTCCTGAAGAGAGACAGACATCCAGAGGGAGAGAGGGAGAGAGGGAGAAGGGAAGAAAGGAAGGAGTGGGCTGTGTCAAAATACAAAAAGCTTTTCCTTTTTGTTCAGGCAATACAACCTGTCCTCATGTGCTCTTTGTTTGCTTCAGTGATCTTAATGGCATACAGCATAGTAAGCAGGAGCCATCTGAGCTCTAAGGATCCATTAAGGAGGATTACCTCTCATACTGATGCCTTATCAACTGAGAGAAAACCTATTGATGACATGGAACTAAAATGATGTGACACTACATTGTTCCTTGAGAAGGAAAAAAATAGAGGATAACATTCTTGTGTTGGTGGAGGTTCCTTTAGCTAGGAAACGGAAGATAGACCGCCATAGAAAAAAATATAAAATAATATTCATTCTACTATAGGCTTATGAAATATCCTCCTTGTAAGTACAACTACTGGTATACTAAGTGTGTAATTCTGAATTGAAGAAGTCTGCTGCCATATGGTGTCTAAGCAGAGTGAGAAAGGAAGTGACTGGGCCATGCCCAAGGGCTTAGCTTGGGGAATGCATTGAAAAGCACTCAGACCAGAGACAGGATCCAAGGTCTCTCCCTCTCAGTCTGTCTTTCTATCTGATTCAGCGCTACTGCTTCACTTTACCTCCTTGGATTTGTTCTCTTCCTCTCATAAATGTTCTCCTATGTGGTCTTTCTACATTTGACCTGCTTGTTTCACCCCAGCCATGTTTAAAACTGTTATGAAATGATCTCTCTGTATCACTTTCTCTCTCATTGTATCTATCTCTGTATCTCTCTCTCTCTCTCTCTCTCTCTCTCCCAATTTCAATTGAATTACATTTTGATGTAAGGGCTTTATTGCCATGGGAAACATATGTTAACATTGCCAAAGCAAGTGAAGTAGAAAATAAACAAAAGTGAAATAAACAATAAAAATTAACAGTAATCATTACACTCACAAGAGTTCCAAAATAATAGACATTTCAAATGTCATATTATGTGCAAATAGTTAAAAGTACAAAAGTAAACATAAACTCAGCAAAAAAAGAAACGTCCTCTCACTGTCAACTGCGTTTATTTTCAGCAAACTTCAGCAAACTTTTTATGAACATAGCAAGATTCAACAACTGAGATATAAACTGAACAAGTTCCACAGACATGTGACTAACAGAAATTGAATAATGTCCCCTGAACAAAGGGGGGGATCAAAATCAAAAGTAACAGTCAGTATCTGGTGTGGCCACCAGCTGCATTAAGTACTGCAGTGCATCTCCTCCTCATGGATTGCACCAGATTTGCCTGTTCTTGCTGTGAGATGTTACCCCACTCTTCTACCAAGGCAACTGCAAGTTCCCGGACATTTCTGGGTGGAATGGCCCTAAACCTCACTCTCCGATCCAACAGGTCCCAGATGTGCTCAATGGGATTGAGATCCGGGCTCTTCGCTGGCCATGGCAGAACACTGACATTCCTGTTTTGCAGGAAATCACGCATAGAACGAGCAGTACAGTGAGGGAAAAAAGTATTTGATCGCCTGCTGATTTTGTACGTTTGCCCACTGGCAAAGTGTAACGGTCGTCGTATGGAGTGGACCAAAATGCAGCGGGTATATTTATCATCTTCTTTTATTGAAGGAAAACAAAACACAATACAAAAACAGTCCCGTAAGGTGCACAGACTAAACAAGAATCAACCACCCACAAACACAAGAGAAAACTAACCCACTTAAATATGGCCTCCAATTAGAGGGAACGACAACCAGCTGCCTCTAATTGGAGGTTGTTCCAAAACCCCAACATAGAAATACAAAAACTAGATAAACACATAGAAATAGAATAACATAGAACAAAACCCCAAAAACCCGAAACACAGAAAACAAACACCCCCTGCCACGCCCTGACCAAACTACAATAACAAATAACCCCTTTTACTGGTCAGGATGCGACACAAAGAAATGATCAGTCTATAATTTTAATGGTAGATTTATTTGAACAGTGAGAGACAGAATAACAACAAAAAAATCCAGAAAAATGCATGTCAAAGATGATATAAATTGATTTGCAAATAAGTATTTGACTCCCTCTCAATCAGAAAGATTTCTGGCTCCCAGGTGTCTTTTATACAGGTAATTAGCTGAGATTAGGAGCACACTCTTAAAGGGAGTGCTCCTAATCTCAGTTTGTTACCTGTATAAAAGACACCTGTCCACAGAAGCAATCAATCAATCAGATTCCAAACTCTCCACCATGGCCAAGACCAAAGGGCTCTCCAAGGATGTCAGGGACAAGATTGTAGACCTACACAAGGCTGGAATGGGCTACAAGACCATTGCCAAGCAGCTTGGTGAGAAGGTGACAACAGTTGGTGCGATTACTCGCAAATGGAAGAAACACAAAAGAACTGTCAATCTCCCTCGGCCTGGGGCTCCATGCAAGATCTCACCTCGTGGAGTTGCAATGATCATGAGAATGGTGAGGAATCAGCCCAGAACTACACGGGAGGATCTTGTCAATGATCTCAAGGCAGCTGGGACCATAGTCACCAAGAAAACAATTGGTAACACACTACGCCGTGAAGGACTGAAATCCTGCAGCGCCCGCAAGGTCCCACTACTCAAGAAAGCACATATACATGCCCGTCTGAAGTTTGCCAATGAACATCTGAATGATTCAGAGGACAACTGGGTGAAAGTGTTGTGGTCAGATGAGAGCAAAATGGAGCTCTTTGGCATCAACTCAACTCGCCGTGTTTGGAGGAGGAGGAATGCTGCCCATGACCCCAAGAACAACATCCCCACCGTCAAACATGGAGGTGGAAACATTATGTTTTGGGGGTGTTTTTCTGCAAAGGGGACAGGACAACTTCACCGCATCAAAGGGACGATGGACGGGGCCATGTACCGTCAAATCTTGGGTGAGAACCTCCTTCCCTCAGCCAGGGCATTGAAAATGGGTCGTGGATGGGTATTCCAGCATGACAATGACCCAAAACACACGGCCAAGGCAACAAAGGAGTGGCTCAAGAAGAAGCACATTAAGGTCCTGGAGTGGCCTAGCCAGTCTCCAGACCTTAATCCCATAGAAAATCTGTGGAGGGAGCTGAAGGTTCGAGTTGGCAAACGTCAGCCTCAAAACCTTAATGACTTGGAGAAGATCTGCAAAGAGGAGTGGGACAAATCCATTTTTTTTTTTTTTTTTTTCCCTCCTAAGATGTGTGCAAACCTGGTGGCCAACTAAAAGAAATGCCTGACCTCTGTGATTACCAACAAGCGTTTTGCCACCAAGCACTAAGTCATGTTTTGCAGAGGGGTCAAATACTTATTTCCCTCATTAAAATGCAAATCAATTTATAACATTTTTGACATGCGTTTTTCTGGATTTTCTTGTTGTTATTCTGTCTCTCACTCTTCAAATAAACCTAGCATTAAAATTATAGACTGATCTTTCTTTGTCAGTGGGCAAACGTACAAAATTTGCAGGGGATCAAATACTTTTTTCCCTCACTGTATGGCTGGTGGCATTGTCATGCTGGAGTGTCATGTCAGGATGAGCCTGCAAGAAGGGTACCACATGAGGGAGGAGGATGTTTTCCCTGTAACGCACAGCGTTGAGATTGCCTGCAATGACAACATGCTCAGTCCAATGATACTCTGACACACCGCCCCAGACCATGACGGACCCTTCACCTCCAAATCGATCCCGCTCCAGAGTACAGGCCTCAGTGTAACGCTCATTCCTTCGATGATAAACGTGAATCCGACCATCACCCCTGGTGAGACAAAACCGCGACTCATCAGTGAAGAGCACTTTTTGCCAGTCCTGTCTGGTCCAGCGACGGTGGGTTTGTGCCCATAGGCGACGTTGTTGATGTCTGGTGAGGATCTGCCTTACAACAGGCCTACAAGCCCTCAGTCCAACCTCTCTCAGCCTATTGTGGACAGTCTGAGCACTGATAGAGGGATTGTTCATTCCTGGTGTAACTCGGGCAGTTGTTGTTGCCATCCTGTACCTGTCCCGCAGGTGTGATGTTCGGATGTACCGATCCTGTGCAGGTGTTGTTACACATGGTCTGCCACTGCGAGGACGATCAGCTGTCCATCCTGTCTCCCTGTAGCTCTGTCTTAGGCGTCTCACTGTACAGACACGGCAATTTATTGCCCTGGCCACATCTGCAGTCCTCATGCCTCCTTGCAGCGTGCCTAAGGCACGTTCACGCAGATGAGCAGGGAATATGGTCATTCATTTGGCAGGAGGTTAGGATGTGCAGCTCAGTTTCAACCTCATTTTGTGGGCAGTGTGCACATAGCCTGTCTTCTCTTGAGAGCCAGGTCTACCTACAGCGGTCTTTCTCAATAGCAAGGCTATGCTCACTGAGTCTGTACATACTGTAGTCAAAGCTTCCCTTAAGCTATGGTCAGTCACGGTGGTCAGGTATTTTGCCACTGTGTACTCTCTATTTAGGGCCAAATAGCATTCTAGTTTGCTCTATTTTTTCAAGTAATTATCTGTTTGTTTTCTCATGATTTGGTTGGGTCTAATTGTGTTGCCGTCCTGGGGCTCTGTGGTGTCTGTTTGTGTATGTGAACAGAGCCCCAGGAAGAGCTTGCTAAGGTGACTCTTCTCTAGGTTTATCTCTCTGCAGGTGATGGGTTTGTTATGGAAGGTTTGGGAATAGCTTCCTTTTAGCTGGTTGTAGAATTTAACGTCTCTTTTCTGGATTTTGATAATTAGCAGGTATCGGCCTAATTCTGCTCCTCATGCGTTATTTGGTGTTTTACGTTGTACACAGAGGATATTTTCGCAGAATTCTGCATGCAGAGTCTCAATATGGTGTTTGTGTAAGGGCTGTCGTGAGAGAGAGACCAAGGTGCAGCAGAGTTAGTGTTCATCATAAAAGGTTTTAATGATCAACGAACACTATACAAAAGCAACCAAAAAACGACTAGCAACAGTTCTGTTAGGAACACACTAAACAGAAAACAATTACCCACAAAACCCAAAGGAAAAACATGCTCCTTATGTGTGACTCCCAATCAGCAACAACGAGCTTCAGCTGTGCCTGATTGGGAGCCACACACGGCCCAAAACAAAGAAATACAAAACATAGAAAAAGGAACATAGAACGCCCACCCAATGTAACACCCTGGCCTAACCAAAATAAAGAACAAAAAAACCCTCTCTATGGCCAGGGCATTACAGTTTGTCCTATTTTGGGAATTCTTGGTTGGTGAGCGGACCCCAGACCTCACAACCATAAAGGGCAATGGGTTCTATGACTGATTCAAGTATTTTTTTGCTAAATTGAATTGGTATGTCGAATTTGATGTTCCTTTTGATGGCATTGAATGCCCTTCTTGCCTTGTCTCTCAGATCGTTCATAGCTTTGTGTAAGTTACCTGTGGTGCTGATTTTTAGGCCAAGGTATGCATATTTTTTTGTGTTCTGTAGGGCAATGGTGTCTAGTTAGAATTTATAGTTGTGGTCCTGGCAACTGAACCTTTTTTGGAGCACCATTATTTTTGTCTTAATGAGATTTACTGTGAGGGCCCAGGTCTGACAGAATCTGTGCAGAAGATATAGGTGCTGCTGTAGGCCCTCCTTGGTTGGGGACAGAAGCACCATATCATCAGCAAACAGTAGACATTTGACTTGGCCGGGTGCTGCAGACTGTTCTAGTGCCCTCGCCAATTCGTTGATATGTATGTTGAAGAGGGTGGGGCTTAAGCTGCATCCCTGTTTCACCCGACGGCCCTGTGGAAAGAAATGTGTGTTTTTTGCCAATTTTGACCACACACTTGTTGTTTGTGTACATGGATTTTATAATGTCGTATGTTTTTTCCCCAACACCACTTTCCATCAATTTGTATAGCAAACCCTCATGCCAAATTGAGTCAAAAGCTTTTTTGAAATCAACAAAGCATGAGAAGACTTTGCCTTTGTTTTAGTTTGTTTGTTTGTCAATTAGGGTGTGCAGAGTGAATACGTGGTCTGTCGTACGGTAATTTTGTAAAAAGCCAATCTGACATTTGCTCAGTACGTTGTTTTCACTGAGGAAATGTACAAGTCTGCTTTTAATGATAATGCAGAGGATTTTCCCAATGTTACTGTTGAATTTGTCTCCACTTTTGTGGATTGGGGCGATCAGTCCTTGGTCCCAAATATTGGGGAAGATGCCAGAGCTAAGGATGATCTTAAAGAGTTTAAGTATAGCCAATTGGAACTTGTGGTCTGTATGTTTTATCATTTAATTGAGGATACCATCAACACCACAGGCCTTTTTGGGTTGGAGGGTTTGTATTTTGTCCAGTAGTTCATTCAATGTAACTGGAGAATCCAGTGGGTTCTGGTAGTCTTTAATAGTTGATTCTAAGATTTGATAATGTATTGTCACGTCCTGACCCTAGTAAGATGTCATTTTCTATAGTAGAGTAGGTCAGGGCGTGACAGGGGGTGTTTTGGGTTTTTCTATGTT
This sequence comes from Salmo trutta, assembly GCF_901001165.1. NCBI lineage: Eukaryota > Metazoa > Chordata > Actinopteri > Salmoniformes > Salmonidae > Salmo > Salmo trutta. The sequence goes on along the minus strand of NC_042983.1, from coordinate 28,530,084 downwards.
TTCTATTTCTATGTTTAAGTTGTTGTTTTTCTATTTCTATGTTGGGGTTGTTTGGGTTGATCTCCAATTGGAGGCAGCTGATCCTCGTTGCCTGTGATTGGAGATCATATTTAAGTAGGGGCTTTTTCTTCCTGTTTTGTGGGTTATTATCTTTTGAGTAGTGTTTGTTTCTCTGCGTCACGGTTTGTTGTGGTTGTGTATTCAAGTATTTAGTGTATTGCATTTAGTTTCACGGTAAATAAGATATGTGGAACTACGAACACGCTGCATTTTGGTCCGATCCTTCTGACAGACGTGAATTGTATATGTTTTTGCTGTTTGTTCTTTGTTATATGGACAAAAAGATTGGATATCTGGTTTACCCATACATCTCTGTTTTGGATAGATAACTCTTTGTGTTGTTCGTTTAGTGTTTTCCAATTTTCCCAGAAGTGGTTAGTCTATGGAATGATTTCTGACGTGCTGGCTCAGGTTTTCTGGGTCTCTGTTTTTGGTTGGGTAGGTTTCTCAATTTCTTTCTTAGGTTTTTGCATTCTTCATCAAACCATTTGTCAATGTTGTTCATTTTCATTTTTAGATTTGATAGGGAAGCTGAGAGGTCAAATTTACTGTTTAGGTTTTCTACTGCCAAGTTTACACCTTCACTATTACAGTGAAACCTTTTGTCCAGGAAGTTGTCTAAAAGGGATTGAATTAATTGTTGCCTAATTGTTTTTTGGTAGGTTTCCACACTACTTTCCTTCCATCTATAGCATTTATTAATATTATTCAGTTCCTTTGGATTTGATGCCTCATGATTGAGCATAGCTCTGTTCAAGAAGACTGTGATTTTGCTCTGATCTTAGAGGGGTGTCAGGGGGCTGTGAACGCTCTGAGAGACTCTGGGTTGAGGTCAGTGATAAAGTAGTCTACAGTACTACTGCCAAGAGATGAGCTATAGGTGTACCTACCGTAGGAGTCCCCTTGAAGCCTACCATCTCTTGCTCTCTCTGTCTCTGTGTGTGTGTGTTGCACATGTCATTTTGATTACAGCGCACACATACAGACTTGAACGCACATGCGCACACACACACACCCAAGCACTTTGTGCGTACAGCACAGAATTAAAGAGGATAATATTAGGGCTATTGTGTGTGTGAGCAGGAACAAGAGACAAGAAGAGATGGGATTGTGTGCTGATAGTGTGCTGATTGTCCTGTTTTTTGAGGATAGAACTCATTCATACCACTCTGTCCCGCCCTTGAGTCGACCATCAGGAAGTTAACTTACATATAATTAGATCGTTTTCCTCCTGAAAATAAGAAATTAGGCCAATGGTCTCTAAGGATTCCCCCTCTCGTCTCAAACGACATGTACAACATTGCCTTTTATTTTCTCCTGAAACAAGCAGGTGATTTTCACTATGTGTGTGTGTGTGTGTGTGTGCATTTGGGTCTATGTGTGTCTGTAAATCTATGCGAAGGAACATTTCTGTCTTTGTGCATAAATAAGTGTCGGTGGGATATCATCCACCTTGAACTTTCTGAAGTGTCAAAGTAGAGTGAGCGAGAATGAGAGAGAGAGATTGAAAATACACTTGAGAAATGTACAGAGAGATACCACAAGTGACATAGGCAATTTCTGGAGAAAAATGACTTCATCATAATTTCAATCCCAAAAAGAATTGAAAGGCAAGCCCTGAAGGAGGATGGAGTCCGTGTCACCTTGAGAAGCATTAGAGAAAATGTCAGCGCACGCACGCACACACACACACACACACACACACACACACACACACACACACACACACACACACACACACACACACACACACACACACACACACACACACACACATAAAGAAAAGTACAAATAAAATTTAAAATAAACAATTAAGCACATGTATGCCCTTCATAATGTTTGTAATATGTGTAAAATCATATCAATATTATTGAATAATGAAAATGACTGTAGGATTTGGTGCTGTGTTTAGCCACGGCACAGGCTTAATCCTGTTGTTGCTTAACAGTGTTGCACTCCAGTTAAAGTAAAAGGCTGTGGTAACCAGCGTCATCTCATCAAAGCTTTAAATAGTCAGTCACTTAGACAAAACAGGCCTATTTCCCACACTATACCTCACAGTACCAATCATCTGATTTTAATTGGATTTCTGTTTTATCCCCTGTTTTTTCCACACAAAGCCATTAAGATATTAAATCTAGTTTTCATGTCCTTATTTTGGTACGCATTAGAATATGCCTGTATGGCCTGAGGCGCACTTTGAAAATTATTTAGCCGTTGATTTCGTTCGGAGCGCTTAATATAGTAAACGTTGATGTTAAAATTGTGAGTAATAGCAATCAGAGAGTCAGAAGCTTTCATGTTCAGGGTCTGTTGTTTGATATGTTCTGGATGGCTCTAGCAAGGGAGACAAATCCCAATACATACTCCTCTCAGATCAGTTTCTAAAGGTTGAACAATTCATCATACTTTAATAATAACTGTTCCCCCATCAGCCCTTATTTCAAAATATCCTCTATAGCAGCTCTGAGTGACTTAAAGCACCAAGAAGACTGGCTCCAGTATTACTGTTACTGACGATTCAGTCTCCAATAGTAATGTTGGCTATGACAGCTTGACTGTAATTAAAAGGTCAACAAGTTTTTCTTTACATTTACATTTTTAAATCTTTCAGTAACAGCAGGTATTTCCACTCTCTATCCATCTTATTTCCTAACGCCCTAGAGTCGATGTCCACGTCCCCCTGAAATCTAATTAGCATAATACAACAATCCCCATCAAAATCCGTCTGTTAAAGCTAGATATATTTTTTAAATGGGCTCCGTCTCAAGACTTGTCTGAAGGTAGCCCAGTACCAGTTTAAAAAATGAATGGAAGTATATATGGAAGTACTGTAGTGCCAAAAAAGGGGTTAAATATGGCAAGAAGAAATGTACATATATATACACTATATATACAAAAGTATGTGGACACCCCTTCAAATTAGTGGATTTGACTATTTCAGCCACAAGTCAGTTTATAAACTTTCTTCCCTGCTAGAGTTGCCCTGGTCAACTGTAAGTGCTGTTATTGTGAATTGGAAACATGTAGGAGCAACAACGGCTCAGCCGCGAGTGATAGGCCACACAAGCTCACAGAAGGGGACCGCCGAGTGCAGAAGCGCGTAGCGCGTAAAAATCATCTGTCCTCGGTAGCAACACTCACTACCGAGTTCCAAACTGCCTCTGGAAGCAATGTCAGCACAATAACTGTCCGTCTGGAGCTTCATGAAATGGATTTCCATGGCCAAGCTGCTGCACACAAGCCTAAGATCACCATGCGCAATGCCAAGCATTGGGTGGAGTGATGTAAAGCTCGCCGCCATTGGACTCTGGAGCAGTGGAAACGCATTCTCTGGAGTGACTATCTGGCAGTTCGACGGACAAATCTGGGTTTGGTGGATGCCAGAAGAGCGCTACCTGCCCAATTGCATAGTGCCAACTATAAAGTTTGTTGGAGGAGGAATATGGTCTGGGGCTGTTTTTCATGGTTTGGGCTAGGCCCCTTAGTTTCAGTGAAGGGAAATCTTAAAGCTACAGCATTCTAGACATTTCTATGCTTCCAACTTTGTGGCAATAGTTTGGGGAAGGCCCTTTCCTGTTTCAGCATGACAATGCCCCCGTACACACAGCGAGGTCCATACAGAAATGGTTTGTAGAGATCAGTATGGAAGAACTTGACTGGCCTGCATAGAGCCCTGACCTCCACCCCATCGAACACCTTTGGGATTAATTGGAACGACGACTGCAAACCAGGCCTAATCCCCCAACATCAGTGCCCGACCTCACTAATGCTCTTGTGGCTCAATGAAGCAAGTCCCTGCAGCAATGTTCCAACATCTATTGGAAAGCCTTCCCAGGAGAGTGGAGGCTGTTATAGCAGCAAAGGGGGGACCAATTCCATATTAATGCCCATGATTTTGGAATGAGCTGTTCAACAAGCAGGTGTCCACATACTTTTGGTCATCTAGTGTATATATAATTTCCTGATCTTTCTTAAATCTCTCAGATACAGGACAGACACTTCAAAACATACTCCGTTTGATTTATTTTTTGTCTCTCTATTTTGACATGTATGAATCTGTTATTCAATGTGTTTCTATAAGCTAAGAGCAGTAAGGCCAAATTCAATGTTTCATCAAAAACTTCATAAAAGTTTTTATACCTACAGGGGTCTTACAATTCAAAATCAATTAGCTAAATGATCCTTGTTTAAACATCTTAAAACATTTCCATATGTTAAGTTAGTCGAAACCGTGCTCTGTGCCATTACATAAAAGTCCAATGAAGCAGTTTTTATGTCAATATCAAATCATTTCTGGGTTTCAAGAATTTTGCTAGGACTATCTGGGAGTGTTTTGAGTGGGGAGGGGAAGCAGTACATTTACTGTTATTGGCAGAGAGGTTTTGGAACATTCTTTCTTATTGGCCTATTAGCTAATTTATGTCATGGTGATGTCACCATGGAAGGCCAAAACTTCCTCCCACCAAAACAGGCTGAAATTTCAGTTCTTACACTAAAAGGGCATTATCATTATTTTCACAATTTCACAGTATTATTCCAACCTCATAGTGTATATACTGAACAAAATTAAAACGCAACATGCAACAATTTAAAAGATTTGACTGAGTTACAGTTCATATAAGAAAATCAGTCAATGTAAATAAATCTATTAGCCCCTAATCTATGGATTTCACATGACTGGGAATACAGATGTTCATATGTTGGTCACAGATACCTTGAAAGAAATTAGAGGCGTGAATCAGGAAACCAGTCAGTATCTGGTGTGACCACCATTTGCCTCGTGCAGCGCAACACATCTCCTTCACATAGAGTTGATCTGGCTGTTGATTGTGGCCTGTGGAATGTTGTCCCAGTCTTCTTTAATGGCTGGGTGAAGTTGCTGGATATTGGTGGGAAATGGAACACGCTGTCGTACACGTTAATACAGAGCATCCCAAACCTGCTCAATGGGTGACATGTCTGGTGAATATGCAGTCCATGGAAGAACTGGAACATTTTCAGCTTCCATGAATTGTACAGATCCTTACGACATGGGGCTGTGCATTATCATGGTAAAACATGAGGTGATGGTGACGGATGAATGGCACGACAGTGGGCCTCAGGATCTCGTCACGGTATCTCTGTGCATTCAAATTGCCATCGATAAAATGCAATGTGTTCATTGTTCGTAGCTTTTGCCTGCCAATACAGTGAGGGAAAAAAGTATTTGATCCCCTGCTGATTTTGTACGTTTGCCAACTGACAAAGAAATGATCAGTCTATAATTTTAACGGTAGGTTTATTTCAACAGTGAGAGACAGAATAACAACAACAAAATCCAGAAAAACGCATGTCAAAAATGTTATAAATTGATTTGCATTTTAATGAGGGAAATAAGTATTCGACCCCCTCTCAATCTGTAATGGTTGTCCAAAGGAGTAGACCAAGGTGCAGCGTGGTACTTGATATTTATTTTTACTCAGAACACTTAAACAAAATATTAAACAATGGTAAACGACCGTCAAGTCTCGCAGGCAGCACAAAAATAAGATCCCACAACTGAAGGAGGGAAAAAGGGCTGCCTAAGTATGGTTCCCAATCAGAGACAACAATAGGCAGCTGCCTCTGATTGGAAACCATACCTGGCCAAAACATAGAAATATAAAACATAGAATGCCCACCCCACACCTTGACCTAACAAAATAGAGAAATAAACCGTCTCTCTCAGGTCAGGGCGTGACACAATCAGAAAGATTTCTGGCTCCCAGGTGTATTTTATACAGGTACTGAGCTGAGATTAGGAGCGCACTCTTAAAGGGAGTGCTCCTAATCTCAGCTTGTTACCTGTATAAAAGACACCTGTCCACAGAAGCAATCAATCAATCAGATTGATGTGATTACTCGCAAATGGTGCGATTACTCGCAAATGGAAGAAATACAAAAGAACTGTCAATCTCCCTCGGCCTGGGGCTCCATGCAAGATCTCACCTCGTGGAGTTGCAATGATCATGAGAATGGTGAGGAATCAGCCCAGAACTACACGGGAGGATCTTGTCAATGATCTCAAGGCAGCTGGGACCATAGTCACCAAGAAAACAATTGGTAACACACTACGCCGTGAAGGACTGAAATCCTGCAGTGCCCGCAAGGTCCCCCTGCTCAAGAAAGCACATATACATGCCCGTCTGAAGTTTGCCAATGAACATCTGAATGATTCAGAGGACAACTGGGTGAAAGTGTTGTGGTCAGATGAGACCAAAATGGAGCTCTTTGGCATCAACTCAACTCGCCGTATTTGGAGGAGGAGGAATGCTGCCTATGACCCCAAGAACACCATCCCCACCGTCAAACATGGAGGTGGAAACATGCTTTGGGGTATTTTTCTGCTAAGGGGACAGGACAACTTCACCGCATCAAAGGGACGATGGACGGGGCCATGTACCGTCAAATCTTGGGTGAGAACCTCCTTCCCTCAGCCAGGGCATTGAAAATTGGTCATGGATGGGTATTCCAGCATGGCAATCCAGTTGAAGCTCGCATCTGCTACAAGACCATGGTGCTTGCCTACGGAGCTGTGAGGGGAACGGCACCTCCGTACCTTCAGGCTCTGATAAGTCCCTACACCCAAAGCAGGGCACTGCGTTCATCCACCTCTGGCCTGCTCGCCTCCCTACCTCTGCGGAAGCACAGTTCTCGCTCAGCCCAGTACAAAACTGTTCGCTGCTCTGGCACCCCAATGGTGGAACAAGCTCCCTCACAACACCAGGACAGCGGAGTCAATCACCACCTTCCGGAGACACCTGAAACCCCACCTCTTTAAGGAATACCTGGGATAGGATAAAGTAATCCTTCTAACCCCCCCGCCCCCCCAAAAAATATATAGATGTACTATTGTAAAGTGGTTGTTCCACTGGATATCATAAGGTGAATTCACCAATTTGTAAGTCGCTCTGGATAAGAGCGTCTGCTAAATGACGTAAATGTAAATTAAATGTAAATAACCCCACCGCCTCCATGGGGCACTCTGTTCACAACGTGCCCCTGTTTAATGATCATGCTGTTTAATCAGCTTCTTAGGATGCCACATAAGTCAGGTGGATGGATTATCTTGGCAAAGGAGAAATGCTCACTATCAGGGATGTTAACAAATTTGAGAAATTAGCTTTTTGTGCATCAGGAACGATTCTGGGTCATTTTATTTCAGCTCATGAAACACGGGACCAACACTTTACATGCTGTGTTTATATTTTTGTTCAGTATATATAAAACACAGGAAAATGATGTTTTTGACTGAACTGGGGCATTCATGTTAAGCCTCTCCCTGGAATGATAAATCCCTATTCTCGGATTGATAACACACCACACAGGCCCCTATCTTCATCAAGTCCTGCCCACCTCTAACCCTTACCTTTTGACCTCCACTCTATCAGAGGGATGCTTGACCAGAGGCTTTTACAGGAGACCAATAACAAATACCTGGGGTACACCCCAAAATCCTCTTACTGTCTGTTTCACAGGGGCAGCCCTAAGCACTTTAATCTGGAGATAGCGACTATATGGATGTGGGTGGTGGACATGGGTAGAAGAGCGGGGGCTCATGTTTTTAACCCCTTGCTCGCCCCCCTCTTTAATCCCAAGTCTAGCATGGGGATTAGAGGGCAGTGGGCCGCACCACTGTTTGACATGAAGCAGTGTTTCTTATGGCACATCTATAAGATTACGTCTATAAGCAGTTTACCCTTTCTGCACTGTGAGAATATTACAGTCAGCAAATGGCTAAGGCTAATGACTTTATATGCAATCAGAACATCCCTCCATACATCCACCATGCAGCATCAGGGCCTGGTATGTCTACAGAAGTGTGTGTGTGTGTGTATATATGTGTGTGTTTGTGTCAACAACAGGTGTGCCCATCAATGTGGCCCTGTCACTCACTCACTAGACTAGAGAATCTGGCTTCTCCCTTTTCATTCTCTCCGGCTCACTGGTAACCCCCCCCTCGCACACCCACCCCACCATGCAAATACGAACCATACCGTTAACTGTTGGGGGATGATTTGACATCTCTCTTGGTTTGGACTGACGTAAAATTAATCTGTTAGTCTATTAATCTGTAAGGATTAAGAAAGAACAACAATCCCCCATGGTGTGTGTGTGTGTGTGTGTGTGTGTGTGTGTGTGTGTGTGTGTGTGTGTGTGTGTGTGTGTGTGTGTGTGTGTGTGTGTGTGTGTGTGAATTTAATGACGTTACCAGATTTTTGTAGAAAAAAAACTTGTCATGATACAATATATTTAGATAATATGTATATTAAGAATAAAGCTAGAATTTATGCAAAATATTTTGTATTTCCAAATCAGTCCCAGTGTCATCAGCTCTCAGTCTTGGCCAGAGATCTGATGTTAAGATTTGACAACTCTTGATGTTGTTTCATTGACAGTATGTTGATCATCTGACCACACGGAGGATAAGTTCCTAAGTAAGACACAGTAATAATGGTTTTGGGATTGCTAATGTGAGAGTTTAAAATGAGAAGGGGACGCATCAGGGATTACATGATTGTTCTCTGGTATTACATACGCTTTGATAAGCATCTACTTAAGTCCTGCCTTATGTGCTGCTGTCTGGAACACACACACACACACACAAAGTACCCTGTTCCATTCACACATACAAAGACCATTAGTACAGTCCAGCTGATACTCTCAATACACAGAAGAAAGGAGAAGAAACATGTCAAGTCTTTGTCTTCCTCTGTCTGGCTCATTCATTGTCTCGCTTATAGGAGGAAGGATGGGAAAGAAAAAGTGGACAGATTTATTCATTGAAGTTTATGGTTTTAAGTGGTAAACACTTTACTTTACATTGGCTATACTGAGCCGTTTCATAAACAAATACACACCACTACTCCACCTCAAGTATACTAGACGTACACAAATAAACTTTTGTTGTTATCATATTAATTTTGTTGTGCTGAAACACAATTACCATTGTATCAAATGCAGCTGCTCATCATGTAAGTAACATGTAACCTGCATTATAGACTTTTTACACATTTTGGGATATTATGGTTTTCTAGATACCATTACAAAATAATTGTTTAAACTGTTTAGTTTCTCTATGAAGAATGTGGTAACACTTTACATCAAGTGTAAAGCATGTGGAGGTCTCGCTCTCAACTGATTCTAAACATTATTAAACACAGATTCACTTCTGGTTGAAAAGTTTTTTTTCTCTCTCTAGACAGCTTGGCGCGAGCACAATTGCAAGCTTGATTGGCTTCTAACACTGTAAGACAGTTGAGTGAGTTTTAATATCAAAGTCACAAGTCACAAGTATTTCGCTTATGAGGGGCAGTCTGAGATTCTGGGGATGTTCCAGAAAAGTTGCTATCGTCAAGAGACGATTTGCATTGAGCGATAGTTTTTGGATGCGGTGCTTCAAGAATTCACAAAACTTGTGCCACGAAGGCTCAACGCAATGCTCAACGCAATGCTCAACGCAATGCTCAACGCAATGCTCAACGCAATGCTCAACGCAATGCTCAACGCAATGCTCAACGCAATGCTTGTTCATGGTGATTGCAAGGGTTATACCATCCAGGTAATATTATTTATCTCCCAGCCTCTGTTCATTTAAATGGCAAAACCAGTGTGGCTCCATGAACGCACTCGAAGTTCACAAAAAGCACACGCTAGGGTTTGTACAGAAGGGCAAGAATCTGTTTAAATATATTGACAATATATTTTAGGCGGGCATGAATCCAAACATTTATGGAAGGGTATGTTTTGTTTAGTCCATATGTGTAAATGATTTATGATTATATAGGCCCAAATGTATTCACACAATATTAATGAATGCATGAAGGAATACTATGTAATGATTTACTAACAGTTTAGGAATATTAACAAGTCATTTAATACTGGCATTTTCCACCGGCACACCATCAAACTAAGTGTTACCAAAGATGCAAATTGCAAGGGTTTGACATACTGTATATAAACCATTTAGGTATTTTCTATGTAAATGTATTAATCTGTTACAAAAGATCTATAAAGTATCTATTCTTGCCTTTCAATAGTAACTACTGAACTGCTTACACCCTATCAAACCTTGATTGATACTTTAACAAGTGTTACCAAGGGGATTAACACAGGCATTCCTTTGAGTTGGGCTTTAGAATATTTTGTTACGCTGTTCAGTGACATAATGCTATACGCACTCCAATCTGTCTTCTCCTGGGGTGTTTTTCTTCTTCTGGGTTTTGTTCCACATACTTAACAATTTTTCTCATTTTGCTTCAGTGACTTCCATCTCTCACCACGCCCTGCTATCCCCCTTTGGACCTCGTTCTGAATTATCCATACCGATCTCTCTTCTCTTCTTCATCCACCTCTTTCCTGTCCTCATGCATGCATGTCTACAGTACACCTCTCTCCCTCTCCGCCTCACATCCCCATCTCACTTTACTCTCTCCTCCTCTCTCTGCTCTCTCTCTCTCCAGTTGCTCTCCATTTCCAACACTCTATCACAGCCCTTCCTCTCTGTCTCTCTCTCTCCCTTTTTCTCTCTCTCTCTCTGTCTCTCTGTCTCCCTTCCTCTCTCTGTCTCTCTCTCTCTCCCTGTCTATCTCTGTCTCTCTCTGTCTCTCAGTCTCGCTCCCTCTCTCTATCTGACTCTGACTCACTCTCTCTGTGCGGGTGTGCAGTAGGATATAGGTCAGCAGGGCGGCTTGGCTGGCTCGTGTCTAGACTCAACCTGTCTTGGGGGCATGCAGTCCCACAGTGAAGCACAGTGACCAGCACAATCAGCAAAGCACAGAGCTGCTCCAATGCACACTCCACTGTATGTGTGTGTGTGTCTGACAAGCATGAAACCTCACTTCCCTAAACAGAAACAGGAGGGAGTACTAGACACGAGTGCCCAAAACATCTGCACAAACACATACACACTCAGGCATCTAACACACACACACACACACACACACACACACACACACACACACACACACACACACACACACACACACACACACACACACACACAGGGCATTAGTGCTTGTTAGGAAGCATCACAGCACACTGAGCATTACCAAAAACATTCACACCGTCTGCGAGGACAAAAATGTACCCAGTCAAATGTCAGTCAAATGCCATTAGTTGATATTTACATCAGGGCTAACTACAGGCAGTCTTTAAGTGATATGAAATTCAAAGAATGCATCCATGCAAATATACATATTCATGAATACAAAGTGTACATGTAAGCATACAGTGCTTTCCATTTTGTTTGAATGGCAATAGAAATAAAACCCAGCTATTCAAAATAAAACATTGAAATCTGCATGTCTACAGAACACATAGTATAATGTAAGATAATAGTATTGTAGGTGTGTGTGTGGGGGGGGGGAAGCTATATGGCAGTGGGTGCTGCAGGGTGTAGGATGATGTGGGGAAGGGTAGAGGGGGGCAATGAGGAGCGGGGGCATGATTCATTAACGTGAATCTAGCCATGTAACCCCATCCACTTTTCTTCCCTCCCCCCTCCAATTCTGTAAGTCCAGATGTGTGTGTGTGTGTGTGTGTGTGTGTGTGTGTGTGTGTGTGTGTGTGTGTGTGTGTGTGTGTGTGTGTGTGTGTGTGTGTGTGTGTGTGTGTGTGTGTGTGTGTGTGTGTGTGTGTGTGTGTGTGTGTGTGTGTGTGTGTGTGTGTGTGTGTGTGTCGCCAGCCTTCCCTGTGGCTCAGTTGGTAGAGCATGGTGTTTGCAATGCCAGCATGGTGTGTGCAACGCCAGGGTTGTGGGTTCGATTCCCACGGGGGCCAGTACTAAAACAACAAACAAAAAAATGCATGAAATGTATGTATTCACTACTGTAAGTCGCTCTGGATAAGAGCGTCTGCTAAATGACAAAAATGTAAATTGTGTGTGTGAGAGTATTTTCTTTTGATATTGCCACAATCAGGGTGACGACAGGAGAAAATAAGGGATTCTGCCCTTAATGTCATGCTGAAATATTGATAGGTGAATTGTGAATGGAGTAGAGTGGAGGTGTTGATGAAATGTGAGTGTGTGTGAAGGAGTGACTTTTTGCATGTATACTGGAGAAAGAGAAGTTACTGTATGTTTGTTGTGAGTACAGTATTATCCACTCTACCACCACCACTACCACCCCCCCAACACCACTACTACCACTACCAACATCCATCCACAACAACAACACCACTACCACCACCAACACCACATACATGCAACAACTCACTCCTTCACTGTATTATGATGCCAAGATCAATGATATAAAATCTTCAGCGTACTTTAAATGAAATTATGGGTAGAAAGATAAATTCAAGTTAATCTTTCATCGAATCAGATGGCTTATTCATCACAACACCATTTGATGTTGGCAATTATTCGAATGATTACTTCATTGGCAAACTGTGCAAACTTAAGCAGGAAATGCCAACAGTACACAGTGAGCCATCCTATTCATGCTTAAAAAAACAAATAATGAAAGTAAACTTTACATTTTGTAAAGTTAGTGTAGGACAGGTGGGAAAATTATTGTTATCGATCAATAATGACAAACCTCCTGGTACTGACAACTTAGATGGAAACCTACTGAGTATGGTAGCTGACGCTATGCTCACTCCTATCTGTTATATCTTTAATCTGAGAGTAGAAGAAGGTGTTTGTCCTCAGGCTTGGAGGGAAGCCAAAGTCATTCCGCTGCCCAAGAGTGGTAAAACGGCCTTTATTGGTTCTAACAGCAGACCAATCAGTTTGCTGCCAGCTCTTGACAAAAGACGTGCAGCATCATTATAGAGAAAGGTACTGCACTGACACAAATGACTGATGACTGATTGAAAGTAATTGATAATAAGAAGATTGTGGAAGCTGTACTGTTAGATTTCTGTGCAGCCTTTGATATTATTGACCATAGGCTGTTGTTGAGAAAATGTATATTTTATTGCTTTTCAAGCTTTGCCATATTGTGGATTCAGAGCTATTGATCTAATAGAACTCAGAGGGTTTTCTTTAATGGAAGCTTCTCTAATGTCAAACATGTAGGATGTGGTATACCGCAGGGCAGTTCTCTAGGCCCTCTACTTTTTATATTTTTACCAATGACATGCCACTGGCATTAAAAAAATCCTGTGTGTCCATTGATGCTGATAATTCAACCATATATGTGTCAGCAACCACCGCTAATGAAGTCACTGAAACCCTTATCAAGGAGTTGCAGTCCGTTTTGGAATGGGTGGCCAGTAATAAACTGGTCCTAAACCTCTCTAAAACTAAGAGCATTTGGTGCAAAACATTCCTTAAGCTCTAGACCTCAGCTGAATCTGGTGATGAATGGTGTGGCTGTTGTACAAGTTGAGGAGACTACATTACTTGGTTTTACTTTAGATTGTAAACTGTTATTGTCAAAACATATAGATTCAATGGTTGTAAAGATGTGGCGAGGTCTGTCCATAATAAAGAGATGTTACGCTTTCTTGACTCCACAAAGCAAGTCCTGCAGGCTATAATTTTGTCTTATCTTGATTATTGTCCAGCCATGTGGTCAAGTGCTGTTAAAAACAACCTAGTTAAGCTGCAGCTGGCCCAGAACAGAGCAGCACGTCTTTCTCTTCATTTTAATCAGAGGGCTAATATAAATACTATGCGTGCTAGTCCCTCTTGGTCCCTCTTGGCTGTGTCGTGACTTGACTTTAACATTAATCTGAAGATTTATCTAATCAATTAACTATTTTAAATTTTTACCCAGTTAAATTAATCATGTAACAATGAACTCATTAGGATCTGGGGCACCACAAGATAGTTTTTTAAAGAGTTACCATCTCCCAAATTAAACTCTAAAAGGTCTTTACCTATAACATCTTTAAACAGTAAACTTATTAATCATAACCTCATATCATATCATCATTCTGAACAGTCGTAACCTCCTGCATCTGCAAAAACCAGAGCCTTACTTATTATTCAGTACTACACAAATGTGTTAAATTGTTTATCTACTAGCTAATTAAATGGTAACACAGGATAAACATTCACACTTAATCTGTTAAAAAAGGTCCCTAGCGGACTGACAACAATATGGCTGCTCATTACAAAAGAGATGGACAGGGCGAGAGAGAGAGGGACAGAGACACTTAACGTTGGTACATTTAGAAACCACTCTCACTTACAGTAACCATATACTTTGCAAACGAACTGCCATGGTTTTTCAACCACTCCACAAATTTCTTGTTAACAAACTATAGTTTTGGCAAGTCGGTTAGGACATCTACTTTGTGCATGACACAAGTCATTTTTCCAACAATTCTTTACAGACAGATTATTTCACTTATAATTCACTGTATCAATATTCCAGTGGGTCAGAAGTTTACATACACTAAGTTGACTGTGCCTTTATAAAAAGCTTGGAAAATTCCAGAAAATTATGTCATGGCTTTAGAAGCTTCTGATAGGCTAATTGACATCATTTGAGTCAATTGGAGGTGTACCTGTGGATGTATTTCAAGGCCTATCTTCAAACTCAGTCCCTCTTTGCTTGACATCATTGGAAAATCAAAAGAAATCAGCCAAGACCTCAGAGAAAAATTGCAGACCTCAAGTCTGATTCATCCTTGGGAGCAATTTCCAAACACCTGAAGGTACCATGTTCATCTGTACAAACAATACTACGCAAGTATAAACACCATGGGACCACGCAGCCGTCATACCGCTCAGGAAGGAGACGCGTTCTGTCTCCTAGAGATGAACGTACTTTGGTGCGAAAAGTGCAAATCAATCCCAGAACAACAGCAAAAGACCTTGTAAAGATGCTGGAGGAAACAAGTACAAAAGTGTCTATATCCACAGTAAAACGAGTCCTATATCAACATAACCTGAAAGGCCGCTCAGCAAGGAAGAAGCCATTGCTCCAAAACCGCCATAAAAAAGCCAGACTATGGTTTGCAACTGCACATGGGGACAAAGATTGTACTTTTTGGAGAAATGTCCTCTGGTCTGATGAAACACAAATAGAACTGTTTGGCCATAATGACCATCATTATGGTTGGAGGGAAAAGGGGAATGCTTGCAAGCCGAAGAACACCATCCTAACCTCCTAACGTAGTCAACACTGCTAGCTAGCCAACTAGCCAACTTCTACCGACTAGCAGCACTGTAGAAACTATTACATTACAACGGAACGACTTGATTAGTGTAGTGTTAGTGTTAGTTAGCTAGCTACATAGTTGTCTTTGCTGTCTTTGTATCTAAGATAATTGTGTAGTTTAGAGTAATTATCGAGGTTAGCTAGCCAGCCGCGACGCGACGCCGTTGTCCAGGCTCCAGACTTAGTCAACACACCTAGTCATCATCAAACCCACTGCTAGCTAGCCAACCGTTACCGACTAGCAGCGCTGTAGATACTAATACATTACAACGGAACGATTTGACTAGTGCAGTGTTAGCTAGCTAGCTACATAGTTGTCTTTGTCATAGCTTGTCATAGCTTGATAATTGTGTAGTTTAGAGTAATTATCGAGGTTAGCTAGCCAGCTATTTTCGTCCCCCGCGACGCCATTTTTCCAAACCTAGCCAACTATTACCGATGAGCAGCATTGTAGAAACTAAATACATTACAAAGGAACGTCTTGATTAGTGTTATGTTAGCTAGCTAGCTATATAGTTGCTTTGTATCATGACAAGGTGTAGTACTGAAACTATCGAGGTTACCTAGCCAGCTACACGTTCAAACAAAGTCAACAACGCAGCCACTGCTAGGTAGCCTACTCCACCAGCCAGCAGTACTGTATCATTTTCGTCATTTTAGTCAATAAGATTTTTGCAACGTAAGCTTAACTTTCTGAACATTCGAGACGTGTAGTCCACTCGTCATTCCAATCTCCTTTGCATTAGCGTAGCCTCTTCTGTAGCTTGTCAACTATGAGTCTATCTATCCCTGTTCTCTCCCCTCTGCACAGGCCATACAAACGCTTCACACCGCGTGGCCGCTGCCACTCTAACCTGGTGGTCCCAGCGCGCACGACCCACGTGGAGTTCCAGGTCTCCGGCAGCCTCTGGAACTGCCGGTCTGCGGCCAACAAGGCTGAGTTCATCTCAGCCTATGCTACCCTCCAGTCCCTAGACTTCCTGGCGCTGACGGAAACATGGATTACCACAGATAACACTGCTACTCCTACTGCTCTCTCCTCGTCTGCCCACGTGTTCTCGCATACCCCTAGAGCATCGAGCCAGCGGGGTGGTGGCACTGGAATCCTCATCTCTCCCAAGTGGACATTCTCTCTTTCTCCCCTGACCCATCTGTCTATCTCTTCATTTGAATTCCATGCTGTCACAGTTACCAGCCATTTCAAGCTTAACATCCTTATCATTTATCGCCCTCCAGGTTCCCTTGGAGAGTTCATCAATGAGCTTGACGCCTTGATAAGTTCCTTTCCTGAGGATGGCTCACCTCTCACAGTTCTGGGTGACTTTAACCTCCCCACGTCTACCTTTGACTCATTCCTCTCTGCCTCCTTCTTTCCACTCCTCTCCTCTTTTGACCTCACCCTCTCACCGTCCCCCCCTACTCACAAGGCAGGCAATACGCTTGACCTCATCTTTACTAGATGCTGTTCTTCTACTAATCTCACTGCAACTCCCCTCCAAGTCTCCGACCACTACCTTGTATCCTTTTCCCTCTCGCTCTCCTCCAAAACTACTCACTCTGCCCCTACTCAGATGGTATTGCGCCGTCGCAACCTTCGCTCTCTCTCTCCTGCTACTTTCTCCTCTTCCATCCTATCATATCTTCCCTCTGCTCAAACCTTCTCCAACCAATCTCCTGATTCTGCTTCCTCAACCCTCCTCTCCTCCCTTTCTGCATCCTTTGACTCTCTATGTCCCCTATCCTCCCGGCCGGCTCGGTCCTCCCCTCCTGCTCCGTGGCTTGACGACTCATTGCGAGCTCACAGAACAGGGCTCTGGGCAGCCGAGTGGAAATGGAGGAAAACTAGCCTCCCTGCGGACCTGGCATCTTTTCACTCCCTCCTCTCTACATTTTCTTCCTCTGTTTCTGCTGCTAAAGCCACTTTCTACCACTCTAAATTCCAAGCATCTGCCTCTAACCCTAGGAAGCTCTTTGCCACCTTCTCCTCCCTCCTGAATCCTCCTCCCCCTCCCCCCTCCTCCCTCTCTGCGGATGACTTCGTCAACCATTTTGAAAAGGAGGTTGACGACATCCGATCCTCGTTTGCTAAGTCAAACGACACCGCTGGTCCTGCTCACACTGCCCTACCCTGTGCTTTGACCTCTTTCTTCCCTCTCTCTCCAGATGAAATCTTGCGTCTTGTGACGGCCGGCCGCCCAACAACCTGCCCACTTGACCCTATCCCCTCCTCTCTTCTCCAGACCATTTCCGGAGACCTTCTCACCTCGCTCATCAACTCATCCTTGACCACTGGCTACGTCCCTTCCGTCTTCAAGAGAGCGAGAGTTGCACCCCTTCTGAAAAAACCTACACTCGATCCCTCCGATGTCAACAACTACAGACCAGTATCCCTTCTTTCTCTTCTCTCCAAAACTCTTGAACGTGCCGTCCTTGGCCAGCTCTCCTGCTATCTCTCTCAGAATGACCTTCGTGATCCTAATCAGTCAGGTTTCAAGACTGGGCATTCAACTGAGACTGCTCTTCTCTGTGTCACGGAGGCTCTCCGCACTGCTAAAGCTAACTCTCTCTCCTCTGCTCTCATCCTTCTAGACCTATCTGCTGCCTTTGATACTGTGAACCATCAGATCCTCCTCTCCACCCTCTCCGAGCTGGGCATCTCCTGCGCGGCCCATGCTTGGATTGCGTCCTACCTGACAGGCCGCTCCTACCAGGTGGCGTGGCGAGAATCTGTCTCCGCACCACGTGCTCTCACCACTGGTGTCCCCCAGGGCTCTGTTCTAGGCCCTCTCCTATTCTCGCTTTACACCAAGTCACTTGGCTCTGTCATATCCTCACATGGTCTCTCCTATCATTGCTATGCAGACGACACACAATTAATCTTCTCCTTTCCCCCTTCTGATAACCAGGTGGCGAATCGCATCTCTGCATGTCTGGCAGACATATCAGTGTGGATGACGGATCACCACCTCAAGCTGAACCTCGGCAAGACGGAGCTGCTCTTCCTCCCGGGGAAGCACTGCCCGTTCCATGATCTCGCCATCACGGTTGACAACTCCCTTGTGTCCTCCTCCCAGAGTGCTAAGAACCTTGGCGTGACCCTGGACAACACCCTGTCGTTCTCCACTAACATCAAGGCAGTGACCCGATCCTGTAGGTTCATGCTCTACAACATTCGCAGAGTACGACCCTGCCTCACACAGGAAGCGGCGCAGGTCCTAATCCAGGCACTTGTCATCTCCCGTCTGGATTACTGCAACTCGCTGTTGGCTGGGCTCCCTGCCTGTGCCATTAAACCCCTACAACTCATCCAGAACGCCGCAGCCCATCTGGTGTTCAACCTTCCCAAGTTCTCTCACGTCACCCCGCTCCTCCGCTCTCTCCACTGGCTTCCAGTTGAAGCTTGCATCCGCTACAAGACCATGGTGCTTGCCTACGGAGCCGTGAGGGGAACGGCACCTCCATACCTTCAGGCTCTGATCAGGCCCTACACCCAAACAAGGGCACTGCGTTCATCCACCTCTGGCCTGCTCGCCTCCCTACCTCTGAGGAAGCACAGTTCCCGCTCAGCCCAGTCAAAACTGTTCGCTGCTCTGGCACCCCAATGGTGGAACAAGCTCCCTCACGATGCCAGGGCAGCGGAGTCAATCACCACCTTCCGGAGACACCTGAAACCCCACCTCTTTAAGGAATACCTGGGATAGGATAAAGTAATCCTTCTAACCCCCACCCCCCCTTAAAAGATTTAGATGCACTATTGTAAAGTGGTTGTTCCACTGGATATCATAAGGTGAATGCACCAATTTGTAAGTCGCTCTGGATAAGAGCATCTGCTAAATGACTTCAATGTAAATGTAAATGTCTAACCGTGAAGCACGGGGGTGGCAGCATCATGTTGTGGGGGTGCTTTGCTGCAGGAGGGACTGGTGCACTTCACAAAATAGATGGCATCATGAGGGACGAAAATTATGTGGAGATATTGAAGCAACATCTCAAGACATCAGACTGGAAGTTAAAGCTTGTTCGCAAATGGGTCTTCCAAATGGACAATGACCCCAAGCATAAAGTTGTGGCAAAATGGCTTAAGGACAACAAAGTCAAGGTATTGGAGTGGCCATCACAAAGCCCTGACCTCAATCCTATAGAAAATTTGTGGGCAGTACTGAAAAGGTGTGTGCGAGCAAGGAGGCCTACAAACCTGTCTCAGTTACACCAGCTCTGTCAGGAGGAATGGGCCAAAATTCACCCAACTTATTGTGGGAAGCTTGTGGAAGGCTACCCGAAACGTTTGACCCAAGTTAAAGAATTTCAAAGCAATGCTACCAAATACTAATTGATTGAATGTAAACTTCTGACCCACTGGGAATGTGATGAAAGAAATATCCTAACTGACCTAAGACAGGGAATTGTTACTAGGATTAAATGTCAGGAATTGTGATAAACTGAGTTTAAATGTATTTGGCTAAGGTGTATTTAAATTTCCGACTTCAACTGTATTTACGTGAAATGCCTTAGTTCGCCGGATCTCTCTCGGTGGACAGTGCCGCCTTGGAAAGGGAGTTGGGCCTTTTCGCGGCACTCTTGTAAGACTCTGATTGTCTAAAAGGGTTCCAAGAAGTCTTCTACTGTTGTTCTTCTCTGTAGTTGTCCGGTATCTGGTGACTTGTCGTGTAGTCCTGAACAGAACTACAGAGTTTATTTTCCTTCCATTAGCTCTTTGAAGATAGGCTAGTCAGCCGTGTCGATTGTTCCTAGTGGGGTGATGAGAGTAGCGTAATACAATGGTTTGAGCAGAGTAGTAGAATGGTCCCACTTAAATTTGCTTTAGAAGATATTTTACTTAGGACAGCTAAGGTGTTAAGAAGCAAGGTTTTGCAGGTCATGTTTTGGAGGACGCATGACTTGACCTTCGCCTATCCTGAGCCCTTTGGGGAGTTGCAGCGATGAGACAAGGTCGTAATTTGATATCACAAAATTGCGGAGAAAAAGGGGGTAAAATAAAAATGAAAAAAAATTAAAATAAATCCAAATTGTTTGCATAGTCAACTTATGAACAGCTCTGACAGACAAATCAAATCAAATGTATTTATATAACCCTTCTTACATCAGCTGATATCTCAAAGTTCTGTTCAGAAACCCAGCCTAAAACCCCAAACAACAAGCAATGCAGGTGTAGAAGCACGGTGGCTAGGAAAAACTCCCTAGAAAGGCCAAAACCTAGGAAGAAACCTAGAGAGGAACCAGGCTATGAGGGGTGGCCAGTCCTCTTCTGGCTGTGCCGGGTGGAGATCATAACAGCACATGGCCGAGATGTTCAAATGTTCATAAATGACCAGCATGGTAAAATAATAATAATCATAGTAGTTGTCGAGGGTGCAACAAGTCAGCAACTCAAGAGTAAGTGTCAGTTGGCTTTTTCATAGCCGATCTTTGAGAGTTTCTCTACCGCTCCTGCTGTCTCTAGAGAGTTAAAAACAGCAGGTCTGGGACAGGTAGCACGTCCGGTGAACAGGTCAGGGTTCCAGCAGGTCTAAGACAGCAGGTCTGGGACAGGTAGGACGTCCGGTGAACAGGTCAGGGTTCCAGCAGGTCTGGGACAGCAGGTCTGGGACAGGTAGCACGTCCGGTGAACAGGTCAGGGTTCCATAGCCACAGGCAGAACAGTTGAAACTGGAGCAGCAGCACGGCCAGGTGGACTGGGGACAGCAAGGAGTCATCATGCCAGGTAGTCCTGAGGCATGGTCCTAGGGCTCAGGTCCTCCGAGAGAGAGAAAGAAAGAGAGAAAGAGAGAATTAGAGAGAGCATATTTAAATTCACACAGGACACCGGATAAGACAAGAGAAATACTCCAGATGTAACAGACTGACCCTTGCCCCCCGACACATGAACTACTGCAGCATAAATACTGGAGGCTGAGACAGGAGGGGTCAGGAGACACTGTGGCCCCATCCGATGAAACCCCCGGACAGGGCCAACCAAGCAGGATATAACCCCACCCACTTTGCCAAAGCACAGCCCCCACACCACTAGAGGGATATCTCCAACCACCAACTTACCATCCTGAGACAAGACCGAGTATAGCCCACAAAGATCTCCGCCACGGCACAACCCAAGGGGGGGGCGTCAACCCAGACAGGACGACCACGTCAGTGACTCAACCCCCTCAAGTGACACACCCCTCCCAGGGACGGCATGGAAGAACACCAGTAAGCCAGTGACTCAGCCCCTGTAATAGGGTTAGAGGCAGAGAATCCCAGTGGAGAGAGGGGAACCGGCCAGGCAGAGACACCAAGGGCGGTTCGTTGCTCCAGCCTTTCCGTTCACCTTCACACCCCTGGGCCAGACTACACTTAATCATAGGACCTACTGAAGAGATGAGTCTTCAGTAAAGACTTAAAGGTTGAGACTGAGTCTGCGTCTCTCACATGGGTAGGCAGACCATTCCATAAAAATGGAGCTCTATCGGAGAAAGCCCTGCCTCCAGCTGTTTGCTTAGAAATTCTAGGGACAATTAGGAGGCCCGCATCTTGTGACCGTAGCGTACGTGTAGGTATATATGGCAGGACCAAATCGGAAAGATAGGTAGGAGCAAGCCCATGTAATGCTTTGTAGGTTAGCAGTAAAGCCTTGAAATCAGCCCTTGCCTTAACAGGAAGCCAGTGTAAGGAGGCTAGCACTGGAGTAATATGATCAAATTTTTTGGTTCTAGTCAGGATTCTAGCAGCCGTATTTAGCACTAACTGAAGTTCATTTAGTGCTTTATCTGGGTAGCCGGAAAGTAGAGCATTGCAGTAGTCCAACCTAGAAGTAACAAAAGCATGGATTAATTTTTCTGCATCATTTTTGGACAGAAAGTTTCTGATTTTTGCAATGTTACGTAGATGTTAAAAAGCTGTTCTTGAAACAGTCTTGATATGTTCTTCAAAAGAGAGATCAGGGTCCAGAGTAACGCCGAGGTCCTTCACAGTTTTATTTGAGACGACTGTACAACCATCCAGATTAATTGTCAGATTCAACAGAAGATCTCTTTGTTTCTTGGGACCTAGAACAAGCATCTCTGTTTTGTCCGAGTTTAAAAGTAGAAAGTTTGCAGCCATCCACTTCCTTATGTCTGAAACACAGGCTGCTAGCGATGGGGCAATTTTGGGGCTTCACCATGTTTCATTGAAATGTACAGCTGTGTGTCATCTGCATAGCAGTGAAATTTAACATTATGTTTTCGAATGACATCCCCAAGATGTACAATGCATAGTGAAAACAATAGTGGTCCTAAAATGGAACCTTGAGGAACACCGAAATTTACAGTTGATTTGTCAGAGGACAAACCATTCACAGAGACAAACTGATATCTTTCCGACAGATAAGATCTAAACCAGGCCAGACAGAACTTGTCCAAGTAGACCAATTTGGGTTTCCAATCTCTCCAAAAGAATGTGGTGATCGATGGTATCAAAAGCAGCACTAAGATCTAGGAGCACAAGGACAGATGCAGAGCCTCGGTCTGACGTCGTTAAAAGGTAATTTACCACCTTCACAAGTGCAGTCTCAGTGCTATGATGGGGTCTAAAACCAGACTGAAGCGTTTCGTATATATTGTTTGTCTTCAGGAAGGCAGTGAGTTGCTGCGCAACAGCTTTTTCAATTTTTTGAGAGGAATGGAAGATTCGATATAGGCCGATAGTTTTTTATAATTTCTGGGTCAAGATTTGGCTTTTTCAAGAGAGGCATTATTACTGCCACTTTTAGTGAGTTTGGTACACATCCGGTGGATAGAGAGCCGTTTATTATGTTCAACATAGGAGGGCCAAGCACAGGAAGCAGCTCTTTCAGTAGTTTAGTTGGGATAGGGTCCAGTATGCAGCTTGAAGGTTTAGAGGCCATGATTATTTTCATCATTGTGTAAAGAGATATAGTACTAAAACACTTTAGTGTCTCCCTTGATCCTAGGTCCTGGCAGAGTTGTATAGACTCAGGACAATGGAGCTTTGGAGGAATACGCAGATTTAAAGAGGAGTCCGTAATTTGCTTCCTAATGATCATGATCTTTTCCTCAAAGAAGTTCATGAATTCATTACTACTGAAGTGAAAGCCATCCTCTCTTGGGGAATGCTGCTTTTTAGTTAGCTTTGCGACAGTATCAAAAATAAATTTCGGATTGTTCTTATTTTCCTCAATTAAGTTGGAAAAATAGGATGATCGAGCAGCAGTGAGGGCTCTTCGATACTGCACGGTACTGTCTTTCCAAGCTAGTGAAGCCATTTCCGTTCCAATTTTCTGGAAGCTTGCTTCAGAGCTTGTGTATTTTCTGTATACCAGGGAGCTAGTTTCTTATGACAAATGTTTTTAGTTTTTGGGGTGCAACTGCATCTAGGGTATTGTGCAAGGTTAAATTGAGTTCCTCAGTTAGGTGGTTAACTGATTTTTGTCCTCTGACGTCCTTGGGCAGGCAGAGGGAGTCTGGAAGGGCATCAAGGAATCTTTGGGTTGTCTGAGAATTTATAGCACGACTTTTAATGGTTCTTGGTTGGGGTCTGAGCAGATTATTTGTTGCGATTGCAAACGTAATAAAATGGTGGTCCGATAGTCCAGGATTATGAGGAAAAACATTAAGATCCACAACATTTATTCCATGGGACAGAACTAAATCCAGAGTATGACTGTGGCAGTGAGTAGGTCCAGAGACATGTTGGACAAAACCCACTGACTCGATGATGGCTCCGAAAGCCTTTTGGAGTGGGTCTGTGGACTTTTCCATGTGAATATTAAAGTCACCAAAAATTTGAATATTATCTGCGATGACTACATGGTCCGATTGGAATTCAGGGAACTCAGTGAGGAACGCTGTATATGGCCCAGGAGGCCTGTAAACAGTAGCTATAAAAAGTGATTGAGTAGGCTGCATAGATTTCATGACTAGAAGCTCAAAAGACGAAAATGTCGTTGTTGTTTTTTTTGTAAATTGAAATTTGCTATCGTAAATGTTAGCAACACCTCCACCTTTGCGGGATGCGTGGGGGATATGGTCACTAGTGTAACCAGGGGGTGAGGCATCATTTAACACAGTAAATTCATCAGGCTTAAGCCATGTTTCAGTCAGGCCAATCACATCAACATTATGATCAGTGATTAGTTCATTGACTATAACTGCCTTGGAAGTGAGGGATCTAACATTAAGTAGCCCTATTTTGAGATGTGAGGTATCACAATCTCTTTCAATAATGACAGGAATGGAGGAGGTCTTTATTCTAGTGAGATTGCTAAGGCGAACACCGCCATCTTTAATTTTGCCCAACCTAGGTCGAGGCACAGACACAGTCTCAATGGGGATAGCTGAGCTGACTACACTGACTGTGCTAGTGGCAGACTCCACTAAGCTGGCAGGCTGGCTAACACCCTGCTGCCTGGCCTGCACCCTATTTCATTGTGGAGCTAGAGGAGTTAGAGCCCTGTCTATGTTCGTTGATAAGATGACAGCACCTCTCCAGCTAGGATGGAGTCTGTTACTCCTCAACAGGCCAGGCTTGGTCCTGTTTGTGGGTGAGTCCCAGAAAGAGGGCCAATTATCTACAAATTCTATCTTTTGGGAGGGGCAGAAAACAGTTTTCAACCAGCGATTGAGTTGTGAGACTCTGCTGTAGAACTCATCACTCCCCCTAACTGGGAGGGGGCCAGAGACAATTACTCGATGCCGACACATCTTTCTAGCTGATTTACACGCTGAAGCTATGTTGCGCTTGGTGACCTCTGACTGTTTTATCCTAACATCGTTGGTGCCGACATGGATAACAATATCTCTATACTCTACACTCGCCAGTTGTAGCTTTAGCCAGCACCGTCTTTAGATTAGCCTTAACGTCGGTAGCCCTGCCCCCTGGTAAACAGTGTATGATCGCTGGATGATTCGTTTTAAGTCTAATACTGCGGGTAATGGAGTCGCCAATGACTAGGGTTTTCAATTTGTCAGAGCTAATGGTGGGAGGCTTCGGCGTCTCAGACCCCATAACGGGAGGAGTAGAGACCAGAGAAGTCTCGGCCTCTGACTCCGACTCGCTTAATGGTGAGAACCGATTGAAAGTTTCTGTCGGCTGAATAAGCGACACCGGTTGATCATTCCTACAGCGTTTCCCTCCAGAAGCCATGAGAAAGTTGTCCGGCTGCGGGGACCGTGCGAGGGGGTTTATACTAACGTTACTATCTGTACTTACTGGTGGCGCAGACACTGTTTCATCCTTTCCTACACTGAAATTGCCCTTGCCTAACGATTGCGTCTGAAGCTGGGTTTGCAGCACAGCTATCCTCGCCGTAAGGCGATCGTTCTCCTGTATATTATGAGTACAACGACTGCAATTAGAAGGCATCATGTTAAAACCTGTTTGGGATAGGGGGCAGTATTGAGAATTTTGGAAAAAATATGTGCCCATTTTTAACTGCCTCCTACACCAACTCAGAAGCTAGAATATGCATATTATTGTTCAGGTTTGGATAGAAAACACTCTGAATTTTCTAAAACTGTTTGAATGGTGTCTGTGAGTATAACAGAACTCCTATGGCAGGCAAAAACCTGACAAGGTTTCAAGCAGGAAGTACCCTGTCTGACAAGGAGTCGTGCGTCTTGCATCTGTTTATTGAAAAGTAAGGATCTTAGCTGTAACGTGACAATTCCCAGGGCTCCGATAGGCTCTCAGAACCCGGGAAATAACTGAAGGTTGACGAGGCAGCCTCAGGCTGAAACACATTATCGGCTTTGGTAAGTGGCGGCTCAGAGGACCTTTGAATGAGGCGCGTGCACGATTCGCTCCTGAGGAGAAATTTAATTCGGCTGTTTAGGCTCAATGCATATTCCCGGTCAGAATATTATCACTTTTCTACGAGATAAATGGCATAAAAATTGGTTTTAAACAGCGGTTGACATGCTTCGAAGTACGGTAATGGAATATTTAGACATTTTTTGTCACGCCAATGCGCCATGCTCGAGACCGTGATGAAGCATTCTGATAGTGTCTAGAACTCACGAACAAAACGTCGCTGTTTGGATATAACGATGGATTATTTGGGACCAAACCAACATTTGTTACTGAAGTAGAAGTCCTGGCAGTGTATTCTGACGAAGAACAAGCAAGGTAAGAACATTTTTCTTATAGGAAATGTGATTTTGGTGGAGGCTGACCTGGGTGGGTGTCTAAATAGCTAGCCCTGTGATGCCGGGCTATGTACTTAGATTATTGCAAAATGTGCTTCATCCGAAAAGCTATTTTAAAATCGGACATATCGAGTGCATAGAGGAGTAATGTATCTATAATTCTTAAAATAATTGTTATGCTTTTTGTGAACGTTTATCGTGAGTAATTTAGCAAACTGTTAGTAAATTCCCCGGAAGTTTGCGGGGGTTATGCTTTTTCTGAACGTCACATGCTAATGTAAAAAGCTGTTTTTTGATATAAATATGAACTTGATTGAACAGACATGCATGTATTGTATAACACAATGTCCTAGGTGTGTCATCTGATGAAGATCATAAAAGGTTAGTGCTGCATTTAGCTGTGGTTTGGGTTTATGTGACATGATATGCTAGCTTGAAAAATGGGTGTCTGATTATTTCTGGCTGGGCACTCTGCTGACATAATCTAATGTTTTGCTTTCGTTGTAAAGCCTTTTTGAAATCGGACAGTGGGGTTAGATTAACGAGATTCTTGTCTTTAAATAGCTGTAAAATAGTCATATGTTTGAGAAATTGAAGTAATAGTATTTCTAACGATTCAAAAATCGCGCCACTGGATTTCAGTGGCTGTTACGTAGGTGGGACGAGTTCGTCCCACATGCGCCAGAGAGGTTAATGTTACTTAGCTTCGGCTGTTGGAACTCCTGTCGAACCATGTCCAGAGAAAACCTCCGGAGTGAAAAAGTTGAGTGAGGGAAAAACTAAAAATATAAGCGGTTATCAAAAAGTAAAAACCGTGAAGTTGTCAGGTAGCAAAGTAAGATTGGCAACAAAACGCACAGCAGCACATAAACCAGTCTGCAAGTCTGTTCTATTGAGTCTGCCGATAAGAATGCGATGATTGACAGAGTTGAAAGCCTTGGCCAGATCGATCAGTTGATGTTTGTACACACACACTTACCCCACAAGAAGAGCCACCAGGGGTCTTTTCACAATCCCCAAATACAGAACAAATTCAAGAAAGCATTCATTATTATATAGAGCCATCATTGCAAGGAACTCTCTTCTATCTTATATAGCTCAAATGAACAGAAAACCTGGTTTCAAAAAACAGATAAAGCAACACCTCACGACACAAAGCAAATCCAAGATGGCGTAGCAGTGCAGACGTGGTTTGTTGTCCTCTCGTTTACTTTTTGCATTTTTTGTATTTTTTGTATATATTCCAATTTATTTTTCAATCTCTTTTTCCATTGTTAAATTTAATATACCTTCCGGTAACCCGCCTCACTCAATGTGACACGGATCCGCAATTCTATTGGACCCTATAGCCAAAACTTTCATCAGAAGGTAGCCAGCTAATTAGCTAAGTTACTAGCTATTTAGTCATTGTTAGCCACTGCTAGCGGCCTTTACCCTCTACTCAGGTACCCGACGTTTTTTTTAGCCTGGATAATACCTGCCAGCTTCGGACTGTTTTTCTCCACTACAACGCCAGATTCCTGCCGTAAACCCTGGACCATTGATCATCACAGCTAGCTAGCTGCCACTGAGTGACCCAGCCCCGAAGCTAGCCCTGAGCCAGGCGCATCTCCCGGCTAGCAAATGAAATTACCACAACTACAATACCTCTTTCGCCATCTGGCCCGGTCCCTTCGTCGACACGGCGCCCCGCTGTACCAGCACGACTGGTCCACAGACGTAATTCCATCAGCTGTGCCTTCAACCGGCCTTTGCCGGACGACGGAGCAGATGCTTCTACTTACCCCGGACTGCTAACTTTAAACGCCGTGTCTCCCGCGTGCTACGGTAGTAACGACTACCTAGCGGCTTCCCTGTTTCATCTATTGCTGTACACTGGACCCTGTGATCACTTGGCTACATAGCTGATGCCTGCTGGACTGTTCATTTATCACGGTACTCCACTTTGTTTACCTTTGTTTATCTGTCGGCCCTAGCCCCGAACTCAGGCCCTGTGTGTAGTTAACCAACCCTCTCTGCCCATTCCTTGCCATTTTACCTGTTGCTGTTGTCTTAGCTGATTAGCTGTTGTTGTCTTACCTGTTGTTGACTTAGTCCCTAGTCCCACTGTACATGCCTTAGAAACCTCCTTTGTCCCACCTCCCACACATGCGGTGACCTCACCCAGTATAACCAGCGTGTCCAGAGATGCAACCTCTCTTATCATCACTCAGTGCCTGGGCTTTCCTCCACTGTACCCGCACCCCACCATACCCCTGTCTGCACATTATCCTCTGAATCTATTCCTCCACGCCCAGAAATCGGCAACATTTTTTCTCTGTCCCCAACGCACTAGACGAACAGTTTTGCTAGCCTTTAGCCGTACCCTCATCCTACTCCTCCTCTGCTCCTTGGGTGATGTGGAGGCTAACCCAGACCCTGCATGTCCCCAGGCACTCTCATTTGTTGACTTCTGTAATCGAAAAAGCCTTGGTTTCATGCATGTTAACATCAGAAGCCTCCTCCCTAAGTTTGTTTTACTCACTGCTTTAGCACATCAACCCTGATGTACTTGTACTTGTGCCTGAATACTGGCTTGGGAAGGCCACCAATAATTTGGAGATTTCCGTACCCAACTACAACATTTTCCATCAAGATAGAACTGCCAAAGGGGGAGGAGTTGCAATCTACTGCAGAGATAGCTTGCAAAGTTCTGTCACACATTCCAGGTCTATGCCCAAACAGTTCGAGCTTCTAATTTTAAAAATAAATCCTCCAGAAGTAAGTCTCTCACTGTTGCCGCCTGTTATAGACCCCCCTCAGCTCCCAGCTGTGCCCTGGACACCATATGTGAATTGATTGCCCCCCATCTATCTTCAGAGTTCATTCTGTTAGGTGACCTAAACTGGGATATGCTTAACACCCCAGCAGTCCTACAATCTAAACTAGATGCCCTCAATCTCACACAAATCATCAAGGATACCCCTAGGTACAACCCTAAATCTGTAAACATGGGCACCCTCATAGATATCATCCTGACCAAATTGCCCTCCAAATACACCTCTGCTGTTTTCAATCAGGATCTCAGCGATCACTGCCTCATTGCCTGCATCCGCTATGGGTTCGCAGTCAAACGACCACCCCTCATCACTGTCAAACGCTCCCTAAAACACTTCTGCGAGCAGGCCTTTCTAAATGACCTGGCCCAGGTATCCTGGAAGGATATTGACCTCATCATGACAGTCGTGGATGCCTGGTCGTTCTTTAAAAGTGCTTTCCTCACCATCTTAAATAAGCATGACCCTTTCAAAAAATGTAGAACTAAGAACAGACATAGCCCTTGGTTCACTCCAGACCTGACTGCCCTTGACCAGCACAAAAACATCCTGTGGCGGACTGCAATAGCATCGAATAGTTGCGATATGCAACTGTTCAAGGAAGTCAGGAACCAATACACACAGTCAGTCAGGAACGCAAAGGCTAGCTTTTGCAAAAAGAAATTTGCATCCTGTAGCTCTAACGCAAAAAGTTCTGGGACACTGTAAAGTCCATGGAGAACAAGAGCACCTCCTCCTACCAGCTGCCCACTGCACTGAGGCTAGGTGACACAGTCACCACCGATAAATCCGTGATAATCGAAGATTTCAATAAGCATTTCTCTACGGCTGGCCATGCTTTCCTTCTGGCTACCCCAACCCCGGCCAACAGCTCCGCGCCACTCGCAGCTTCTTGCCCGAGCCTCCCCAGCTTCTCCTTCACCCAAATCCAGATTGCAGATGTTCTGAAAGAGCTGCAAAACCTGGACCCGTACAAATCAGCTGGGCTAGACAATCTGGACCCTCTCTTTCTAAAATTATCCGCCACCATTGTTGCAAACCCTATTACCAGTCTTTTCAACCTATCTTTAGTTTCGTCCGAGATCCCTAAAGATTGGAAAGCTGCAGCGGTCATCCCCCTCTTCAAAGGGGGTGACACTCTAGACCCAAACTGTTACAGACCTATATCCATCCTGCCCTGCCTTTCTAAAGTCTTTGAAAGCCAAGTTAACAAACAGATCACTGACCATTTCGAATCCCACCGTACCTTCTCCGCTGTGCAATCCGGTTTCCGAGCTGGTCACGGGTGCACCTCAGCCACGCTCAAGGTACTAAACGACATCATATCCGCCATCGATAAAAGACAGTACTGTGCAGCCATCTTCATCGACCTGGCCAAGGCTTTCGACTCTGTCAGTCACCGTATTCTTATCGGCAGACTCAATAGCCTTGGTTTCTCAAATTACTGCCTCGCCTGGTTCACCAACTACTTCGCAGACAGAGTTCAGTGTGTAAAATCGGAGGGCCTGTTGTCCGGACCTCTGGCAGTCACTATGGGGGTGCCACAGGGTTCAATTCTTGGGCCGACTCTTTTCTCTGTATATATCAATGATGTTGCTCTTGCTGCGGGTGATTCCCTGATCCACCTCTATGCAGACGACACCATTCTGTATACATCTGGCTCTTCTTTGGACACTGTGTTAATTAACCTCCAAATGAGCTTCAATGCCATACAACTCTCCTTCTGTGGCCTCCAACTGCTCTTAAACGCTAGCAAATGCATGCTTTTCAACCGTTCGCTGCCCGCACCCGCCCAGAGTAGCATCACTACTCTGGACAGTTCTGACCTAGAATACGTGGACAACTACAAATTCCTAGGTGTCTGGCTAGACTGTAAACTCTCCTTCCAGACTCATATCAAACATCTCCAATCCAAAATCAAATCTAGAATTGTCTTTCTATTCCGCAACAAAGCCTCCTTCACTCACGCCGCCAAACTTACCCTAGTAAAACTGACTATCCTACCGATCCTCGACTTCGGCGATGTCATCTACAAAATAGCTTCCAATACTCTACTCAGAAAATTGGATGTAGTCTATCACAGTTCTATCCGTTTTGTTAGCAATGCGCCTTATACCACCCACCACTGCAACCTGTATGCTCTAGTCGGCTGGCCCTTGCTACATATTTGTCGCCAGACCCACTGGCTCCAGGTCATCTATAAGTCTATGCTAAGTAAAGCTCCGCCTTATCTCAGCTCACTGGTCATGATAACAACACCCACCCGTAGCACGCGCTCCAGCAAGTATATCTCACTGGTCATCCCCAAAGCCAACACCTCCTTTGGCCGCCTTTCCTTCCAGTTCCCTGCTGCCAGTGACTGGAACGAATTGCAAAAATCGCTGAAGCTGAAGACTTACATTTCCCTCACTAACTTTAAACATCAGCTATCTGAGCAGCTAACCGATTGCTGCAGCTGTACATAGTCCATTTGTAAATAGCCCACCCAATTTACCTACCTCATCCCAATATTGTTTTTTTTATACTTTGCTGCTCTTTTGCACACCAGTATCACTACTTACACACCATCATCTGCTCATCTATCATTCCAGTGTTAATCTGCTAAATTGTAATTACTTTGCTACTATGGCCTATTTATTGCCTTACCTCCTCATGCCATTTGCACACAACTGTATATAGACATTCTTTTTTTTCTATTGTGTTATTGACTGTACGCTTGTTTATTCCATGTGTAACTCTGTGTTGTTGTTTCTGTCACACTGTTTTTCTTTATCTTGGCCAGGTCGCAGCACACACACACGCACACGCGCAAACACACACACCCACACACACATACACACACACACACACGTGACAGGTTAAAGGAAATACTCATAGCCTGTTATACATTAAAAAGTATTAGTAAGTTCATAGTATGTGAGGATCTTAAAACATCTAAGGTTAAAAAGATGATGCATTCAGTACTAGTTGATAGAGATTGATAACATTCATAGAATTGTGTTAAAAAGTTACAATCCGTCAAGCGTACAAAGGGTAAGAATTGTAAAAGGAATGTGTAAACGTTATATTGATTACTTTATTTTGTGGTGCCTAATTGAAGGGGAAAAGTGTTAATCTGTGATCTACTAAATGCTCTTAATCTATGAGCCTGAGATCGATTGCTCTGGTCTCCACCCAAGTTCGTGGGGAAATCGCGTGTTTTTCCTCATTGCACTAAAGGTTATTGAGGAAACAATACCGTATCACTGTCGTGATTATTTCTCCCCTTTTTCAGGTACGTTAGTGATGATAAAACAGAGTAATTTAAATGTAATAACTCGCTAACATGTCAAGAGTGTTTAAGGTGTGTCTTAGTAACATCTGGAGGAAGTTAGAGTTAAGTTTGCTGAGGGTAATATGAGCCCTGCTCGGTTGCAGCGAAGGCTAGCTTCGTACTGAGAGTAGCTGCCATTTTATGTCGATCGTCAATGAACATCTGCGTTGTTAATAAGATATTTTGCGGTGTTGTTTGTATAATGGTTTTTCAAACACTTTATTGACTGTTGATAAATTGAGTTATGGTTTACTGAGTTAAAGCTTTGTGCTTGACAGTTACATTGAAATTAGTGTATGTTTCAGTGAATTACAGTGTATACTGTTGTGACGTGAATAAGCCTTGTACCCTACAACACTAGCTCTTTCCTGTAGATCTGTTCTGTAAAATGTGTTACTTTTGAAAAATGATTGCACTAAAGGTTATTGAGGAAACAATACCGTATCACTCTCGTGATTATTTCTCCCCTTTTTCAGGGGCGTAACACACACACACACACACACACACACACACACACACACACACACACACACACACACACACACACACACACACACACACACACACACACACACTGATCCTGTAGAAATTGGATTGTGTGTTAGAGGATAACCTCAGTTAATTTCCCTATTTAGCGTAAGATAATTTGCTTTTTCATTAAAAATGTTGTTGGTTAAATGTTTATCTGTCCATTATGTCGACTTGTCAATCAGATTTCTGGACCTCAGACAGCCTCCTTAGCTTATACATGCTCAGATGACTGAACATCTCCTTATGGGGCATTAAAACATGGAGGGGCATTTTGATTACTCTGCAACAGTGGATTATCTCTCAAATCTATCAATCGTGACACAAGAGGACATTGTGTTCAAATCAAATCAAAGTTTATTTGTCACATGCGCCGAATACAACAGGTGTAGACCTTACAGTGAAATGCTTACTTACAGGCTCTAACCAATAGTGCAAAAAGGTATTAGGTGAACAATAGGTAAGTGAAGAAATAAAAACAATAGTAAAAAGACAGTGAAAAACAGTAGCAAGGCTATATTGTGTTGTCTTTTGCACAGTGCAATCAACAATACAGTATACGTGAATCATTTTCCTTCTCTTAAAGTATGGACAGCTTGACATTCAGTGCACAATATCAGACTGGCCTCTAGTGTGTTTGTCTGTGTTTGGTATCAAATGATCATGGCATACTATACATACATTCATTCCAACAGGGAAGTTTAATGAAAGTGAAGCAAAGAAAAACAATAACAACACAATATGTCAAACAATAAAAATGTGTCTGCAATGTTGAATAAAATAAAATAAAGTCAAAGAAAAAGACAAAACCAAAATCTGTTGCAATGCAGGTAGCACAGTATGGAACAAAATGTAAAAAGGTTACTATTTTCCCCATGTCTGTAAATTCAAAATACCCATGATAAAGGTAGTCATGTATATCTTGTGTGTTATGTTATTATGACAAAAAAATAAAAAATACGAAAATGTATGCACTCACTACTCTACCTCGCTCTCGATAAGAGGTTCTTCTAAATTAGCAAAATATCAATGTAAATGTTACTGTCTGGGATCTGGTTCAGGAGGGGCCAGTTTGATCCACAAACGGTCCCAGAAGGCAGACTGCAGGGCCGGTTCCTGAGGCCAGTCCAGGTAGGTCCTGGTCTTGACCAGCCTGGCCAGGCGGTGGTGGGCACACAGCTGGCGAGGAGGGATGTCCTCCAAGAAGACCAGGATAAGGATGTCCCTGTTCTCCACCAACAGACGCAGGGTGGCCAGTCGTAGCTCCAGGGAGCACCAGTTACTGCGCAGGTAGTGACGACTCACCACACACAGGGTGTGGCGGCTGCTGTAGAGGCTGTCTGTGATGTTGTCCACAATGTCCTTCCCCAGCTGGAAGTCCCTGCTATGCAGACATAGACGCAGGAAGGGAGGCCCCCTCTGCTCCAAGCCCGGCAGCAGCTGCTCCACCACCCAGCGCTCGTCTCTACCGCTGTACGACACAAACACATCATAGCAGTAGTGCCCTCTGGGGTTGGGCCTCCGCAAGGCCTCCTCCAGCCAGCCACGGAGGATGTGGCAGAAGGCGAGCAGGTAGTCCCCAGCCAGCTGATAGAGCACCGTCACCAGCATGAAGAGGAGCAGGCCCAGGGAGGTGCAGAAGAACAGGACAAAGCCCACGTCCAGGGAACAGTTGGCCTCTGAGTACCTGGCAAAGTTTTGGATACCGGTTTCATCTTTGCAGGTCAGATCAGCCTCATTGGGGTGCCAGATGATGACCTGGATATGCCTCTGACCCCTGGCCCAGTTGTCTAGCCAGGTGTTGTCACAGCTACAGTGCAGACGAGGTCTGTAGAACAACAGGTAACTCAGGCTGGTCAGGGGCTCTGGAAAGGTCTCTAACATACTGAACTCCTCTTCAATTTTGATTGACAGCTGCACGAGGGAGTGCAGGTCTCTGCTCAGCTCCTCCTCCAGAGTGAGGATCCTACAGGAGATGAGGTTCAGGCTTTCCAATTTGGTCAGATTGTGGAACATGATGGCCAGCCCTGGTTGCAGGATAAGGTCAACTCTCATCAGCTTAAGATACCTCAGCTGCACAAGTGTGTTCAGGTCAGTCATATCTACAAACTCTGCATAGAGCATAGACTGGAAGTCAAAATACTCCAGGGAGGGGAAGTACTTTGCAGCAAAATGAGATCCACACAGGAGGTGCTCCGTCATAGCTGTGAGTCTGACGACGGACTTGAAGAACGGCCTCCAGCAGTCCTGGAAAGACACATTTTGGGCACGGACCTGAAGGGCCAAGCCTAGTTTAGGGGTGCTGTTGCTGCCGATGATGATGTTGATACAATCGAAAAAGGAGGTAATGTTCATGTACATCAATCCCGGAGGGAAGACCCCAAATATGTGCGTCAGATTTAAAGTCACATGCTTCTCCCACTGGCTGGCTGGATGGTGAATGTCCCCTAAATCTACATTCTTCAGTGAAGTGAGGTGAATGAACGCAAAAGCTTCAATCTGTACAAGTGGGTTTAGTTCAAGTGTTAGGGTCTCTAAGTTGTGCAGGCCAAATAAACTGTTCTTTGTAATCTGTGAGATATTGTTACCCCTTAAATTTAGGATCCTCAATTTACCAAGTCCGTTAAATGTAAAGTCCGAAATATTGTTAATGTTGCTGGATTCTAGATTCAGATGTTCCAGATTTTTCAAGCAACTGAACTGCTCTGAGGTGATACTTGGCATGTGTAGGGTCAAGGAAAGTCTCTTCAGCCATGTGATTGGGCCCTGAGTGTGAGTGTCACAAAGCTCAATGAGCTCAGGGTTCACTTCCCAGTATCTTAACACTGACACATCAGTGAGATTCTTCAAATAATGGATCAAGTTGACTCTAACATTATCACTATGACAGATGCTGAGTCTGAGCACCTCGATCCCCTGACAATTTCTTATTGCAGACTCTGAGTAGTTCTCAGTTTTATGGTCACTTATATAAACTTGTCTGATTGATAGTTTGAATACAGTCTCACAAACGGATTCAAAAGAAATGTTATTGTTGAACACAAAACGACGCAGCCTGCTGATACCAGACTGCAGAAGCTGTGTCTGTAGCGCATCATTGTCAGGCAAAAAAAGAGATGAAATGTTTTCAAAGCATTTTAATGCTCTTTTTTCTAAACGGTGGGCATTAGGGAAGTTAAGAAACACCTCTTGAAGACGGTAGAAATAAGGAAGCTCAAGAATAGCTCCGCTGGTGTCAGAGCAGTTTGGGTGCCTTAAAATGACTATCCCATCTGAAGTAAAGTCCAGGGCTGTCAATGACTGTGACATATTGACTATCCTACATAGCAAATCAGAGAGTTCCTCTGTACAACTATCGACTGTGAGTTTCTTCAGAAGAGGTATCCCTCCTAATGCGTCCGGTGCCATCACAGAAAGCCTGTAGTTCTCAATGGACAATTCCTCAAGATTAGTCAGGTCACTGAATGTGTTAGGTGGAAGTGAGGAATTGTAACACTGTCCCATACACAACAGATAGAGTTTCTTCACATGGGAGAGCCCCTTGAAGGTTCCAGGGAGAATCGTGGACAGACATCCGCGTATGTGAATGGTCTCAAGGACGGAGAATCGAGAGAGAGCGCCAGACTGCATCACAGACCCACTCCTGATCTCGAGACAGAGAGCCTGGTAGTTTGACGGAACAATGGAAAGGTTGAGTTTGAGATTGGATAAATCCCAGCAAACGGCAGTTAGGTTGCTGTGAGGGCAGGAACTGGAGTGAATGGATAGCCAGTAATTAGATTTCTTGTCATAGAGGACGCATTTATTACTTAACCAACCCCAGGAGCCGATGATCCAAACTACCAATAGTCCAAACTGAGCAGAGACCAGCCTCATCTTTCTTTTGAAGTAGACACCGGTCTGCTAGGATGATGTGAAGCCGTCTGTAGTTTGTCCGTAGGAAATCACTTTCAGCATCCAGTTTCTTATCCAGTTGAGATTTTGTCATGCAGTGTAGGTTGATTAACAAATCTGTCTGGGATTGTAGATTGATAATCAGAATACTCCTCTATCCTATGGGATGAGGCGTCAGTGGGATTGCTTGTCCATTGGACTGAAGACCTGGTGTTCTTCCACTGCTGTGGCTGTTATTAACTGAGTTGTATCTGTGTGCATCTCCTCTTGATATTTTGACTATATATGGCTTTTGCATCTCTGCAATCTCTTCCTGGTCTATTTTTTATTAACTCTTAGATACTTTGAGAAAGGCTGTAGGTTACAGATAAGATTATTCTTAACACCTCTTTCTCGCTTCCTCTTAGCTTCTACATAAGAGGAAGTGGTTAGCACTGTCTTTTACTTCTGAGTTTGTCTTTAGTCCCAAGACCCGAGAAAAATCAGCTTTTCATTTATCGGACATTCATTTATCTGCATATCCTGCCCTTATATTTAGCCTCACAATTAAATGTTTTACCATTTTCTTTTCAGGGCAACCAGGGCTACAAGTAGAACACAAAAGTATTTGACATTAACAGTTGAGTTCATGAGTTTTATTGACAAATGTCAATAAAAAAATAAGGTCAGCCAAAGTACAGAAATTGTTTGCTCAGTGGGAAATTAATATCCAACTAGTCAGTGATAACTGTGCGGAGTTTGGAGTTTGTGACAGCGACAATGTGAGTTTATTACAGTATTATAAACACTATGTCCAGGGATTTCCTAAGATTTTTTATGTAGAAGAACCCCTTACCTTCTAACAACTCTTGTGTAGATTGTGAGCATCATAGAGCAAAACATGTTACATGAGTGTGTTCGTGAGAGTCTCAGCTTTTCATAGATAGCTCAAACCATTCTGACGTTTTTGGGAAAATACCCGGCACGGACCCCTTGTGGGCCCTTGTCTCACAAACACCACTGTAGCTCAGCCCCCGTTAATCAAACGAATCACATAAATGCAGAAGAAATGGCTGGGGTGTTGTCTTGTCTGCCACTGTGTCAGACATGCCATGTTTCTGTGGTCCATCAATGTGGGTTACTAAAAGAGCACCTCCTGCTCTACTCTCTGGGTGAATGAAGAGATGCAGTATGTGCATGTGGACAGGTTTGGGTGTGTGTGTTTTTAAATGTGTGTGTGTATTTGTGAGTGTGTCTGTGTCTGTGTGTGTGTATTTCTAAGTGTGTGTGTGTATACCGTGTGTGTGATGAAGCAGCATGGCTCACCCATCCTGGCCCCCTCTATTAGACCCCGCCCTCTCCGTGGCTGCCCCAGGCGCTAATGTCACTTCCCATCATGCCGTGGGAGCGCTGCGTTGCTAAGAAAGCACTCTCTAGATGTACGCTTCAAAGTGGATGGAACTGCACCGTCAGGGTCAGGGACATATTTCGGAAATGTATTTCATTACATGGATTATTATTTGATGATTATTGCTAATGAACTTGGCAACTTGAAAGCGTGTTCATGCCCAGAACTTGCTCCTCTTTTCCTCATTCAGCTTTCTGCACTTGTGTGAAAACAACATTGTGTCAACATTTGCGTAAACCCCTGTGTAGTCAATATGATAACAGCGCTGCAAAGCACAAAAGCACATTGATTCCTTTACTTCCCACTTCCAGCTCAACAGCAAAACCCCAGCTGTTTCCAATCAATGATGGTCAATTTGCCATCCATCCATCTGCCCATGAGCTGATCCATTCATCCATCCATCCCTTTATCCATACCTCCATCCATGCCATTATCCATTCATCCATCCATCCATCCAGCCATCCATCCATCCATTTATCTATACCTCCATCTATTCAACCCTCTACACTATGTGATTCTGTGTGTAGTAGTATGGAACCCGTGCTCCTGTACTGTTGCCTGTCTCCTTGCCCTGGAAGTCAGAGTATTACAGCCTGGCTCAGACCATCCATATTTCATACAGCATTTTGCAAACAACAGATTAATAAAATATGCTGTAAAAATGCCCCCCTGCATCAGCATATCACCATGGCCTATTTCTCCGTTTTTTTGAATGGGTGCACGTTGGTGGGTGTGGGTGTGGGTGTGTGTTTTCGGTGTGACTGGGCCGGTGTTGTGTCTCTGTTGTGTGTGTGAGAGAGAGAGACTGATATGCTGCCTTGCCAGCTATCTCCACTGTCCTGTAACGTTATTACTTCCATAAAGAGGTAGTTACATTTGTCCCTCCATTAACGGCTGCCATAACAAAAGAGAGAAATGTAATTACCAGCATGAATAACACTTCCTATTTTCTTGTTGAGAGAGGGAAGGAGAGAATGGAAAAGACAGAAAGAGCGAGTGTAAGAGAGATAGAGATTAAAGCGGGAGAGGATAAGTGAAAAGGAGGAAGAGAAGAGCAAGGGGAAAGAGGGGCAAGAGATGGGTGTAGATAGATAAACCCTCTAACTATGTGTGAACCTGAATGCATGTGTGGGTGTGTGTGTGTGTGTGTGTGGGTACATGCGTGTACAGGAAAGGTTATGACCCCATGGTTATCTGGGTTATCTTGATGATATACGCATGCAGTACAATAATAAACGTAAATATCTCTAATTATGGTAGTATGTTCTCTGTTCTGAAGTAAAGAGAGAGAGAGGCAGTGCTTGGTGCCATGTTGTTGAAGCAAAGTCATGTCACAATGAAACCTGCCAACGAGGCTAGTGGCAAAGACACACGGTTACTGTGTGTGTGTGTGTATGCGCGTGTGTGTGTGTGCGTGCATGTGTGGGTGTGAGGACGTGTTCTTATGAGTGAAACATGCCAGTGGCAAAGACGAAAAAAGCACATCGTCAGTTGCTGTCTCCAGGAGAGAGAAGGACTGACAGAAGACCTCTCTATGTCCTCCAGTAAGAGATCTGGTGTGTGTGTGTGTATTTGTGTGAATGTTTGTTTGTATGTTTGTCTTTCTCTGTGTGTGTGTATGTGTGCATGTTAATTTGCGTCACTGCATTTGAAAGCATCTGTGTTTCACAAATAACAGAAATGAACAGCATTAACCTTAATGGTTCAACCTACATGTGTTCGTCAATATGATGTAGGTATGAGTCATTTCTCAGTTATCCTGAGTGTGTCATGCCTCAGATGGTGTGTGTGTGTGTGTGTTTCAAGTTTTCAAGTTTTTATTGTGTGCACAAATACAGTGAAATGGCTTTTTTGCTTGCTCTTTCCCAACAATACAGTAATGATATCAGTAGTACTAGAAAAAAAGTTAAGTACAACAAAGCACACTAGAAATAGAAATAAGAAGAACACGAGAAAGTATATAAAGGGTCAGTTCAAATCAAATCAAATCATCAAATCAAATCAAATCAAATGTATTTATATAGCCCTTCGTACATCAGCTGAAATCTCAAAGTGCTGTACAGAAACCCAGCCTAAAACCCCAAACAGCAAGCAATGCATGTGAAAGAGGCACGGTGGCTAGGAAAAACTCCCTAGGAAAAACTCCCTAAAAAGGCCAAAAACCTAGGAAGAAACCTAGAGAGGAACCAGGCTATGAGGGGTGGCCAGTCCTCTTCTGGCTGTGCCGGGTGGATATTATAACAGAACATGGTCAAGATGTTAAAATGTTCATAAATGACCAGCATGGTCAAATAATAATAATCATTGTCGTTGTCGAGGGTGCAACAAGCACGTCCGGTGAACAGGTCAGGGTTCCGTAGCCGCAGGCAGAACAGTTGAAACTGGAGGAGCAGCATGGCCAGGTGGACTGGGGACAGCAAGGAGTCATCATGCCAGGTAGTCCCGAGGCATGGTCCTAGGGCTCAGGTCCTCCGAGAGAAAGAAAGAAAGAGAGAAAGAGAGAATTAGAGTGAGCATATTTAAATTCACACAGGACACCGGATAAGACAAGAGAATACTCCAGATGAAACAGACTGACCCTAGCCCCCCGGCACATAAACTACTGCAGCATAAATACTGGAGGCTGAGACAGGAGGGATCAGAAGACACTGTGGCCCCATCCGATGATACCCCCGGACAGGGCCAAACAGGCAGGATATAACCCCACCCACTTTGCCAAAGCACAGCCCCCACACCACTAGAGGGATGTCTACAACCACCAACTTACCGTCCGAAGACAAGGCAGTTCCAGGGTCAGTTCCAATACCATAAATATTATTTACAATGTGCAGGGATACTGGAGTGTTAGTGGTAGGTATATATATAAGGGTAAGGTGACTAGGCATCAGGATATATGTTAGCCACGGCTAGCGGTCTTCACCTTTTTCTCGGTCACCAGCCAGCCTTACGTCGGACAATACCTGCCAGTCTGCACAGCGCGATATCAACCCAGAGCATATTGGACTGCTTCTCTCTACCACATTCCTGCCGCTCTGGACCATTGCACTGGATCATCGCAGCTAGCTAGCTGCAAACGAGTGGCTACTGTTAGCTAACGCCTTTGTCCCAAAGCAAGCACCAGTTAGCCTTGAGTTGGCCTCGAGCTAGGCCCATATACCAGCTAATTCTAGGGCTACAATACCTCTTTTGCCAATTGGCCTAGACCCTTTGTTGTCAACACGGAGCCCCGCCAATCCATCACGACTGGACTGCTGACGCGATCGCCAGATGTGGTCTCAACAGGCTATTCTGTTACGATGTCGCCCAAAAACCATCTGCTAGCCCCGGCCCGCTAGCTTTCTAAATGCTGTGTCCCCTGCTCACCTAGCGTAGTAGTGCCTACCGAACGGCACCCTGATTCACCTATTGCTGCTCTTTTGACCCTATGATCACTCGGCTACACAGCTGATGCCCCCTTGACTGTTTCAATAACACGGTACCTCATTTTGTTTACCAGACGGCCCCAGCCTCGAACTCAGCTCCTGTATGTACCTAACCGACCCGCTCTAACCATTCATCACCATTTACCCGTTGTTGTCTTCGCTCTCCTGATCAACACCTGGGATTGCTTTATGCCTCTCTCTAATGTCAATATGCCTTGTCTACTGCTGTCTTGGCTAGTTCTTATTGTTTTATTTCACTGTAGAGCCCTCAGTCCCGCTAAACATTCCTTAACCTCTCTGGGGCATGTGGGACGAACTCGTCCCACCTACGTAACAGCCACTGAAATCCAGTGGCGCGATTTTTGAATCGTTAGAAATACTATTACTTCAATTTCTCAAACATATGACTATTTTACAGCTATTTAAAGACAAGAATCTCGTTAATCTAACCCCACTGTCCGATTTCAAAAAGGCTTTACAACGAAAGCAAAACATTAGATTATGTCAGCAGAGTGCCCAGCCAGAAAAAATCAGACACCCATTTTTCAAGCTAGCATATCATGTCACATAAACCCAAACCACAGCTAAATGCAGCACTAACCTTTGATGATCTTCATCAGATGACACACCTAGGACATTGTGTTATACAATATATGCATGTCTGTTCAATCAAGTTCATATTTATATCAAAAACCAGCTTTTTACATTAGCATGTGACGTTCAGAAAAAGCATAACCCCCGCAAACTTCCGGGGAATTTACTAACAGTTTGCTAAATTACTCACGATAAACGTTCACAAAAAGCATAACAATTATTTTAAGAATTATAGATACATTACTCCTCTATGCACTCGATATGTCCGATTTTAAAATAGCTTTTCGGATGAAGCACATTTTGCAATAATCTAAGTACATAGCCCGGCATTACAGGGCTAGCTATTTAGATACCCACCCAGGTCAGCCTCCACCAAAATCACATTTCCAAAAGAAAAATGTTCTTACCTTGCTTGTTCTTCATCAGAATACACTGCCAGGACTTCTACTTCAATAACAAATGTAGGTTTGGTCCCAAATAATCCATCGTTATATCCAAACAGCGACGTTTTGTTCGTGAGTTCTAGACACTATCAGAATGCTTCTTCACGGTCCCGAGCATGGCGCATTGGCGTGTCAAAAATGTCTAAATATTCCATTACCGTACTTCGAAGCATGTCAACCACTGTTTAAAACCAATTTTTATGCCATTTAACTCGTAGATAAGTGATAATATTCCGACCGGGAGTATGCATTGAGCCTAAACAGCCGAATAAAATTTCTCCTCAGGAGCGACTCGTGCACGCGCCTCATTCAAAGGTCCTCGGAGCAGCCACTTACAAAAGGTGATAATGTGTTTCAGCCTGAGGCTCCCTCGTAAACCTTCAGTTATTTCCCGGGCTCTGAGAGCCTATCGGAGCCCTGGGAATTGTCACGTTACAGCTAAGATCCTTACTTTTCAATAAAAAGATGCAAGACGCACGACTCCTTGTCAGACAGGGTACTTCCTGCTTGAAACCTTGTCAGGTTTTTGCCTGCCATAGGAGTTCTGTTATACTCACAGACACCATTCAAACAGTTTTAGAAAATTCAGAGTGTTTTCTATCCAAACCTGAACAATAATATGCATATTCTAGCTTCTGAGTTGGTGTAGGAGGCAGTTAAAAATGGGAACATATTTTTTCCAAAATTCTCAATACTGCCCCCTATCCTCAAAAGGTTAAATAGCTCTTTTGTCCCACCGCACACACATGCGGAGACCTCACCTGGCTTAACTGGGTCCTCCAGAGACGAAACCTCTCTCATCGTCACTCAGCGTCTAGGTTTACCTCCACTGTACTCACATCCTACCATACCCTTGTCTGTACATTATGCCCTGAATCTATTCTACTACACCCAGAAATCTACTCCTTTTATTCTCTGTTCCCAACGCACTAGATGACCAGTTCTTATAGCCTTTAGCCGCACCCTTATCCTAGTCCTCCTCTGTTCCTCTGGTGATGTAGAGGTTAACCCAGGCCCTGTAGCCCCCAGTTCCACTCCTATTCCCCAGGCACTATCATTTGTTGACTTCTGTAACCGTAAAAGCCTTCATGCATGTTAATATCAGAAGCCTCCTCCCTAAGTTTGTTTTATTCACTGCTTTAGCACACTCAGCCAACCTTGTTGTCCTAGCCGTGTCTGAATCCTGGCTTAGGAAGGCCACCAAAAATTCGTAAATTTCCATCCCCATTCTCCGCCAAGAAATAACTGCCAAAGGGGGTGGAGTTGCAATCTACTGCAGAGATAGGCTGCAGAGTTATGTCATGCTGTCCAGGTCTGTGCCCAAACAGTTCGAGCTTATACTTTTAAAAATCCACCTTTCCAGAAATAAGTCTCTCACTGTTGCCGCTTGTTAGGGACCCCCCTCAGCCCCCAGATGTGCCCTGGACACCATAAGTGATTTAATTGCCCCCCATTTATCTTCAGAGTTCGTACTGTTAGGTGACCTAAATTGGGATATGCTTAACACCCCGGCCGTCCTACAATCTAAGCTAGATGCCCTCAATCTCACACAAATGATCAAGGAACCTACCAGGTACAACCCTAAATCCGTAAACACGGGCACCCTCATAGATATCATCCTGACCAACCTGCCCCCTAAATACACCGCTGCTGTCTTCAACCAGGATCTCAGCAATCACTGCCTCATTGCCTGCATCCGTAATGGGTCCGCGGTCAAACGACCACCCCTCATCACTGTCAAACGCTCCCTAAAACACTT
The DNA here is from genome assembly GCF_901001165.1 of Salmo trutta. Classification (NCBI taxonomy): domain Eukaryota; kingdom Metazoa; phylum Chordata; class Actinopteri; order Salmoniformes; family Salmonidae; genus Salmo; species Salmo trutta. Next base: position 28,485,590 of record NC_042983.1, on the reverse strand, counting down.
CTGCGAGCAGGCCTTTCTAACCGACCTGGCCCGGGTATCCTGGAAGGATATTGACCTCATTCCGTTAGTAGAGGATGCCTGGTTATTCTTTAAAAGTGCTTTCCTCACCATCTTAACCTCTCTTGGGTAGGGGGCAGTATTTTCACGTCCAGATAAAAAACGTACCCGATTTAATCTGGTTATTACTCCTGCCCAGAAACTAGAATATGCATATCATTGATTTGGATAGAAAACACCCTAAAGTTTCTAAAACTGTTTGAATGGTGTCTGTGTGTATAACAGAACTCATATGGCAGGCCAAAACCTGAGAAGATTCTATACAGGAAGTGCCCTCTCTGACCATTTCTTGGCCTTCTATAGCCTCTTTATCGAAAACAGAGGATCTCTGCTGTAACGTGACATTTTCTAAGGCTCCCATAGGCTCTCAGAAGGCGCCAGAATGGGGAATGATGACTCTGCAGTCCCTGGCTGATAAACAGTAGCGCATTTGGAAAGTGGTCGATCTGAGAACAATGACACGGGCGAGCGTGCACATGAAGACACCATTTTTTTCTTTCAGTCTTTGAACGAAAACAACGTCTCCCGGTCGGAATATTATCACTATTTTACGAGAAAAATCGCATAAAAATGGATTTTAAACAGCGTTTGACATGCTTCGAAGTACGGTAATGGAATATTATGAAAATTTTTGTCACGACATGCGTCCGCGTGTCACTGTTTCGGATAGGGACCTGAACGCACGGACAAAACAGAGGATATTTGAACATAACTATGGATTATTTTTAACCAAAACAACATTTGTAGTTGAAGTAGAAGTCCTGGGAGTGCATTCTGACGAAGAACAGCAAAGGTAATCCAATTTTTCTTATAGTAATTCTGAGTTTAGTGAACGCCAAACTTGGTGGGTGTCAAATTAGCTAGCCCGTGATGGCGAGCTATTTACTCAGAATATTGCAAAATGTGCTTTCGCCGAAAAGCTATTTTAAAATCTGACACCGCGATTGCATAAAGGAGTTCTGTATCTATAATTCTTAAAATAATTGTTATGTTTTTTGTGAACGTTTATCGTGAGTAATTTAGTAAATTCACCGGAAGTTTGCGGGAGGTATGCTAGTTCTGAACGTCACATGCTAATGTAAAAAGCTGTTTTTTGATATAAATATGAACTTGATTGAACAAAACATGCATGTATTGTATAACATAATGTCATAGGAGTGTCATCTGATGAAGATCATCAAAGGTTAGTGCTGCATTTCGCTGTGGTTTTGGTTTTTGTGACATTATATGCTAGCTTGAAAAATGGGTGTGTGATTATTTCTGGCTGGGTACTCTCCTGACATAATCTAATGTTTTGCTTTCGTTGTAAAGCCTTTTTCAAATCGGACAATGTGGTTAGATTAACGAGAGTCTTGTCTTTAAAATGGTGTAAAATAGTCATATGTTTGAGAAATTGAAGTTATAGCATGTTTAAGGTTTTTGAATATCGCGCCACTCGATTCCACTGGTTGTTGACTAGGTGGGACGATTTACCCGAGAGAGGTTAAATAAGCATGACTCATTCAAAAAACTTAGAACAGATATAGCCCTTGGTTCAACTCCAGACTTGACTGCCCTTGACCAGCAGAAAAACATCCTGTGGCATAATGCATTAGCACCAAATAGCCCCCATGATATGCAACTTTTCAGGGAAGTTAGGAACCAATATACACAGGCAGTTAGGAAAGCAAAGGCTAGCTTTTTCAAACAGAAATTTGCATCCTGTAGCACAAACTCCAAAAAGTTCTGGGACACTGTAAAGTCCATGGAGAATAAGAACACCTCCTCTCAGCTGCCCACTGCACTGAGGTTAGGAAACACTGTTACCACCGATAAATCTACGATAATCAAGAATTTCAACAAGCATTTTTCTACGGTTGGCCATCTTTCCACCTGGCTACCCATACCCCGGCCAACAGCTCTGCACCCCCCACAGCAACTTGCCCAAGCCTCCGCCACTTCTCCTTCATCCAAATCCAGACAGCTGATGTTTTGAAAGAGCTGCAAAATCTGGACCCTCTCTTTCTAAAATTATCCGCTGCAATTGTTGCAACCCCTATTTCTAGCCTGTTTAACCTCTCTTTTGTATCGTCTGAGATCCCTAAATATTGGAAAGCTGCCGCGGTCATCCCCTCTTCAAAGGGGGAGACACTCTAGACCCAAACTGTTACAGACCTATATCAATCCTTCCTTGCCTTTCTAAAGTCTTCGAAAGCCAAGTTAACAAACAGATCACCGACCATTTCGAATCCCACCGTACCTTCTCCGCTATGCAATCTGGTGTCCGAGCTGGTCACGGGTGCACCTCAGCCACGCTCAAGGTCCTAAACAATATCATAACTGCCTTTGATAAAAGACAGTACTGTGCAGCCGTCTTCATCGACCTGGCCAAGGCTTTTGACTCTGTCAATTACCGCATTCTTATCGGCAGACTCAACAGCCTTGGTTTCTCAAATGACTGCCTCACATGGTTCACCAACTACTTCTCAGATAGAGTTCAGTGTGTCAAATCGGAGGGCCTGTTGTCCGGAACTCTGGCAGTCTCTATGGGGGGGGTGCCACAGGGTTCAATTCTCGGGCCGACTCTCTTCTCTGTATATGTCAATGATGTCGCTCTTGCTGCTGGTGATTCTCTGATTCACCTCTATGCAGACGACACCATTCTGTATACTTCTGGCCCTTCTTTGGAGACCGTGTTAACTAACCTCCAGACGAGTTTCAACGCCATACAACTCTCCTTCCTTGGCCCCCAACTGCTCTTAAATGCAAGTAAAACTAAATGCATGCTCTTCAACCGATCGCTGCCTGCACCTTCCTGCCCGTCCAGCATCACTACTCTGGACGGTTCTGACTTAGAATACGTGGACAACTACAAATACCTAGGTGTCTGGTTAGACTGTAAACTCTCTTTCCAGACTCACATTATGCATTTCCAATCCAAAATTAAATCTAGAATCAGCTTCCTATTTCGCAACAAAGCCTCCTTTACTTATGCTGCTAAACATACCCTCGTAAAACGGACTATCCTATCGATCCTTGACTTCGGCGATGTCATTTACAAAATAGCCTCCAACACTCTACTCAGCAAATTGGATGTAGTCTATCACAGTGCCATCCGTTTTGTCACCAAAGCCCCATATACTACCCACCACTGCGACCTGTATGCTCTCATTGGCTGGCCCTCGCTTCATATTCGTCGCCAAACCCACTGGCTCCAGGTCATCTATAAGTCTTTGTTAGGTAAAGCAGCGCCTTATCTCAGCTCACTGGTCACCATACACCCACCCATAGCTCGCACTCCAGCAGGTATATTTCACTGGTCATCCCCAAAGCCAACTCCTCTTTGGTCGCATTTCCTTCCAGTTCTCTGCTGCCAACGACTGGAACGAATTGCAAAAATCACTGAAGCTGACGACTTATATTTTCCTCACTAACTTTAAGCATCAGCTGTCAGAGCAGCTAACCGATCATTGCACCTGTACACAGCCCATCTGTAAATAGCCCACCCAACTTCCTCATCCCCATATTGTTATTTATTTTTTTGCTCCTTTGGACCTCAGTATCTCTACTTGCCCATCATCTTCTGCACATCTATCACTCCACTGTTAATGCTAAATTGTAATTATTTCGCCACTATGGCCTATTTATTGCCTTTTCTCCCTAATCTTACTTAATTTGCGCACACTGTATATGTGTGTGTAGAGTCAGTATAAATGTGTGTGCGTGTTATGTGTATGTGAGCAAATGAAGTGTGTGTGTGAGTGAGTGTGTGGAGTGCGCATAGAGTGTGTGTGTGTGTGTGTGTGTGTGTGTGTGTGTGTGTGTGTGTGTGTGTGTGTGTGTGTGTGTGTGTGTGTAGAGTGCGCATAGAGTGAGTGTGTGTGTGTTGGAGTGTGAGTGTGTGAGTGAGTGTGTAGAGTGCGCATAGAGTCAGTGTGTGTGTGTTGGAGTGTGAGTGTGTGAGTGAGTGTGTAGAGTGCGCATAGAATGAGTGTGCATAGAGACTGCAAAAATCGAAATAAGATAGAAGGGTCCGTGTAGCCATTTTGTTAACTATTTTGCAGGATTATGGCTTGGGGATAGAAGCTGTTCAGGAGCCTGTTGGTTTCAGATGTGTTTCTCCGGTACCACTTGAAAGTCATTTTAAAAGTCTCCTTGTATTAATTACATAATAACCAAAGCTTCAATAAAAGGTAAGTGAAGCAGTTGTTTTACTGGCAAAAGTATTGTTGTGATCACACCGAATGTGTATTGGTTTTAATGGCTGACATGTGAGCAGGGAAAATATATAATTTAGAGTTGTTAATTCCACTTTAAAGTTGTAATTTTGTTTGTGTATTGAAAAAAGATCAGTTGAAGATCTCTGTTTTGGAGCACTTTTGAGGTGTAGGTGTGAGGGAGACTGAGGAGAGGCAGGCATCTGGTTATTTCTGGCCCTGCTGACAGCTGTTGATTTATGACCGTGTGTTGGAGGGGAGAGAGGCTGATAAAGGTCTCAACTGGTGAATTGGCTGGCTGAGGGCCTGTTTGAAATAGAAAAAAACAGTTTATGAATAAGGAAAATATGAAAAATACGAATACATTGACGCCTGGGGGGCCACTAGAGGGTGCTGAAGCAGGATCAGGGTAAACGGCTTCATTTTGGCTTCAGTGTGCTATTGAGTCTTCACATAGGAATGAATGGTGTCACGTGATCGATGGCTTTGTCCATTCATATTTACAGACATTTTGCGGCAGTGTTCCGTTCCCTTCTCAAAGAGTTCCCAAAGATGAAATTGTTAAAATATATATATACAGTGCCTTCAGAAAATATTCAGACCCCTTGACTTTTTCCACATTTTGTTACGTTACAGTCTTATTCTAAAATGTATTAAATACTTTTTTCCCTCATCAATCTACACACAATACCCATAATGACAAACCAAATGTATATATAAAAAAACGGAAATATCACATTTACATAAGTATTCAGACCCTTTACTCAGTACTTTGTTGAAGCACCTTTGGCAGAGATTACAGCCTCGATTCTTCTTCGGTATGACATTACAAGCTTGGCACACATGTATTTGCATAGTTTCTCCCATTATTCTCTGGAGATCCTCAAGCTCTGTCGGGTTGAATGGGAAGCTTCGCTGCACAGCTATTTTCAGGTCTCTTCAGAGATGTTCGATCAGTTCATGTCCAAGCTCTGGCTGGGCCACTCAAGGACATTCAAAGACTTGTCCCGAAGCCACTCCTGCGTTTTCTTGACTGCGTGCTTAAGGTTGTTGTCTTGTTGGAAGGTGAACCTTTGCCCCAGTCTGAGGTCCTGAGCGCTCTGGAGCAGGTTTTCATCAAGGATCTCTCTGTACATTGCTCCGTTCATCTTACCCTCAATCCTGACTAGTATCCCAATCCCTGCCGCTGAAAAACATCCCCACAGCATGATGCTGCCACTACCATGCTTCACCGTAGGGATGGTGCCAGGTTTCCTTCAGACAGGATTCTTGGCATTCAGGCCAAAGATAATCTTGTTTCTCATGGTCTGAGAGTCTTTTTGGTGCTATTTGACAAACTCCAAGTGGTCTGAAATGTGCCTTTTAGTAAAGAGGGGCTTCTGTGTGGCCGACTCTTCGATAAAGGCCTGATTGGTGGAGTGCTGCAGAGATGGTTGTCCTTCTGGAAGGTTCTCCCATCTCCACAGAGGAACTCTGGAGCTCTGTCAGAGGGACCATCGGGTTCTTGGTCACCTCCCTAACCTAGGCCCTTCTCCCCCGATTGTTCAGTTTGGCCAGACGGCCAGCTCTAGGACGAGTCTTGGTGGTTCCAAACTTCTTCCATTTAAGAATGATGGAGGACACTGTGTTGTTGGGGACCTTCAATGCTGCAGACATGTTTTGGTACCCTTCCCCAGATCTGTGCCTTGACACAATCCTGTCTTAGAGCTCTTCGTACAATTCCTTCGACCTCATGGTTTGGTTTTTGCTCTGACATGCACTGTCAACTGTGGGACCTTATAATGACTGGTGTGTGCCTTTCCAAATCATGTCCAATCAACTGAATTCAGCACAGGTGGGCTCTAATCAAGTTGTAGAAACATCTCAAGGATGAGCAATGAAGGATTCACCTGAGCTCAATTTCAAGTCTAATAGCAAACTGTCTGAATACTTATGTAAATAAGGTATTTCTGTTTTTCCTTTGTCATTATTGGGTATTGTGTGTAGATTGATGAGGAAAATAATGCAATCAATTTTCGAATAAGGCTGTAATGTAACAACATGTGGAAAAGTGAAGGTGTCTGAATAATTACTGAATGCACTGAACGTCCATATCATTTCCCTATTTCGAAATCTGAAACTGAATCTGAATCCTTTTCAAACAATGACTTTTCTTCCTCTATTTGAATGTAAACTGAGTAGTGTAGTTGTGTGCTGGGTGTTAGCGTAGCTTGTTAGCACTGTATAATACTCCTGGCTTTATATATCTAACTAACATGGAAATAAACATTTATTAGCTTTAGCTGGAGCAGACTGCGCATTGCAAATGCAGAATTACAGATTTGATGTAAACAGTAAGCCTATGTGGAGTCTCAGTGAGGAGGAAGGAGGAGAGAGCTAGGATGGTGCCTCTCACTCGAAAACAGATCCTGATTATCATGTTGGCAGGATCTGAAAGATTAGAAACATCAATAGTTGATGACTCTCTACAGAGTTGCACTCAATTCCCACATCTATAAATTACTAAATAAGGACATTTACATCACAGCGCCACAGCAAACTTTTGTCTCTTCTTCCTTTTCTTTCTGTTCTGTTTCGTAAAAAAATATCTGACCCTTATGAGAGAACACAATGCGCTGAGTAAGAAAACAAATTATCGAAAAAGAATGAGGGATAGAGGAAGAGAAAGAAGTTGTTGTAATGTACCTCTTTTTGTTGTTTTGAGTCAGCGAGTGAGAGAGAGAAAGACGTGGTAAAGACGTGAGCACCTACAAAGAAAGACATCATTAATAAATGCGGCCCGCTGACACACATGAATAATGTAACTTTTATATTGAAGAAAATTACAAACACAACCCATTGGGAGAGAATGGAAGGAATCATTACCCGCAAACTAGAACCTTTGTAAAATGCAGCAAACTTTTAATAATTAATCTGCATAAACAAATAACACATGAATAAAAAACATTAAAAAAGCCACCCAAGACACAGGAGTTGCGCAAACTTCTAGTGCAACTTTTAGCATCTGGAGAGAGGGAGGAATAAAGGAATAAAACAAGTTTTCACAGAGCAGTATTCAAATGAAGACAGTTTGCTAAGTTTGCTCATCATTTTTTCACTTGTGCAGTTTGCTGCCGATGAGTTTCCGAACTTATAGATTTTATCCTCTACTTTTAGAGACGAGGTTTTCAGGAAAAAATAGGCCTCAAAGGTTCTAACGACAACAAAACCCATTGCAACTTTGTGATATATAAACCTTGAACGAGAAGTAACAATGTGTGATTTGGTTTTATTATGCATGGCAATGTGTGATCTATAATCTAGCGCTGGACAGCGACAATTGGCCTTTTAAGGGCAATTTTCCAGACGTTTGCGAATATCACATTCACGGATAATGCTACACGTGTCGGTTCAAGCGTCAATTACCTTTCAAAAGTCAAATACAATGTGCTTCTCTATAAAACATATTATATTTAATCCTGGCTACATTTCTCTAGACCCGTTCCTCAGCTTCATGCCTAACAGAGTGATGTACCTGTCTAACAGGGGCTAAAACACACATTAAGGATTGTGGCTATATGCCTGTCAAGAGACAGAAGACGGACCCAGAATTATTGCAGAATGGAGTAGAGAGTGTAATGTTTTTGTGCGCATGTGTGGACGTGACCTTCTCACAGTAACACCCTGGAAATCAAGGTCATATGTTGCTGTTAACAAGGACACACACGATTTACGATTTCGGTTTAACACATGTATGCATGTACACACCAGTGGAGGCTGCTGAGGGGAGGTCGGCATGGAGTTTAATGGCTGGAATGTAGTGAATGGAATGGTATCAAACACATGAAACACATGAAAACCATGTTTGACACCATTCCAATCACTCCATTCCGGCCATTATTATGAGCCGTCCTCCCCCCAGCAGCCTCCAGTGGCACACACACACACACACACACACACACACACACACACACACACACACACACACACACACACACACACACACACACACACACACACCACACACACACCACACACACACCATTATCAAAAAGACAAACAGACTCACACCCAGTCAGAAAAATAGAGATACTGTACATTCTAGTTTACAGCATGGTTTCCCTCTCTCACATCCTGGCTCTCATCCTTTGGTCAGCTCGACTGTCTCTCTCTCTCTCTCTCTCTCCTCTCTCTCTCTCTCTTTTTTTTCCTTCTTTTCCTGTTCAAAGCTCAAACCAGTCAAAACACTAACACAAAGTTAGTCTGAAAACTGGGACAGTTATGGTCTTCATGTGTCATTGGGAACTTCCATCTAAACTGTACACTTGTCTGTTTATTCATTCTGCAACAATTGTACATAGATCACCTTGTGCTTTAGAGAGTTAACAACACAATGACACACACACATGCACGCACGCACGCAAGCCACAGACAGCATTTAATGTGGGCTATATTGGGATTATTTTAACTCACAGCTGGAGGCCATTCTATTAAAATGAAACGGTTCATGCTTTTCTACGTCTATACCTGGTCCCATCGCTCTTCCCCTCTCTGTCTTTGTTATAACTCTCTCTTCCTCAATCTTTATCTCACTTTGCCTCTTTTTGACTCTGTAGTCGACTCTGGTCACTGTTTCTGTCATTATCACGCTGACACTGTTTCCCTTTCACTGTCTTCTTCTCTGTCTTCTTCTCTGTCTTCTCTGTTTCTCTCTCTGTTTATCTGTCTGTTTCTCTCTCTGTTTATCTGTCTGTTTCTCTCTCTGTTTCTCTCTCTCTCTCTCTCTCTCTCTCTCTCTCTGTATCTGTATCTCTCTCTATCTCTGTATTTCTCTGTATCTGTATCTCTCTCTATCGCTGTATCTCTCTCTCTATCTCACTCTGTATCTCTCTCTTTCTCTCTCTCTCTTTCTCTCTCTCGCTCACTCTCTGTATCTCTCTCTCTGTCTCTCTCTTTCTCTCTCTCTTTCTCTCTATCTCTCTGTATCTCTTTCTGTATCTCTCTCTCTGTATCTTTCTCTGTATCTCTCTTTCTCTCTGTATCTCTCTCTTTCTCTTTCTCTCTCTTTGTATCTCACTCTATCTCTCTGTCTATCTCTCTCCGTATCTCTCTCTGTATCTCTCTCTCTCGCTCTGTATCTCTCTCTTTCAATTCAATTCAATTCAAGGGGCTTTATTGGCATGGGAAACGTGTTAACATTGCCAAAGCAAGTGAGGTAGATAATATATAAAAGTGAAATAAACAATAAAAAATTAACAGTAAACATTACACATACAGAAGTTTCAAATGAATAAAGACATTACAAATGTCATATTATGTATATATACAGTGTTGTAACAATGTACAAATGGTTAAAGTACACAAGGGAAAATAAATAAGCATAAATATGGGTTGTATTTACAATGGTGTTTGTTCTTCAGTGGTTGCCCTTTTCTTGTGGCAACAGGTTACAAATCTTGTTGCTATGATGGCACACTGTGGTATTTCACCAAGTAGATATGGGAGTTTATCAAAATTTGGTTTGTTTTTGAATTCTTTGTGGATCTGTGTAATCTGAGGGAAATATGTGTCTCTAATATGGTCATACATTGGGCAGGATGTTAGGAAGTGCAGCTCAGTTTCCACCTCATGTTGTGGGCAGTGTGCACATAGCCTGTCTTGAGAGCCATGTCTGCCTACGGCGGCCTTTCTCAATAGCAAGGCTATGCTCACTGAGTCTGTACATAGTCAAAGCTTTCCTTAAGTTTGGGTCAGTCACAGTGGTCAGGTATTCTGCCACTGTGTACTCTCTGTTTAGGGCCAAATAGCATTCTTGTTTGCTCTGTTTTTTTGTTAATTCTTTCTAATGTGTCAAGTAATTATCTTTTTGTTTTCTCATGATTTGGTTGAGTCTAATTGTGCTGCTGTCCTGGGGCTCTGTGTGGTGTATTTGTGTTTGTGAACAGAGCCCCAGGACCAGCTTGCTTAGGGGACTCTTCTCCAGGTTCATCTCTCTGTAGGTGATGGCTTTGTTATGGAAGGTTTGGGAATCACTTCCTTTTAGGTGGTTGTAGAATTTACCGGGTCTTTTCTGGATTTTGATAATTAGCAGGTATCGGCCTAATTCTGCTCCTCATGCGTTATTTGGTGTTTTACGTTGTACATGGAGGATATTTTTGCAGAATTCTGCATGCAGATTCTCAATTTGGTGTTTGTCCCATTTTGTGAATTCTTGGTTGGTGAGCGGACCCCAGACCTCACAACCATAAAGGGCAATGGGTTCTATATCTGATTCAAGTATTGTTAAGCCAGATACTAATTGGTATGTCGAAATTTATGTTCCTTTTGATGGCATAGAAGGCCCTCTTTGCCTTGTCTCTCAGATTGTTCACAGCTTTGAGGAAGTTACATGTGGCGCTAATGTTTAGGCCAAGGTATGTATAGTTGTTGTGTGCTCTAGGGCAACGGTGTCTAGGTGGAATTTGTATTCATGGTCCTTGCAACTGGACCTTTTTTGGAACACCATTATTGTTGTCTTAATGAGATTTACTGTCAAGGCTGAGGTCTGACAGAATCTGTGCAGAAGATCTAGGTGCTGCTGTAGGCCCTCCTTGGTTGGGGACAGAAGCACCAGATCATCAGCAAACAGTAGACATACGACTTCAGATTATAGTAGGGTGAGGCTGGGTGCTGCAGACTGTTCTTGTGTCCTCGCCAATTCGCAAATCTGCATCCTTGTATCACCCCCCGGCCATGTGGAAAGAAATGTGTGTGTTTTTTGCCAATCTAACCACAGACTTATTATTTGTGAACATGATTTTATAATGTTGTATTTTTTCCCCCAACATGCCAATTTGAGTCAATAGTTTATTTGAAATCAACAAAGCATGAGGAGACTTTAGTAGCACACATGAGGACATTTTTCTCATGAATATCCTCATTCATTTCTAGCCAGATGTAAAATGTTCCCATTTTGACCGATTGAATAGAGTGGTTTAGGTCTGCTCTATACCCCCTGAGTCTCTTCCCTGTTTCACAGCTGGTAGTTTGGTGGATGGGACTATCAGCTCTCTGTAACTTAGAGGGCAACCAGTGGGTCCATCTCCTTTATACCATGTTAGGATGATAATGTCTGTATTTCCAACTTCTTTGATGAAGTCTGGGTTCCTGCTCTTTAGGCCAAAGGCAGATGACCTCAGACCTTGTGTATTCCAGGATGAGATAGTAAAAGCTTTGTGTTCCACAGTGTCTAGTGTTGTTTTTGTGTGGTTTAGGCTCAGACCATTATAGTAGGTGTGAGCAGAGCATGTTGAGCATCTAATACATACCTCTTAGGTCGCAGGATGGGGCTTGGGCGGATGTATTAGTGAGTGCTGGGTCTGTTGCTCTGCTCACGACTTGGGCATCTCTCTCTCTCTCTCTCTCTCTCTCTCTCTCTCTCTCTCTCTCTCTCTCTTGGTATCGCTCTCTGTTTCTCTCTCTCTCTCTCTCTCTCTCTCTCTCTGTCTCTCTCTCACACTGTATCTCTCTCTCTCTCTGTATCTTCCGCTTTATCTCTCTCTTGATCTCTCTCACTGTATCTCTCGTTCTCTGTATCTCCCTCTCTATCTCTCTCTTGATCTCTCTCACTGTATCTCTCTCGTTCTCTCTGTATCTCTGTCTCTGTCTCTCTGTCTCTCTGTCTCTCTCTCTCTCTCTCTCTCTCTGTGTGTGTTTCTATCTCTCTCCCTCTGTAGTTGTATCTCTCTCTCTCTCTGTATCTCTCTCTCCCTCTCTCTGTAGTTCTCTCTCTCTCTCCCTCTCTCTGTATATATCTCTCTCTCTCTGTATCTCTCTCTCTCTCTGTATCTCTCTCTCTCACTGTATCACTCTCTCTGTATCTCTCTCTCTCTCTGTATCTCTCTCTCTGTATCTCGCTCTCTCTGTATTTCTCTCTCTCTGTATCGCTCTCTCCCACCTCTTTTCAGTGTGGTGCAGCTAGAGACTTGAGCGAGCTGCAACAATCATGCAAACTGTGTCACGTCCTGGCCAGTATAAGGGTTAATTAGTATTGTAGTTTGGTCAGGACGTGACAGAGGGTATTTGTTTTATGTGGTTCAGGGTGGTGTGTTTGGTTAAAGGGTGTTTGATTTAGTATTTCCGGGGTTTTGGTTTATAGTCTATGTTTATGTATTTCTATGTCTAGTCTGGTGAGTGTGTTTCTATGTTGTGTTGATTGGGGTTGGGACTCTCAGTTGAAGGCAGGTGTTGTCTATCTGCCTTTGATTGAGAGTCCCATATATTAGGGTGTGTTTGTGGTTGTTATTTGTGGGTGATTGTTCTGTGTTGAGCTTAGGCTTTGCCAGACTGTTTGTTGTCGTTCGTTCGTTCCTCGTGTTTGTTATTTTTGTATTCATTTTTTGAAGTTAATAAATCATCAAAATGAGCATACACGTACCTGCTGCGTTTTGGTCCTCCTTCACCGACGACAACCGTGACAAACTGGACAGTTTTATCTCAATCTCTACATTCAAAGACTCAATCACGGACACTCTTTCTGACAGTTGTGGCTGCTTTGTGTGTTGTATTGTTCTCTCTACCTTCTTGACCTTTGTGCTGTTGTCTGTGCCCAATAATGTATGTACCATGTTTTGTGCTACTACCTTGCTGTGTTGCTACCATGTTGTTGTCATGTTGTGTTGCTACCATGCTGTGTTGTCATGTGTTGCTGCCTTGCTATGTTGTTGTCTTAGGTCTCTCTTTATGTAGTGTTGTGTTGTCTCTCTTGTTGTGATGTGTGTTTTGTCCTACACTTATAGTGTACAGTCATGGCCAAAAGTTTTGAGAATGACACAAATATTATTTCCCACAAAGTTTGCTGCTTCAGTGTCTTTAGATATTTTTGTCAGATGTTACTATGGAGTACTGAAGTATAATTGAAATCATTTCATAAGTGTCAAAGGTTTTTATTGACAATTACATGAATTTGATGCAAAGAGTCAATATTTGCAGTATTGACCCTTCTTTTTCAAGACCTCTGCAATCCGCCCTGGCATGCTGTCAATTAACTTCTGGGCCACATCCTGACTGATGGCAGCCCATTGTATAATCAATGCTTGGAGTTTGTCAGAATTTGTGGGTTTTTGTTAGTCCACCCGCCTCTTGAGGATTGACCACAAGTTCTAAATGGGATTAAGGTCTGGGGAGTTTCCTGGCCATGGACCCAAAATATTTATGTTTTGTTCCCTGAGCCACTTAGTTATCACTTTTGCCTTATGGCAAGGTGCTCCATCATGCTGTAAAATGCATTGTTTGTCACCAAACTGTTCCTGGATGGTTGGGAGAAGTTGCTCTTGGAGGATGTGTTGGTACCATTCTTTATTCATGACTCTGTTCTTAGGCAAAATTGTGAGTGAGCCCACTCCCTTGGCTGAGAAGCAACCCCACACATGAATGGTGTCAGGATGCTTTACTGTTGGCATGACACAGGACTGATGGTAGCGCTCACCTTGTCTTCTCCAGACAAGCTTTTCTCCAGATGCCCCAAACAATCGGAAAGGGGATTCATCAGAGAAAATGACTTTACCCCAGTCCTCAGCAGTCCAATCCCTGTACCTTTTGCAGAATATCAGTCTGTCCCTGATGCTTTTCCTGGAGAGAAGTGGCTTCTTTGCTGCCCTTCTTGACACCAGGCCATCCTCCAAAAGTCTTTGCCTCACTGTGCGTGCAGATGCACTCACACCTGCCTGCTGCCATTCCTGAGCAAGCTCTGTACTGGTGGTGCCCCGATCCCGCAGCTGAATCAACTTTAGGAGACGATCCTGGCGCTTGCTGGAAATTCTTGGGCCCTGAAGCCTTCTTCACAACAATTGAACCGCTCTCCTTGAAGTTCTTGATGATCCGATAAATGGTTGATTTAGGTGCAATCTTACTGGCAGCAATATCCTTGCCTGCGAAGCCCTTTTTGTGCAAAGCAATGATGATGGCTCGTGTTTCCTTGCAGGTAACCATGGTTGACAGAGGAAGAACAATGATTCCAAGCACCACCCTCCTTTTGAAGCTTCCAGTCTGTTATTCGAACTCAATCAGCATGACAGAGTGATCTCCAGCCTTGTCCTCGTCAACACTCACACCTGTGTTAACGAGGGAATCACTGACATGATGTCAGCTGGTCCTTTTGTGGCAGGGCTGAAATGCAGTGGAAATGTTCTTTTTTGATTCAGTTCATTTGCATGGCAAAGAGGGACCTTGCAATTAATTGCAATTCATCTGATCACTCTTCATAACATTCTGGAGTATTTACAAATTGCCATCATACAAACTGAGGCAGCAAACTTTGTGAAAATTAATATTTGTGTCATTCTCAAAACTTTTGGCCACGACTGTATATATATATATATATATATATATATATATATATTGTTTTTAATCACAGGCAACCGTCCCCGCAGGCCTTTTGCCTTTTGGTAGGGTGTCATTGTAAATAAGAATTTGTTCTTAACTGACTTGCCTAGTTAAATAAAGGTTAAATAAAATAAAATAAAACATCTCTCTCTCTCTGTATCTCTCCCTCTGAATCTCTCTCTCTGTATCTCTCTCTCTCTCTCTCTGTTTCTCTGTCTGTATTCCCTCTCTCTATGTCTTTCTCTCTCTCTCTCTCTCTCTCTCTCTCTCTCTCTCTCTCTCTCTCTCTCTCTCTCTCTCTCTGTATCTATCGCTCTCTCTCACGGTATCTCTCTCTCTCTCTCTCTCTGTATCTCTCTCTCTCTGTATCTCTCTCTTTATCTCTCTACTTCTCTCTATATCTCTCTCTATGTTTGTCTCTCTCTGTATCTCTCTCTGTATCTCTCTCTGTATCTCTCTCTCTCTGTATCTCTTTCTCTCTGTATCTCTTTCTCTGTATATCTCTCTGTCTCTCTCTCTTTCTCTCTCTCTGTATCTCTCTCAATATTTATCTCTCTCTCTGTATCCTTCTCTAGTTCTTTCTCTCTCTCTCTCTCTCTGTTTATATCTCTCTGTATCTCTTTCTCTCTCTCTCTCTCTCTCTCTCTCTCTCTATAGGTCTAAGACAGAGTGCATGTGCGCTGTGTCATTAGAATGGCTGGTAATTGTTTCATTACGGTAACATTTACCAATTACCCATAATTACCTGATACACACTGTATGCTCCCTGACTGGGAAAAACCATTAACCTCTGCCAGAACTCCGGCGGGCTACCTCTCCATTCTCCATCCTCTGAATATCAGAATGTTCAACCTGTCTGGGAGCGGGTCGGCACTCCGATAGCATGAAAGAACACAAGCGGGAGTCTCCGGTGGGATTTCCGTGGAGACCCGGGATCATTTGGCTCCTAATTGCTGTGTGCCACAGAGGCCTCGTGAGCCAATCACACAGGCAATCTCCAAAGACACCCGCCCGGTAATATGTTAACAATACTCCCATTTCTCTCTCTCTCTCTCTCTCTCTCTCTCTCTCTCTCTTTCTCTGTCTCTCTCTGTATCTCTCTCTCTCTCTCTCTGTATATCTCTCTCTTTATCTCTCTCTGTATCTCTCTCTCCAGTGTTCGCTTGCTGTCCCAGCAGTGTGTAATGACCTTGCTTGGGGTAGAAGTGTTGATGACAGACAGTCAGAGGCAGTGACAGGATAGGGCCACTCCTCAGTAGAATAGGAGATAGTTGTGTTAGTTATTATGTGTATCTATTTGTCCATCTAACTCTGAACTTGTCTGTGTGCTTAGGTGTGTTTTAGAGACACACCTCATGGCGCGTGAGAGCAGAGCAGCTGTGGTCAGACAGTGAACACACAGGAATTTGGCAGCCTGTTCTGTTTGTGTGTATCTCAGTATCTCCAGCTTCAAAAGGCAGTACCTTTCACTCCACAAAGTCATCTCTCTGTGTGAGAATACCAAATGTAATACCTTGAGACTTGACTTGGACTTGGTGACTCAAGACTCGGGACTCGACTGACTTGAGACTTTGACTTGAACGTGTCTGGCCAGGTTTTGTAACATTTTGTCACTCATTTTGTGGCACAGAGTCTCCGTGGATTACTCTACACGCAGCCAGAGACAGTAGCCGCAGCAAAAAAAACATTCAACAGATTGGCTAATGAAACAAACGCACACTCGGACCTCTGATTGGATTAGCAAACTGTCAATAAACACAAGTCGGGTGAGCTAGCGAACAGATTGATTTGCTGTACAGCTATAGGATCGGGTGCAGCGCAAACGTCAAATTGTAGGGAGAGAGGATTGGCCAAAATAAATATGCAGCCTCAAAAATTGTTTGGTGATCAATATAAACTGTTTACTTTGCAAGCTCACCGGTGATGGGGCATCAAGCTAGAATTACTAGTATAGTCCTACTGGACTTTTGGTATGTCAAAATTGCTTGAAATGTATAATTTACTTAAGAAGCTTGCATTTGGAATTTGTTGTTAAAATGAATTATTACACAATAAAAATAGGTTGTAGACAAAGGTCTGTCTGGTATCTTCAATAAATTAACAAAGATTTGTAGTTGAACAAGTCAT
This sequence comes from Salmo trutta, assembly GCF_901001165.1. NCBI lineage: Eukaryota > Metazoa > Chordata > Actinopteri > Salmoniformes > Salmonidae > Salmo > Salmo trutta. The sequence continues at coordinate 28,468,869 of NC_042983.1, read as the reverse complement.
TGCAGGTATAGATTTTTATTTTACTTGACTTGTGACTCGACTTGACTTGCTCTTAGAATGCATGACTTGTACTTGACTCGAGACTCAACCCGTTCTACTTGGGACTCGACTTGAGACTTGCTTGTGATTCGAATAATAGTTACCACCTCTGGAGAACACACACCACTCTCTTAAAACATGCTACTCTCAGGATGAAGTGATATGTTGTTGTGTAATGCTGGCAGTGAGTAGCTCCCCACTGGGAGGGAGGGAAAGTAAGGAAAGAAGACTTGATTTGTTTTAATTCCAGATAATCTGATGGTGTTGTACCTCAAGCAATAGTTTTTAAATACACACCCCCACGCAGACTTCGAGAGACATGTAAACACACAGACACACACATGCGCACACACACACACACACACACACACACACACACACACACACACACACACACACACACACACAAACAGATACAGATTATCTTTTTCATGATAGCTATTTTGATTATAGCTCCATCTTGATAGCTTTTGAAATTACCACTTTTAATCTGTTGTCACCTTGGGAGAAAAGAACGTTGCATTCAATCATAGTCTAATTGGATCTCAGAAAGATTAAATTAGATATTCATCTTATTAGGTGACAATAATGGCTGAATACAGTAAAACACACACACACGCACACACATACTCGTCCCAACACATGCACACACGCATGCACATACATGTCTCAACACTCACACGCATGCAGAACAATGTATCATGTCGACAAAATGAAGTCAGAGGGCTCGTTGTCTATAATATTTCATCACTTTACCATGTAGTGCTGAAAAAAGGCGCACAAAGAAAGATAAAGAATATAACTACAGAAAGTTTAGATGGGGCTAAACCATATGCCTTGGAGAGACATTATATAACTTGTTAAAATAGCATAGAATGTTTTTTTTTTCTCAGATCAAATACCCAGTCACTAATGACACCATGCCACTGTGGACATGTCCTAAGCTCTCCCTTTTGACCTCTGAGGTGGAACATGTCAGCCTCCATTGTTAGAACTCACGGAGGGGTCAGGGGTCACCCCATTGCTTCATGTCAGATGGCTTCACTTTTCCACAACGTTCGTCCCTCAACCGATCTATCTTGTAGGATGTGGAACTAATATACCCATTTTAATATTGAGCATCCACCATTCAAAAAATGAAAATATAGTTCCAAATTTCACAATATCAATGCACTCTCGTATGACTCATCATGAAATATGCAGAATAACAAGCTAGCTAAATTAATACAAACGTTGTGACAGTGATTTAACAGTTTACAATTGTGAGAAAATAAAAACAAACGGGTGGCAATCTCTTGCACAAATTCTGTGCGTGGACATTGGTCTCCAGTGCAGTGACTTTATCAGCTGTGTAGCTAACTAGCCAGCTTTTAGGCACAGTTATCTAGCTAGTTGGTTAGCTCTTCCTTCACTGACAAAAAAGCTTGCTTAGCCTGTTTAAATTACCCTGAAGTTGTAGACATGCAGCCCCACAATTAAGAGGAACCGACAGTTATCCGAAATCAGTCCGTAGATCAACATGTTTCTCAGTGATGGGCACAGTCAGCAGCTGACTTGTGGCATAACAGATGCTTAATGAAAACTCATAATAATATATGTATTAGCACTGATTTCAGTGACTGGCTCAGCTAACGTTAGCTTTAATGTTGGACAAATGTATGCTATATTTTGTGCCAATGTCAAACTTCAGAAATCCTGCTCATTGAAGCACAATCCTTCTTAGCTTAGATCAATTTAGACACTTTTAGCCATTCAGCAGATTATGTCACCTAGGTGGACAACACATTATAGCAGAACTACTTTCGAGTTATCCCATTACCCTTTGCGAGATACGAGACAGATCAGTGCAGGCGGAATCGACGCGCTATCTGACATAAGACAATGTGGTCACCAGGGTTAAGGATGACAACAAAGGTCTCCTGTTGTGTCAATTCTAAAAAAAATGATTTTTACACTTTGTTGTGGATGGGCCTCTGGACGTCATCGACAAGACAAGAAAATAAATGTGTTTTTCTCGAGAAGAGACACATTTTCTTTTACAGCTAAATTAATGAAGAATACTTTATACTGAATACACCACTGAGTACTTTTATGTGTCCCCACATAATGACCATTTGAATCTGATTCATCCTGACATTTGAATTTCAGTATTTTTATCTGCTAAGCAAACATTGGGGGGGGGGGGAGGCTGAATACCTACTCCCATTACAGTGCCTGTAATGTTAAACTAACATTAGGATGGGCAGAGTGGGCAGGGGTGGGCAAGGCTGGCAGCACCAACACCAACACACACTAATGAGTGGTTTCACTGCTTATGAATGCCGTTCCCGTTAGTGTTGACGACCACAGACACATCGCGCCGTGACGATGAGCAGAAGGAATGCCCCGAGAAGTAGACGATATTGTTCAGCAGCGTCCAACCGAGCATCCACCCCCTGTCTCTTGCCCCTTTGCCCCCCCGACCCCCCTCCCACCAGGCTATCCCATGCCCCCTCCCACCAGGCAGGCTCTCTCTCATCCCAGACCCCCTGGAACCCCCCAGAACCCCATGGAAGCCCCCAGACTCAGGCCCCGGCTGACCAGGGGGAGCAGGCCGTTGGTTCCCAGGCCGGGCACGCACTTGTCATGTAAATGAAGAAATCACAACCAATTAGAGTCATAGCAGCGCATCGCCTTGTCTTCGCTACGGAGTCGAGAGTTGTGGAGAGAGAGGGAGGGAGAGAGAAAAAGAAAATGGGAGGCAGGGGGATGAGTTGAGAAGGGGAGTTGAGGTTCCCGGTCTCGCATTTCCTGTCTCTTCTTGCAGGGGAGCTTTTTTGTGTGTGTTTCTACATTCTTGTTTATTTGTCTGTTTTCCATTGTGTGTATGTTTGTTTGTGTGTGTGTGTGTGCGCACTTCCGGAGGAGGGGGGGGGGGGTCACAGCAGGTGGTAGGGCTAATGGAATCCCCTATGGCCTATGGGGGGTGATGGGGGGGCCGTGATGTATCTTTACTGACAAAGCTGTTGTAGTTTACAATAACGTCCCTCCACTGTAAGCAAGAGAGAGAGAGAGAGAGAGAGAGAGAGAGAGAGAGAGAGAGAGAGAGAGAGAGAGAGAGAGAGAGAGAGAGAGAGAGAGAGAGAGAGAGAGAGAGAGAGAGAGATGAAAATAGATTTAAGCCTATAGTGGCAGAGAAGGAGGCAAAAAGAGGTGAGAGAGGTAGGGCTGACATGGAGCAAATAAATGAGAGAGAGTGAGTTTTAAGATCTCTTTCAAACATACTCCCGGTCAAAAGTTTGGACACACCTAGTCATTCCAGGGTTTTTCTTTATTTTTACTATTTTCTACATTGTAGAATAATAGTGAGGACATCAAAGCTATAAAATAACACTGCCTTGATGACAGTTTTGCACACTCTCAACCAGCTCTCAACCAGCTTCATGAAGTAGTCACCTGAAATACATTGCAATATACAGGTGTGCCTTGTTAAAAGATATTTTATGGAATTCCTTAATGCGTTTGAGCCAATCAGTTGTGTTGTGACAAGGTAGGGGGGTATTCAGAAGATAGCCCTATTTGGTAAATGACCAAGTCCATATTAATGGCAAGAACAGCTCAAATAAGCAAAGAGAAACGACAGTCCATCATTATTTTAAGACATGAAGGTTCAGTCAATAGGGAAAATTTCAAGAACTCTGAAAGTTTCTTTAAGAGCAGTCGCAAAAACCATTAAGCGCTATGATGAAACTGGCTCTCATGAGGACCGCCACAGGAAAGGAAGACCAAGAGTTACCTCTACTGCAGAGGATAAGTTCATTAGAGTTACCAGCCTCAGAAATTGCAGCCCTACTAAATGTTTCACGGAGTTCAAGTAACAGACACATCTCAACATCATCTGTTCAAAGGACACTGTGTGAATCTGGCCTTCATGGTCGAATTTCTGCAAAGAAACCACTACTTAAGGACACCAATAATAAGAAGAGACTTGCTTTGGCCAAGAAACACGAGCAATGGACATTAGACCGGTGGAAATTGTCCTTTGGTCTGGAGTCCAAATTGGAGACTTTTGGTTCCAACCGCCATGTCTTTGTGAGACACGGTGTGGGTGAACGGATGATCTCTGCATGTGTATTTTCCACAGTAAAGCATGGACGAGGAGGTATTATGGTGTGGGGGTGCTTTTCTGGTGACACTGTCTGTGATTTATTTAGAATTCAAGGCACACTTAACCAGCATGGCTACCACAGCATTCTGCAGTGATACACCCTCCCATCTGAATTGAGCTTAGTGGGACTATCATTTGTTTTTCAACAGGACAATGACCCAAAACACACCTCCAGGCTGTGTAAGGGCTGTTTGACCAAGAAGGAGAGTGGTGGAGTGTTGTGTCAGATGACCTGGCCTCTACAATCCCCCGACCTCAACCAAATTGAGATGGTTTGGGATAAGTTGGACCGCAGAGTGAAGGAAAAGCAGCCAACAAGTGCTCAGCATATGTGAGAAGTCCTTCAAGACTGTTGGAAAAGCATTCCAAGTGAAGCTGGTTGAGAGAATGCCAAGAGTGTGCAAAGCTGTCATCAAGGCAAAGGGTGGCTATTTGAAGAAGCTCAAATATAAAATATATTTTGATTTGATTAACACTTTTTTGGTTACTACATGATTCCACATGTGTTATTTCATAGTTTTGATGTCTTCACTATTATTCCACAGTAAAAAATAGAACAAATAAAGAAAAACCCTTGAATGAGTAGATGTTCTAATACTTTTGACCGGTAGTGTATGTCCACAGTCCCCCCCCCCCCCCCTCATGTTCTCTGGCAGGCTATTCCAGAGGCTGGGGGCATAATAACTAATGGCTGCCTCTCCATGCCTCTTGGTCCTAGGCTTTGGGATAGTTAAAAGGCCAGTGCCAGAGGACCTGAGGGACCTACTGGGTACATAACTTAAAAGCATGTCTGACATGCACTGGGGTCCACAATCATGGATTGATTTAAAAACCAATAGAAGAATCTTAAAATTAATTCTAAAACTCACAGGCAACCAGTGCAGAAACCTTAAAACCTTTAATGGTCTGAGGTGTGGCCAGTCCTCTTCTGGCTGTGCCGGGTGGTGATTATAAAAGTACATGGCCATTAAAGACTGTTCTTTAAGATGTTCAAACATTTATAGATGGCCAGCAGGGTCAAATAATAATCACAGTGGTTGTAGAGGGTGCAAATTTCAGTTGGCTTTTCATAGCCGAGCATTCAGAGGTGGAGACAGCAGGTGCGGTGTAGAGAGAGAGAGAGAGAGAGAGAGAGAGAGAGAGAGAGAGTGAAGGAGAGATAGAGAGAGTCGAAAACAGCAGGTCCGGGACAAGGTAGCACGTCCGGTGAACAGGTCAGAGTTCCATAGCCGCAGGCAGAACAGTTGAAACTGTAGCAGCATCACGACCAGGTAGATTGGGGACAGCCAGGAGTCATCAAGCCAGGTAATCCTAAGGCATGGTTCTAGGGCTCAGGTCCTCCGAGAAAGGGAGGGATAGAGGGAGATAATTAGAGGGAGCATTCTTAAATTCATACAGGATACTTGATAAGACAGGATAATTACACCAGATATAACAGACTGATATGTGAAGTGATCGATATGTGAAGTGGTTCACATTCTGGAGCTCAGATCCACTTAGGTGGATGCTGGGGACCACTGGGTTAGACAGGGATGATGGTTGACTGAGGACTACAGTTTGTTAAAGCTGATGGTAAGACTGAAAATCTTGCAAGCTTCATCAAAGTTGTCCGCCAAAGACTGGAGATCTGCCTCTGTGTGTGCGAGTAGGGCACAGTCATCAGCAAAGAGGGCCTCACGGACAAGATGTTCTTGTGTTTTGATCTTTGCTCTGAGCCTGCGCAGGTTGTAGATTGAACCATCATCCCTGTATCTGATGTTGTTAAGATCCACAGTGTCGTGGTTGAGGACGGCAGTGAAAAAGAGTTTGAACAGCAACGGGCCCAAGATACATCTTTGCTGGATGCCATTGGAGATGAGAGAGGCTTCAGATATTTCACCACCACAGCGGATCAGGACTTGCATTCCGTCAAGCAGTAAACGGATAATGTTTTAATTTAATTTAGTTTATTAAAAAACAAGCACACATAAAACATGAAAAGCCATACATGCACATGAGTAAAATCATTGAGGATATCACACAATAAAGTCTGTAACTTATTTCCATTGTTGTCCTCTTGAGACAAGATGGCTAGGCAAAATCCAACACGGTTGTACACAGTATGACAGTGAGAAGAACATCTATCTCATCACTGCATTTGCATCGTAGGGTACATTCAAATGGGAACAGAAGACATCAAACAGTTTTTTACTTTATTTTTAAAGCTGCCCAGAGAGGACGTTGTTTTTATGGGCAGAGGCAACACATTCAACTCTGAGGCTCTAGTATACAAGAAAGTACCTTTCCCAGCATTACTCCTGAACCTGTATAAGCATACATTAGTGTAACCGATGTGAAATGGCTAGTTAGTTAGCGGTGGTGCGCGCTAATAGCGTTTCAATCAGTGACGTCACTCGCTCTGAGACTTGAAGTAGGGTTTCTGGCTTTTTTATGGCAGTTTTGGAGCAGTAGCTTCTTCCTTGCTGAGTGGCCTTTCACGTTATTTCGATATAGGACTCGTTTTACTGTGGATATAGATACTTTTGTACCTGTTTCCTCCAGCATTTTCACAAGGTCCTTTGCTGTTGTTCTGGGATTGATTTGCACTTTTCGCACCAAAGTATGTTTATCTCTAGGAGACAGAACGCGTCTCCTTCCTGAGCGGTATGACAGCTGCGTGGTCTCATGCTGTTTATACTTGCGTACTATTGTTTGTACAGATGAACGTGGTACCTTCAGGTGTTTGGAAATTGCACCCAAGGATGAACCAGACTTGTGGAGGTCTACAATTTTTTTCTGAGGTCTTGGCTGATTTCTTTTGATTTTCCCATGATGTCAAGCAAAGAGACACTGTGTTTGAAGGTAGGCCTTGAAATACATCCACAGGTACACCTCCAATTGACTCAAATGATGTCAATTAGCCTATCAGAAGCTTCTAAAGCCATGACATCATTTTCTGGAATTTTCCAAGCTGTTCAAAGGCACAGTCATCTTAGTGTATGTGAACTTCTGACCCACTGGAATTATGATACAGTGAATTATAAGTGAAATAATCTGTCTATAAACAATTGTTGGAAAAATTACTTGTGTTATGCACAAAGTAGATGTCCTAACCGACTTGCCAAAACTATAGTTTGTTAACAAGAAATTTGTGAAGTGGTTGAAAAACAAGTTTTAATGACTCCAACCTAAGTGTATGTAAACTTCCAACTTCAACTGTAGGTATAACTTTAGCTTGTTTCATGTCCCTGGGGAAGATGCCTTGTTCAAGAGGGAGATTAACAATATGCGGAATACAAGGGGCAATGTGCTCAGCAGAATCTATTAGAAACCTTGCAGGAATATTATCCAGGCCTGTGGCTTTGGAGCATTTAAGCTCTGCTAGCATACTGGCTACTTTGGCTGTTGTTACCTTTGCAACAAAAAAAAAAGAGTTTGGCTGAACCACTAACTCGGCATATTACTTCTTGACTTGGTCGTTTCTATACAATCCAGAACTGGTGGGCAGCTTGCTAACCAGCTTGCTGGCAACAGAAGTAAAAAAAAGAGTTGAATTCATTGGCAAGCTCATCTTTTTCATATACTATCCTCCCTCCTGATGTTCAGTCCTATATTGTTTAGTTTGTTTTTGGTAGTACTCAGTGCTTAATTTGTAAATCGGGAGGTGCTGGAACAAAAAGTGAGTGCGAGAGGCGGGTGACCTGGAACGCATGAGAAAAAAATCACCTTAATAATAAAGTATTGCATCAAATCAAATCAAATTTATTTATATAGCCCTTCGTACATCAGCTGATATCTCAAAGTGCTGTACAGAAACCCAGCCTAAAACCCCAAACAGCAAGCAATGCATGTGAAAGAAGCACGGTGGCTAGGAAAAACTCCCTAGGAAAAACTCCCTAGAAAGGCCAAAAACCTAGGAAGAAACCTAGAGAGGAACCAGGCTATGAGGGGTGGCCAGTCCTCTTCTGGCTGTGCCGGGTGGATATTATAACAGAACATGGTCAAGATGTTAAAATGTTCATAAATGACCAGCATGGTCAAATAATAATAATCATAGTAGTTGTCGAGGGTGCAACAAGCACGTCCGGTGAACAGGTCAGGGTTCCATAGGCAGAATAGTTGAAACTGGAGCAGCAGCACGGCCAGGTGGACTGGGGACAGCAAGGAGTCATCATGCCAGGTAGTCCTGAGGCATGGTCCTAGGGCTCAGGTCCTCCAAGAGAGTGAAAGAAAGAGAGAAAGAGAGAATTAGAGAGAGCATATTTAAATTCACACAGGACACCGGATAAGACAAGAGAAATACTCCAGATGTAACAGACTGACCCTAGCCCCCTGACACAAACTACTGCAGCATAAATATTGGAGGCTGAGACAGGAGGGATCAGGAGACACTGTGGCCCCATCCGATGAAACCCCCGGACAGGGCCAAACAGGCAGGATATAAACCCACCCACTTTGCCAAAGCACAGCCCCCACACCACTAGAGGGATGTCTCCAACCACCAACTTACCGTCCTAAGACAAGGCCGAGTATAGCCCACAAAGATCTCCGCCACGGCACAACGCAAGGGGGGGCGCCAACCCAGACAGGAAGACCCCGTCAGTGACTCAGCCCACTCAAGTGACGCACCCCTCCCATGGACGGCATGGAAGAACACCAGTACGCCAGTGACTCAGCCCCTGTAATAGGGTTAGAGGCAGAGAATCCCAGTGGAGAGAGGGGAACCGGCAAGGCAGAGACAGCAAGGGCGGTTCGTTGCATGCATATCATCACATTTGCGTAGAGGCATAGTGTAGTAGAGTAGAGGCAACTGGGAACTCAGAGCTGGGAAATCTCAGTCTTCTGACTTCAGTGCATTCAAGACAACTGGGAAATCTGGGAAAAACGAGCTCCGACTGGGAAAATTAATTTTGAACGGTTATCAAACTCGGAATTCCAAGTGGGGAACTGGCCTCTTTTTAGAGCTCTGATTTTCCGACCTGAAGATCACTGACGTCATTATTCGACCTCGTTTTTCCCCAGTTGTCTTGAAAGCACCATAATACCGTACAAATGATCAAAATGACAGGCTACTTTGACACTGACAAACTGAGAATCTGAGATCAATGAAAACAAACTTTTCTTGAATCCATCAATAGCCTAGGCCTAGGTGTGTGGAGACATTGTTTGCTACAATGAGGAAATTATGTTCCTAAAAATGCTTCCAAGTTTCACTGACTCACCCAATGATGTGCAGGTCACTCGCTGGTGATGGTATATGCCTTTGTGCCGAAAGCCACTCTCTCTCTCTCTCGTTTTACTTTGTAAAAAAATATGGAGGTTGATAAAATATTTTGATAGATTACAGCTAACAGATTAGAGTCTTCTCTTTTCAGCAGGAGCCGTTTGCTTTCCAACCTGTGTTTTCCCACGATTGTAGACTATTTGAAATATTGCGAAAGGCCAGTTTTGTCTGCAGGCTGTTTGTGCACTGACATATTTGCCGCGCATTCCCGACTGTAGGCTATGCCTTGTTATTGGGCTACGCTCCACAGCTAGGCTATTTTTTAAATAAGCTATTTATCCTCTGTGGCAAAATGTTAAGCTTTCTCATGGTGTAGTAGGCTATTCTGAATTATTTCATATCTTTCTGAACAGACAGCAGTAACTCTATAACTTTGGCCAATGTATTTTAAATTATCAGGTGTGCTGCAGCTCCTCCAGAATGCTTTGCGTGGCTATATAAGGAAATAAATTATGAAGTGCAATGCTGGAGAGACGAGAGTTGCAGGTGTCATAGGGGTTGTTGAATGGAGACCAAGGTGCAGCGTGTATAGTGCTCATTCTTTGACTTTAATGAATACACTTTCAACAACAAAACAACAAACGACCAACCGAGAACAGTCCCGTCAGGTATACTAGACTAAACGGAAACAACCACCCACAAAACCCCATGAAAAACAGGCTGCCTAAGTATGGCTTCCAATCAGAGACAACGATAGACAGCTGCCTCTGATTGGAAACCATACCTGGCCACAACATAGAAAATGACAACATAGAATGAAACTCTAGACAACCCACATAGAAAACAGAAAACCCAAAACACATAGACAAAACACCCCCCTGTCACGCCCTGACCAATCTACTAGGGAAAAATGACCTCATACCAGGGTCAGGACGTGACAGCAGGCTCATATTTATCAGAGCAGAGGGAGATAGATCATAGAAAGTGAATCTCATTCTAGTTCCTTAAATGATTTCCAAAGCTTTTTAGGGTTGTTTTTGTTCTCAATGATTTTATCAGCAAAGTTACCCCTCTTAGCTTCATCCATCCTGCTCTGTGCTTCATTTCTGTGATGTTTATATAGGAGAAAATCAGGCTGCTCTTGAGAGTTCTTACATTTCTTAAAGGCCTTATTCCTTGCTTTGATAGATTCTAGAATCTCATGATTAAACCAAGGGCTAGATCTCTGCTTTCCTCTGACCCGTCTAATGGGAGCCATCACATTCACCACCTCAAGGAATCTACATTTAAAGGCTTCCCAGGCACTGTTAACCCCTATACTATCCAGCATAGTAGACCAGTCAATTTTACCCACTTGCTCCCTATTTTTTTCAGTTTTGTGACACTTGAATATATTTTAGAAAACCCTCCTCCACTTTCCAAAAGCGCTAATGTGTTTCAGCCTGGGGCTGGAATTACATCATTCAGCTTTTTCCCGCCTTCTGAGAGCCTATGGGAGCCGTAGAAAGTGTCACATTACAGCAAAGTCAAGAAGCTCAAGGAATGGTCAGACAGGCCACTTCCTGTAAGGAATCTTCTCAGGTTTTTGCCTGCCATATGAGTTCTGTTATACTCACAGACACCATTCAAACAGTTTTAGAAACTTTAGGGTGTTTTCTATCCAAAGCCAATAATTATATGCATATTCTAGTTACTGGGCAGGAGTAGTAACCAGATGAAATCAGGTACGTTTTTTATCCGGCCGTGCAAATACTGCCCCCTATCCCCAACAGGTTAAATCCGATCTGAAGTTATAAGCAATGTCGGATCTGACGAAGGCACATATCCCCCCAAAGTTCCGATTCCATACTGACAATAGAGTAATTGCCTATCTCAGTGTTTGAGTCACAAACAGATAAATCCAACCCTGTCTCTGTAAAACATAAGTCACCCACCTCTGATTTGCGAACCAACAGGCGTATCTCATCAATCTTTGTTAGTAAGCTTCAGACATTTAAGTGCACAAAATGTAAACTTTCTTCCCAAAGGCCTTGCTGAATTCCCGATCCACTTGTAACTCACCTCCCGCTGCACTGCTATCTACCCGCTGCACTGCCTCTGGTGGCCTCTCTGCTGCTATGGAGCACCCCTCCCCAGGTGCACGCATTGCCAGCTCACCTTCCGCTGCACCGTCGTCCTCACCACCACATCCCCCACTCTCGCCTCTGGTGGCCTCTGTGGTGCTGTGGAGCTCCCCTCCTCTAGTGTGCTCTCCGTCCTAGGTGAGTCCTCTGGTCCCACATCACCCTTGATGCTCACACACCCTGCAGGTACAGCACACTGACAGCAAAGCTACGTTTCAATGACCCCATACCCAAAGCTTGGATCGCTGCATTTTAGATTAATCAACTGCCTTGGTGAGATAAATCTATGAACATACAGTAGAGGTCCATGTTTTGCGCAATACTTTTTTATTGTATTTGCCTGGTAAATATTAGGTACATTGTACTGCTACCAGGCCTGAATCCACATTACACTTCTGGAATGTTCTCTTCTGAGATGGAGGTTAGCCTATTGAGGATGACTTGGGCAAGAATCTTGGCAGGTATGGAGAGAAGTGCAATCCCTCTATAGTTTCCGCAGTCCACTTTGCTGCCTTTGTTTTTATACAGGGCAACAATGGTAGCATCCTTGTAGACTTGGGGCATTTCCTGGGTTTCCCAGATGTTGGTAAAGATGTCATCGAGTATTTATGTCACTATTGGGCCAGCTGTCTTATAGAGTTTGTCAGGGATACTGTCTTTGCCTGGTGCTTTCCCCGAGCTCATCATGCTAATAATTTTTTTTCAGTTTCCTCGAGTGTAGGTGGTTTGTCCAGGTGATGTTGGATGGCTTTTTCGGGCATCAGGTTTATGGCTGAGGAGTCAACAGTGGATGGTCTGTTCAGGAGATTGCTGAAGTGTTCCTCCCACCTCCCTGCAAAACCTGCTTTGTCTCTGAGGAGGGTTTTGCCATCTGCTGATCTCAGAGGCAATGTGCAAGACTTCACCGGTCCGTAGATGGTTTTGAGCCATTCAAAGAACTGTTTGGTGCAGTGTGTGTCTGCATACATTTTTGTGCATTCTGCGAGTCCCTCCCACCATTGATCATGCATTGATCATAGCTGTTTCTGCAGTTTTTGAACTTGTCTCGCTTGGAGGCAGATTGGGGGTTGTTTTGGAAAGACAGGAATGCAGCGTTCTTTTCCTTCAGGATCATCATGATTTCGTCATTGTTGTCATCGAAACAGTCTTGATGTTTTCTCTTTTTAGTGCTTAAGTATTTCTGTTGCTTATTCCTGTACAGTCTCTTTGAACTTCTCCCATTTTTCCTAAGGCGTATCAAAGGGGAATGATGCAGTTTTCAAGTTGAGCTTCCAAGCTGACTTGCAACTAAGCCCTGAGATGTGCACCTTGCAGCTTCTGGACATCTAGGGAGGGTCTAGATTATTTTGTGCCGCCTTGGGTGGTTTGACATGATTTGCATGCCTAGGATCGCTCTGACCATTCTATGGATTGTGCAACACTCTTCACCACACATGGCTCTTGTAATCTTGATGTCCTTAATGTCGCGCTTTTGCACAATGACATAATCCATCAGGTGCCAGTGCTTGGATCTTGGGTGCATCCATGTAGTTTTGTATTTGTCTGCTTGCCTGAAGATGGTGTTGGTGATGGCAAGGCTATGCTCTGAGCATTTCTAGATCGGCAGGTAAGGGTGCTCTCGAGTGACTAGATGTTCTTTACCATTCGGCCATCAGATTTGCCACCAATGCTCCTTATAGGACACATCACTGCACTCTATACTCCTCTGTAAACTCGTCATCTCTGTATACCCGTCGCACTGGTTGATGCTTATTTATAAAACCCTCTTAGGCCTCACTCCCCCCTATGTGAGATATCTACTGCAGCCCTCATCCTCCACATACAGCACCTGTTCTGCCAGTCACATTCTGTTAAAGGTCCCCAAAGCACACACATCCCTGGGTCGCTCCTCTTTTCAGTTCACTGCAGCTAGCGACTGGAACGAGCTGCAACAAACACTCAAACTGGACAGTTTTATCTCAATCTCTTCATTCAAAGACTCAATCATGGACACTCTTACTGACAGTTGTGGCTGCTTTGTGTGATGTATTGTTGTCTCTATTTTCTTGACCTTTGTGCTGTTGACCGTGAACAATAATGTTTGTACCATGTTTTGTGCTGCTATCATGTTGTGTTGCTACCATGTTGTTGTTAAGTTGTGTTGCTACCATGCTGTGTTGTCATGTGCTACTGCCTTGCTATGTTGTTGTCTTAGGTCTCTCTTTATGAAGTGTTGTCTCTCTTGTTGTGATGTGTGTTTTGTCCTATATTTGTAGTGTTTTTATTTAAAACAAATTATCACAGGCCCCCGTCCCCGCAGGAGGCCTTTTGCCTTTTGGTAGGCCGTCATTGTAAATAAGAATTTGTTCTTAACTGACTTGCCTGGTTAAATAATGGTTAAATAAAATAAAATAAAAAATCTTTCTCTGTATCTCTCTCTCTGTATCTCTTTCTCACTCGGTTGGTAGGCCGTCATTGTAAATAAGAATTTGTTCTTAACCTACTTGCCTAGTTAAATAAAGTTTCAATAATTTGTTATTTTTTCTAAAATATGAAAACATTTGCTCAGGAGTAGGAGGCCATTTCCATTAGTGGTTCCCACTCCATTTTTGCCAATCACTCCTTGCCAGTTGGTGCTGTCTTTGCCCATCCTGTCATTGAAGTCTCTAGCAATGATTAGTTTGTCACTCTGGGGAGTTGATTGGATGATGTTGTCTAGCTCTGAGTAGAACTGCTCTTTCACATTGTCAGGGCCTGCAGTGTAGGCACGGATTATTGTGGCATGCCTGGTCTTGTTGAGAGGAGTCCTGATTTTCATTAGCCTCTCATTTATGCCGGGTAAGTCTTGAAGGTGCCTGGGAAGGTTGGTTCTTATGGCAAGTCCCACCCCATGTACTCTGTCCTAATCAAACGATTTCCCGTTCCAGAAAAACATATAGCCACCTGGTTCAGTGATGGTGCCATCGTCAGCTAACCTTGTTTCACTCATAGCTGCTATGTCAATCTTATGTCTGCTCAGTTCCATGAACAGCAAGGCAGTTCTTCTCTCGGGACGTGGGACAGAGTTTTTGTCAATCATTGTTCTAATGTTCCAAATAGCTATTACAAACTACTTTTCCTTTTTTGTTTATAATGCTTGTGTTTGGAGGATGATCTGCCAGTCTTAGTTTGCTGGCCAGATTCAGTAGGGCAAACAGACAGTACACACACATCTAGACACAAACATACAGCACACAAACAAAGTCATAGCACATTGACACAAAGAAAGACAGCTTAAGAAAAATAAGAGAACACACACACACACACACACACACACACACACACACACACACACACACACACACACACACACACACTGGTTTCTTGTCCACCCATGCAATGTTTTAAAATATCATCAGTACCAAACATTGATGTCGTGTTATAGCTGACATACTCAACGTCATCCTAAATGCCCCCCCCCCCCCACACACACACATTGCATTTAAATAAATGACACTTTAATATACTGTGAACATTCCCATACAGTGCTTCCCCATAGAGTTGGTTGGGGGTAGAGAGAAAGAGGCCTCTCAGAGGGAACAGGGGATCCAGCATGTCTGCCTCCATTTAGCCCCTGAAACATTCATGTGGAGAAGGACTTTCAGAAAAAGAGAGCGACCCCAACACAGTCTGACCACTGCTCTCTAAAAGCAGCTCCGGCTCATCTGCTTCATGAATACTGTATGATAGTGTCTGTTAATTGATAAATCTTAATTACGGATAATGAAAACGTTCAGTGATTCGGCTTTAATGGCTGTTATGCTAACGTTAAAAAATCTAGCTAACACTGGTGTGTAGAACTGGAGTCTACACCAAGTTCTACACCAGTTCTACTGGTCTCCAGCTTTCACAGTATAATCCAACCTGGTCTCTAGCTTTACACTGCTTTACATGGCCGTAACTACATATGAGGACAGAGGTCTGGACCTCAGTAATTATTTTATATATACACTACTGTTCAAAAGTTTGGGGTCACTGTCATTTTTCAAAGTTGCAAAGAAAAAGCCATATCTTAGACTGGCCAATAAAAAGAAAAGATTAAGATGGGTAAAAGAATACAGACACTGGACACTGGACAGAGGAACTCTTCCTAGAAGGCCAGCATCCCGGAGTCGCCTCTTCATTGTTGACGTTGAGACGGTGTTTTACAGGGACTATTTAATGAAGCTGCCAGTTGAGGATTTGTGAGGCGTCTGTTTCTCAAACTAGACACTCTAATGTACTTGTCCTCTTGCTCAGTTGTGCACCAGGGCCTCCCACTCCTCCTTCTATTCTGGTTAGAGCCAGTTTGCGCTGTTCTGTGAAGGGAGTAGTACACAGCGCTGTACGAGATCTTTAGTTTCTTGGCAATTTCTCTCATGGAAAAGCCTTAATTTTTCAGAACAAGAATAGACTGACGAGTTTCAGAAGAAAGTTGTTTGTTTCTGGCCATTTGGAGTTTGTAATCGTACCCACAAATGCTGATGCTCCAGATACTCAACTTGTCTAAAGAAGGCCAGTTTTATTGCTTCTTTAATCAGAACAACAGTTTTCAGCTGTGTTAACATAATTGAAAAAGGGTTCTCTAATGATCAATTAGCCTTTTAAAATGATAAACTTGGATTAGCTAACACAACGTGCCATTGGAACACAGGAGTGATGGTTACTGATAATGGGCCTCTGTACGCCTATGTAGATTTTGCATAAAAAATATGCCGTTTCCAGCTACATTAGTCATTTACAACGTTAACATAATGTGATGTTAATGGACAAAAAAATTGATTTTCATTCAAAAATAAGGAAGTTTCTAAGTGACCCCAAACTGTTGAACGGTAGTGTATATATATATAGTTTGGACACACCTACTCATTCAAGGGCTTTTCTTTATTTTTACTATTTTCTACATTGTAGAACAATAGTGAAGACATCAAAATGAAAATGATGAAATAACACATTTGGAATCATGTAGTAACCAAAAAAGTGTTAAACAAATCAAAATATAGGTTATATTTTATATTCTTCAAAATAGCCACCTTTTGCCTTGATGACAGCTTTGCACACTCTTGGCATTCTCTCAACCAGCTTCACCTGGGATGCTTTTCCAACAGTCTTGAAGGAGTTCCCACATATGCTGAGCACTTGTTAGCCGCTTTTCCTTTACTCTGCGGTCTAACTCATCCCAAACCATCTCATTTTGGTTGAGGTCGGGTGATTGTGACTGCACTTGATGAAACTTTCAAAGTTCTTGCAATGTTCCTTATTGACTGACCTTTATGTCTTAAAGTAATGATGGAATGTAATTTCTCTTCACTATTATTCTACAATGTAGAAAATAGTGAAAATAAAGAAAAACCCTGGAATAAGAAGGTGTGTACAAAGTTTTGACTAGTACTGTATATACAGCATATATTGGATACAATAAATACATTCAATTATGGGTCAACATCTAAATATTGCTTCCATGATTGCTCAAAGCTCAGAACTCTTATATTCTTGATCTGATGGAGTTCTAATTGCACCTGCCTCTTTGCGAATGAGTGGAATCATGAACAGGTAGGCCGTCATTGTAAATAAGAATTTGTTCTTAACTTTATTTTATTTTTATTTATTTAATCTTTATTGAATTAGGCAAGTCAGTTAAGAACAAATTCTTATTTTCAATGACGGCCTACCAAAAGGCAAAAGGCCTCCTGCGGGGATGGGGCACAGATTAAAAATAAAATAAAAAAATAGGACAAAACATACAGTTGAAGTCAGAGGTTTACATACACTTAACTTGGAGTCATTTAAACTCGTTTTTCAAACCCTCCACAAATGTGTTAAGAAATTATAGTTTTGTCAAGTCGGTTTGGTCATCTACTTTGTGCATGACACAAGTAATGTTTCCAATAATTGTTTATAGACCGATTATTTCACTTATAATTCACTGTATCGCAATTCTAGTGGGTCAGAAGTTTACATATGCTTAGTTGACTGTGCCTTTAACCTCTATGGGCTTGCGTCCCACCTACTCAACAGCCAGTGTAATCCTGTGGCGCGATATTCAAATACCTTAGAAATGCTATTACTTCAATTTCTCAAACATATGACTATTGTACACCATTTTAAAGACAAGACTCTCGATAATCTAACCACACTGTCCGATTTCAAAAAGGCTTTAAAACGAAAGCAAAACATTAGATTATGTCAGCAGAGTACCCAGCCAGAAATAATCAGACACCCATTTTTCAAGCTAGCATATAATATCACATAAACCCAAACCACAGCTAAATGCAGCACTAACCTTTGATGATCTTCATCAGATGACACACCTAGGACATTATGTTATACAATACATGCATGTTTTGTTCAATCAAGTTCATATTTATATCAAAAAACAGCTTTTTACATTAGCATGTGACTAGCATGTGACTAGCATTCCCACCGAACACTTCCGGTGAATTTACTAAATTACTCACGATAAACGTTCACAAAAAACATAACAATTATTTTAAGAATTATAGATACAGAACTCCTCTATGCACTCGCTATGTCCGATTTTAAAATAGCTTTTCGGTGAAAGCACATTTTGCAATATTCTCAGTAGATAGCCCGGCATCACAGGGCTAGCCATTTAGACACCGACCAAGTTTAGCCCTGACCAAAGTCAGATTTACTATAAGAAAAATGTTATTACCTTTGCTGTCTTCGTCAGAATGCACTCCCAGGTCTTCTACTTCAATAACAAATGTTGGTTTGGTTCAAAATAATCCATAGTTATGTTCAAATATCCTCTATTTTGTTCGTGCGTTCAAGACACTATCCGAATGGTAAAGAAAGGTGACGAGCACGATGCATTTCGTGACAAAAAAATTCTAAATATTCCATTACCGTACTTCGAAGCATGTCAACCGCTGTTTAAAATCAATTTTTAGGCCATTTTTCTCGTAAAAAAGCTATAATATTCCGACCGGGAAATCGTTTTTTAGTACAAAGAGAGCGAAAGTAAAAGCATGGGATCCCCTCGTGCACGAGCTTCAGTCTGATGGCCCTCTGGTCGACCACCATCCAAACGCGCTAAAGTTTTTCAGCCAGCGGCTGGAATTACATCATTCAGCTTTTTCCCGGGTTCTGAGAGCCTATGGGAGCCGTAGGAAGTGTCACGTTACAACAAAGATCCTAAATTTTCTTTAAACAGAGCCAAGAAGCTCAAGGAATGGTCAGACAAGCCACTTCCTGTAAGGAATCTTCTCAGGTTTTTGCCTGCCATATGAGTTCTGTTATACTCACAGACACCATTCAAACAGTTTTAGAAACTTTAGGGTGTTTTCTATCCAAAGCCAGTAATTATATGCATATTCTAGTTTCTGGGCAGGAGTAATAATCAGATTAAATCGGGTACGTTTTTTATCCGGTCGTGAAAATACTGCCCCCTAGCCATAACAGGTTAACCGCCAGGAGTTCTCGGTTGTCTACATCGTAGTTCCTCTCTGCAGGATTGAGATGATGGGACAGGAAGGCACAGGATTGTACTTTTGGAGCCAGGGAAATCCCAAAACAACCGGAACATGGGGAGATGCAATGAGGAGGAACTGTATGGTCTCACTGTGGTTACCAGAAACCCGGAATTTAATGGGCACAGTACTATGGGTGACTTCCCCTATAGAGCGGCTGTCCAGTGCCCTAGCATCCATGGGAACAGAGAGGCATACCAAGCTCGGAAGCAATAGTGGCATCCATAAAACTTTCATCAGCCCCAGAGTCAATGAGCACTCGGAGAGACTTAGATTGGTCTCCCCACAGCACAAGCACAAAAAGGGTGTGCGGGTGATGGGAATTAGGGAACTCCCTGTCTGACTCACTATAGTACTGCTACCCAGTAGAAACAAGGGTTTCCTAATAGGGCAGGTAGTGTCCTGCCCCTCCACAGTACAGACAACAGTTACTCTTCATCCAACTGATAACCTAGCTCTTCCCAACTGCATAGGCTCAGGAGTATTCAACTCACCCGTCGTAGATTCACGAGAGCGCTCGGGTGGCTTTGAATCCTCTCGGAAAAGCTGCCTTCGGAAACTTCCGGATTCCCTCAAAGGTGAACGAGCCATAGCGGGTGCACGAGTGTGCCCGAGACCAGATCTCCTCTCACTCCTGCGTTCCCTTAGGCATCCATCAATTGTAATGTTTAGGGCGATAAGGGAGTCGAGGTCCACCGGCAATTCCTGAGCAGCTAGCTCATCCTTTACCTCCTCAGATAATCCATGCAGAAAAGTCTTGAAAAGAGACTCCGGATTCCAGACACTCTCGGCAACCAACCTGTGAAAATCAACCGCGTTGTCTGCCACACAGTTTTGACATAAGTCAAGCAGTTTACTGGCTGCCTTTCTCCCGGATACCGAAGACTCAAATACCTTTCACCTCTGCCATAAATCCCCCCAGATGACCACAAATGGCAGAATGTTGCTCCCAAACTGCCGTAGCCCAGGAGAGCGCCCTTTCCGACATTCGCGTAATAATATACGCTATCTTCGATCGGTCTGAAGGAAACGAAGATGGCTGTAGCTCAAAAATAAGCGAGCACTGAGAAAGAAAACCCCGGCAGCTACCAGGATTCCCAGAATATCGTTCCGGAGGAGGTAAGTGGGGTTCTCGGGGAGCCGGGATAGGCTGTACAAACTCACCACAGATAGGGAAAAAATTACCAGGTGATTGGGGTTTGTCAGAGGTGGCAGGCAGCCTCAAGAACTGAGCCCTTCCAAAAGGCCCTGAAACAACTCCTCATGTCTCCTAATGGTGGCTCCCTGCAGTGAGACAGTGTGGCGGAGATGGTCCGTCTGCTGGGTCTGTCATAGCCAGTTCGTACTATCAAGACCCAGATGCCGACACAGGAGGCAGATGGTTGGAGTCTTACAATGTTTATTAATCCAAAAAGTGGTAGGCCGTGAATGGTCGTGTACAGTCAATAGGTCTAAACCAGTTCAGAGTCCAATAGGTACTGAAGGGCAGGCAGATTCAAGGTCAGGGCAGGCAGGATGATCAGGCACGCAGGAAAGTAGTCCAGAGTCAGGCAGTGGTCAAAACCGGGAAGACTAGCAAAAGAGAATAGAAAAGGAGTACAGGGGAAAACGCGCTGGTTGACTTGACTAAACATACAAGAGACAGGAAACACAGGGATAAATACACTGGGGAAAATAAGCGACACCTGGAGGGGGTGGAGACAATCACAGGGACAGGTGA
Source organism: Salmo trutta (assembly GCF_901001165.1). NCBI lineage: Eukaryota > Metazoa > Chordata > Actinopteri > Salmoniformes > Salmonidae > Salmo > Salmo trutta. Next base: position 28,448,147 of record NC_042983.1, on the reverse strand, counting down.
AACAGATCAGGGCGTGACACAATACCCCATAATGCCAAAGGGGAATTATGATTTTCAAAATTTGTACAAATTCATTTAAAATTAAAAGCTGAAATGTCTTGATCCGATAAGTATTCAAACCTTTTGTTATTTAATTGAATTTTACATTTTTTATTTAACCTTTATTTAACTAGGCAAGTCAGTTAAGAACAAATTCTTGTTTACAATGACGGCTTGTGCGCCGCCCTATGGGACTCTCAATCATGGCCGGATGTGATACAGCCTGGATGGCAAGCCTTAATAAGTTCAGGAGTAAAAATGTGCTTAACAAGTCACATAATAAGTTGCATGGACTCACTCTGTGTGCAATAATAATGTTTAACATTATTTTTGAATGACTACCTCAGCTCTGTACCTCACACATACAATTATCTGTAAGGGCCCTAAGTCAAGCAGAGATTTTCAATCACAGATTCAACCACAAAGACCAGGGAGCTTTTCCAATGCCTCGCAAAAAAGGGCAACTGTTGGTAGATGGGTAAAAATAAAATAAATCAGACATTCAATATCCTTTTGAGCATGGGGAAGTTATTAATTTCAGTTTGGATGATGTATCAATACACCCAGTCACTACAAAGATACAGGCGTCCTTCTTAACTCAGTTGCCGGAGAGGAAGGAAACCGCTCAGGGATATCATCACGAGGCCAATGCTGACTTTAAAATAGCTACAGAGTTTAACGGTCGTGATAGGAAAAAAGTGAGGATGAATCAACAACATTGTAGTTACTCCACAATACTAACCTAATTGACAGAGTGAAAAGAATGCATCCTGTTTGCAACAAGGCACTAAAGTAATACTGCAAAAAATGTGGCAAAGCAAGTCACTTTTTGTCCTGAGTACGTCAGTGTTATGTTTGGGGCAAATCAAATACAACACATTACTGAATACCACTCTCCATATTTTCAAGCATAGTGGTGGCTGCATCATGTTATGGGTATGCTTGTAATTGTACGGACTGGAGAGTTTTTCAAGATAAAAAATGTACAGAATCGAGCTAAGCACACATAAAATCCTTTCCACCAGACTCTGGGAGATTAATTCAACTTTCAGCAGAACAATAACCTAAAACACAAGGCCAAGTCTACACTGGAGTTGCTAACCAAGAAGAAAGTGAATGTTTGAGTTACAGTTTTGGCTTAAATGTTCTTGAAAATCTACAGCAAGACTTGAAAATGGTTGTCTAGCAATGATCAACAACCAATTTGACAGAGCTTGAAGAATTTTTTTAAGAATAATGCGCAAATGTGCAAAGCTTTTAGAGACGTATCCAGAAAGACTCACAGATGTGTCTGTTACCTGAACTCTGTGAAACATTTATTTGGGCTGCAATTTCTAATGAACTTATCCTCTGCAGTAGAGGTAACTCTGGGTCTTCCTTTCCTGTAGTGGTCCTCATGAGAGCCAGTTTCATCATAGCGCGTGATAGTTTTTGCGACTGCACTTGAAGAAACCTTCAAAGTTCTTGAAATATTCCTTATTGACTGACCTTCATTTCCGAAAGTAATGATGGACTGTTGTTTCTCTTTGTTTATTTGAGCTGTTCTTGCCATAATATGGACTTGGTCTTTTACCAAACAGGGCTATCTTCTGTATACCACCCCTACCTTGTCACAACACAACTGATTGGCTCAAACTCATTAATAAGGAAATAAATTCCACAAATGAACTTTTAACAACCCACATCTGTTCATTGAAATGCATTCCAGGTGACTACCTCATGAAGCTTGTTGAGAATGCCAAGAGTGTGCAAAGCTGTCATCATGGCAAAGGGTGGCTACATTGAAGAATCTCAAATATAAAATATATTTTGATTTGTTTAACGCTTTTTTGGTTACTACATGATTCCATATGTGTTATTTCATAGTTTTGATGTCTTCACTTTTATTAATAGTAAAAATAAAGAAAAACTCTTGAATAAGTAGGTGTGTCCAAACTTTTGACTGGTACTGTATGTCAGTCAGGTGGATATCTGCCGGCAGAGGCTTCTATTGCAATAACGTTGAGGGAGTCTGGCTAGTATTACTTAGACACCTAGAAGGATGAAGTAAGAATTTAACGTTAAACAGAGCCTATTTCAGCAGGAACAAAAAATACGGTACTAAGTTCTCATAATAACTTTGCTTTACAGTGAATAGACTACTGAGACAGACAGTGATGTGGCGCTCAGTGGTGAGGCTGAGGCAGTTTGCAATATTAATGCAGGAGGAAACAGAAGACTGAGAGAGAGCGGAAGCAAGCAGAGAGAGAGAGGTTAGTACAGTGGTTCACAAACTTGGGGTCGGTGCAAAGTTCTGCTCTTCCCCTCCCTCTGCCAGGACTGACCATCAGATGAAGGTAGCCTACAATCAGTCCAGTAACGCAAATTTGATCAATTTATGGTCAGCTATGACTTGCAAGTAATACAACTGATCTATTTTGTTATCATAGAGTTTTGAAATATAATATGGTCTAAGAAGAACAGTATTGGCAGGCCAATCATAGCCAATTTAATGTGATAATGTATTAGGCCTACTCCAAAAAACGGATTTTATTAGGTTAATGTTGCATAGGCTTACAAGTCATGTTTAAAAAATAATCTGAGAGGTAGATCTAGGCTTGCATTTGACTCTGAAAGTGATCTTGACTCAGAAAAGGTTGGTAACCACGGATCTAAAGGATTGCCTGAGTACTCATATAACTGCTTGTGTTTTTGGCGCTGCTGTCCTGTCCCCCTCCCTATCAGCTTGTTTTGGGTTTCACCATACAGCAGAGCAATACCAGCCCAGTCTAGGAGTGTATATGCTTCTCCATTTATGAATTATGAAAAGAGTTAGCTCTTTTGTTTATGAATTATTACTGATCCGCTTGCCTCAACAGAAAATAAGCTGGAACAAAAGATTTTACAGCGTTAAGACAACCAATATTGTTATTTTTTTTATCTGAATTACTATTTGAGAGGCTCTACACCAATGGGGTCAAACAAAAACAAAGCATACAACTCATTTTGAAAGGAGAATTCATTTGGAGAGAAGAAACAGTGTTTTTCACATGCCATAGCTTTGTATGAAGTTATGAATAAATATAACCACATGCATTTTGATTGTGTCTACACTAAATAACAAAAACAGCAGCTACACAGACACATTAAAGACATCCCCTGGATCTGATCTTCTTCAGTGTATAGGGCCCATTGTCACGTCCTGACCAGTGTAAGAGGTCATTTTCTATAGTAGATGGGTCAGGGCGTGACACCCGTATTTATTCAAAGCGCGTTCTACATCTGCAAAAGTGCGTTCTACGGCTGCACGCTGAACTACCGACAATGTGCTTTTTAAAGGGAATTTTCCCAACGTTCGCGGAGATTATCATTCATGGTAGACGCTGCGGATGTCGGTTCAAGCGTAAATTACCTTTAAAAGGCACCTTCGACATCTACTAAACAAGAGCGATGCGTTCATCGGTTAATTTGTTTTCAGATTGAATCCCGGCCTAGACTTCCATTGGCTGCCACTGAAGAATAACATTTGAAACCAGGGAACTGCTAAGTTCTCCCTCTTGAATGTGAACTCATGTAAACTCATTTGTTTTAATTATTTTATTTTAATGAGCAGTTTGTTCTTTCATCTTGAAATAGGAATGTCTACTATTATATTTGATGTTGTTATGACTTGTTTTCAAGAAGCAAACATAATGCTATGTGTTCAAATGGATGGAAGAGAAAATGAATGGGTGAATAAGGGATAGAACATCAGAAAGGAAAGCAAAACAAAAACAAAGAGGTCATGAATATGCAACGGCGATTTCCATATTATTTAAATATTCATGACAGGACGTTTAGTATGTCATAACGCAATTATCTGATACAACACAGAAACAAAAAACTCTGGCTTGATTGATCTCATCACAATATAATCAATAATGGATTCCTCCAATCATAGTTCTGGTAACACACACAGACACACACACGCACAGACACACACACACACACACACATGCAAGCATGCACACATGTTTGCACAGTCACACAAACGCAAGTATGCATGAGATCAAACAGCAGCTACAGAGACACATTACACATGTACACACTCACTCATGCTTGCATGGTCTTGCGAACCCATTAACATACACAAACACACACACACACACACACACACACACACACACACACACACACACACACACACACACACACACATTCATACGTTTGCACAGTCACAAACGCATGCATGCATACGTACACACACGTACACACTTACTCATACTTGCATGGTCTTGCACACCCATTAACGTACACAAACACATATGCACACACACACACACAAATGCTATACGCACCTTTTCTGTTCACATACTGTCCATATCTAAGCTTACCTCTTGAGCTGTCTATATTCTCCTGACTGGTGGCTATTTTTTTAAATAAATTAAATATGCTCCTCTGCAGCTCTGGTAAAATATTTAAAGGAATGTGAGTCTTATTCAGTACTTTTAGTTGTTGCTTGCTTTTCTGAAGTCTACCAACCTTGCCAGCACACATACCAGCTAAGATAGTTAGACAAGCTAGCTACTCTAACTTGATTGATAGCCTGAAATGGCTTCTTGATAGCTAGTTAAGAGGTTGGGAGATTGGGAACCTATATGGGCTAGCTTTTGCCAACTTCATAAAATTGCTAGGTGTCTAGTAGTAATATAACAGAGAAACAACAACAACAACAAAATGTAAACGGGACAAATCTGAGGGGGCACATGCACGGAAGCAACATTTCTGCAGTTCTATCCATTTTACCATGAGGTTCTGTACTGTGTATTTAAATACTGTGTTCTAACATACTAACATTCTATTAGTTTTACTACTGTACATTGCATTTTAGTTACACTGTTTATATACTTCGCATATTTATTTATATACTGGATTCAGAAAGTATTCAGTACCCCTTGACTTTTTCCCAATTTTGTTATGTTATGGCCTTATTCTAAAATGGATCAAATTTATTTTATTCCTCATCAATCTTCACACAATATCCCATAATGACAAAGTGAAAACAGGTTTACATTTTTTTTCTCACATTTATTCAATATAAAAAACAGAAATACCTTATTTACATAAGTATTCAGACAGTTTGCTATGAGACTTGAAATTGAGCTCAGGTGATCCTGTTTTCATTGCTCATCCTTGAGATGTTTCTACAACTTGATTGGAGTTCAATTGATTAATTAAATTGACATGTTTTGGAAAGGCACACACCTGTCTTTATATGGTCCCACAGTTGACAGTGCATGTCAGAGCAAAAACCAAGACATGCGGTCGAAGGAAGGACAACCATCTTTGCAGCACTCCACCAATCAGGCCTTTATGGTAGAGTGGCCAGACAGAAGTCATTCCTCAGTAAAAGGCACATGACTATCCCACTTGGAGTTTGCCAAAAGGCACCTAAAGGACTTTCAGACCATGAGAAACAAGATTCTCTGGTCTGATGAGACCAAGATTGAATGCCAAACATCACATCTGGAGGTAACCAGGCACTGCTCATCATCTGGCCAATACCATCCCTACATGAAGCATCATGCTGTGGGGATGTTTTTCAGTGACAGGGACTGGGAGACTAGTCAGGATCGAGGGAAAGATGAATGGAGCAAAGTACAGAGAGATCCTTGATGAAAACCTGCTCCAGAGCGCTCAGGGCCTCAGACTGGGGCAAAGGTTCACCTTCCAATAGGACAACAACCCTAAGCACACAGCCAAGACAACGCAGGAGTGGCTTCGGGATAAGTCTCGGAATGTTCTTAAGTGGCCCAGCCAGAGCCCGGACTTGAAGCCGATCAAACATCTCTGGAGAGACCTGAAAATAGCTGTGCAGCAACGTTCCCCATCCAACCTGACAGAGCTTGAGGGGATCTGCAGAGAAGAATGGGAGAAACTTCCCAAATACAGCTGTTTTAAGCTTAGGATTTTAAAATGTAAATAATAAATTCAAACCAATCATAACATACCGTTGCATTTTGTTCTTTGATGTTCAATCTCTGATCCCCAATGAGAAGGCTATGCACCCCAACCTCACTGAGCAAGGGTCACTACACTATGGTGGAAGAGCTGAGGCTAAAGAGCTAACATAACAAATAAGCCCTTGTTGACGTGGAAGGACACTAAGGCTAATGCCAGTAGGGAATATCTGTGGTAGTCAAATAATGGTAAACAACTGCTGTTTGTTTTGTAAAATATTGTGTACGGTATTAGTGAGGAGATGTTGTACACAAGGTCAGTTATTCCCTTCTTCCTCTCATCCTCACATCGCCCACGGAGAGAATCTCACAGACAGATCATGTGGAAGCCTTGAGCTGTGTGTGTGTCTGTGTGTGTGTCTGTGTGCTGAGAGCGTGAGTAGATAAGGCAGGATAGAGCTTTGGGATGGGTCCTCCACTTGTAAAGTGTTCCATTGTGCATAACGGTGCCCTGAGTGTTTAGACATGCCTACATGTAAAGTTCATTCTGATGCACTTAAAAACCTTTCTCTCTCTCTTCCTTTTCTGTCTGTCTCTCGTTTGCTCACTCCATCTCTCTTCCACAGTCCCTCTCTCTCAGCCTGCCTAAACATAGAGGCCTTATGAAAATGAATTTCAATAAAAGAAGAGTTACCCAGGGATGTTATCGTACCTAAATAAGTGCTATCCTAATAAGATTGCAAAAGAACAAAACTAAAACAAAACATTAAAAGTACTCCATCCTGAACAGAATTTCCAGTTTTCCTTGCTCTCCATATCTAGCCATCACCCCACCACGATGGTACTCTTTTACTCTCTCTCTCTCTCTCTCTCTCTCTCTCTCTCTCTCTCTCTCTCTCTCTCTCTCTCGCCACTGCATTTCCTCCCTTGTTCTCTGTGGTTGCTCATCTTCAAATGGGTGTTACTGCCTGAGGGCATGAGACATGTACTTAGTGTGTCTAGTCACTGTACAGCTGTGCTCGATGCCCCCCTCAGTCACCACACAGAGAGCTATGCCTCATAACACAGTTCTGAGGCCAAGGCCAGCCATGCCCATCTCTCCTTCCCACTCTTTCTCTTCTCTCTTCATCCGTTCACCTAGCCCTCTAGCCTTCTATCCCACCATTTCCTCTCCCCATTCATAACTTTCTTCTCTCTTCATCCGTTCACCTAGCCCTCTAGCCTTCTATCCCACCATTTCCTCTCCCCATTCATAACTTTCTTCTCTCTTCATCCGTTCACCTAGCCCTCTAGCCTTCTATCCCACCATTTCCTCTCCCCATTCATAACTTTCTTCTCTCTTCATCCGTTCACCTAGCCCTCTAGCCTTCTATCCCACCATTTCCTCTCCCCATTCATAACTTTCTTCTCTCTTCATCCGTTCACCTAGCCCTCTAGCCTTCTATCCCACCATTTCCTCTCCCCATTCATAACTTTCTTCTCTCTTCATCCGTTCACCTAGCCCTCTAGCCTTCTATCCCACCATTTCCTCTCCCCATTCATAACTTTCTTCTCTCTTCATCCGTTCACCTAGCCCTCTAGCCTTCTATCCCACCATTTCCTCTCCCCATTCATAACTTTCTTCTCTCTTCATCCGTTCACCTAGCCCTCTAGCCTTCTATCCCACCATTTCCTCTCCCCATTCATAACTTTCTTCTCTGCTTTATTTTGTATTTTATTTTATTTTATTTTATCCAGGTTCTAGGTCTTTTTAGGATAAAGAAACCTCCTTTGGAAAAGAGACGTGGCGCAAATAGCTGCAGGGTGATCTCATCTGTTCTTCTATTCTCTCTTAAAAATATGTATTTGACCTGTGGTGTTTTGAGCAGGTCTGATAGACTGGTGTCCTCAACTCACTAGTCTAACGTAGAGGGGAGATGTTTGGGCTGCACCCTACTGTCTGCTAACACACTACAATAAGACAGGAGTCTCGGGTTTGATTACTGGGTGAGATTATTCCCAACGTGACAGCTAGTGCCCACTTTTTTTATTTTTATTTTATAGATGGAAGCCATGCACACAGGCATACCTGTTACACACTCTATTCTTTGGGGCAAATAAGAAAGCATGTTTTCTCTTTGGTAATGTTACTTTTGTTCACAGTGAAGAAGCAATATCTGCCCACTCTCAGATTTCCTATTCATCTTCTCATATTCATTGTGTGGTCCCACCGGTTACACACACACACACACACACACACACACACACACACACACACACACACACACACACACACACACACACACACACACACACACACACACACACACACAGTGAGAGGACAACAAGTTTGCCGTAGAGAGGAAGTTCCAAAAACATTAAAGCAAAGGCTCATGGGACAATTGGATCAAAACATACCGTACATACTGAACATCAAAGGTATCCATTTATTCAACCCTGGACTTGATCAGCAGTATTCAATGACACCCTCTTTGAAAGACACAGTAGTACTGTGACAGTACCAAGCAGAACAGACTTGGGACGTGTTAATTAGGGCACTCAATGGAAAATGTTTTAAAACTGTTTACAAAAGTGTGTTTTTTAATGTAAAAGTAGTCCCTTCCTGTTTTAAATCCATTTTCTTCTGTTTGGTACCTAATGAACATGGCCCTGGTGTCTGGGTTAGCCTCCGAAGGAATGGTTGTAGCAATGCGAATGCTCCGCCCACCTGTCCATTTGTCCTTTTCAGACATCGATAGTATCTCCTGTGTTTGCGGGGTGCAAAATCCACTTGTCACTTACATCTGGTTGGATTGATTGCTTTCATTTTACTCCGGCGATACTTTTCCACTTGTTTTTGCCATTCCTTTTTCCCCGTTTACGTAACGACCACAGAAATGTTTGCAACGACCTGTAAAACACACTCTGGTTATAGTTGAAATGGGGTCACTGGAATACATTGGCTTAATGTTGCATTTTTAAAAACACTGACTCTTCGTCAGTGATTTAACGCACCATCTCGATACTTACATCACAAGAAATAGTTAATTTCTTGTGCAATTGAAAAATGTTATAATTTAATACAGTTGAAATGTACAATGACATAGACTGACCAGGTGAATCAGGGTGAAAGCTATGATCCCTTATTTTAAATCCACTTCAATCAGTGTGTAGATGAAGTGGAGGAGACAGGTTAAAGAATGATTTTTAAGCCTTGAGACAATTGAGACATGGATTGTGTATATGTGCCATTCAAAGGATGAATGAGCAAGACAAAACATGTTAGTGCCTTCGAACGGGGTATGGTAGTAGCTGCCAGGTGCACCGGTTTGAGTGTGTATAGAACGGCAACGCTGCTGGGTTTTTCACGCTCAACAGTTTCCCATATCTTTTAAGAATGGACACCACCCAATGGACATCCAGCCAACTTGACACAACTGTGGGAAGCATTGGAGCCAACATGGGCCAGCATCCCTGTACCTGCATTTCCACTGGAATGCTTGAACTCCATTTATTTGTTAGTGCCAGTAGAAAGTTTTATGTGCTATAACTCAGTCAATATCTGATGGATCAAAAAAGTATCAATGCGTTTGTAGTATCTTCATCCATTGTCCAATGGTTGCATTTATTAGAATAGATTTTTAAACCTTTTAAAAATGTCGATGTCCGTTGCTAATGGTTGTCTGTCCCACACTGGGATCACTATGACCAATATGTTATGTCATGTCTCTGTCATGTGTGCCTCCTTAAGCGTTGTTTGTGTTGGTTGTTAACCTCTCCCTCAACAATGTGCTTCTAGTGGATATGTTTGTATTTTTGTTGAGGGTGTATTATGTCCTGTAGCATTGTTTCTGCCCTGTGTTGTACGACTCCCCAAGCTTCATTGGTGCTGTGTGTCTTACGGCATAGTTTTTGTATTTTGCATTATCTGTGCTGAGTATGTGTGTGTGTCCTACAGCGTTGTTTCTGTTGTCTGTTCCACTGTAATGCTGTTGCCCTCAGTGAGAGCAGCCCAGCCAGCAGGCCCAGTTCTGTTTTGCTTCCATGTGTCACTTTGAGTCATCAGTCAACCTGTCTTCGCCATGGCGACTACAGTGACATATGCCCACTTGTCTACTCTATGACGGACACGTATGCTGGACAGATACCGAGAGATGGAAACGCTATGGCACCAAAACTCACACCTCTATATCTTGTTTCCAGTGTGTGTGTGCTTGCGCGCGCGTGTGGGTGCGTGTGCATGTGTGTGTGTGTGTGTGGGTGGTGGGGGGGCTGTGTCTGTGTGTGTGTGTATCTGTGTGTGTATCTGTATGTTTGTGTCTGTGTGTGTATCTGTGCGTGTGTGTGGTGCAGTTGTGTGCCTAGCAGGAGTCAGACTTATAATGCTCAGATTTCCAGAACAGGCAACACGAGTAAACTGTCTCACATGATTTGTTCATTGTAAATTTGCACATACATACAGTGCATTCTGAAAGTATTCAGACCCCTTGACTTTTTCTACACTTTGTTATGTTACAGCCTTATTCTAAAAACAAGTTTTTAGAAAACCAGAAATATCTTATTAACATAAGTATTCAGACCCTTTGCTATGAGCCACGAAATTGAGCTCAGGTGCATCCTGTTTCCATTGATCATCCTTGAGGTGTTTCTACAACTTGATTGGAGTCCACCTGTGGTAAATTCAATTGATTGGACATGATTTGGAAAGGCACACACCTGTCTATATAATGTCCCATAGTTGACAGTGCATGTCAGAGCAAAAACCAAGCCATGAGGTCGAAGGAATTGTCCGTAGAGCTCTGAGACAGGATTGTGTCGAGGCACAGATCTGGGGAAGGCTACCAAAAAAATTCTGCAGCATTGACGGTCCCCAAGAACACAGTGGCCTCCAGCATTCCTAAATGGAAGAAGTTTGGAACCACCAAGACTCTTCCTAGAGCTGGCCACCCGGCATCTAATGGACTCTCAGACCATGAGAAACCAGATTCTCTGGTCTGATGAAACCAAGATTGAACTCTTTGGCCTGAATGTCAAGTGTCACGTCTGGAGGAAACCTGGCACCATCCCGATGGTGATGCAATAGTAAAAAATAATAGTAAAAATAGAGAAAAACTCTTGAATGAATTGGTGCGTCCAAACTTTTGACCGGTAGTGTATATGGATGCATTTGTGCGTTAAGGTAATGCTATGTTTACGCATGCTACAGATGTAGGATATTAACCCAACGTGGTCTCAGAGCATTTCCTATTATTCTGTTCGTAAATCCGAGCCACTCCATTTAGTATGAAACGTATGTTGCATTTCGTATTGTTTGTATTATTTTGTGGATAACCATAATCCATTTTGTGTGATATTTTACAAATTACAATTCGTAGGATACAGTATCTTACAAATTTCAATTCGTACGATATGTTACGAATTGCAATTAGTTCAATATTTTACGAATTTGCAAAACGTATGATATGTTAAGAATTCCAATTTGTTGTGGCTAACGTTAGCTAGGTAGCTAACATTAGCTAGGCTAGGGGTTAAGGTTAGGATTAAGGTTAGGGTTCGGAGTTAGGTTAAAGGGTTAAGGTTAGGGTTAGGGGAGGGTTAGCTAACATGCTAAGTATTTGCAAAGTAGCTAAAAAGTAGTAAGTTGCTAATTAGCTAAAATGCTAAAGTTGTCCGTGATACACTTCCGGCGCCGACAGAGATGCCCGCCTCGCTTCGCGTTCCTAGGAAACTATGCAGTATTTTGTTTTTTATGTGTTATTACCCCAACAAATATTAGGTGTTATTACATACAGTCGGGAGGAACTATTGGATATAAGAGCAACGTCAACTCACCAACATTACGACCAGGAATACAACTTTCCCGAAGCTGATCCTCTGTTTGGTCCACCACCCAGGACAATGGATCGGATCCCAGCCAGCGACCCAAAACAACGGCGCCGCAGAAGGGGCAGACGGAGCGGTCTTCTGGTCAGGCTCCGTAGACGGGCACAGCACGCGCACCACTCCCGAGCATACTACTCGCCAATGTCCAGTCTCTTGACAACAAGGTAGACGAAATCTGAGCAAGGGTTGCCTTCCAGAGAGACATCAGAGATTGTAACGTTCTTTGTTTCACGGAATCATGGCTCACTCGGGATACGTCATCAGAGTCGGTACAGCCACCTGGCTTCTTCACGCATCGCGCCGACAGAAACAAACCTCTCTCTGGTAAGAAGGGCTGGGGTGTATGCCTTATGATTAACGAGACGTGGTGTGGTCATAACATACAGGAACTCAAGTCCTTTTGTTCACCTGACCTAGAATTCCTTACAATCAAATGCTGACCGCATCTACCAAGAGAATTCTCTTCGATCATAATCACAGCCGCATATATCCCCCCTAAGCAGACACATCGAAGGCCCTGAAAGAACTTAATTTGACTCTATGTAAACTGGAAACCACATATCCTGAGGCTGCATTTATTGTATCTGGGGATTTTAACAAGGCTAATCTGAAAACAAGGCTCCCTAAATTTTATCAGCATATCGAATGCGCAACCCAGGCTGGCAAAATCCTGGATCATTGTTACAAGCATTTCACTACACTCACATTAACAACTGCTAACCATGTGTATGTGACAAATAAAATTTGATTTGATGAAATTCGAACATGCAACCTTTGGGTTATTAGACATTCGCAATACCGCCAGTATGTTCACATACACACAAACCGTTCTTCCCATACAAACATTCAACTTGAAATGAAACCACTCACTATACAACCAGTCTTAGAATTGATTTGATTATTTAAGTCAATTTCTTAAAAAGAAAACAAATACTGTGTTTCTTTCAGTATGACACTAGTAAAAAAAAAAAAAAACATTTACTTGTCAAGGATCCCTCCGGAACTGTCATTACGCACACCTGGCCCTTATTCCCTGTGATTAGTAATTGTATAAGTGTGCCCTTGGTTTACCAGTGTCCTGTCGATGTATTGTTACATTGTATGTTGGTTCGTGTGTTTTGCTGTGTGTTTTGGCTTTTGTGTCATTGTGGATTGCACAGATGATTACGGGTCTCATTCCGTGTGTTAATCATTGTGTGCTTGTGTTATTTATTCGAGGTACTCCTCCCTCTTTTGTTTGGGTTTCTACCCTGTGTTTTGTATAGTGTTTGTTTGGTTTTCGTCCCCGCGTCCATACACGGCACGCTGTAATTTGGGTAAAAAAATGTATACAAATATTATGCATTCCTGCGCCTGTCTCCCGAATCATTCATACCAGCGTGACATTACTGAAGATTTGGTTGTATTTGTTAAATCGCCCCAATGTCTGTACACCCCTAATGTGAGCACATGCAGTGTGAACAGATGAAATGTCACCACTGGTCTCTTATCATCCACCTCTACACTCAGGGCATGTTTAGCATTTAAGCTTCCCAAACCAGGACTGCTAACATTTACCGCCAGGGAAAGGACAGTGGGAAAGGTTTCCTCAGCCCCTCTGGATGGGCTGCAGGGAAGTTTTAATTCTTGCCATCTTGGTTCATTTGTTCCCCAGATTCCCCAACTGAATCCTTGCAATGACCACTCATGTGTGCATCCCCAATGAATTATTTAGGAGAGGGAAGAGGATGGGAAAGGGGAAGAGAAATGAGTGGAGATGATGGCGGCTTGGAGTAGGGGAGGAGAGGTGAGAAGAGAGGAGATGATGGAGGCTTGGAGTAGGGGTGGAGAGGTGAGAAGAGAGGAGATGATGGAGGCTTGGAGTAGGGGTGGAGAGGTGTGGAGATGATGGAGGCTTGGAGTAGGGGAGGAGAGGGGAGAGGAGATGATGGAGGCTTGGAGTAGGGGAGGAGAGGTGTGGAGATGATGGAGGCTTGGAGTAGGGGAGGAGAGGTGTGGTGATGATGGAGGCTTGGAGTAGGGGAGGAGAGGTGTGGTGATGATGGAGGCTTGGAGTAGGGGAGGAGAGGTGAGAGGAGAGGAGATGATGGCTTGGAGTAGGGGAGGAGAGGTGAGAGGAGAGGAGATGATGGAGGCTTGGAGTAGGGGAGGTGAGGTGTGAGGAGAGGAGATGGAGGCTTGGAGTAGTGGAGGAGAGGTCAGAGGAGAGGAGATGATGGAGGCTTGGAGTAGGGGAGGAGAGGTGTGAGGAGAGGAGATGATGGAGGCTTGGAGTAGTGGAGGAGAGGTGTGAGGAGAGGAGATGGAGGCTTGGAGTAGTGGAGGAGAGGTCAGAGGAGAGGAGATTATGGAGGCTTGGAGTAGGGGAGGAGAGGTGTGAGGAGAGGAGATGATGGAGGCTTGGAATAGGGGAGGAGAGGTGTGAGGAGAGGAGATGATAGAGGCTTGGAGTAGTGGAGGTGAGGTGAGAGGAGAGGAGATGATGGAGGCTTGGAATAGGGGAGGAGAGGTGAGAAGAGAGGAGATGATGGAGGCTTGGAGTAGGGGAGGTGAGGTGTGAGGAGAGGAGATGATGGAGGCTTGGAGTAGGGGAGGAGAGGTGAGAGGAGAGGAGATGATGGAGGCTTGGAGTAGGGGAGGAGAGGTGAGAGGAGAGGAGATGATGGAGGCTTGGAGTAGGGGAGGAGAGGTGTAGAGATGATGGAGAATGGAGTAGGGGAGGAGAGGGGAGAGGAGAGGAGATGATGGAGGAGGCTTGGAGTAGGGGAGGAGAGGTGTGAGGAGAGGAGATGATGGAGGCTTGGAGTAGTGGAGGAGAGGTGTGTAGATGATGGATGCTTGGAGTAGGGGAGGAGAGGTGTGGTGATGATGGAGGCTTGGAGTAGGGGACGAGAGGTGAGAGGAGATGATGGAGGCTTGGAGTAGTGGAGGAGAGGTGAGAGGAGAGGAGATGATGGAGGAGGCTTGGAGTAGGGGAGGAGTGGTGAGAGGAGATGGAGGTTTGGAGTAGGGGAGGAGGTTTGAGAGGAGAGGTGATGATGGAGGCTTGGAGTAGGGGAAGAGAGATGTGGAAAATAAACATGGGAGGGAGGTGAGAAGAGAGGTGGGAGAAAGGGAGAGTGGAGAAGAGGGAAATACATTGGGAGTGGGAGAACTGAATACTTAGACACACTATCTGCTGGATGTGTGTGTGTGTGTGTGTGTGTGTGTGTGTGTGTGTGTGTGTGTGTGTGTGTGTGTGTGTGTGTGTGTGTGTGTGTGTGTGTGTGTGTGTGTGTGTGTGTGTGTGTGTGTGTGAGTGTGTGTGTGTACGCACATGTGTATGTGTACATGGGGTCTGTTTCTTATATTTGTGCTCTGCTACTTCCAACATCCTTTTCAGATTGTATTGCTAATTTCCATAATTCATTAGACTTTCTCTCTCTTTGTCTGTTTATCTACTCTTTATCTATTCCAAGCCTCCATCATCTCCTCTCCTCACACCTCTCCTCCCCTACTCCAAGCCTCCATCATCTCCACACCTCTCACCTCTCCTCCCCTACTCCAAGCCTCCATCATCACCACACTCACCTCTCCTCCACCACACCTCAAGGATGAACCAGACTTGTGGAGGTCTACAATTTTAAACTGAGGTCTTGGCTGATTTCTTTTGATTTTTCCATGATGTCAAGCAAAGAGGCACTGAGTTTGAAGGTAGGCCTTGAAATACATCCACAGGTACACCTCCAATTGACTCAAATGATATCAATTAGCCTATCAGAAGCTTCTAAAGCCATAACACCATTTCTGGAAGCTGTTTAAAGGCACAGTCAACTTAGTGTATGTAAACTTCAGACCCACTGGAATTGTGATACAGTGAATTATAAGTCAAATAATCTGTCTGTAAACTATTGTTGGAAAAATGACTTGTGTCATGCACAAAGTAGATGTCCTAACCGACTTGCCAAAACTATAGTTTGTTAACAAGAAATTTGTGGTGTGGTTGAAAAACGAGTTTTAATGACTCCAACCTAAGTGTATGTAAACTTCCGACTTCAACTGTAGATCTCCGCTCGGAAAAAAAAGAAAGCTAAGTAACATTATGCCTTCTCATTGCAGTCGCTGTCCTCGTTATATACAGTTGAACTATCGCCTTATAGCCGAGTTGCAAGCTTGGCTTCAGATGCTATCGTTAGGCAAGGACAATTTAAATGTAGGAAATAATGATACAGCGTCTTTGCCACCAGGGAATATAGGTAGTAGTGTTAATCCCCCTGCACAGTCCCCGCAGCCAGACAATTTTCTCATGGCTTCTGGAAAGAAATATTTCGGCATGCTCAACCGGTGTCACTCATTCAGCCGATATAACCTTTCAACCAGTTTTCCCCACTATGCAATGAGTTAGAGTCAGAGCCTGAGCCTTCTCAGGTCTGTCCTCCACCCATTACGGGTCTGAGCCGCTCAAGGCATTCCACCATTAGCTCTGAGAAATTGAAATCCTAGTCATAGGCGACTCCATTACCCGCAGTATTAGACTTAAAAATAATCATCCAGTGACCATACACTGTTAACCAGGGGGCAGGGCTACCGACGTTAAGGCTAATCTGAAGATGGTGCTGGCTGAGCCCAAAACTGGCGAGTGTAGATGGTATAGGGATATTGTTATCCACATCGGCACCAACGATGTTAGGATGAAACAGTCAGAGGTCACCAAGTGCAACATAACTTCAGCGTGTAAATCAGCTAGAAAGATGTGTTGACACCGAGTTATTGTCTCTGGCCCCCTCCCAGTTAGGGGGAGTGATCACACAACTTAATCGCTGGTTGAAAACTGTTTTCTGCCCCTCCCAAAAGATATAATTTGTAGATAACTGGCCCTCTTTCTGGGACTCCCCCACAAACAAACCCAAGCCTGGCCTGCTGAGGAGTGACGGACTTCATCCAAGTTGGAGGGGTGCTCTCATCTTATCTATCAACATAGACAGGGCTCTAACTCCTCTAGCTCCACAATGAGATAGGGTGCAGGCCAGGTAGCAGGCAGTTAGCCAGCCTGCCAGGTTAGTGGAGTCGGCCACTAGCACAGTCAGTGTAGTCAGCTTAATTTTCCCCATTGAGACCGTGTATGTGCCTCAATCTAGGCCGGGCCGAACTAAACATGGCGGTGTTCGCCTTAGCAATATCACTGGAATAAAGACCTCCATTCCTGCAATTATTGAAAGAAAGGACTACTTAATGTTAGATCCCTCACTTCCAAGGCAGTCATAGTCAATGAACAAATCACTGATCATGACCTTGATGTAAAATCTATGCAGCCTACTCAATCACTTTTTTATAGCTACTGTTTACAGGCCTCGCGGGCCGTATACAGCATTCCTCACTGAGTCCCATGAATTCCTATAGGACCTTGTAGTCATGGCAGATAATATTTATTTTTAAGTGGTTCGGACCACTAAACAACTATTGATTTAGAACCACAGAGTTAACACATGTCGCAAAGAAAACAGGAGCTGCCTCCACTATTCCAGCACCATTTCCACTTCAACATCATTAAAACACCTCTGCTTAGTCTAATACAGTGACAACTAAAAGAATCAGTTAACTACCTAACTGAGGATCTACATTTAGCTTGCGTAATACCCTAGATGCAGTCGCACCCCTAAAAACAAAAAACATTTGTCACAAGACATTAGCTCCCTGGTATACAGAAAATACCCGAGCCCTGAAGCAAGCTTCCAGAAAATACCCGAGCCCTGAAGCAAGCTTCCAGAAAATACCCGAGCCCTGAAGCAAGCTTCCAGAAAATACCCGAGCCCTGAAGCAAGCTTCCAGAAAATTGGAACAGAATTGCGCCCCACCAAACTAGAAGTCTTCTGACTAGCTTGGAAAGACAGTACCATGCAATATCGAAGAGCCCTCACTACTGCTCGATCCGCCTACTTTTACAACCTAATTGAGGAGAATAAAAACAATTTGAAATGTATTTTTGATACTGTCGCAAAGCTAACTAAAAAGCAGCATTCCCCAAGAGTGGATGACCTTTTCTTCAGCAGTTATTGTTAGAAAGCAAATTACAGACTCCTCTTTGTAATCTGCGTATTTCTCCAAAACTCAGTTGTCTTGAGTCTGCACAGAACTGCTATGACCTAGGATCAATGGAGACACTCAAGTTTTTTTATACTGTATCTCTCGACACATTCACAAAAATAGTCATGGCCTCTAAAACGTCCAGCTTCTTACTGGACCCTATTCCAACTAAACTACCTAAAGAGCTAATTCCTGTGCTTGGTCTTCCTATGTTGAACATAATAAACGGCTCCCTATCTTTCGGATATGTACCAAACTCACTAAAAGTGGCAGTAATAAAGCCTCTCCTGAAAAAGCCAAACCGTGACCGGGAAAATGTATATCTCTATATCGAGTCTCCCATTCCTCTCAAACATTTTAGTAAAAAGCTGCGCAGCAACTCACTGCCTTCCTGAAAACAAATAATGTATACGAAACGGGTATTAGACCCCATCATAGTACTGAGACTGCACTCGGAATGTGGTATATTACTTTTTAATGCTGTGAGACCAAGGCTCTGCATCTGTCCTCGTGCTCCTAAACCTTAGTGTCGCTTCTCCCCACCACATTGCAAAATGTGTAGATCTGCAGGAAATTAGCTGTAAAACTGCAACAACAAGAACAAAATTATGTTAAGCAAACATATTTGTTTTCATTGTGTTAATAAAATACTTTTCTGCTAACAGATCCCTCTGTACATATTCAATTATAGTTTTTAATCCTGGTGCTGAGTTAATAGGCTATGTGTTTGTAGATCGACTGAGCTGAATGAAGCTACAGCAACCAATGTGTTAATGGCTGGGATCATTTCTGCTTGTTTTTGCTCTTTTTCAAATAGCTTTTTAGAGTTTTTAAATTGTCTAGAAATGCAGTAAATAAGCTTTTCCCCTGTCCCCTAAGCTGGGGGTAAGAATGGTAGTAGATGCCAGGCGCAACGGTTTGAATGTGTGAAGAACTGAAACCCTGCTGTGTTTTTCACACTCAACAGTTTCCTGTGTGTATCAAGAATGGTCCACCACCCAAAGGACATCCAGCCAACTTGACACAACTGTGGGAATCATTGGAGTCAACATGGGCCAGAATCCCTGTGGAACGCTTTTAACACCTTGCAGAGTCCATGCCCCGACAAATTGAGGCTGTTCTGAGGGCATAAAGGGGTACAACTCAATATTAGGAAGGTATTCTTAATGTTTTGTTCACTCAGTGTAGAATGCAGTGTATGGAGTCTCTTTTAATGTTTTCACCTTTAATTGAACATTTTGATATCCAGCACCTGCTCAGGGACATATGACCCCACACACCAACCAAGACACATGCACGCACAAATGTGCCACGTCTGAAAGGCTGTACCTTACAGTGCCTTGCAAAATTATTCACCCCCTTGGCCTTTTTCCAATTTTGTTGCATTACACTCAGTAATTTAAATTGATTTTTATTTGGATTTCATGTAATGGACATACACAAAATTGTCCAAATTGGTGAAGTGAAATGAAAAAAATTACTTAAAAAAAAAATATATAAAACAAAAACGGAAAAGTGGTGCATGCATATGTATTCACCCACTTTGCTATGAAGCCCCTAAATAAGATCTGGTGCAACCAATTACCTTCAGAAGTCACATAATTAGTTAAATAAAGTCCACCTGTGTGCAATCTAAGTGTCACATGATCTGTCACATGATTTTAGTATATATGCACCTGTTCTGAAAGGCCCCTGAGTCTGCAACACCACTAAGCAATGGGCACCACCAAGCAAGTGGCACCATAAAGATCAAGGAGCTCTCCAAACAGGTCAGGGACAAAGTTGTGGAGAAGTACATATCAGGGTTGGGTTATAAAATAATATCCCACGAACATCCCACGGAGCACCATTAAATCCATTATAAAAAAAAGAGAAAGAATATGGAACCACAACAAACCTGCCAAGAAAGGGCCGCCCACCAAAACTCACAGACCAGGCAAGGAGGGCATTAATCAGAGAGGCAACAAAGAGACCAAAGATAACCCTGAAGGAGCTGCAAAGCTCCACAGTGGAGATTGGAGTATCTGTCCACAGGACCACTTTAAGCCAGGTCGCAATTGTAAATGAGAACTTGTTCTCAACTTGCCTACCTGGTTAAATAAAGGTGAAATAAATAAAAATAAAAAAAATAAATAAAAAAGCCGTACACTCCACAGAGCTGGGCTTTACGGAAGAGTGGCCAGAAAAAACGACATTGCTTAACTTCTTGCGGATCATTGGGACACTAGCGTCCCATCTGGCCAACATCCGGTGAAATTGCAGAGCGCCAAATTCAAATTAAATTTCTATAAATATTTAACTATCATTAAATCACAAGTGCAATACATCAAAATAAAGCTTAACTTGTTGTTAATCCAGCCGCCGTGTCAGATTTCAAAAAGGCTTTACAGCGAAAGCAAACCATGCGATTATCTGAGGACAGCGCCCAGCATACAAATGCATAACAAATCATTTTCAACCAGGGAGTTGCGACACGAAAGTCAGAAATAGCGATATAATATATGCCTTACCTTTGAAGATCTTCTTCTGGTGGCACTCCAAAAGGTCCCAGTTACATTACAAATGGTCCTTTTGTTCAATAAAGTCCTTCTTTATATCCATAAAAACTCAGTTTAGCTGGCGAGCTTCAGTCAATAATCCACTCGGTTTCCCTCCTTCAAAATGCATACAAAATGAATCCCAAACATTACCAATAAACTTATCCAAACAAGTCAATCAACGTTTATGATCAAACCTTAGATACCGTAATACGCAAATAAACAATAACATTTAAGACGGAGAATCATTATTGTCTTTACCGGAGATAAACAAAAAGGACACGCTCTCTTGGAAACACTACAGCCAAAATGGGAGCCACTTAGAAAAACTACAACTTCTCCTTAATTTTTCCAAAAACCAGCCTGAAACTCTTTCTAAAGACCACTGACATCTAGTGGAAGCCCTTGGAACTGCAATCGGGGACGATTTCGCCCTATTATAAAAGTGCCAGCCATTGAAATCAGTGGTATGCTGAATATTCTTTTTTATTGTTGATGGCTTGTCCTCAGGGTTCCGCCTGCCATTTCAGTTCTGTTATACTCACAGACATTATTTTAACAGTTTTAGAAACTTTAGAGTGTATCCAAATCTATCCAAATCTACCAATTATATGCATATCCTAGCTTCTGGGCCTGAGTAGCAGGCAGTTAACTTTGGGCACGCTTTTCATCCGGACGTCAAAATACCGCCCCCTATCCCAAAGAAGTTAAAGAAAAAAATAAGCAAACAGGTTTGGTGTTCGCCAAAGGCATGTGGGAGACTCCCGAAAATGGAAGGTACTGGTTAGATGAGACTAAAATTCAGCTTTTTGGCCATCAAGGAAAACGCTATGTTTGGCGCAAACCCAACAACTCTCATCACCCCGAGAAGATCATCCCATCAGTGAAGCATGCTGGTGGCAGCATCATGCTGTGGGTATGTTTTTCATCGGCAGGGACTGGGAAATTGGTCAGAATTGAAGGAATGATCGATGGCGCTAAATACAGGGAAATTCTTGGGGGAAACCTGTTTCAGTCTTCAAGAGATTTGAGACTGGGACGGAGGTTCACCTTCCAGCAGGACATTGACTGTAAACATACTGATAGAGCAATACTCGAGTCGTTGAAAAGGGGAAACATTTAAATGTCTTGGAATGGTTTAGTCAAAGCCCAGACCTCAATCAAATTGAGAATCTGTGGTATGACTTAAAGATTGCTGTACACCAACGGAACCCATCCAACTTGAAGGAGCTGGAACAGTTTTGCCTTGAATAATGGGCAAAAATCCCGTGGCTGGATGTGCCAAGCTTATAGAGACATACCCCAAGAGACTTGCAACTGTAATTTAATTGCTGCAAAAGGTGGCTCTACAGAGTATTGACTTTGGGGGGGGGGGGGTGAATAGTTATGCGCGCTCAAGTTTTTCAGTTTTTTTGTCTTATTTATTGTTTGTTTCACCAGTAAAACATATTTTGCATCTTCAAATTAGTAGGCATGTTGTGTAAATAAAATGATACAACCCCCCCAGAAAATCTATTTTAATTCCAGGTTATAAGGCAACAAAATTGGATAAATGCCAATACTTTTGCAGGCCACTGTATTTTTGACTTTCAATACTCAGAAGTGGTGCGTGGGTAAAATCCCTGTGGAAGCCAAGCCATATTACAACCTGTGCTGTGATAATTGCGTTGTTTGCTCTATACCCTGTTAATTCATATGCCTTGCGACCGTGATATATAGGCCTAAAGGCCGAGATAATAAATTCAACCACATCTTTGTTTTATCATAAAACCGGATGGTAACCTCTGTCCTGTGAAGTCCACAACGCATATTGCATGTACAGTAACAGACCTACATGACCTACAGCATTGTCAAGCAAGTTAAGTCCACTTCAACATCATCAAAACACCTCTGCTTAGTCTAATACAGTGACAACTAAAAGACACCAAAAACAATTTAGCCGAATCAAGAGAGGCGCTGTTTCGCTCACTCGGATGCTGTCTCCTGTGAGATACATTCAGCCTCTTGCGAATTGAAGGAAAATTAGGAAACATAGAGAGACAAATTATAAATTATCATTATTATTATTATTTTTTTAATTTTGGGGGGGAAGCCTGGCTTCCCTTGGCATCCATGAATACACACCACTAGCAATACTACTCGGTGACTACTGTAAACACACATTAAATAACCGTTCCATTGGGAAGGAAAGGAGGGGGAGGGTGGGATAGGATGGGTGGTTAGAACATCCTCCTAGGGGAGCAACCGACTGGATCCACCCCTCCTCCTTGGCTCTGTCTGGGGGAGGTACATTAAGCCCCAGTGGATTTGAGAGAGGCCCGGATTGTTCATTAATAAAGAAAGGATGAGACTAGGAGTGGTGGTGGGGTTAGGGGGTGAGGGTGGGGGTTAGGGGGTGGTGTGTGGGGGTTAGGTGGTTGGGGGAGGGAGGAAGGGGGTTCAGGGGCAGGGGAATCGAGGGGGGAAGGAGGTAGGGGGTGGGTAGGAGCAGGGTGCGAGGGGGGAAGGGGCAGACTAAAAGGGAGTGGGAGAGAAAGAGCAGGGGAAAGAATGAATGATACAGAGGGGGAGGGAGGGAGAAAGGGGCTACTTCATATTAGACAGTAATTAAATAATCATCTGTGTTTCCCTTGCTCACCTCCTCCCCTCTGCCTCCATAAGCACCAGTGGCCACAACACCTGTCACAACTAATCACCCTCACACACACACACACACACACACACACACACACACACACACACACACACACACACACACACACACACACACACACACACACACACACACACACACACACACACACACACACACACACACACAGCCTCATAAACAACACACAGAGACACCTAAACACATAAAATAAGAAACAAAAACAAAAACAGTGATGTGTGTGTATCGTATGATAATGGCCTTACAGATGAATATACCTTATGGGGACTAGTCAGAGATTTACAGACAGGGATCTTCAAATAAATGTTTGGATAATCTCCCCACCCCCACTAGCTTGTCCTACTGTGTATCAGATATCTGCTGTTCTCCCCCAGGTGGGGGTTAAGCTCTGATCGGGCCTGGGTGATCGGGGGCTGGGGGATGGTGGGCGGTGGTAGACTGAAGGTTGGAGATGAGGACACACTATCAACCCTAATTAAAAACAGCCCACACCAGGACAGAGCAGATGATCCAATATGTATGTCAATTTTGACAATGAAAATAGTGACTAAAATATTCGTCAAACACCTATTTCCAGTGGCAGTTGACGAGATGACATCTGACTAAATAGACCCAGAAAAAAAGTAAATGAAAATTAGTTTTAATTTCTGTTGAGGAAAACAAGATAAGACTAAATTATCTCTGTGACTAAAATCTGACTAGTAATTGGCCTGGGCAAGAGCTTTTGGAGAGATTGAGAGCGTTTCAGTGCAGGACATTAACAGAATTGTAAGGCTTTCTCATTGCAATGTTGCAGTGTGGTGGAAAAGAAATACCATGCCCAGGTCATTCACTAGTCACTTTTCTACCTGACAACCATTCTCCAACATGGCAGCAACAAATCATTGATGCAAATAAGGCACATACCAAGGCTACTCTCCCAGTGGTACAAGCTCCCTGTAGAAAAAGGGCTGACGTTTGGAGCCACTTTACTTATCGTGTCGATTCAAACAAGACTGAATGCAACATTTTCACGGGGGGAGAAAGCGTTTGCACCCATAATTTGACAGGGAAAAATATACCAAACTCAAGAGACATCTGAAAGCGCATCATTCCAATATACTGTATATGCTCAGATAATAATAGATTGATAATGCTAGCTAGTTAGCTTGCTGCAACCAATCAGACCACTACTTATGACAGAACTTTGGTTATAGCTACAGTATGTCAACGGGTAGGGCTCCAGACTGGGATCATTTAGTGCATTTTGCCACCCTTTGACTTGGCTGCGCAAGTTTCATTTTTAATTGGTTGCATCAGTGTGAGCTGAACATTCTGTCACACCCTGATCTGTTTCACCTGTCTTTGTGATTGTCTCCACCCCCCTCCAGGTGTCGCCCATCTTCCTCATTATCCCCTGTGTATTTATACCTGTGTTCTCTGTTTGTCTGTTGCCAGTTCATCTTGTTTGTCAAGTCAACCAGTGTTTTTGTTCTCAGCGCCTGGGAATTTTATTGATAGAACGTTAGCCCATAGTTTAGGGATCCCCATTGTTCCCGTTGCTGGGCCCTTCCCCGTTCACGCCTTAGATAGTCGACCATTAGGGTCAGGGTTGATTAGGGAGATCACCGCTCCTTTGGGCATGGTGACGCAGGGGGGTCACAAGGAGAGAATTAGTCTCTTCCTTATTGACTCTCCTGTGTTTCCCGTGGTGCTGGGCCTACCCTGGTTAGCTTGTCATAACCCCACTGTTTCTTGGCCACAGAGGGCTCTCACGGGGTGGTTGCGAGATTGCTCAGGTAGGTGTTTAGGGGTTTCCGTTGGTGCTACTACGGTGGAGAGTCCAGACCAGGTCTCCACCGTGCGCATTCCCCCTGAATATGCCGATTTGGCTCTCGCCTTCTCTAAAAAGAAGGTGACTCAATTACCACCCCATCGACGGGGCGATTGTGCGATAAATCTCCTGGTAGACGCTGCACTTCCCAGGAGTCACGTGTATCCCCTCTCACAGGCGGAAACGGAGGCTATGGAAACATATGTCTCCAAATCCCTGCGTCAGAGGTACATTCGGTCCTCCACTTCACCCACCTCCTCGAGTTTCTTTTTTGTGAAGAAGAAGGAGGGAGGTCTGCGCCTATGTATTGACTATCGGGGTCTGAATCAGATCACTGTGAGGTATAGTTACCCGCTACCGCTCATAGCCACAGCGATTGAGTCAATGCACGGGGAGCGCTTCTTCACCAAACTAGATCTCAGGAGCGCTTACAATCTGGTGTGTATCCGGGAGGGAGACAAGTGGAAGACAGCTTTCAGTACCACCTCAGGGCACTATGAGTACCTCGTCATGCCGTACGGGTTGATGAATGCGCCATCAGTCTTCCAAGCCTTTGTAGACGAGATTTTCAGGGACCTGCACGGGCAGGGTGTAGTGGTGTATATTGATGACATTTTGATATACTCCGCTACACGCGCCGAGCATGTGTCCCTGGTGCGCAGGATGCTTGGTCGCCTGTTGGAGCATTACCTGTACGTCAAGGCTGAGAAATGCCTGTTCTTCCAACAGTCCATCTCCTTCTAGGATATCGCATTTCCACCTCAGGGGTGGAGATGGAGAGTGACCGCATTTCAGCCGTGTGTAATTGGCCGACTCCCACCACGGTAAAGGAGGCGCAGCGGTTCTTAGGGTTTGCCAACTACTACCGGAGGTTTATCCGGGGTTTTGGTCAGGTAGCGGCTCCCATTACCTCACTGCTGAAGGGGGGCCCGGTAGCAGTGGTCAGCTGAGGCGGACAGGGCTTTTAGTCACCTGAGGGCTCTGTTTACCTCGGCTCCCGTGCTGGCCAATCCGGATCCCTCTTTGGCGTTCATAGTGGAGGTGGACGCGTCCGAGGCTGAGGAGCTGTGCTCTCTCAGCGCTCGGGTACACCACTGAAGCTCCGCCCCTGTGCCTTCTTCTCGAAGAGGCTCAGCCCGGCGGAGTGAAACTATGACGTGGGGGACCGGGAGCTGTTGGCTGTCGTCAAGGCCTTGAAGGCGTGGAGACATTGGCTTGAGGGGGCTAGACACCCTTTTCTCATCTGGACTGATCACCGCAATCTGGAGTACATACGGGCAGCGAGGAGACTGATGGTGGGTGGTGGCACTGGAATCATCATCTCTCCCAAGTGGACATTCTCTCTTTCTCCCCTGACCCATCTGTCTATCTCCTCATTTGAATTCCATGCTGTCACAGTCACTAGCCCATTCAAGCTTAACCTCCCTGGGCGTTTCTTTTTTTGCTGAGTTTATATACACACACCACCGTTCAAAAGTTTGGGGTCACTTAGAAATGTCCTTGTTTTTCAAAGAAAAGCACACTTTTGTCCATTTAAAATAACATCAAATTGATCAGAAATACAGTGTAGACCATTGTTAACATCCGTATCATTTATCGCCCTCCAGGTTCCCTTGGAGAGTTCATCAATGAGCTTGACGCCTTGATAAGTTCCTTTCCTGAGGATGGCTCACCCCTCACAGTTCTGGGTGACTTTAACCTCCCTACGTCTACCTTTGACTCATTTCTCTCTGCCTCCTTCTTTCCACTCCTCTCCTCTTTTGACCTCACCCTCTCACCGTCCCCCCCTACTCACAAGGCAGGCAATACGCTTGACCTCATCTTTACTAGATGCTGTTCTTCTACTAATCTCACTGCAACTCCCCTCCAAGTCTCCGACCACTACCTTGTATCCTTTTCCCTCTCGCTCTCCTCCAAAACTACTCACTCTGCCCCTACTCAGATGGTATTGCGCCGTCGCAACCTTCGCTCTCTCTCTCCTGCTACTTTCTCCTCTTCCATCCTATCATATCTTCCCTCTGCTCAAACCTTCTCCAACCAATCTCCTGATTCTGCTTCCTCAACCCTCCTCTCCTCCCTTTCTGCATCCTTTGACTCTCTATGTCCCCTATCCTCCCGGCCGGCTCGGTCCTCCCCTCCTGCTCCGTGGCTTGACGACTCATTGCGAGCTCACAGAACAGGGCTCTGGGCAGCCGAGTGGAAATGGAGGAAAACTAGCCTCCCTGCGGACCTGGCATCTTTTCACTCCCTCCTCTCTACATTTTCTTCCTCTGTTTCTGCTGCTAAAGCCACTTTCTACCACTCTAAATTCCAAGCATCTGCCTCTAACCCTAGGAAGCTCTTTGCCACCTTCTCCTCCCTCCTGAATCCTCCTCCCCCTCCCCCCCTCCTCCCTCTCTGCGGATGACTTCGTCAACCATTTTGAAAAGAAGGTTGACAACATTCGATCCTCATTTGTTAAGTCAAACGACACCGCTGGTCCTGCTCACGTTGCCCTACCCTATGCTTTGACCTCTTTCTCCCCTCTCTCTCCAGATGAAATCTTGCGACTTGTGACGGCCGGCCGCCCAACAACCTGCCCACTTGACCCTATCCCCTCCTCTCTTCTCCAGACCATTTCCGGAGACCTTCTCCCCTACCTCACCTCGCTCATCAACTCATCCTTGACCGCTGGCTACGTCCCATCCGTCTTCAAGAGAGCGAGAGTTGCACCCCTTCTCAAAAAACCTACACTCGATCCCTCCGATGTCAACAACTACAGACCAGTATCCCTTCTTTCTATTCTCTACAAAACTCTTGAGCGTGCCGTCCTTGGCCAGCTCTCTTGCTATCTCTCTCAGAATGACCTTCTTGATCCAAATCAGTCAGGTTTCAAGACTGGCCATTCAACTGAGACTGCTCTTCTCTGTGTCACGGAGGCTCTCCGCACTGCTAAAGTTAACTCTCTCTCCTCTGCTCTCATCCTTCTAGACCTATCTGCTGCCTTTGATACTGTGAACCATCAGATCCTCCTCTCCACCCTCTCTGAGTTGGGCATCTCCGGCGCGGCTCACTCTTGGATTGCATCCTACCTGACAGGTCGCTCCTACCAGGTGGCGTGGCGAGAATCCATCTCCGCACCACGTGCTCCCACCACTGGTGTCCCCCAGGGCTCAGTTCTAGGCACACACTTGGCTCTGTCATATCCTCACATGGTCTCTCCTATCATTGCTACGCAGACGACACACAATTCATCTTCTCCTTTCCCCCTTCTGATAACCAGGTGGCGAATTGCATCTCTGCATGTCTGGCAGACATATCAGTGTGGATGACGGATCACCACCTCAAGCTGAACCTCGGCAAGACGGAGCTGCTCTTCCTCCCGGGGAAGGACTGCCCGTTCCATGATCTCGCCATCACGGTTGACAACTCCATTGCGTCCTTCTCCCAGAGTGCTAAGAGCCTTGGCGTGACCCTGGACAACACCCTGTCGATCTCAGCTAACATCAAGGCGGTGACCCGATCCTTTAGGTTCATGCTCTACAACATTCGCAGAGTACGACCCTGCCTTACACAGGAAGCGGTGCAGGTCCTAATCCAGGCACTTGTCATCTCCCGTCTGGATTACAGCAACTCGCTGCTGGCGGGGCTCCCTGCCTGTGCCATTAAACCCTTACAACTCATCCAGAACGCCGCAGCCCATCTGGTGTTCAACCTTCCCAAGTTCTCGCACGTCAGCCTGCTCCTCCGCACACTCCACTGGCTTCCAGTTGAAGCTCGCATCTGCTACAAGACCATGGTGCTTGCCTACATAGCTGTGAGGGGAACGGCACCTCCGTACCTTCAGGCTCTGATCAGTCCCTACACCCAAAGAAGGGCACTGCGTTCATCCACCTCTGGCTTGCTCGCCTCCCTATCTCTGCGGAAGCACAGTTCCCACTCAGCCCAGTCAAAACTGTTCGCTGCTCTGGCACCCCAATGGTGGAACAAGCTCCCTCACGAAGCCAGGACAGCGGAGTCAATCACCACCTTCCGGAGACACCTGAAACCCCACCTCTTTAAGGAATACCTGGGATAGGATAAAGTAGTCCTTCTACCCCCCCCCCCGCCCCCAAAATATATAGATGTACTAGTGTAAAGTGGTTGTTCCACTGGATATCATAAGGAGAATGCACCAATTTGTAAGTCGCTCTGGATAAGACCGTCTGCCAAATGACGTAAATGTAAATGTCAATGAACCCTCGCCAGGCAAGGTGGGCCATGTTTTTCACTCGTTTTGTGTTTACCCTTTCCTACAGACCAGGCTCCCAGAATGTGAAGGCAGACGCATTGTCCCGGCTGTATGACACAAAGGAGCGTCCCATGGATCCCACTCCCAAACTCCCCGCCTCCTGCCTGGTGGCGCCGGTAGTGTGGGAGCTGGACACGGACATTGAGCAGGCGTTACGTGCAGAGCCCGCTCCCGTCCAGTGTCCCGCTGGGTGTCTGTACGTCCCGTCTGCTGTTCGTGACCGGTTGATCTATTGGGCCCACACGTCACCCTCCTCTGGTCGTCCTGGGATCGGTTGGACAGTGCGCTGTTTGAGCGGGAGGTACTGGTGGCCTACCTTGGCTAAGGACGTGAGGGTTTATGTTTCCTCCTGCTCGGTGTGCGCCCAGTGTAAAGCTCCTAGGCACCTGTCCAGAGGTAAGCTACACCCCTTACCCGTCCACATCGGCCTTGGTCGCACCTGTCGGTGGATTTTCTGACTGATCTTCCACCCTCACAGGGTAACACCGCGATCCTGGTTGTTGTGGATCGTTTCTCTAAGTCCTGTCGTGTCCTCCCTCTGCCCGGTCTCCCTACGGCCCTACAGACTGCGCAGGCCTTGTTTACACACGTCTTCCAGCACTACGGGGTGCCTGAGGATATAGTGTCTGATCGGGGTCCCCAGTTCACGTCTAGGGTCTGGAAGGCGTTCATGGAACGTCTGGGGGTCTCGATCAGCCTTACTTCAGGGTTTCACCCCGAGAGTAATTGGCAGGTGGAGAGAGTGAACCAGGATGTGGGCAGGTGTCTGCGGTCCTATTGCCAGGACCGGCCAGGGGAGTGGGCGGCATTCGTGCCCTGGGCCGAGATGGCACAGAACTCACTTCGCCACTCCTCCACTTACCTCTCTCCCTTCCAGTGCGTACTGGGGTACCAGCCGGTTCTGGCTCCTTGGAGTTAGAGTCAGACCGAGGTTCCTGCGGTGGACGACTGGTTCAGGCGCGCGGAGGAGACATGGGAAGCTGTCCATGTGCACCTTCAGTAGGCCGTGACGCGCCAAAAGGTGAACGCAGATCGCCACCGCAGTGAGGCCCCGGTGCGAACAAACCCGGGGGACCGGGTTTGGCTCTCGACCCGAAACCTGCCCTGCTGGAAGCTGGGTCCGCAGTTTGTGGGGCCATTTAAAGTCCTGAGGAAAGTGAACGAGGTTTGTTATAGGTTACAGCTTCCACCCGATTACCATATTAACCCCTTGTTCCATGTGTCTCTCCTCAGGCCAGTGGTGGCTGGCCCGCTCCAGGAGTCTGAGGTGCAGGAGCTTCCTTCGCCCCCTCTAGACATTGGGGGGGCCCCGGCGTACTCCGTTCGCTACATACTGGATTCGAGGCGTTGGGCGAGAGGCCTTCAGTATCTCGTGGAGTGGGAGGGCTACAATCTGGAGGAGAGGTGCTGGGTTCTGGTCGAGGACGTGTTGGACCCTTCAATGCTGCAGGAGTTCCACCGTCTTCGCCCGGATCGCCCTGCGCCTCGCCCTCCAGGTCGTCCCCGAGGCCGCTGTCGACGCGCTGCTGGAGCCGCTCGTCAAGGGGGGGGGTACTGTCACCGACCTTCTAGCCATCGCTGATCCACTTTTCATTTTCCATTGGTTTTGTCTTGTCTTCCATCACACCTGGTTCCAATTCCATCAAATACATGTTGTGTATTTAACCCTCTGTTCCCCCTCATGTCCTTGTCGGTAATTGTTTCTTGTAGTGCTTATGCACGGTATGCTGGTATTTACCTGGTTTTGTTTGACCCATTTATTGTATTGTTCTGTTGACGGTGGTTTATGGATATTAAACGAAACCGTTGTAAGTCAGTTTTCGCTCTCCTGCGCCTGACTTCTCTGCCGCCAGTATGCAATGAACTACAGGGACGACTCGGTGAAACATAAGATATTACAGTTTTTAATGTCTTGTTGGTAAGATATACGTGATCGTAGTTCGTCTGTTTTATTATCGATTTATTGTACTTTGGCTAATAGGACCGATGGTAAAGGTAGATTACCCTCTCGGAAAAAGGTACCCGGATCTTCGTCCACGATAATTCAGTCTCTTTCTCCTGCGAATTGCGGGGATGAGGGCCTTGTCGGGAGTCTGAAGGAAATTCTTCCCATCCGACTCGTTGAATAAAACGTATTCCTCCAGTATGGGGTGAGTAATCGCTGTCCTGATATCTATAAGCTCTTTTCAGTCATAAGACACGGTGGCAGAAACATTATGTGCAACATAACTTACATACACAATAGCACAATTGGTTACAGAATCATAAAACGGCAGCCATCTCCTTCTGCGCCATTGTCTCTCCTACACAACCCCATATGGCGATGTAGACTTCTGGCTGGGCCGTCAGGGTTTGGCTTTATGTTGTAGGAGTGGGTGGGCAGTGCTGTCTGTGTGTATTCCTTCACTCACTCATTCATTCATTTTCACTTAGGTTAGCCAGAGGCAGGGTAATGTAGCATATAGACAGTATGTGCTGCTAATATGGCCACCACTATTGACGGTCATCTAGATAGCCTTTATAAGCTGGAAAATAATATTTTACATATTATGTTTGTTAATATTATGCCTATGAAGGTCCAACTAGTGGAGTAGACCACTACTGCTGTGGCTGTTGTCGTATAGGCTACTTATGCATTTCAAAAGGTTCAGACGCTATAGCCCTTATTGTACTAGCTGTTTACCAATCACTTTGTATCTTTACTATATGAAGGTTTGAAATAAGTCTCTCATACTGTAAACATGTACACACACACGCATACACACATACGCGCACACATATGCGCGCACGCACACACACACACACACACACACACTTAATATACAGGAGCAGAGGAGACAGGATTTGATCATCGGAAAGAATCTCCATGTATGTAACGTAATAATGAAAAGGAAATATTCATATTAGGGGAAAACAAACTATTGAAAAGCTCCTCATTAGACCTCATTAATATATGCAAATGCTCTTAATTAGACAGAGGACTTTGGGATTCCTTCCTTCTCTTTGGCTTGTTTTTTCCCCGTTTGTTTTTCTCTTGTTGTTTTGAAGTCCTTTCCCATTCCCTTTCGTCCTCCTTCTCCTATTTTCCCGGTCCTACAGTATCTTCCTCTCCTCCCCTCTGGTTCCTCTTACCGTCCTTTCATCACTGGGGTGCCAACCTGACCTGTCCCTTCTCCTCTGGCACCCACAGCTTTACTGTACTGGAGGATGGAGCTGCTCCACAGGAGGAGTCCTGGTTTGGTGTCTCTCTGTGGTTCCGGCCAAACCCCATCACTCATAATGACTGGCACAGGCCCAATCTATCATCCACAGCGAGCTTCTAGTAAAGACACTTTCAATTGGGGCTCATGAAATCTCATCAAGGCAGTATAAGTTTGATTACAGTTTTTTCCAACTGCTTACACACGTGTTCAAAACTCTACACACAATTCCCAAAACTGCACACACAAAATGCAAAATGCCACCCACATCTCCTTCAAAATGTAACACTGCATTCAAAATGCCATAAACACATGTCAGAATGAAGCATTTGCATCAAATGGGAAACACTGCTTTCATAATAGTAAATTTTTGGATATACCATGTAAACACTGTTGTTCTAAAGCTAAAGCTCTTTGGGCTTATATCTACATTTTAATACAATGTTTTACAGTGAAAGTAATCTGCTGAGAGGGGTAACAAGTACACTGTAAACACCAATGCAATGTAGAAACAGAAAATATTTATTAGGCCAAACATTACTTTTGTATACAGTAGCATACAACAAAACCATAAACATATGTAAACCAAAAGTATATTCTTTAGAATACAGTAAAGAACACAATTGTGTGTGTGGGGTCCTGGGGGGGCAGTCCAGGAATTGGTTGGGCGGGGGGGCAGTCACCAGTGCTAAGCTACGCTTCATCTCTTCTCCGGGCTGGGTCTGGCCACAATACTTCGTCCACATCACAAGATACGTTTTCTCTTGCCAAACATCGAGGGAAGTATCTCCTAGCATGGCGTATCCAACCTTGGACAGAGGCAACCTCTATGTCCCCACAGGCGTCCTCCATTGCCTGGAGAAGTGGCATGCGGGTATAGGGTTGGCGATCATACACCTTCCAGCACCAGGCTGAGAAGAATTCCTCTATGGGATTTAAAAAAGGTGTATAATTGGGTAGGTACAAAACTACAAATTGTGGATGAGTGGCAAACCAGTTTTGGACCAGAACAGCCCGGTGAAAACTAACATTGTCCCATAAAACCACAAATCTAGCAGGCTCCTTTTACGACCCACTGCATTGTGTAAATTGCATCCAGAAAAGTGAGCATATGGCCGGTGTTATACGGACCCAGTGTGGCATTGTGATGGAGGACCCCGTTTTGAGTGATGGCAGCACAGTTATATTACCCCCACGCTGTCCAGGGACATTGGTAATTGCCCTCTGTCCTATTACATTTCTTCCGCGGCGCCTGGTTTTGGTGAGGTTGAAGCCAACCTCATCCACATAAATAAATTCATGGCGAATTACATGGGCATCCAGCTCCAATACTCTCTGTAACAGACAAAAGGATATGCAGATGAGTAAATATGGTATGTCTGAAGTACTGGAAGTAGTGTTGCATACATATCTCTACAAAGTCATGTTGCATATTCTTGACTTTGTCAGAGTTTCTCTCAAATGGCACCTTGTAAAGTTGTTTCACCGTCACTCGGTGCCGTTGGAGGATGCGTTGTATGGTCGACAGGCTTACAGCATTGATGTTGTTAAATATGGTGTCATTATTCAAGATATGCTCTCTTATCTCTCGAATCCTAATTGCATTGTTGGCCAAAACCATATTTATAATTGCAGTCTCTTGTACATCTGTAAACAAGCGTCCTCGTCCTCCATGATGTCTTTGCCTTTCCACTCTGTACAGAATTCAAACACAGTATGTGTTCAGCATAGGAGCTGTAAACAATGTACAAAAAAAGGTAGTACAGCATGATAACCAACCTCATTCATTCAATGCAGTGCAGTAAATGGATGGCTTAGAGTTACAAATGTTTATGCAATACTATGCAGTCATACGTATTTTACAGTACATTACTGTAATGCTAAAATAGTCATTAGATAGTTGCATACCTGTTCTCATTTCTGAAGGTTTGAATTATGGACGCCACTGTAAATCGACTCAAGTTGGGCTGGACTCTCAGTCCAGCCTCTCTCATGGTCAAACCGTGGTTGATCACATGATCAACAAGTGTTGCCCTAATCTCATTAGAGATGGCTCTCCTTCCTTCTCTTCTTTGCCCTTGTCCTCTTCTTCCTCTTCCTCCGAGTCTTTGAATTTGTCCTCGTTGTTGTCCCCTGCCTCTCCCTCCAACTCCTCTTGCTCTCTGTCCATTGTTGGCATCCATTGTTCAAAACAGGTAATCTGACCTTTGACCTATTTATAGGCCTATACTACAGTAAAGCAGGGATTGGTTAGTGATCAGTTAAGCAATTAGTGTTTGCACATGTGAGGAGTGTGTGTGTGACCTGGTGAATAAGTGTAGCATTTTGATTGGTTGTGTTTGGTAAAGGAAAGCAAGTCACTTCCTGTTAGATTTTAGTGTTTTAGGTAGAGAATTGTAGGTAGTGTTTTGAAAAAAGTGTTTTATACAATTGACAACTGAGTCAAAGGCTGAGAAATATCTTATGGTTTTGGATATTTGGTGTGTAGTTTTGCACTTTGAGTGAGAGGTTTCAAAAACCATGTGACATGAAAAGATTTTGTGTGTAAGCAGTTGGAAAAAACTGTAAGTGTGGTGCCTTAACAAAGACAAGATGAACGTATGCATGCTTTAAGAGCTGAATGACATATAATCCGACTTTAACGACCCACTCCAGTTCAAGTTCCATATACATTTATTTGCCATTTGTAACATTGGAATTTCTCCTCGACGAGACCTAGTAAAAACAAATATATATATATATATATATATATATATATACAATCTATACAAATAGACACTCAAGGTGCCGTTAGATAGACTTTTATCAGCATGGGGGCCACTGTCTGTCAGGAGATGCTGTTGATGGGGCCTTGAGGGCCTCATTGAACATGCAAGTCAGTGAGACGTGTTACACTGTTATTTTCTACAGGTGCACATTCGTCTCATAATTTACAGTGAACTTGTATCGCTTTTATTTTTGGCACTTGGTTATTGTTAATTATTTATAGATATCTAATTGGCTCTTGTGTTCAGGGCAAAGGAATTGTTAATCTTTAGAGGTTTGGTGCCACCACAATTTCCTCTTCCCGTTTTTACAATATTTTTACAGTATTCTCAGTATTATTTGCAGTATATTTACACTACAAACTTCCCCACTAAGTCATGTAGTCAGTCAGACCATTAAATCTTGAGTCCCCAATGTATCACCATTATGAGACCCTCGGTCAGCTTCTGCTAGTAACCAAAATAAGTTGGTTTCTTACTCAGTAAGAAAACTCCAAGCAAACAGAAAAGTAAACAAATTGAGATCAAAATTGAACAGAGTAAACTGAAGGTGCAGCAGCAGGCTGCCAAGAGGTGACGTGATTGACGGCCCAGAGGAATCACAAGTTTTGTTTAACATAATCCTAGGGTTGTGACAGGGTGTCCCTTACACATGCCCTACATGCAGCCCATACTCAGGGCCGTACCTACATATGAGGAAACCCAGGTCTCGACATTTTGTTTGTTACTTTACAGCCTTATTCTAGAATAGATTAAATTGTTTTTTTCCCCTCATTGATCTACACACAATACCCCATAATGAAAAAGTAAAAACAGGTTTTTAGAAATGTTTGCAAATTTATTTAAAAAAAAACAACAACTGAAATATCACATTTATATAAGTATTCAGACCCTTCACTCAGTACTTTGTTGAAGCACCTCTGGCATTGATTCTAGCCTTGATTCTTCTTTGGTATGATGCTACAAGCTTGGCACACCTGTATTTGGGAAGTTTCTCCCATTCTTCTCTGCAGATCCTCTCAAGCTCTGTCAGGTTGGAAGCGGAGCGTCGCTGCACAGCTATTTTCAGGTTTCTCCAGAGATGTTCGATCGGGTTCAAGTCCAGGCTCTGGCTGGGCCACTCAAGGACATTCAAAGACTTGTCCCGAAGCCACTCCTGCATTGTCTTGGCTATGTGCTTAGTGTCGTTGTCCTGTTGGAAGGTGAACCTTCGCCCCAGTCTGAGGTCCTGATTGCTCTGGAGCAGGTTTTCATCAAGGGTCTCTCTGTACTTTGCGCCGTTCATCTTTCCCTCGATCCTGACTAGACTCCCAGTCCCTGCCGCTGAAAAACATCTCCAGAGCATGATGCTGCCACCACCATGCTTCACTGTAGGGATGGTGACAGGTTTCCTCCAGATGTGACTCTTGACATTCAGACCAATGAGCTCAATATTTGTTTCATCAGACCAGAGAATCTTGATTCTCATGGTCTAAGAGTCCTTCAGGTGCCTTTTGGCAAACTGTAATGCGCCTTTTACTGCGGAGTGTCTTCTGTAAAGGCCTGATTGGTGGAGTGATACAGAGATGGTTGTCCTTCTGAAAGGTTCTCCCATCTCCACAGAGGAACTCTGGAGCTCTGTCAGAGTGACCATCGGGTTCTTGGTCACCTCCCTGACCAAGGCTCTTCTCACCCGATTGCTCAGTTCGGCTAGCTCTAGGAAGAGTCTTGGTGGTTCCAAACTTCTTCCATTTAAGAATAATGGAGGCCCCTGTGTTCTTGAGGACCTTCAATGCTGCGTACATGTTCTGGTACCCTTCCCCAAATCTGTGCCTTGACACAATCCTGTCTCGGAGCTCTACGGGCAACTCCTTCAACCTCATGGCTTGGTTTTTGCTCTGACATGCACTGTCAACTGTGGGACCTTATATAGACAGGTGTGTGCCTTTCCAAATCATGTCCAATGAATTGAATTTACCACAGGTGGACTCCAATCAAGTTGGAGAAACATCTCAAGGATGATCAATTGAAACAGGATGCACCTGAGCTCAATTGCGAGTCTCATAGCAAAGGGTACATAATACTTATGGAAATAAGATTTTTTATTTTAAATAGATTTGCTAAAATGTATAAAAAACTGTTTTTGCTTTGTCATTATGGGTTATTGTGTTTAGCTTGATGAGGGAAATTATCTGTTACATATATTTTAGAATAATGCTGTAACATAACAAAATATGAAAAGGTCAAGGGGGTTGAATACTTTCTGAATGCACTGTACATAAATAAATATTTGAGAGCGAGAGAGACATTTGTTTTTAATGGGAAGGGTCTCAATTTACTGTTGAGAGTTAGTAGAATACATGCAATTTCGAAATTTGGTTGTGCATCAGTAATTTTCCTCTTGTTATATGTCACTCACTGACAGTCAATCAATTAGCCCATGTCAGATAAAAAAATTGGATTGGTAATTTAGATTAGTCTAGTTAGTCTAGCCAGCTATCTAAACTTGTAGTAAACAACCGACCAGGCACGCAGGGCACGTACACAGGGGCCCTGTCCTCCAGGGGGCCAACATTGATTTTGTTTTTCCCTCTCACTCAGATATTACATTGACATGGCATAAGTCATGTCAAACTGTGTAGAATTGCAGGAAATTTGCTTTGAAAAATGTAAAACACTTCTCTCCACCCTATTGCAAAATGTTTAGATTTGTGGGAAATTTGCAGTAAAACTGCAACAACAAAAAAAGTGATTGTAAAGCAAACATATTTGTTTACCTTTTGTTAATAAAATACTTCTTATTCAAACAGTTCCCTCTGTATATATTAAATGTGTAGCGGCTAATTGTATAGCTAATAGGCTATGTGTTTGTAGATCGACTGAGGTGAATGAAGCTACAGCAACCAATGTGATAATGGCTGGGGTCATTTCTGCTTGTTTTTGCTGTACTCTAAATAACCTTTTAGAGTTTTTTAATTGTATAGAAATGCAGTGAATGAGACAACCCTCTGGACCTCACTGAAACTCAGACCCTGGATACGGCTCTGGTCATACATACAGTACATGCATACTGTACATTCTGAACGTACACACTCTGACACATACCGTAAATTCCGGACTATAAGCCGCAACTTTTTTCCCACGCTTTGAACCTCGTGGCTTAAACAGTGACGCGGCTAATATACGGATTTTTCCCGCTTTCAAATTTTTTTTCTCCAAGAAAACACATTCTGTGACGTGCTCAGTTTTTTGGCGGCATGAAGCTTTCATTAGACCAATGAAATTGCCGAACAGGTTAAGGTCAAACAGTGACGAGAGCGACAATGAAAATGATCCAATATCAGATGAAGCAATTCTGAGGCTATTCAACTCCGACACCGAAGGAGATGACTTTAGTGGTTTCAGTGCACAGGAGGAGGAAGATAGTGACCAATGACTTTCTTGGTAGGCTACTGTTTACTGCAAATTTTTAATTTTTTGTTACAAGCCGTGTTTCGTTGAAGCCTATTTATTTTTGTTACAAGCCGTGCTTCGTTAAAGCCTATTTATTTTTGTTACAAGCCGTGTTTCGTTAAAGCCTATTTATTTTTGTTACAAGCCGTGTTTCGTTAAAGCCTGTGTAAAGTTCATTTGTTTCAATGT
This sequence comes from Salmo trutta, assembly GCF_901001165.1. NCBI lineage: Eukaryota > Metazoa > Chordata > Actinopteri > Salmoniformes > Salmonidae > Salmo > Salmo trutta. The sequence continues at coordinate 28,409,388 of NC_042983.1, read as the reverse complement.
ACCGGTAGGCACCTGTGGCTTATGGATATGTGCGGCTTATTTATGTTCAAAATAAAAAATAAAAAAAATTCAGTGGGTGCGGCTTATATTCAGGTGCGCTCAATAGTCCAGAAATTATGGTACACGTGTTATAGTACAATCAAACACTGTTAAAATTAAGTGTTTCAAAATATGCAAGTACACTGCCACCATTTTGACAGTGTTGGGAATCACCTGAAAGTCTGTGCAAATGTTTTTCTGCTGCTGCTTTACAATTAATCTCATGAATGTTGACTTAACAATACATAATTTACCAGTAATATTGCATTGTAAAGGATACCCATACAAAAGCACATTACAGAACCCTTTCAGGTGTATCCAAACACTTGCAAAAGGGTGGCAGCTGGTTGTAAGAATATATAAATTTTTTGTGTGTTTCAGATCTGTTTACTGTATACGTAGAAACATCACCACTCTGGTGTTGTGTCTGTTACTGTTGATCTAGACTCAGTTAAATCAAACCCATTGTGCATTTGTTATGAAGGGGCTATTTTTCCCAGGGTCACATTAATATTGTTTTTTGATACTGTAAAAAAAACTGTTACTGTTACCAGGTAGACTGCTCTCACAGGGAGATGGTTCCAGTTTTCAGTCTTGGAAATAGACGGCTTACTAAAATATTCTGCTGCTGGACTGCAAACACATTCTCTAAGCGCTCAACAGAGGAAGACATTATGATTATTTCAATGTTACAAAAACACCCGATGGACATCCGATGTAAGCATTACAGTAAATGACCAAAAATAATTTGACTTATTAATTTGGTCTTCATCTTTCAGTCCATAGGCGAGCCTCTGCTGGCATGAACTTTCCTTTTGATTCTCATGTTGTTTTTTCCCCCCTGCTTTTAATTATTCAATATTTGTTTGAATAAGTGAACATGAAAAATAATCTCTGTAGACTAAAGAAAGCAATAGTTAATTGGAGTTCAAGAAAAGTTTAACATTTTTTTTTTCTTTTATACTTTTCTTGCATTGTACCATTGGACTTTTTATGCTTTCATGTCAGTTCATTACATTTAATTTATTAATATCCAATATTTAATGTGCCAAAAATGTCAGATTCAAAGACATGAAAATGGGGCATTTTTCTTCGTAAGGGGATGCTCAATCTGTTTGGTGCCTGTTGTTGTGACTCAGGGGGGCTCAGACATAGAGGGAGGGGAAGGAGGGAGACAGAGGGAGGGTAAGAGAGCGAAAGAGTGAACTCATCAGTCAGACCTGAAGTTTATCTTTAAACTATGCTCTAAGTCCCAGACTACAGTTCTGCTGTGTGCCAAAAGGCATAACTTTACTCAAACTAACCTCAAAACACAATATAAGACAGTTACAACTTAGCATAAACAAACATCAGTTCAGGACTGAATTGAAGGCAATAAGAACTTTACTCAAACTAAACTTAACCCAAACAAAAATATATTTTCACACAGTTACGGTGCCGTCAGGACTGCAGAAGAGTTAATGGTGTCTATGCATGAAGTTTGGACACAGACACAAAAACACACACACATTGATCTGCTGGCTGTTTGCCCTTGACGTCTGTCCCTCTTTCAGCAGAGGTGATCGATATTTCATTGACTGGCTGGGAGAGACACAAACACACACATTCACATTTACACATACACGCATGTACGCACGCACGCACCCACACATACACACAAAAACACACACATACACACACATCTGAGTTAACTGCATTCTTGACAAACATCATTTTGACAAACATCATTTTACGGCAAGATTCTGCATCAGAACAGTTTGCTTCCACAGTTGAATGGCACATAGGAAATCACGTGGTTTGAGATGCCATTCATCCACTCTCCTTTTCCTCTTTGTCCAGCAGCAGGCAGTTGTGCCAGAAGCTCTAGTTCCACCTCGTCTCTGATAAAAGCTATCCCAAGTACGTCCCAGGTATAAGTAGTGTAATTACTAACAAATGACAGCCATGAATGGGATGACCGGGGAAACTATTGTCATGTTTATTCATAGCACATTATTCTCTCCTTCAAGGGCACTCACCGCAACACTAAACACACATTTAAAACTCTTCAACTGTGAGTGTTCTCGGAAAAGCTACGTAAAAGACAATACGAGAGTTTCAGACAATAAGGTTCTATCTGCATTTTTGTCAAAATGTTGTTATTGTTATAGCCTTGTTGTGTTCAATGTTCTCTACCTATACAGTAGCCTAAATACTTCAATTCATGTTGTTAAGTTCAAAATAATACAATATAAAAATAGCTGACACCATTCAAACCAAACAGTGTTTGGAAATGTAAAGCCAGTTATCTCAGAATCATCTATTTACAGATAGAACCTTCTAAAAAAAAAAAAAAAGTTATTTAACCAGGTAGGCTAGTTGAGAACAAGTTCTCATTTACAACTGCGACCTGGCCAAGATAAAGCAAAGCAGTGCGACACAAACAACAACACAGAGTTACACATGGAATAAACAAGCGTGCATTCAATAACACAATAGAAAAAGAAAGTATATATACAGTGTGTGCAAATGGCGTGAGGAGGTAAGGCAATAAATAGGCCATAGTAGCAAAGTAATTACAATTTGGCAGGTTAACACTGGAGTGATAAATGAGCAGATGATTATAGTCCTAAGCTCTTGAATAACCACATACATTAAAGGTAAATGAGTTTGTGAGTTTGAAAGACAGAGGTGAGACAGAGGTAAGTGAGAGAGTGAATGAGCGAGTGAGCGAGTGAGCGAGTGAGTGAGTGAGTAGCATATGTGTTTGTGAGAATGAATGAGTTAGTCAAAATAAAAGTCATGCACATGACTCGTCTCTGTCTGACTGTGTGTGAATCAGACTGTGTGCCCTTAGCGGAATCGATTGATAATCATGTGTGACTCAATAATTTCCTGACACACACACACATCAAATATAGAGTTTCCATGGCAACCTCTGACTAGCACAGAATGTTCAGGAGGCAGTTTCGCGTACCATTTGCCAATTTGGTTAATTTAGTCTTTGTGCCGGTGAATAGGGCTTGATTTCCCCCCACCCTCCTCATCTCCAGCTACAGCCAGCCATAACCCAGGCGGCAGCAGTGCAGAGCTGAGTCTTCTGTGTACACACACACACACACACACACACACACACACACACACACACACACACACACACACACACACACACACACACACACACACACACACACAGAGAGAGACATTGTTTGGGGGGCTGGAAGCCGGCGGACACAGGAACAGAGTGCGCGGCAGCCCTAATGAGTGACTGGCTGTCAGGAACGGTTAGGGCGCTGCACACAGAGAGGCGGGGCCAGAGAGGGGCGGGGGTGTCCAGACTCAGTCGTGGAGGAGGGGAGGACATCTCCCTCTGCATTTGTCTCTCCTAGTCCTCTTTACTAGATCCCGATCTCTGGCTGTCTTTCTCTCTTCATCTGTCTCCTTGTCCTCTTTACTACCTCACTATCTCTGGCAGTCTTTCTCTCTTCATCTGTCTCCTTGTCCTCTTTACTACCTCACTATCTCTGGCAGTCTTTCTGTCTTCATCTGTCTCCTTGTCCTCTTTACTACCTCACTATCTCTGGCAGTCTTTCTCTCTTCATCTGTCTCTCTCCTTGTCCTCTTTACTAGATCCCGATCTCTGGCTTTCTTTCTCTCTTCATCTGTCTCCTTGTCCTCTTTACTACCTCACTATCTCTGGTAGTCTTTCTCTCTTCATCTGTCTCCTTGTCCTCTTTACTACCTCACTATCTCTGGCAGTCTTTCTCTCTTCATCTGTCTCTCTCCTTGTCCTCTTTACTACCTCACTATCTCTGGCAGTCTTTCTCTCTTCATCTGTCTCTCTCCTTGTCCTCTTTACTACCTCACTATCTCTGGCAGTCTTTCTCTCTTCATCTGTCTCTCTCCTTGTCCTCTTTACTACCTCACTATCTCTGGCAGTCTTTCTCTCTTCATCTCTCTCTCTCTCTCTCTCTCTCTCTCTCTCTCTCTCTCTCTCTCTCTCTCTCTCTCTCTCTCTCTCTCTCTGACAAGTGCACAAATTATCCAACGCATCTGCACAGGAAACGACCCTCCTGACATAAAACACGAGCACACATATAACCAATGGGGGGCGGAAGGTGGCCTCGAGGTTAGAGAGTTGGGCCAGTAAACCAAAAGGTTGCAGTTTTGAACACTGGAGCCGATAAGGTGAAAAAATGTGTTGCTATGCCCTTCAGCAAAGCACTTAACCCTAATTGCTCCAGGGGTGCTGTACAATGACGACCCTAGTCGTGACCACAGTCCCTGCGGGTGTCTTGGGGGGAGTTGGGATATGCAAATAAACACATTTCCATTACACACTTGTATATAACAGGACAAATATAATAATAAGTATTATGTTTGTAATTGGCGAGGCAGAAGTGTTTGTGTCAATGGTCTTGTTCTTCTAGCCTCCTGGGGACCTGAAATCCCAAAAAGTCCTCACAAGGATAGTAAAACAAGTAAATTCTCCCTCATGGGGACATTTCTCACATCCCCACGAGGACAGGGTTAGGGTTTCAATTAGAGGGTAAGGTTTAGGGTTGGGGTTAACATTAGGGTTGGGAAAAATAGGATTTTGAATGGAAATACATTTTAGGTACACATGAAGATAGAAAAACAAATGTGTTTGTGTGTGTGCGTGTGTGTATATGGTTTTTGGTTGAACGTGCAGCCTTTAGTTCGACTCAATGAGTCCTGCTGTTCACTACATATGTTTGGTATGTTCCTCTGCCTCCATTACATAAATGTGCAAACAAGCTCTCATACAATGACAACCATCTGTCTCCACTGCCCCAGTCCTCACTGCATCTCCAAATTGAAGGGGAAACTGTTCCGCTTTTACAGCAGATCAAAATCAATACACACCTAACAATAGCTCATCAAATGACAATTGTTCTCAATGAAACTGTAACTTGCTTCGTTGCCTTTCACTCTCCAACAGATGTCCGAAAGCTGTGGAAACGGGTTTATCAGGGCACACAAAGGAAAACATTTTAAAACCTTTTGCAACGGAACAGAGATTCCCTGATTCAGTCTGTTTGGAACCTCACATACAGTGCATTCGGAAAGTATTCAGACCCCTTGACTTTTTCCAATTTTTGTTACGTTACAGCATTATTCTTAAATGGATAAATAAAACATTTTCCTCATCAATCTACACACAATACTCCGTAATGACAAAGCGAAAAATGTTTTTTTTTTTTTTTTTCAAATTCATATTTTTATTTTTACAGAAATACGTTATTTACATAAGTATTCAGACCCTTTGCAATGAGACTTGAAATTGAGCTCAGGTGCATCCTGTTTCCAATGATCATCCTTGAGCTGTTTCTACAACTTGATTGGAGTCCACCTGTTGTAAATTCAATTGATTAGACATGATTTGGAAAGGCAAACACCTGTCTATATAAGGTCCCACAGAACAAAAACCAAGCCATGAGGTTGAAGGAATTGTCTGTATAGAGAGATCCTTGATGAAAACCTACTCCAGAGCCCTCAGGACCTCAGACTGGGGCCAAGGTTCACCTTCCAACAGGACAATGACCCTAAGCACACAGCCAAGACAACACAGGAGTGGCTTCGGGACAAGTCTCTGAATGTCCTTGAGTGGCCCAGCAGAGCACGGACTTGAACCCAATCGAACATCTTTGGAGAGACCTGAAAATAGCTGAGCAGCAATTATCCCCATCCAACCCGACAGAGCTTGAGTGGATCTGCAGAGAAGAATGGGAGAAACCCTCCAAATACAGGTGTGCCAAGCTTGTAGCATCATACCTAAAAAGCCTAGAGGATGTCATCGCTGCCAAAGGTGCTTCAACAAAGTACTGAGTAAAGTAGGGTGGCTATTTGAACAATCTCAAATATAAAATATATTTTGATTTGTTTAATACTTTTTTGGTTACTACATGATTCCATATGTGTTATTTCATTGTTTTGATGTCTTCACTATTATTTTACAATGTAGAAAATAGTCAAAATAAAGAAAAACCCTTGAATGAGTAGGTATGCCCAAAATTTTGACTGGTACTGTAAGTAAATGTGATATCAGTTTTTTATTTGTAATACGTTTGCAATTTTTATTTTTCATTACTGTTTTTGCTATTGTCATTAAGGGGTATTGTGTGTAGATTGTAAAAACTATTTCATCCATTTTAGAATAAAGCTGTAACGTAAAACAAAATGTGGAAAAAGTCATGGGGTCTGAATACTTTCCGAATGCACTGTAGTATGCAAATCAAACAGTTAGCTATTTTCTATTGCATTCATTGAATATATCCATAATAATGATGCTGGTACACCTGGCTCAGAAAAGTTGTCTGTCAGGACAACGTTCAGTCGCTATGGTAAAGGGGAGATTACATTTCTAAATTGAAACATTGTTACCGAGGTCACAGCGGCAGACAGCAAGATTAATACAAACCCTCACTGTTGTAAACCAAATATTAGGTTAGAAGCAACATTATACAAGTCATTTTGCATCATACCTGTGGTATATCATCCTAATCATCTTCCCTGTGGCTCAGTTGGTAGAGCATGGTGTTTGCAACGCCAGCATGGTGTGTGCAATGCCAGGGTTGTGGGTTCAATTCCCATCGGGGGGCAATACAAAAAACAAAAACAAAAAAAGCATGAAATGCAGTTTTTGCATTCAAGTAAGTAAGTTGCTCTGGATAAGAGTGTCTGCTAAATCACTAAAATGTAAATGATACATATGGCTGGAATGTTTCTGCCAATTGGCAACCAGGATCCAAACTACCTGGTTTATACATATGGCATATATCAATGTGTTTTTTCAAAAGCCATGCTTGAAGTCATTGTTATATTGAAACATCTAAGTAAGCATGATTGGAGCTGTGCAAGAGTTGGTCTCAAGGAGAACACTACATAGGGAAACCTGTTACTGGCTGTGCTGTTCCTCTCTATTGTTTATGAAATCGCTGTATTGTTGTAATTGGACAGAGAGGGCGTTTTTTTTTTTTTTCAAAAGCCACTACTAAAGCATTGATGACTTACTCCATCGGCATTATGGCCTAACGTTGACCTTGTAGCAGCATCCCTCTGCTTACTACATTCCTCCCTGTTGTCTATCCACATTATCACATTATCCATGCATTCATAATTATGTTTAATTCCATGTCTCAACCTCGTCTATGGAATGAGAGAGAAGGAGGAGATGGGAAATTAGACTTTGATTCCTGTCCCCCCTCTCTTAAAACAAAAGGGGTTTTATCTGTGTTGTTATCGGACGGTCTTAAAGTGTAAGTAGAGATGCCGTCCCCACTGACGCAAGGTCAATACATATTGTTTATGGAAAACAAAAGGATAATTGTGATGTCATGTCTAGACAAAATGCAAATGAATATGAGTTTATAAACCTCTGCGAGCGGGTATACAGTATTTACAGGGCCACGCAACACAACACACACACACACACACAGACATACACAAACACAAATAGACACACACAGACACACGTAGACGAAGTGTAATGATTATGGTAATGAAACAATCATCCTCCTCATCATCAGCATCTCCTCTGCGATTTAAAACATGTATATGAATTAACTGTAATCCACAACTATTCATCAGATTACTCATGGCTGGTGGTGGGGGGGGGGGGGGGAGTCCATCTGCAGATCATTAAGGTTTGGGATAGGGTTAAAAAAAAAAAAAAAAGCATGTGCCTATTACTGGAATTGAACAAGCGACCCTCAGAGCCGAATCTCACGGTTTATGGCCATCCGCCATCCCCCTCCAGAGAACACCATAGAAAGCCTACTTGATAGTAATAGCTCTCACCGTTGCCCCTAGTGGCCGGTCTTGAAGGCATCTCCCGACGTCCCTTGTGCCTGGACAGACGTCAGATTTCTAAATGGCACATGAAAACACAACCCACACACACAAAGAAAATAAATGCCACACACATACACACATAAGCAAAGATACCCAAACATGCCCGCAAACAGACGCACACGTACACACACACACACATGTTGGTTTTACTATTGGGACCAAAAAATGTAACCCTATTCCAACCCTAATCCAAAATCATATTTTCCCTAACTCTTAACCCTAAACTTAACCCTAATCTTAACCCGAACCCCCTAAACCTAAAACAAATTCGAAACATAACACCTAGCCCTAACTCTAACCCTAACCCTAAATTTAACTCTAATCTCCACTTTTTCTTGTTATACTATCTTTTCTTGTTTTACTGTCCTTGTGAAGACTTTTGAAACCCAAAAGGATAGTAAAGTTAGACCACACACACACAGTCTTGAACAGCTGACCTTGTGGGGACACACAATTCAGTCTCATTCAAAATACTATTTTCCTTGACCCCTAACTCTAGCCTGTACTCTTACCCTAACCTTAACCTTAACCCTAACCCCAAAACCTAACCTTGACCTTAACCCTAGCTCCTAACCCTGACCCAAAAATGAACCCTAGCTCCTAACCTTAACCCTAAACCTAATTCTAACCCTAATTCTAACCTTAACACTAAGCCCCCTAGAAATAGCATTTGACCTTGTGGAGACCAACAAAGTGTCCCCAGCCAAATGTTTGTGGGTTTACTATTCTTGTGGGGACTTTTGGTCCCCAAAACAATTGCTAAACTTGTCCACCACGCACACACACACGCACACATGCACACACACACACAAACAGACATACTACACGGGCATTTTGAATTAATCGGGTACCATTTTGGATCGTCTCTGTGGGTCTAACATAAAACGACAATGCAGCTAGTTTGCTGTCATTCCAGCTGCAGAGTTTGACATGATTTTGTTAGCTGTAGATGGCTAGCTAACAAGGCAGAAGAAGGTTAGCCAGTCTGCATAGCAACCATTCATGTTTATAGACCCTAGGTTCAAACTCAAGCAACGTCTTTGTGCTACCACTTAACCAGACTCCAGCACTTGATTTTGACTTCCAAGATAACAAGCCTGGTTTTCTCCTCAGCGGAGATACACAATAGAAGACATGATCATAGAGAGATTGTTAACACTCAATCTCACTGGATGAATATAATTTGGAGTGGGAGACATTAAGCCTTGTTAAACATCGTTAATGTTACTATAGGACATCCCTGCCAAACTCAGGCTTGATGCGTGAGACTATGGGAGGGAGTCTCGTTGGACATGGAGAGGCGCTGGGAGAGATGAGGCTGTCACTTCAGCTGTCTGTCTGTCCATGGCGAGGGAGGCGCGAGGACGAGACTGGGCGCCCTTAACGAGCAGGTCCCTAAAAGCCAGCCGATTACCCCAATTAAGCAGCATTCCCATCACCATCCAACAGTTCCCATCCCCAGCCCGGAAGCCTGTCTGAATCAGTTTACTTAGCCCACACTGACAAACCCAGCGCACATCACCCCCCCCCCCACATAGATACGCAAACTCACTCCCAACACACAAACTCAAGCCCCATCACAAACCCCCCACCGTCCCACATATACACATCACCCCAGACACCACCACCCTCCATCAGATAGAGAACATACACATGCCCCCCCCACACACACACACACACAAATACTGCCCTCCTAAACACACACAGACACGACAGCTCCTGCAACTCCTCCCATGAAGCAACCCTACTCATTAGAGGCATTGATTTCATGCACCGGACCCGTCACTCTGTCTGAAGGACATCCTCATACACAGCCTACACAGGAACAGTGTGGACACACACACATTCACACGCACACACACAGCGCGCTCCTCTAGTCCCATCCTGTGTCTGGCTGTCACAACCCCATGGTTGGGCCTTCTGCTCTCTCTGACAAGCCCTCTCTGGGCAGATCATATTTAGACAGATTAGAGAACCCACGTCCAGCTGTCTACATCAGCAAAACACTGCCTCTGATCTTTTAACCTGATATGTTCTCTCTCTCTCTCTCTCTCTCTTTCTCTCTCTCTTTATTTGTGTGTGCTTTGTTACTGTAAGAATGTTATTTTGTGCTTAATGTTTGTCGACTGCTGTCAGAGGCTTTTGCTGCTGAATTAGATTAGTTCAAGTGTTTCTGAGAATGGCTGTGTAAGCCTTTTTTCCTCCTTGAAGAACATATACAGTTATCCATGTATAGAGCGAGAGATCGCAAAATAACCACGCTTCCATTAATGATAATATGAATCTAAACAATAATGTGCATCTGCCTGGGTGTGAGTGTGCATGCGTGTCTGTATGTGTGTGTGTGTGTGTGTGTGTGTGTGTGTGTGTGTGTGTGTGTGTGTGTGTGTGTATGCCTAATGCTTGCCTGCAACCACGTAAATATCCATTCGCTCCTAATAAAACTTGTGTCTGAGCCCACACACATGCTGTAAATGTAAAGTAAATATCTCATTATCTCTGCTTTGTTTACATATGACCACTGCCCCTTTGGAGCCAAAATGGAAGAAGATTTTCCAGGTTTACCAAGCCTACTGTTCTCAGGGACTGCCAAGGGGGAATGAGCAGGTCCCTCTTGTCAGGGAGTGTGTGATGGCTGAGGGTTATTCTAGTGAATGTTCTAATGACACAACAAGTGCTTTGAAGGGGGATTAGAGGTGCTTACAGACATGTGCACTCAATAAACCTCCACTTTGCACTTTCTCCCCCTCCGTCATTATCTGACTGTATGTATAGCAGGTGAAGAGATAGGGGGAGGAGGGAAGCTTATAGGCCCCACGCTGATGAGACAGATTGCAGAGCAACAGGTCTGTATAGTTTGAGACCATTGAAAAGACGATAACATGAAACCAACATAGTCCTATGTAATGCACCATATGTATTTCTCTGTGGACAAATTATTTTGGCAGTTTGTTTTCTTTCTTACCGTGTTGTCGTTGAACTCACATGAGTTTTATCCAGGAAGACCCAACTGACTTTTCATCAGGCAGAATACGGCAGAGTTTTAATTTTCAACGAGGTGAGAGGGATGGAATGTGGTGAAAGAAGCAGAGATGGGAAGGAGAGAAAGACGAGTGGTCTGCACGCACCAGTGCTGATAAGAGAGAGACCTCCCACTGCAGGTGCCAGATATTCCCTGCAGAGGGGAGACCCTCCTGCCACAGTTACCATTGTTGTGACTGATGCGTGGATCTCTGTGAAGATCTCAATTGCATACACCTCGTGTCCTCTCTCTCCTCCCTCCTCGTCTGATTCTCAAAACCCATTGGAGGAGAAGGTCAAAGGGGAGGGACCTCTGGCTTTCTCATCTAATATGTTTTGAGAAGGAGATGAGGAGAGAGAACACGATGAGTATCCAATTGACATCTTCCCTATGTTGTCCTGACACATTTAGTCACACGGTTATAGACTGACAGTTATAGTCAGTTATTTACTTTTAGGATAGAACAAATGTCTGATTATGGAATAAAGCCGGAAGATCTGTGGTGAAGCAAAAAATTTGTTTGACAGAAACCAGTATAGCAATATTGCAATATATAGAAATTGGTATTGCAATATATAGAAAACAGTGTTGTGGTATTGCAATATATAGAAACCAGTATTGCAGTATTACAATATATAGAAACCAGTATTGCAGTATTGCAGTATATAGAAACCAATATTGCTAGTAAATGACAATTCAACTGTTTTGTGTCTTTCTGTGAATTCCTTGACTGTCATCCTCCAGAGTAGGTTCAGGAGGAAGGCATGCCCGTGATTCTTTTGTATCTCGAAGCTATTTCATTTCACACAGTAACAATGAAGATGGGACACAAAGGTGGTCATTAACACCAACCTTATATGCGTATCACATAGACGTGCAGGGAAAGGACAGGCCCCATCAGGCCCCATTATGGTTCCAATCAGACCCCATTCAGGCCCCATTCAGCCTGTGCCAAACTGTAAGCTATACAATAACACCTCAAAACAATAGTAAACAGACCAAATAAAAAACATTTATTTAAAATGCAGGAACAGAACGACAGAGAGAGGGTTCTCTGACTGTTGCATCGCCTACCATCGGGGAAGGAACAGGGAAGTAGAGATTGCAACATGTTTTAATCTCAGCAAACAAAAGTGTTGTTTCTTCCATTTTGTCGCCTCAGAGTCCCCCGAGGGGGAAGAGGTGTCGTCTTTTTGCGCGGCTATTGTCCCGCGGACGGCAGAATGGCCTGCTGGGTAACCTGAGCTGGGAGGTAAGGGGCGAGCCGGATCATCAGGTGTTGACCTTTTGTTGGATTTAGAATAATAAGAGACATGGACACCTCTCCAGGTCTGATCCTATCCCAGCACACTGCCACTTTGTTTCCCTCCCCTTCTCCTTTTCATCATCCTCACCATCATCATCTCCTTCCCAAGTGTTTATCAATCCAAAGTTTAAATGTGTTCTTCTGATTAATAAAAAAAACATTCACATTGGGACCAGACTATCTTTAGATTTCCCTGTACGACATCCACGTCAATGCCAATCCAATTTTATTCAATCAAATTTTATTTGCCACATACACATGGTTAGCAGATGTTAATGCGAGTGTAGCAAAATGCTTGTGCTTCTAGTTCCGACCATGCAGTAATATCTAACAAGTAATCTAACCTAACAATTTCACAACAACTACCTTATACACACAAGTGTAAAGGAATGAATAAGAATATGTACATAAAAATATATGAATGAGCGATGGCCGAACGGCATATGCAAGATGCAGTAGATGGTATAGAGTACAATCCATGTCCTTTATATTAAAATGAGTTACTCTGCTTTGGATTATGTTGTCGATTCATGTTTTTATTATTTATGCAACAGTCTGGGGTAAGGTTATGTCATGGAGGGGCAGCTATGATGGCAGGGACTATTTAATAACTCTTAGCAGGGGATGGTGATGACTTGAGGAAGTCAATGAGGTGGAGACCATGTGACTGGGGATGATACAGCGTGTGTGTGTGTGTGTGTGTGTGTGTGTGTGTGTGTGTGTGTGTGTGTGTGTGCGTGCAGGCTCAGGGTGACCTGGAGGCCACGATGCCCTTCTCTCTCTGAAACAGCAGCAATATATAATACTGTATGTGTTGTATTATTATTAGCTTTACAGATCCACTCAGTATAGGTCTATATGACACACATACACACACACATTGTCTCCAGAATGTAGAGGGAAGCGTTTTAGTTATATATATTTTTTACATGTATTAGATGCAGCATCAACGGGTTGGGAGATGGAAAGCTCAGGAGAAAGGATGCAGCAGCCAAATCCAGAGCCACTACAGTACCATCAAATCCCACCAGTCTCCTCTGGGTTGACTTGCCCTGACCGAGTCTGCTACAGAATCTAACTTTACAGATTCAAACACCCAGAGACAGGACTCTCACAGGTGTGACTTATTTGCATGTTTTACCTAACTAGCAGTCCTATTGGTTAATTGACAGATCATGTGACTTTAAGTCAGTGTATTTAAACCCCCTTGTCTTTGTCTTCCAGGTGTCCGCACACAGGAAGTGAATGCAGTATGGAGGAACCGAGGTTGTGGTCGGGTTCCGCTGCTCAGACGTAACATGCATCAAATAATGGTTGAATGCCACGTCATTAACTGTTCTGTCAGGCACCAGATTGCTGTAACATAAGATGTTGCTTACCTGATACATAAAATACCTATCCAGGCGTTGTAAGAGCTGGCATGCATCAGCAACACCTGGGCTGAGGAACGCACCCTTTGTCTCAGCATGTAGTGCAGGGTTTCCCAAACTCGGTCCTGCCACAAACAGCCAGCATACAGAGAATTTGAGCACACCATGGCAAATGGTCTATTTGGCTTGAATGATGCAACTGCTGGTTAAATTTGTTTCCCATTCATCATGAACAAGATTAAATGGCTACTGTAAATAACATTACAATGAGTTGGGTCTATAAAGAATGAACCTTTATTATCCCTCAAATTTTAATCAGGGACTGATTTAGACCTGGGACAGCAGGTGTGTGCAATTCATTATCAGGTAGAACATAAAACCAGCAGTACTCCGGACCTCGTAGGGTAAGATTTGAATACTCCTGCTATATTTGATACATTTTATGGACCTTGCTGTGGACTTTCGAAAGCTAGAAAAGTATTGCATTTACCTTACAATATAATTGACAAGATTTTAAGGGCTCTTGTATTGTTACCCCTTTATAAGGTGTATTACTCTGAAAAACAATATAATTATACTGAAATGAAAGGTGCAATATGCAGAAATTGCTCTGCCATTTCCTGGTTGTTAAAATTCTAATTGTTCACCTTTCAGTTTATGTGACAAAACAAGCAATGTATATTGTAGAGAATCATTATACCATCTAAACTGCTGTGAAATATATTTTCAAAAACCCAAAATATTGTACTTTCAGCTGTTGGAAGATGGTATACAAAACCGAAAGTAAAAGATGCAGAAATTAAACTTAAGAATGGGGAGCATAGTAATAGGGCACATAGAACATATCTACAGATTCTTAGACTTGCTTTCAATGAGAATGACAAATGTATAACTCACATTTCTACGTGAATTTGGTTGGGTAGCCCAAAAAGTTACATATTGCAGCTTTATGGGGGATCTGGACAAATGAATGTCTTCATAGTGAGTAACTATAACTTGTTACCACACTACTACCATGTTATTACCGTGCTGTAATGTAAAGTGCTACCATTTTAAGAATGCATAATGCCATTGTGGCTGGTACCTTATGCTGGCGAACAATCAATGCACTCCTATGCGCTAATCAATAGATACCATGCTCTTAGTTAGGAAACCTTAACTCTACATATAGAGCTGAGACAGCAGATACTCTGACTGAGAACCAGAACTACAATGGCTGAGCTGGATGTATAGGGTTGTATAAGGTTGTATAAGGCCTGCCTCATACCTGGCTCTACGAGGGGCTAAAGGGGACTTAGCCCCCTCAGTTCAAACTTGTTCCTCAGTTTTAGTTTAATGTCACTATATAAAAATAGTAAAAAAGTTCCCCCCAAAAATCTGTATCTCTGCTACGATGTGTCAGCACAATGGACTGAGCAGCGCTGCGGTGTGCGTGGGGGGGGGGGGGGGGGGGGGGGGGGGGGCTATGGAAAGCCACTGAGGTGGTTAGGTATGACTCCTTTGGGTTCCCATAAAAAGTGGGAAAAACGCTTCTAAGTGAATAAGGTGATATGCCTCCGCCTGTAATATTTGATTTTGATTTAAAATGGCGAGGCCAAGTTTACCAGTCGGGCCCTGGTGAGGACGTCGTGTTGGAGGCCGAACTGTCTCCTTCCTACTCCTCTGCTGTTCCTATGGTGGGCGCTCTATGGTGTGGGAAGTTTTCATCCCAACATTGACTGACAATGAATTGACTATGACTGAGCTCTCTCCGGATCCTGGAGAGAAGAGGGTGTGCTCTGACCCTTTTCAGGGGCTTGGAGAGAAAATGAATACTGGGAGTGGCACGGAAGAAGTGTCACTGCTGAATACTGGGAGTGTTCCTGGGAGTGGCACGGAAGAAGTGTCACTGCTGAATACTGGGAGCGTTCCTGGGAGTGGCACGGAAGAAGTGTCACTGCTGAATACTGGGAGCGTTCCTGGGAGTGGCACGGAAGAAGTGTCACTGCTGAATACTGGGAGTGGCACGGAAGAAGTGTCACTGCTGAATACTGGGAGTGTTCCTGGGAGTGGCACGGAAGAAGTGTCACTGCTGGGGGGTCTGGAGACAACCCCCAGTATCCACTGTGCATCGTTCAGGGGAGAATGCTCCCTTACGTACTTCAACAAAGGCCCATACGGGGAAGTTTGTGCCCCCACATCACCAAAAGGTTAGTGGACAGTGTTTAGGGCCTGGGCAAAGTGTTCATCTGCCTCAGGGCAACTTTTACATTCACCAAATGGACATACCATGTTGGTCAATATGTATCATGTACCCAGTGCTCTTTTGGAATGTGACATTCTGCCTTGCTGTCACATGCCCATTACTTTGGGTAGTGTGTTTTTAAATCAGAAATACTGAACCGTAATGATTTCAGTTGAAGTCAAAAGGACCACTGCTACTTCCTGACAATGTTTGTGATTACTGCTTATGTGTGAGGAATGTGCCTCGAGTATCATTTAAAATGTTGAGACCAGAATAAGGGTAGGGGTGTGTGGTGAAGACAGTCTATAGACACATCTCTCTCGACTATTGCACACGTCTCTCTCGACTCCTACCAATTCGTGTGCACTATTTGTTTCATTGTGTCAATTGTTTGTCAATGTTTGTCAATGCCCTGTGAAATATATATTAATATGTGAAGTTACTGTTAATCCCAACATATTCACCCATTAATTTAGAATGTTTGGTTTCGGGAATGTTGATAATTCATTAAATATAATATACATTCATACCATTCTCATTTTCCAAGTGGACATATTGTTTGAAGAGCACACAAACGGTGCAATACTTGTGATTAAGAACTTTTGGTTTACTTCATTTCATCTACCAGTTTACTGTCAATTTCTTTGTTGTTTTTGTATGGAGAGCATGTGTTCGGTTTCTCAGTCATGTTTAATGTTGTGTGAACGTGCACCCTTTAGTGTGCATAGATATCCCTGGCCTGCGCGCCAAGAATAGGTTTGGCCAAATGTATTTCATTGCACGTTTGGGGTGTTCTAGTTAGTTCCCTTTTGGGTAACTCAGGGGGTATCTGAGCCTGGTAGACCCCACCTGTTCATTATTGGTTAAGACAGGTGTTGCCTGATGAGAGGCTTTTTCTTTTGAATGCGGACATTTTAAAGTCAGAACTTTGTATATATATAAGTATTACCGTCATCTTTGAAACACAGCACTGAGTAAATAAATCCAACACTCATTAGCACCTCTACTTGCCTGTCTCCTGCTGAATCTTTGTCCTTATGACTGCTGCTATTTTACACTGATACAGTGCAGCTGAGATAGGTAACAGATTTCACGCCAACCTGTCACTTCAAAAGCACTCAACGATCTCGGAGTGTCTGCATTTGAACTTTATGTTTATTGTGGTATACCGTGATGTAAGCAGAATTCAATATAATTCCAATGCAAGAACTCCCAAAAATGTAGCCCCCTCGCAGATTTCAACTGCCCCCTTTGTCCCTTCATCCTGGCACCGGGACTGGCCTGCATAGTTACAGAACAGAGGCAGGTGATGGATAGATACAGTAGCAGCAGTGGAATTTTCCCTTCCCTCCGAGTTGGCTCTCACCAGGCGGATGCAGGCGGATGCACATGCAGCACAGGTCACATGACGATAGCACCAATCTTTACATGATTTAAATTAAATGAGTAAACCTATCCAGCTAGGGCTGTTGATGCAATACTACGAGGTGATGCAATATCTCTTCTGGTGAGTGACAAATGGTCCTTGGAGGTCATCGAAGACAGACCTTTCAGAATTGGTAGCATCACACTAGGGTGGCTTCCTAAGCCAATGGTGACAGGACCTGTACACTGTTCACCCTCATTTTGGTAGCACAGGCCTAGCTAGTGATTTCTTCTAATTATATCTGACCATGTTTAATTTAAAATATGTTACTTTACTGGAGGAATTTAAAGATAGTGATGCACAAAGTAAACGGCAGTATCGGGCCGACTTCCGCAACAACTAAGAGTGTGAGGCTAAATTTCTTGGCTTTTGTTGACCCGCAGCAGAGTGAAGTGCACATGTGCAAATACTCTGTATGAGTACAGCGTCTTGCATGGAACTCATCTGCAATATCTTCGGTTCATCCTGCTGCTCGTGGCACCATCATATCGTGGATTCTCAGTTTAATCTTCAGACTTGAAATCAGATCCTGGTATCTGTACCTGTCACGGTTGTCGTCGGTTAAGGAGGACCAAAACGCAGCAGGTATGTGCAGGCTCATCTTGACTTTTATTAACTATCAAAAATGAACGTACAAAAATAACAAACAAAAAAACACGAACGATCAACAAAAACAGTCTGGTAAGGCACAAGGCGAAACACAGAACAATCACCCACAAATAACAACCACAAACACACCCTACTATATGGGACTCTCAATCAAAGGCAGATAGACAACACCTGCCTTCAACTGAGAGTCCCAACCCCAATTAACCAAACATAGAAACAGACATACTAGACTAAACATAGAATACCTGAAAACCAAACAGTGCCCAAAAACCCCGGAATACTTAAACCAAATGCCCCTTCAACAAAACACACCACCCCGAACCACATAAAACGAATACCCTCTGCCACGTCCTGACCAAACTACAATACTAATTAACCCTTATACTGGCCAGGACGTGACAGTACCGTGTATACTAGCGGAATATATGCATTCAAGTAGAGTACTATATTCCTTAGTCATTTAATTTGTACAGAAGTAATTTCCATATAGAATCTGTACTCCCTGCCAACATAATCAGTCAGCTATTTTTAGAGGTGTACTCTAATCTGCATGAATATTCCTATGAGATAGCAGAGGCGCCATGCCCATATGGGGCACAGTGGCACTTGCCCCCTCACAGGACACTATTCATCACGATCAGACGGGATTCTTAAAAGGAAGATATGTTGGAGACAATATTAGACAACTACTAGAAATAATGGGAAACTTCGAGAATGCAGGGAAAGCAGGTATAATCTTTAAAGGAGAGGTTGAGAAAGCATTTGATACAGTATGTCTAGAATCTGTTTATAAGTGCCTGGATATTTTCATTTTTAGAGAATCTCTCAAGATGGGTAAAAGTCATGTACAACAATTATTTATATAAAAAAATTATAATGGTTACATCTGAGAACTTTGAATTGTCAAGAGGCATAAAACAAGGTTGCCCTCCGTCACCATACATACAGTATTTATTATGGCCATTGAATTGTTAGCTTTAACAATCAAATCTAAAGATAATATTATTAAGGGACCAAAAATTAAGGAATTAGAGTATCAATGTACGCATATGATTCAAGTTTTCTCTTGAGTCCTTAATCTTCAACCTTGAAGGGCCTCATTGAGGAACTGGATAATTTCTCCAGTTTCTCTGGACTAAAATCCAACTATGATAAGTGTACTATATTACGGATGACTTTAAATTGCTATGTGGTCTCTCGATTTAAATGGGTGGATGGTGAAGTTGATGTACATATCCTGGAGAAGTTGAGCAATTTTGCAACTATTAACTTTCATATCAAATGTAGCAAAATATATAGAATCTTGAAACCATGGAGATGGAAAAACCTATCCATTTACGGGAAGATTAATATTTATGAAGGACATTGTAAACAAGAACTGTAAAATGATGTCACACAAGCAACTAACAACATTGTATGGCGGTGCATGCTCAATACAAAACTCATCGTGGCTCTGCTACAAAATTGGAAAAGACAATTACTTAAAGAAGAAATGAAAGAATTTGTCTGTCACCCGTTAAAAATCATCAATGGCTTAAATTGATTAGTATAAATTGAGAAATGTAGCAGTTTCACTTAAACTCAAAAGGTTTCACCGCAATACCATATAAAATTCAGGTAAGTTGGGAACATGTTTTTGATGTCCCATAACCTTGGCTTCGGGTCTATGAACTGATATATAAAACAATTGCATTCAGAAATTATTCAAACCCCTTCCCTTTTTCCACATTTTGTTATGTTACAGCCTTATTCTAAAATGGAATAAATTAACATTTCCTCATCAATCTACACACAATACCGCATAATGACAGTGAAAACATTTTTAAAATGTATTTGCAAATTAAGAATAAAAAACAGAAATACCTTATTTACAGAAGTATTCAGACTCTTTGCTATGAGACTCGAAATTGAGCTCATGTGCATCCTGTTTCATTTGATCATCTTTCAGATGTTTCTACAAGTAGTTGCCATTGCATGTCAGAGCAAAAACCAAGCCATGAAGTCGAAGGAATTATCCGTAGAGCTCCGAGACAGGATTATGTTGAGGCACAGATCTGGGGAAGGGCACCAAAACATCTGCAGCATTAAAGGTCCCCCCAAACACAGTGTTCTCCTTAAGTCTTAAATGGAAGAAGTTTGGAACCATCAAGACTCTTCCTAGAGGTGGCCGCTTGCCCAAACTGAGCAATCGGGGGAGAAGGGCTTTGGTCAGAGAGGTGACCAAGAACCTGATGGTCACTCTGACAGCGCTCCAGAGTTCCTCTGTGGAGATGGGAGAACCTACTAGAAGGACAACCATCTCTTCAGCACTTCACCAATCAGGCCTTTATGGTAGAGTGGCTAGACGGAAGCCACTCCGCAGTAAAAGACACATGACAGCCCGCTTGGAGTTTGCCAAAAGGCGCCTAAAGGACTCTCAGACCATGGGAAACAAGATTCTCTGGTATGATGAAACCAAGATTGAACTCTTTGGCCTGACTGCCAAGCATCATGTCTGGAGGAAACCTGGCACCATTGCTACGGTGAAGCATGGTGGTGGCTGCATCATGCTGTGGGGATGTTTTTCAGCGGCAGGGACTGGGAGACTAGTCAGGATCGAGAGAGCAAAGTACAGAGAGATCCTTGATGAAAACCTGCTCCAGAGCACTCAGGACCTCAGACTGGGGCGAAGGCTCACCTTCCAACAGGACAACGACCCTAAGCACACAGCCAAGATAACGCAGGAGTGGCTTTGGGACAAGTCTCTGAATGTCCTGGAGTGGCCCAGCCAGAGCCCGGACTTGAATCGGATCGAACATCTCTGGAGAGACCTGAAAATAGCTGTGCAGCGACGCTCCCCATCCAACCTGACAGAGCTTGAGAGGATCTGCAGAGAAGAATGGTAGAATCTCCCCAAATACAGGTGTGCCAAGCTTGTAGCTTCAAACCCAAGAAGACTTGAGGCTGTAATCGCTGCCAAAGGTGCTTCAACAAAGTACTGAGTAAAGGGTCTATAACAAAAATAAAAAATGAAAATAAAATAAAATGTATTTATGTAGCCCTTCTTACATCAGCTGATATCTCAAAGTGCTGTACAGAAACCCAGCCTAAAACCCCAAACAGCAAGCAATGCAGGTGTAGAAGCACGGTGGCTAGGAAAAACTCCCTAGAATGGCCAAAACCTAGGAAGAAACCTAGAGAGGAACCAGGCTATGACGGGTGGCCAGTCCTCTTCTGGCTGTGCCGGGTGGAGATTATAACAGAACATGGCCAAGATGTTCAAATGTTCATAAATGACCAGCATGGTCAAATAATAATAATCACAGTAGTTGTCGAGGGTGCAACAAGTCAGCACCTCAAGAGTAAATACTTATGTAAATGTCATATTTCAGTTTTTATTTTTAATATGTTTGCAAAAAATAAAAATAAACTGTTTTTGCTTTGTCATTATCGGGTATTGTGTGTAGATTGATGAGGATTATATTTTTTTATATATAACTTTTAGAATAAGGCTGTAACATAACAAAATGTTGAAAAAGTGAAAGGGTCTGAATACTTTCCAAATGCACTGTAGTCTACATATTTCATCATCAATTAATTTGGTATCTTGTGTCATGGCTTAATCGACTTCATGAAAACAAAATATATTAATGGAATCTGGGTCCTATCCCATTAAATGGTGGATAGGCTTTCAATGGAAAAACACCCATTTTAAAATAATAGCACTTCCTGGATGGATTTTCCTCAGGTTTTCGCCTGCCATTTCAGTTCTGTTATACTCACAGACATTATCTTAACAGTTTTGGAAACGGTAGAGTGTTATCTATCAAAAACTACCAATTATATGCATATCCAAGCTTCTGGGCCTGAGTAGCAAGCAGTTTACTTTGGGCATGCTTTTTATCCAAAATTCCGAATGCTATCCCAAAAAAGTTAATGGACACGTATATTTTCCGAAAATACCTCATTGGACAGAATAAGGAGCACACAGTTACACGCCCAGAAGCAAAAGATCAATTAACATTTTATAATTACTGCATCCTCACTTTTGTAACTGCAGTAGTGCAGTCATTTTGTAGTTCAACTGTAGATATTTTGCAGTAAAGACTGCAATTACTGCGTCCAAATTAACACTGTTTATTTTTTTTAAGTAGGTATTGAGGTAACGAGGATTGCCTGTGTCTATGTCTTTTTAAGAGTTACCTACATATTTGTTTGTTTTGATAAATCTGTAGACATTAGTGAGAGGAAACCGGTTTCCCTTTTTCACTGCTCTTTGCGGACACTGCTCTCCATAATTGAAAACACATTCCTGCACATGATGAATGACTGTCCATCCACACTTGTAGCACGCAATCAGCAGACACCACCCACTGATCTGCTTGAGCCTACCTGGCCACGAGGGTTATGTCATCTTAGGTCTATGGCGTATGTAAAACCAAATGCCTAGTTATCTTAGCTGTCTATGGTGATGTTTATGGTAATGGGAGTTAGTTCGTATAGTGAAGTACTACTGTATAAAGTGATAGAAGCTGGTCTGTAGGGAAAAGTCTAATAGAGAGGGTCCTATTGAGTCCGTTCTGATGGGTGGAGATGTGACAGGCTGCCAGCTCATATGGTGTTGTGCTTGAGTCACTTCACAGTGGGTCGTGGGCCCCTCTCGCCCCCATCCCTGGCCTCAACCCTATTCTCTCACAGCCTCGTTTGAGCCATTAGGGCCATAGCAGAAGACGCCCCATGTTTCAAACCACCCCTCTCTGCACCCCACCTCCCCATCCATTCATTCCTCTGCCCTCTACTACTACTCCATCCCATAACCCCCTCTGTGTCTCATAGACAACCTGTCGTGACACGTTGGCTGAGGGCCGCATCACAGTGTTCAGGGTGTTGTGAAAAGCCCTCTCTAATGATGCCATGATTACATGTCTGTCCATCAGCCAGTGCTGTAGCAAATCCACAACTCTGAGAAGACAAGGGGCTAGGGACTTGAAGGGGTTAACTGCCTTTGTATGATTGATTGAACTGAAGTGGTTCATCAAGGTTACTCTGTCTCACATTCAAGGGAGTCGAATGAATATGTATCTTCGTGTCATTTATCTTTGTTGTATCTGTATCATTTTCCATAATCAAATATTAAATGATCTAGGAAGTGTGTTAAGCCATGCCCTTTTAACTGGCAAGGGAAAAAAGTTGGGCTGGTAGGGGTTATCTGGATTTTCTGCCAGGTTACCTATTGTACAGATGAAGAGGAGTGTTGGGTTTTCCCTAATCTGGTACATAACACCTGTAGCAAATACACGGATTACAACTGACTTGAAACAGACAAATTAGGAGATGTAATACTCAACGGTGCTGTACTGCAGGGAAACTGAACACTGCACATGTAGCAACATCATCGCTCGATGCTACTTTAGAATTTAAATGGGTCTATTGATTAAATGGTCATTCATGTAGTCATTGTTCCAAACACCTGTGTTTTGATTCCCCGACAGAGAACCAAACCTGATCAATGTGTGTTGAAAATGCCAATACCACCTGTGGTTTCTGAGAAATATCAATGCTGTAGCTAGAATGTGGCAGGTGTGTTGCATGGAGCAAGGGGAGAGGTATAGGAATTGTCTTTTTCTCTCTCTCACACACACACACACACAGGATATAACTGGTATGATATATTAACTTTATGCTTCTATCTTTCAAATGTACAGGTGTTTACTATGATTATTTTTTAGACTGATGCCAAAGTGACAGTATTAAAAACCGGTCCGTTCAGGTAGAGGATTATTACAGGATATGACATTTGGGTAGCAGCTTTATTTTGTGACAATCTCTCAGCATGTGTCAGAGGCAGGGGTGTGCTTTGCAACAGGTTCTTTACATTAGCGTGGACTTGGCTGTATTGGTCAAAGTGACCCTGCTGATCATGACAGTTCATAACATGGTTGCTCTGGTTCTATCTCCCCATGGCTGTCCCTATCTGAAACTGCCTAGGCCAAGTGTCACTGTGCCACCTCCGTGAACTGTCATCCCTTTGACTTGTCCCCTGTGATTATCTGTTATATTGTAATTCAGCCATCACAATGTGTGATACGGTAAACAAAAGACAGATGGTATTCAATCAGTGTGCGGCATTGGTTGAATATTTCAGTCCTTTTGCCAGTAGACGCCTCTCAACAGTCGAATGAACTGCACCATAATCTAAGTTGCTTCAACTGCTGTGATTAGATAAGGTGTGTGTTATTCTTAAGAACTTTACACATTATTTAACAACTCAAACAAGCAATATCAGCATCTATGTAAAATGACATATGAATTTAATTTTCCCCCAGAATTCATAAAAATGTACATTATATTTTTTTCATTTTTTTTGTTGCCAATCTTGGAAAACTAACCACCATACAAAATGTAAGGCTACAGTACTGTTCTCGGTAATACTTTATTTGGATAGTCCATCTGCAGATATAGACCATCAGTAACATTTCAACTAACTATCTACTAACCCTAGCTGTAACCCTAACCTTAACCGTTATCATAACCCTAAGCTTAGACCGTACCCTAACCCTAAATCTAACAGTAACCATAGCAAGCAGTTGCTTATCAACAGATAGTATGACCATCTGTTGAGCATCTACAGATGGAAAATCCGGACTATATAAATAAAGTCTGACCTGGTTCTCTAATTGCGCTAACAACTAACCTAGGCTAGCAGAGTAATGGTTCAAGCTAGCTACCTCTAATCAAAATTGCACGCTAGCTAGCAAATGTTGTACTTTACTGCTCACTAGCTTCTTCTGCATATCTTACAGTGTTGATAAGAGGTAGTAGGGATTCATTCATAAATGTCACCACAGAACAAGTTCAAAAAGGAAACTGATATGACATATATAACCTTCATTGCTGGCTAATGAATGGCTAAGTATAACTGCTGGATTAAATTTTACTGCAGCCTTGGCAAATATGAAAATGTCTCAGATGGTACTGTTTGTCCTCCAACAGCCCCTTAACAGCTTTCCCACTTATTGTCCTCCCTATCCCTTATGCTACTGATCCAATCCCCCAACTCAATATAGCTACCCATCAGTGTCCTGGAAAAATCTTGTATAAAAAAGTTCCCTTTTCAGGAATCTGAAACAATGTTGTTGTTGCCATATATTAATGGGAATTCACAATGCTTTTTGAATTACTTATATTACTACTAGATTCATTAATCTTTCACAGAACATGGAGTGGAATGTTCTGTGAAACTTTCAATTTATGTTTAAAAAAAGTGAGATACAGAGTTTTTCTAGGACGCCGACATAGGACAGAATTTGCTTCGCACTCATGCAACACACTCCTTCCTCCTTCTCAATCTCAGTGATCACCATCCCTAGTCCTGGACACCTATAGGGCGTGGAGGTTTTTGTTCCAACCCTACACTCACACACCTTGTTCAACGACTCAACTGACCCTTTGAGTAGCTTGATCTGATGTGTTAGTAAGGGCTAGAACAAAAAGCTGATCACTTGGGCTGTTCCCTGAGGGCCCCTGTGTCTGTGGCCTTCCAGATGTGGAGGGCGGTTCCGGCAGAGAGGACCAGGAAAAGGAGGAAGGCGGTGGGGAAACCCACCCAGTCCACCAGGCCCCCTGCCAGGGCACCGAACATCAGCTTCCCCATCACCTCCAGAGTGGACAGGAAACTGTAGTGGGTGGCCTGTAGAGAGAAGAGGAGAGGGTTAGATAGGGGTGAGCTCAGAGAGAGAAAGACCTAGAGGCCACACCACACCAACACAGATGACCTAACATCCCAGACTCCACCTCTCAGGCCCACAGCAACACAACAAGGCAACATAGCCAACGCATCTCCATGGATCTCCACCCTCCACTGACACCTAAATGTTCACACAATGGCAACCTTATTCCATAAACTCAGGTGTATGACATAAAGACTCTACAAATGAAACAATGTAAACTGCTAACCTCTTAACTGAATGGATTTATTTCAGCAGAAACCACTAAGACATCCGCTGTGGCATGCATAGTTATTTAGTACAGTTCTGGTTATCCCTAAATCCACATGATCAAAGTGAGATGGATCTTAATCAATAAGGGGAGGGAGGGATCATGGTGAGCAGATGACTTAGATCATTAGAACTTTGGGGAGGTGAAAAGGCGACAAGGTCTTCCTTAGTTGTGCCTTGACGCCATGTAACATAGCTCCTGTGTGGCTAATTGTAATTTAGCCAGTTACCTGACTCGGACAAATGTCACTGGCGACGAAACGAGCAAACTGTAAAGGAGACATTACCCAGGCATCTTTGCTGGTTCTCAGTATTGAGAAAAGTGCTGGTTTGAGCCAGGTTCACACAGTTGAAGTGCCTATAGACCCGAGTTAAGTGAAGTGCTTTTATTTGGGCTAACTAACTTGCTTAAGAGATTACGTTTCTCTCTCCTGGGCCATCGACAAGCACTCATGGTATCAGCTTTCTGTCACTGGATATGACCTTAAAAAGGTAGCTATATGTGTCACTGTCATGAGAACATTTCAAATTAACCCCAGAGGTTATTAGCTTTGTTTCATTACGTTTTCCTTCCTTAATTGCCCAGATACAGCCTTGTATCCTCCTTGGCGTAGTTTTCCTAGTCAACGACTCCTTGGTAGAACTGTGGTAACTCGTCCCCTTCAGAATTGATTGAGTGACGATTGAGAGGCTGCGAACAGAACACCTCCAGGCAGCGATGGCCCAGTTTAAACAGGACAAAATAAGTTATGTCAAAGAAGTGGGGGAGAGAGAGGGAAATATAGATATGTAAAAGGGGAGAGAGAGTTAGCTAGGAGAAGAAAATGGCCTTGTTAGTCCCGGCTGAAGGGTGGGTGTTGTTGCTGTGAGGAGGGCTACCTGTCCTGCCTGTTGACATCGTAGGATACAGGAGTTTCCGTTTTGCTCGCTAACATAACAGACCATTCCAGAGGCTGCCGGGTTTCAGAGAATTTTGTCTTCTTATATAAAAATCATCTCCTCCAAGTGGAGGTAAAAGGATGAGAACCTCGCTCCGTAAATGTGTGCATACCCTCAAAGATTGGGCCACAGGCAAAAATGTTAACAATTGAGCAAATGCATCCCCATGATAAATATCACTTGATTTCTGACACATCTCAGAGAATTACTTTACCTTTTAAAACATGATTGGAAGTTGAACATAATTGTCCGTTGACGACAGAAATGTAACCAATGGAGTTCAGTTTTTTGGTAAAGATAATTTTATCTATATTTAACTAGGCACGTCAGTTAAGAACAAATTCTTATTTTCAGTGACGGCCTAGGAACAGTTGGTTAACTGCCTTGTTCAGGGGTAGAACGACTGATTTTTACCTTGTCAGCTCGGGGATTTGATTTTGCAACCTTTCGGTTACTAGTCCAATGCCCTAACCACTAGGCTACCTGCCGCCCCAATGTACTGATGATGTTAGACATTTGTACTTACCTCAGTCACATTTACCAAAATCAAGGGATATACAGTTGAAGTCGGAAGTTTACATACACCTTAGCCAAATACATTTAAACTCAGTTTGTCACAATTCCTGACATTTAATCCTAGTAAAAAGTCCCTGTCTTAGGTCATTTAGGATCACCAATTTATTTTAAGAATGTGAAATGTCAGAATAATAGTAGAGAGAATTATTTATTTCAGCTTTTATTTCTTTCATCACATTCCCAGTGGGTCAGAAGTTTGCATACACTCAATTAGTATTTGGTAGCATTGCTTTTAAATTATTTAACTTGGGTCAAACGTTTTGGGTAGCCTTCCACAAGCTTCCCACAATAAGTTGGGTGAATTTTGGTCCATTCCTCCTATTCCTCCTTCCTCCTGAGCTGGTGTAACTGAGTCAGGTTTGTAGGCCTCCTTGCTCGCACATGCTTTTTCAGTTCTGTCCACACATTTTCTATAGGATTGAGGTCAGGGCTGTGTGATGGCCACTCCAATACTTTGACTTTGTTGTCCTTAAGCCATTTTGCCACAACTTTGGAAGTATGCTTGGGGTCATTGTCCATTTGGAAGACCCATTGGCGACCAAGCTTTAACTTCCTGACTGATGTCTTGAGATGTTGCTTCAATATATCCACATAATTTTCGTTCCTCATGATGCCATCTATTTTGTGAAGTGGACCAGTCCCTCCTGCAGCAAAGCACCCCCACAACATGATGCTGCCACCCCTGTGCTTCACGGTTGGAATGGTGTTCTTCGGCTTGCAAGCCTCGCCCTTTTTCCTCCAAACATAACGATGGTCATTATGGCCAAACAGTTCTATTTTTGTTTCATCAGACCAGAGAACATTTCTCCAAAAAGTATGATCTTTGTCCCGATGTGCAGTTGCAAACCGTAGTCTGGCTTTTTTATGGCAGTTTTGGAGCAGTGGCTTCTTCCTTGCTGAGCGGCCTCTTAGGTTATGTCGATATAGGACTCCTTTTACTGTGGAAAAAATACTTTTGTACTTGTTTCCTCCAGCATCTTCACAAGGTCCTTTGCTGTTGTTCTGGGATTGATTTGAACTTTTCGCACCAAAGTACGTTCATCTCTAGGAGACAGAACGCGTCTCCTTCCTGAGCAGTATGACGGCTGCGTGGTCCCATGGTGTTTATACTTGCATACTATTGTTTGTACAGATGAATGTGGTACCTTCAGGCGCTTGGACCAGACATGTGGAAGTCTCCAGTTTTTTTCTGAGGTCTTGGCTGATTTCTTTTGATTTTCCCATGATGTCAAGCAGAGGCACTGAGTTTGAAGGTAGGTCTTGAAATACATCCACAGGTAAATTCTGATCCACTGGAATTGTGATACAGTGAATTATAAGTGAAATAATCTGTCTGTAAACAATTGTTGGAAAACGTACTTGTGTCATGCACAAAGTAGATGACCTAACCGACTAGCCAAAACTATAGTTTGTTAACAAGACATTTGTGGAGTGGTTAAAAAACGAGTGTTAATGACTCCTACCTAAGTGTATGTAAATTTCCGACTTAAACTGTATGTGATTATTTAATATCACTGAAAAAAATTCAGATGTCTGTCTTTAATACATGATTCTCACATAAATGACCTGACTTTGCCATGGGAAACAATGTTCTAGGTTGACAAGTGTGTAGAGGGTGACTCTGACCTGTACACTCTCCTCCGCTCTCTGTGTGCAGTGCATCATGGTTGTGAAGGTGAGCGTTGTGATGAGGCCGCCCAGGAAGTGCTGAATGCTCAAACTCAACACGGCCATACCTGAGGGGCAAACACAGTAACAGCCTACACTGTCTCAAACTCAACACAATATTGCAAAACATTATGGGTGCTTATATTTGTCCTTTTTCACATGTGTGAATTGGGAATGTGTTTTTTGCATATCACACTCTCCCTGAGACCCTTGGAGAGTGGGGTCAAGGCCAGGGTCTGCCATTATCAACAGCAACCCTGGAACAATTAGGGGTTAAGTGCCTTGCTCAAGGGCGCATCGACAGATATTTCACCTTGTCGACTCAGGTATTCGAACTAGTGACCTTTCGGTTACTGGCCCAACACTCTAACCGCTAGGCTACCTGCTGCATCCTGTCTTAAAGTGGTGTTATCTAAATTTGCCTCTTTCTTTTCACTCAGAGTCCCTACTGGATGGATGGTGTGAGAAGGAGAGCTCAGTGGCACAGTGAATATCAGTGGAGCCTGATCTGTCGCTGAACTGAGACAACAAAGGTGGAAGTGAGGGGGGTGCTGTCTCCTTGCGTTCCCCCAAACAAGTTGTTCCCTCTCAGAAGACAGCAGAACACAGGCGACACAGAGTGTCTCTCAGCTCCCACTGACGCTGAATTATTCACCGGAGATGTCGAGTTTTGCAGAATAAGTCTTCTCCATTTCACAGGATTCAGAGAGCGAGACACTAACTCAGCTTATCAGAGTGAGAAAATGGGGCACTCATGTAATATTGAGAATTTTACAGCAAAACATTTTTTAATCTTTGACATCATTGTTCCTTCTCTAAAGAGGGAGGGCTCCACTTCCAGAGGTTTCCAGAGTGAACAGCTCAACATAGGTTCAAACAGGTCACTGAGAAAGCTTCTGTTCTGCTTTCAGCTTTCCTTCAATTTAGTCATGAGATTAAAATGGGATGTTTGTGAGAGATGCTCAAAGCGCTGTAAACTGACCTCTTCACGCACCTCTTCTTCCACCACATACAGTGCCTTCATGAAATGAAAAGCTGAAATGTCTTGAGTCAATACGTTTTCAACCCCTTTGTTATGGAAAGCCTAAATACGTTCAGGAGTAAAACTGTGCTTAACAAGTCACAATAAGTTGCATGGATGAAATAATAGTGCTTAACATCATTTTTTTTATGACTACCTCATCGCTGTACCCCACACATACAATTATCTGTAGTCCCTCAGTCGAGCAGTGAATTTCAAACACAAAGACTAGGGAGGTTTTCCAATGCCTCACAAAGAAGGGCAGCTATTGGTACATAAAAAGCAGACATTGGATATTGCTTTGAGCATGGTGAAGTTATTAATTACACTTTGGATGGTGTATCAATACACACAGTCACTACAAAGATACAGGCGTCCTTCTAAACTCAGTTGCTGGAGAGGAAGGAAACTGCTCAGGGATTTCACCATGTGGCCAGTGGTGACTTTAAAACAGTTACAGAGTTTAACGGCTGTGATAGGACAAAACTGAGGATGGATCAACAACATTGTAGTTACTCCACAATACTAACCTAAATGACAGAAGGAATATAAATATTTAAAAACATGCATCCTGTTTGCAATAAGGCACTAAAGTAAATTTGCAACAAAAAAATTGTCAAAGTAATGAACTTTAAGTCCTGAATACAAAGCGCTATGTTTGGAACAAATTCAACACAACACATCACTGAGTACCACTCGTCATATTTTCAAACATGGTGGTGGCTGCATCATGTTATGGGTATGCTTGTTATCGGCAAGGACTAGAGAGTTTTTTGGGGGATAAAAATAAACGTAATAGAGCTAAGCACAGCCAAAATCCTGGAAATTGTCTGCTTTCTAACAGACTCTGGGAGACAAATTCACCTTTCCGCAGGACAATAACCAAGATGACATTGAATGTTGCTGAGTGGCCTAGTTAAAGTTTTGACTTAAATCGGCTTAAACATCTATGTCTAGAAACGATCAATAACAAACTTGACAGAGCTTGAAGAATTTTTAAAACAATAATGTGCAAATATTGTACAATCCAGGTATGCAAAGCTTTTAGAGTCTTACCCAGAAAAACACAGCTGTAATTGCTGCCAAAGGTGATTCTAACATGTATTGACTCAGGGGTGTGAATACTTATGTAAATAATATATTTCTGTATTTCATTTTCAATACATTTGCAAAAATGTCTTAAAACATGTTTTCACTTTGTCATTATGGGGTATTGTGTGTAGATGGGTGAGAATATATATTTTTTTTAATCCATTTTGAATTCCAGCTGTAACACAATTTATTTATCCTTTATTTAACTAGGCAAGTCAGTTAAGAACAAATTCTTATTTACAATGACGATCTAGGAACAGTGGGTTAACTGCCTTGTTCAGGGGCAGAACGACAGATTTTTACCTTGTCAGCTCGGGGATTCGATCGAGCAACCTTTCAGTTACTGGCCCAATGCTCTAACCACTAGGCTACCTACCGCCCTCCGAGACTAACTTAATGTGAAATAAGTCAAGGGGTATGAATAGTTTCTGAAAGCACTGTATGTGTGTGTTGTATGTATAGGCCTTATGTACCAGGTCTCTATTGAAAAATGTATTTCTATCTCCAAGAGACAAACCTGGTTAAATAAAGGTTCAATAAAGGTTAAATAAAGGTTCAATCAAGAAGGCATGAATATGAACGGGTTACACGTATATTTTTTATTTATGTATAGGCCTAAATGTGGATGGGTTACACGTGAGACAATGTTATATGTATAGGCCTAAATGTGGATGGGTTACACGTGAGACAATGTTATATGTATAGGCCTAAATGTGGATGGGTTACACGTGAGACAATGTTATATGTATAGGCCTAAATGTGGATGGGTTACACGTGAGACAATGTTATATGTATAGGCCTAAATGTGGATGGGTTACACGTGAGACAATGTTATATGTATAGGCCTAAATGTGGATGGTTTACACGTGAGACAATGTTATATGTATAGGCCTAAATGTGGATGGGTAACACGTGAGACAATGTTATATGTATAGGCCTAAATGTGGATGGGTTACACGTGAGACAATGTTATATGTATAGGCCTAAATGTGGATGGGTAACATAAGACACAATGTGTTATTTGTTTCGCCATGGGGTCAGGGGGTTAGAGTGTGGCCGTTGTAGAAGCATACGATGGGTATCCAGTAAAGTCCATCATGTGTAGCTTTCGTGTACCAAAGCGGATGGATCTGCGAGCCCAGTGGTTTTGTTCATAGTAGTCTTGACTACCTGTGTGAGTCAGTGAGGTCACATGGAGGTGCCTGCCTTCATTCATCAGAGTCACACATTCACCTGCCTCCTGCTCCCACTTTGTGCAAGGTGAAAGAAAGATATTGAGGTACGGATAGACAAACAGATGTGGCTTGTGGGGGACTAGAGACGCGTACAGGTCTAAATCAGTGGAAAAGGACAGGCTGGTTAGAGTCAATGATGTACAGTATGTCCATGGTTAGTGAACTGATGACATTGACCACGTTTACATGCACACCAATATCCCGTTATTATTCGGGATACTCAAGTATTCTGTTTTTGAGTTGACGCATATAAACATCATATCCCGTTTACAATAACCCCAAAAAGCTTGCATCACGGTTATAAGAAACCCAGATAAGATGCCTGGGATATGCTGATCCAAGATGGGATACTGTGGCATGTAAACATCTTATGCCGTTTACTGTTGTTTTCCAGGCTCAGTTGTGCATATCATGGGTGTTGTGCATTCTATGGTGTTGTGTGATGATCTTTTTATCTGATTATCAAACAAATCACTTAACAAAGGTAGGATACCTGCGCAGTTCCATCCACCATTAATAATTCCATAATAATTTTGCCTACTATAATGAATTTACTATATTTTAAATCAAGTTTCTGCTTATAATTTCAGACATTTGGTAGGCCATTTGTTTGTAAACTGTGGTTTGATAGCCTACATGCAGCTTTGCTTCTGTCATAACTTGTTGCCCCAGAAGACGAAATAAAGTAGTGCTCACCAGAATAATCTCTTACATCAATAGAATGAATGCATTAATCTAGTTAACACCAGTAAAGTTGTTTCGTTGAGGAACCGGGGAGAAAACACAATAACTCCAACACAGTGGAAAAATTGGTCCTGTGCAAAATGTCCAAATGCCATCAGTTTGATCGGTTTTAAGGAAAGGAAAAGCTAAGAAAACGACTAAACAAGTTTCTGATAAGACTTCAGTTCGTCTTGGCTGCATATTTTATGTGGTTGAAATACTGTCTGCTTGCATAACAGTGTCAAAGACAAAACATTACACGCACATTGACATTTTCTCAAGAGATGCTGAAAGAAAGAAATCAGACTTTTCCACTCCTGTTCCAGACACAAAATTAACATTTGTTGTCTAGTTTTACTGCAATAAATGCATAATTCTGCAGAGTTCATATTTTATTACTCTACATGTGAGAGGTTATAGACCTACAGTCAGTGTCCAGATTTCAGTTACTATTCCATTTAACCCATGTGAACATCAATGAGGAATATTCTGTTTATTCATGGATACAGGGATACTCGTGAGCGGGATATCAAAGGTGCATGTAAACAGCTTATCCCGAACAAGACCTTAAGCGGGATATGAGCTACTATCTGGAATGCTGTGCGCATGTAAACGTGGTCAATGCTGCCTAGTCAAGTTGTGGTCAGAGTGCGGTCTGGTCTTCTCTCACCTTTCATGAGTGGAGAAGGTTCTAGCACGGTCAGAAGGGAGCTCTGGAACACCATACTGACAGTCCGCATCACAAACGCCCGCCTCATCAGAGAGCCAATACTGTGGAGACACACAAGACAGACAACCAGTCACAAATTCCATTTGACACACACACAGGCGAAGAATACTGTGTAGTATGTGTATGCTAACAAAAACAAACACCATACTTACTTCTACAGTAGCACACACACCCACACTCCAGGGTTTCCGTTAGGAAAATGTGCCACCGGACATTTGACTGGCAACATTTTAATTTACTAGACATTTGTCAAAGACGTTCAGCTTAAACTAGGCTCTGTATGCTAGGCTCTGTATGCTAGGCTCTGTATGCTAGGCTCTGTATGCTAGGCTCTGTATGCTAGGCTCTGTATGCTAGGCTCTGTATGCTAGGCTCTGTATGCTAGGCTCTGTATGCTAGGCTCTGTATGCTAGGCTCTGTATGCTAGGCTCTGTATGCTAGGCTCTGTATGCTAGGCTCTGTATGCTGTGCGTGTGTGATAAAACAAAAATATACATGTGCCAATTTAATTCCACTACATTATGGAAATTAACCCATAGACCGATAAGCATGACTGGTCAAATGCATTTAGATCAACTGGCATTTCCATCAATGAATAGGCTAAAAGGCATTATTTTGCTATGGGATTTTTTTTTCTCTCCCAGACATTTGGCCGGTGCAAATTTTATTTATCAGCTTAAAAAATCTATATTGGCCATAAGCCGTCTATTACCGGCTAATGGAAACCGTGACACACACACACACACACACACACACACACACACACACACACACACACACACACACACACACACACACACACACACACACAACGTGTCCCCAGACGCTAATTGATTCCTTGTTAGTCTAAGAGCTGTGTCTCCCGGTAGGCATGGCTCAGCTCATGGGGTAATCAATAACCCAAGGAGCTCCAAAGCGTGGTAAATTAATGACCATCAGTCTTCTCACCCCCTTAGAGCATTGTGTTGTGTGTTGTGTGTTGTGTGTGTGTGTATCTCCCAGGGATTACCCCTGTGCCAATCAGTCCCCAAAGGATCCTGTCAATCAGACTAACCAGACACGTGTCACTGTCTGGTATCTGACATCTATACAATCTGACAAGGACATTACCACATGGACATTACCACAGCTAAGTTTGATTTAACTATGACATGAGAAATATACCAACTATACTCAAATCTGATACCAAATAGTATCTACCCATTCTGTCAGTCTTTACGTCTACAGGCTCTACAACACCTCTCTCATTTCTCCTTCTTTACCCTTTCCACTGGAAAACCAATCTGCTATCATTCACATAATAAAGACATTCTTTCCCTCATTTTTTATTCTCTCCTTCTCAATGACACTCTTTCAAATCTGGCACTCTGAGGAGTTGCCGTAGTGATGTGGTGAGAGGAGAACCTGCCTCGCTACTGACACCTCACACCGGCCGGGCTGCGATACTGTATAGGCTCTCGGGTTACCGATGGCGATCTATGTGAGGCGGTCAGTCTCTGGCCACTCAGGCGTTTCTGATGGGGCCCAGGATAAATGTTCAAATTTGATTTGAGAGCATTGAGACGGCTTGGTGGATTGGCTTTGTGTAGTGTGTGTATGTGTGCTTGCGTGTTGGGAGGTGGGGGAGAGTGGTGGTGAGTCATTCTGTGGGAATCTGGACTGGGTGTACAGTGTCAGGTGAACGCACCTCTGTGTGTGAAAATGTGACAATTCTGCCCGAGTCCTAGTGAAGACATCAAAACTATGAAATAACACATATGGAATCATGTAGTAACCAAAAGAAGTGTTAAACAAATCAAAACATGTTTTATATTTGAGATTCTTCAAATAGCCACCCCTTGCCTTGATGACAGCATTGCACACTCTTGGCATTCTCTCAACCAGCTTCATGAGGTAGTCACCTGGAATGCATTCTCAAAAACTTAGACAGGAAGAAAGAGTAGAAGCATCAGAGACCATATGGAGATGTAATTCAAACAGGACAGACCACAGACTTCTGCAGACGTTTTATAGAAAGACAAGATATTGGTATTCTCTTCATATAGGTCCTATTTCAGCTCGATGCTAATGGAAGTATTATCATTAACCAATCTATCTTTGTGAGTGCTAGCAATGGTGATGTACACTACATGACCAAAAGTATGTGAACACCTGCATGTCGAACATCTCATTCCAAAATCACAGGCATTAATATGGAGTTGGTCTCCCCTTTGCTGCTATAACAGCCTCCACTCCTCTGGGAAGGCTTTCCACTAGATGTTGGAACATTGCTGCAGGGACTTCCTTCCATTCAGCCACAAGATAATTAGTGGGGTCGGGCACTGATGTTGGACGATTAGGTCTGGCTCGCAGTCCTCGTTCCAATTAATCCCAAAGGTGTTCGATGGGGTTGAGGTCAGCGCTCTGTGCAGGCCAGTCAAATTCTTCAACACCGATCTCGACAAACCATTTTGCTTTGTGCACGAGGGCATTGTCATGCTGAAACAGGAAAGGGCCTTCCCCAAACTGTTGCCACAAAGCTGGAAGGACAGAATCGTCTAGAATGTCATTGTATGCTGTAGCGTTAAGATTTCCCTTCACTGGAACTAACGGGCCTAGCACGAACCATGAAAAACTGCCCCAGACCATTATGCCTACTCCACCAAACTTTACAGTTGGCATTATGCATTGGTGCAGGTAGCGTTCTCCTGGCATCCGCCAAACCCAGACTTGTCCTTCGGACTGCCAGATGGTGAAGAGTGATTCATCCCTTCCGAGAACGCTTTCAACTGCTCCAGAGTCCAATGACTGCAAGCTTTACACCACTACAGCCGACGCTTGGCATTGTGCGTGGTGATCTTAGGCTTGTGTGTGGCTGATCGGCCATGGAAACCCATTTCCTGAAGCTCCTGCCGAACAGTTCTTGTGCTGACGTTGCTTCCAGAGTCATTTTGGACCTTGGTAGTGAGCGTTGCAACCGAGGAAAGATGATTTGTACGCGCCACATGCTTCAGAACTCAGCGGAACCATTCTATGAGCTTGTGTGGCCTACCACTTCGTGGCTGAGCCGTTGTTGCTCCTAGATGTTTCCACTTCACAATAACAGCACTTATAGTTGACCGGGCCGCTCTAGCAGGGCAGAAATTTGATGAACTGACTTGTTGGAAAGGAAGCATCCTATGAAGGTGCAACGTTGAAAGTCTTCAGTAAGGCCAATCTACTGTCAATGATTGTCTATGGAGATTGAATGGCTGTGTGCTCAATTTTATACACCTGTCAGCAAGAGGTGTGGCTGAAATAGCCAAATCCAATAACTTACGTATTGTTGTTATTTATAGATTGCATTACATCACATGTATTGTTTTCTGCATTGGGGGTTGAGTTAGGGTAGTGGATGTGCTGTAATGGCATTTGGCGAAAATGTAAGGTTAACTAGCAATTGAAAGGAGAACTTTAATCTCTAGAGCTGAGGCATCCCTGCTTTGTTGTGCAGCTGCTGCCTTTCCAAATGTATGTTCTACTACTGTTTGCTAGGAACTTCAATATTATTCTTAGAAAATAAGATGACGTCAAGGAGAGTCTCTATAGGAGTGACATTTTTCACGAGCAAATGGCGCTGCTGCAGATTATAATGACGTTTAGGCTAAAGTCTGTGATCTGTGATCTCTCTCAAAAACAAGACAGTTTTAGTTCACTTCATGTTAGGTCAATAGAAATAGTTGATTATTGGTGTAAGCTTTGAATTATCAGCTGTAGAACACAGAAGACCTAGTGTTGCTGCTGGGGCCTGTCTCCTTGCCTCACTGGAGGCTACAAAGCATCTCCCCGTGCTGTTCTCCTACCACACACAGAGGGCTATACACACACACACACACACACACACACACACACACACACACACACACACACACACACACACACCCCCAATGTGGGGAGGGGAGGTGATGGGGTGACGTGATATCTGTGCCACAGAAAGGGACACTAAAATGGGCACTATAGACAGTGTTGCTTCTGAACGCTAACAGGAGAGTGCTGCCTCTGAACGCTAACAGGAGAGTGCTGCCTCTGAACGCTAACAGGAGAGTGCTGCCTCTGAACGCTAACAGGAGAGTGCTGCCTCTGAACGCTAACAGGAGAGTGCTGCCTCTGAACGCTAACAGGAGAGTGCTGCCTCTGAACGCTAACAGGAGAATGCTGCCTCTGAACGCTAACAGGAGAGTGCTGCCTCTGAACGCTAACAGGAGAGTGCTGCCTCTGAACGCTAACAGGAGAGTGCTGCCTCTGAACGCTACCTGAACTGGGAGAGCAGCAGGCCACCGAGGGAGGAGCCACAGATTGAGAAGCACATGGCGATCACGCCGTTCCAGAACCCCAGCTCCCGGGCTGTCATGTGATGGTCCAAAAGGAAGAGCGGGAACATGGTCACCGCACCCTGCTCACCTGTGGATAGAGAGAGAGAGAGAGGGAGAGAGGACAAACCAGTTGGAGTTCAGGTTAGACAAGAGAGAGTTAGACTCTAAACACAAATCTGTTCATCTGTAGTTTTAGTCGTTTTATCAACAACATAGGCAAGAGTTAACTACGATGGATTAGCCATTGTTTGAAATAAACACACTCAAAAACACCCACAATCCACCTTCCTGTGACAGAGCTATTTAAAGGAAAAAAGGAAGAAGAAAACAATAGTGGATTTCTTCACTGTGTATGACAACTCCAACTTTCTTAAACACTGTGACAGTAACAAAGCAGTTACTTTTAATAGACTGGACAATGTTATATTGGTGCTTTCTTAATCTAACAACATACACTATTCCTAGATACCGTAAATTCCGGACTATAAGCCGCAACTTTGAACCTCGCGGCTTAAACAGTGACGTGGCTAATATATGGATTTTTCCCGCTTTCAATTTTTTTTTTTTTTTTAAAACACATTCTGTGACGTGCTCAGTTTTTTGGCGGCATGAAGCTTTCATTAGACCAATGAAATTGCCGAACAGGTTAAGGTCAAACAACTTTTTTGTTTACTGTTTAGATTAAATCGAGCGCTCTCAAACTTCCCATCATTCTGATTACGGTAGTCATTTTGTCACCCTCATCATGGCAAAGACACAGAGAAATGCATATGATGCAGCTTTCAAGTTGAAGGCGATTGATCTGGCTGTTGGAAAAGGAAATAGAGCTGCTGCACGGGAGCTTGGTCTTAATTAGTCGATGAGAAGAGGTTGGAAACAGCAGCGTGAGGAATTGACTCAGTGCAAAAAGACAACTAAAGCTTACTGCTAATTTTTTGTTACAAGCCGTGTTTCGTTAAAGCCTGTGTAAAGTTCATTTGTTTCAATGTACCGGTAGGCACCTGCGGCTTATAGACATGTGCAGCTTATTTATGTTCAAAATAATATATATTTTTTAATTCAGTGGGTGCGGCTTATATTCAGGTGCGCTTAATAGTCCGGAAATTACGGTAGTACCAATAATAGATGTCAAACAAAACAAAGAATATCCTGCGTCATTTTTCAAAAGGGCCTAATGTGAAACTTCCTCACATAACACAAGCCTCAGTCACAGAGCTTTAGCTTGAAATAAAAGTTTCTCAGTGAGACAATAGTGTCTCTGTGTGGTTTTGAAGGCGGGACAATGTTCTGCCGAACGACACTGTAAAATATTTAGCGCCGCCGCCATTATTAATGGAGAGTGACTTCACAAAGACAGGGAGACGGAGTGCTGAGTGACAGCTCAGAGACTGCTGTCAAAGAGACGACACACTCACACACACACACTTGGCCAGAAGAAAAACAAAAATAGAGAGAGAATCTTTCACGTGAAATGGAGAAGGATATCAAAAAGAGTTCTTAGAGAAGACGCTCGAAACCTCCTGGCACATGGGAACGCTACGACAACGCACACGTTAAGACAACGCTATGTGACAGCCAAGCTAAATGTATGGCAGGAGAATGAGAGGGATAAACAGAGGTTGCTGTGATGACATATTCATTCAGCGTCTATATTCTATATGCCAAGGCAGCACTAACATCAGCAGCTATCAGCTACTGTACTACTCACTATTTCCCACCAGCACCGGTTGAAACCTGGGGAACTTTTTATCATCCAACAGGGTAGATAGTTTGAGCATTTGTCATTACGGTAAGACATTACTTAAATAGGCAATCTGTCATTGCTACATCAACTTTTTGGACTTTGAAATGATCGATATACACCCATTGATTCTTGAAGAATATATTCTGGCTACAAAACATTAGGAACACATACCTAATATTGAGTTGCACCCCATTTTGCCCTCAGAACAGCCTCAATTTGTCAGGGCATGGACTCCACAAGGTATCGAAAGCGTTTCACAGGGATGCTGGCCCATGTTGACTACAATGCTTCCCACAATTGTGTCAAGTTGGCTGGATGTCCTTTGGGTGGTAGACCATTCTTGATACACATGGGAAACTGTTGAGCGTGAAAAACCCTCAAACCGGGGCACCTGGCACCTATTGCCATTCCCCGTTCAAAGGCACTTAAATCTTTTGTCTTGCCCATTCAACCTCTGAATGGCACACACACAATCCATGTCTCAATTGTCTCAAGGCTTAAAAAGCATTTTTTAACCTGTCTCCTCCCCTTCATATACACTGATTGAAGTGGATTTAACAAGTGACATCAATAAGGGATCATAGCTTTCACCTGGATACACCTGGTCGGTCTATGACATGGAAAGAGCAGGTGTCCTTAATGTTTTTTACACTCAGTGTAATTCAAATGCATCATGAGCTTAGTTAAATTCTTTAACTCCATCAAAACCCCAAATATACATTTGTTTTACTCATTTGTTTGTAAACAGTGTAGGTCTTATTGTAAACAAACACTGCATCAAAATAGCCTAAAAATATGGTTATAACTATAATTTTGATGTCATATTTAATATTTACATTTTAGTCATTTAGCAAACGCTCTTATCCAGAGCGACTTACAGTTAGTGCATTCATCTTAAGATAGCTAGGTGGGACAACCACATATCACAGTCATAGTAATTACATTTTTCCTCAATAAAGTAGCTAATAGCAAAGTCAGAGTTAGTAAGTAAGTGTTAGTTCACAAAATGCATTTTTATGCGGGGGGGGGGGGGGGGCTCTGCTGTCCTAGCTATAGGGGGAAGCCAGTTCCACCATTGTGCAAGGGAAGAGAAGAGCTTGGACTGGGCTGAGCAGGAGCTGCCCCCCCATAGGGGTGGGAGGGCCAAGAGACCAAGCGTGCTCGGGTTGGTGTGTAGGGTTTGAGCATAGCCTGAAGATTGGGAGGGGCAGTTGGTCACTCATGGGATGGTCAGTCCTTGCATCCATAGCTCTGTCTATGAATTTGAGAGTGGTTACATTCCTGCAACCCCATCCCTGAGCTATTTACCAAAACACTGGATAGGGTAACACCTTTGTTGTTGTTTGAACAACAGATTGTTCTTTTAAAGCCTTTATGATGTCTGATAAACCGCAGGCTACTGTTGCACATGGAAACCATGTGTTTGATGTATTTGATACCAATCCACTCATTCCACTCCAGCCATTACCACGAGCCCTGTCCTCTCCAATTAAGGTGCCACCAACCTCCTATGCTTGATTCTTTACCAGTGGTTGTGTCTCTACAGCATTCAGTGCTCCAACTGCTTCAAACTCATTATTTCTTTAAAAGGGGAGTGCAGACAAACACAACAAGGCTGATTATTCAATTCTATAAATATTCTCAAAGCAACAATTGTCCATTTCAGTGGGGATTTCATTAGGCATCCACAAAGAAGAAACTAGTAGAGAGGGGGTATGGGAGAGAGATAGAGAGATAGAATGACAGAGAGAGAGAGAGGGAGAATGACAGAGACAGAAAATGGAAAAGGTGGAGAGAAATATAATGGATAAGAGAGAGAGAGGGGTAAAGGAGAAACATGAACAGACAGAGAGAGAGGGGTAAGGGAGAAACATGAACAGACAGAGAGAGAGGGGTAAGGGAGAAACATGAACAGACAGAGAGAGAGGGGTAAGGGAGAAACACGAACAGACAGAGAGAGAGGGGTAAGGGAGAAACATGAACAGACAGAGAGAGAGGGGTAAGGGAGAAACATGAACAGACAGAGAGAGAGGGTTAAGGGAGAAACACAAACAGACAGAGAGAGAGAGGGGTAAGGGAGAAACATGAACAGACAGAGAGAGAGAGAGGTAAGGGAGAAACATGAAGAGACAGAGAGAGGGGGGTAAGGGAGAAACATGAACAGACAGAGAGAGAGAGGGGTGAGGGAGAAACATGAACAGACAGAGAGAGAGAGGGGTAAGGGAGAAACATGAACAGACAGAGAGAGAGGGGTAAAGGAGAAACATGAACAGACAGAGAGAGAGGGGTAAGGGAGAAACATGAACAGACAGAGAGAGAGGGGTAAGGGAGAAACATGAACAGACAGAGAGAGAGGGGTAAGGGAAAAACACGAACAGACAGAGAGAGAGAGGGGTAAGGGAGAAACATGAACAGACAGAGAGAGAGGGGTAAGGGAGAAACATGAACAGACAGAGAGAGAGAGGGGTAAGGGAGACACATGAACAGACAGAGAGAGAGAGAGGAGTAAGGGAGAAACATGAACAGACAGAGAGAGAGGGGTAAGGGAGAAACATGAACAGACAGAGAGAGAGGGGTAAGGGAGAAACATGAACAGACAGAGAGAGAGGGTAAGGGAGAAACATGAACAGACAGAGAGAGAGGGGTAAAGGAGAAACATGAACAGACAGAGAGAGAGGGGTAAGGGAGAAACATGAACAGACAGAGAGAGAGGAGTAAGGAAGAAACATGAACAGACAGAGAGAGAGGGGTAAGGGAGAAACATGAACAGACAGAGAGAGAGGGGTAAGGGAGAAACATGAACAGACAGAGAGAGAGGGGTAAGGGAGAAACATGAACAGACAGAGAGAGAGGGTAAGGGAGAAACATGAACAGACAGAGAGAGAGGGGTAAGGGACAAACACAAACAGACAGAGAGAGAAGGGTAAGGGAGAAACATGAACAGACAGAGAGAGAGGGGTAAGGGAGAAACATGAACAGACAGAGAGAGGGGGGGTAAGGGACAAACACGAACAGACAGAGAGAGAGGGGTAAGGGAGAAACAGACAGACAGAGAGAGAGGGGTAAGGGAGAAACATGAACAGACAGAGAGAGAGGGGTAAGGGAGAACACGAACAGACAGAGAGAGAGGGGTAAGGGAGAAACATGAACAGACAGAGAGAGAGGGGTAAGGGAGAAACATGAACAGACAGAGAGAGAGGGTTAAGGGAGAAACACAAACAGACAGAGAGAGAGAGGGGTAAGGGAGAAACATGAACAGACAGAGAGAGAGAGAGGTAAGGGAGAAACATGAAGAGACAGAGAGAGAGGGGTAAGGGAGAAACATGAACAGACAGAGAGAGAGAGGGGTGAGGGAGAAACATGAACAGACAGAGAGAGAGGGGTAAGGGAGAAACATGAACAGACAGAGAGAGAGGGGTAAGGGAGAAACATGAACAGACAGAGAGAGAGGGGTAAGGGAGAAACATGAACAGACAGAGAGAGAGGGGTAAAGGAGAAACATGAACAGACAGAGAGAGAGGGGTAAGGGAGAAACATGAACAGACAGAGAGAGAGGGGTAAGGGAGAAACATGAACAGACAGAGAGAGAGAGGTAAGGGAGAAACATGAACAGACAGAGAGAGAGGGGTAAAGGAGAAACATGAACAGACAGAGAGAGAGGGGTAAGGGAGTAACATGAACAGACAGAGAGAGAGAGGGGTAAGGGAGAAACATGAACAGACAGAGAGAGGGGTAAAGGAGAAACATGAACAGACAGAGAGAGAGGGTAAGGGAGAAACATGAACAGACAGGAGAGAGGGGTAAGGGAGAAACATGAACAGACAGAGAGAGAGGGGTAAGGGAAAAACACGAACAGACAGAGAGAGAGGGGTAAGGGAGAAACATGAACAGACAGAGAGAGAGGGGTAAGGGAGAAACATGAACAGACAGAGAGAGAGAGAGGCGTAAGGGAGACACATGAACAGACAGAGAGAGAGAGAGGAGTAAGGGAGAAACATGAACAGACAGAGAGAGAGGGGTAAGGGAGAAACATGAACAGACAGAGAGAGGAGTAAGGGAGAAACATGAACAGACAGAGAGAGAGGGGTAAGGGAGAAACATGAACAGACAGAGAGAGAGGGGTAAAAGGAGAAACATGAACAGACAGAGAGAGAGGGGTAAGGGAGAAATATGAACAGACAGAGAGAGAGGAGTAAGGAAGAAACATGAACAGACAGAGAAGAGGGGTAAGGGAGAAACATGAACAGACAGAGAGAGAGGGGTAAGGGAGAAACATGACAGACAGAGAGAGAGGGGTAAAGGGAGAAACATGAACAGACAGAGAGAGAGGGGTAAGGGAGAAAACACGAACAGACAGAGAGAGAGGGGTAAGGGAGAAACATGAACAGACAGAGAGAGAGGGGTAAGGGACAAACACAAACAGACAGAGAGAGGGGGGTAAGGGACAAACACGAACAGACAGAGAGAGAGGGGTAAGGGAGAAACATGAACAGACAGAGAGAGAGGGGTAAGGGAACAACACGAACAGACAGAGAGAGAGGGGTAAGGGACAAACACAAACAGACAGAGAGAGAGGGGTAAGGGACAAACACGAACAGACAGAGAGAGAGGGGTAAGGGAGAAACATGAACAGACAGAGAGAGAGGGGTAAGGGAGAAACATGAACAGACAGAGAGAGAGAGGTAAGGGAGAAACATGAACAGACAGAGAGAGAGGGTAAGGGAGAATGAACAGACAGAGAGAGAGGGGTAAGGGAGAAACATGAACAGACAGAGAGAGAGAGGGGTAAGGGAGAAACATGAACAGACAGAGAGAGAGAGGGGTAAGGGAGAAACATGAACAGACAGAGAGAGAGGGGTAAGGGAGAAACATGAACAGACAGAGAGAGAGGGTAAGGGAGAAACAT
This sequence comes from Salmo trutta, assembly GCF_901001165.1. Classification (NCBI taxonomy): domain Eukaryota; kingdom Metazoa; phylum Chordata; class Actinopteri; order Salmoniformes; family Salmonidae; genus Salmo; species Salmo trutta. The sequence goes on along the minus strand of NC_042983.1, from coordinate 28,364,597 downwards.
GAACAGACAGAGAGAGAGAGGGGTAAGGGAGAAACATGAACAGACAGAGAGAGAGGGGTAAGGGAGAAACATGAACAGACAGAGAGAGAGAGGGGTAAGGGAGAAACATGAACAGACAGAGAGAGAGGGGTAAGGGAGAAAGAACAGACAGAGAGAGAGGGTAAGGGAGAAACATGAACAGACAGAGAGAGAGGGGTAAGGGAGAAACATGAACAGACAGAGAGAGAGGGGTAAGGGAGAAACACGAACAGACAGAGAGAGAGGGGTAAGGAGAAACATGAACAGACAGAGAGAGAGGGGTAAGGGAGAAACATGAACAGACAGAGAGAGAGAGGCGTAAGGGAGACACATGAACAGACAGAGAGAGAGAGAGGAGTAAGGGAGAAACATGAACAGACAGAGAGAGAGGGGTAAGGGAGAAACATGAACAGACAGAGAGAGAGGGGTAAGGGAGAAACATGAACAGACAGAGAGAGAGAGGGTAAGGGAGAAACATGAACAGACAGAGAGAGGGGTAAAGGAGAAACATGAACAGACAGAGAGAGGGGTAAGGGAGAAACATGAACAGACAGAGGAGAGGGTAAGGAAGAAACATGAACAGACAGAGAGAGAGGGTTAAGGGAGAAACATGACAACAGAGAGAGAGGGGTAAGGGAGAAACATGAACAGACAGAGAGAGAGGGGTAAGGAGAACATGAACAACGAGA